>NC_084469.1:126508778-127148394 GCF_027409185.1 Cynocephalus volans | reverse complement strand
CACACCTGCAAACACAGGAGGCACATGTAGTTTACATGAATGGAACTGCTTTTTCGTTGGATGATATGATGTGCACATCCTGCCCAGTCCAAAAAGACACATTGTGTCATCTTCCATGGACAGAAGTACCACACACTTTACTGAAAGTGACCCCCTACTGATGGGCATTTAGTTTGCTTCCAGTGTTTTGCTATTATAAATAATGCTGCAATAGACATCCTTGTACGTACATCTCGGGCACTTGTTCATTTGTCTCCCCAGGAAAAAAATGTAATATTTTTATAATCATATACAACATATGAGGGTACTTCAAAAAGTTCATGGAAAATAGAACTAAAAGATAATACAAATCTTTCTGTGAACTTTTTGAAGTACTTCATTGTTCTGTCAGTGATGGGAGGACCACATTGATGTTCCATATGAATACCTGCTAGCTTGTCCTCACATCTTTAATTTCTAGGGATTAAAAATTAGCTCCACTGAACCAGAAAGAATATACTCAAGCCAGAGCCAGGTGGAGTTTCTGAAATCCCTATGGATCTTTGAACAGGATGAGATGCTTTCCATTGGAGTAGAAGAAGTAAGTAACACCTCATGGGTCCAAAGTCATCTGACACTAACTTTTCTAACTAAGCACCTGCCCCATATTAGAAGCTTAAGTCTAGAAACGGAGCACTGTTACAGCCATTAATTATCATTGTATGTTTTCAGGGGACTGGGCAAGTCACCTTTTATGGAGTCAAGTTAAAGTCGAGAATTAATCTTTCATTTGATAGAACTGTAACTTACCCTTCACTGGCCCTTCATCCCCATAGCTGTTCTCATAAGAAATGACTTTCTCTGCAGGTGTTTGATATTTTGCCCCTTTATGGAGTGTTGCAGCCACACAGTAGCTGCCAGATATCTTTCACCTTCTATGGACACTGTGACATCATTGCACAGGCTAAAGCTCTGTGTGAAGTGGAAGGAGGGCCCACCTATGAAATCATACTGAAGGGAGAGGCATCCCTGGTCAACTATTCCTTTGACACCACGGATATCAACTATGGATTACAGGTATTGCAATCCTGTGATCCTGAGATTTTCTGGTTCTGCCTTGAACAGCCGTCATAGCCCTTGTCCTGGAATCTCTCCTGAACCCCTGACCAGCATGGTCTCACCATCACCCCTATCCTGGATCCCTAATCTGCCTCCCTAACCTTGATCACCTTCCTGCTGCCAGCTGTTTGCCAGACATTTTCACTTGCATTTCTCACCATCTCCTGTAACTCAGCAAATTGCACACTGCAGTTTGCATCTTCTCTTTCCATCCAGAAGCCCGTTCTAACCTCTCTGTTTCTTTCCACTTCCTCTCACCCTTGGGTTACGATCTCTGAGGCTTTTACACTGCATCCTCTCCTTCCCCTCCCCAGAGTTTGCTCATCTGCCCACCAGGGTCCCTCTTAAGTCAGTCTTCACATCGCCACTGTTATCACACTCCGGGGTCTCATCAAGCCATGACTAAATTACTACAGCAGTTCTTCACACACTGTAATGTGCATACGAATTGCCTGGGAATCTTGTTCAAGGGCAGATTCTGATTCACTAGGTCCAGGGTGGGACCTGAGAATTCACATTCCTAACAAGCTCCCAGGAGATGCCAATGCTGATGGTCCATGGACCCATTGCAAGAAAAGGGTTACAGTGCATTCATAGCCTCTACTACTAAATCACCTAAACATCATTAACAGATAAATTTTCCCAAAATTGCATTTTTATCCCACCTGTCCCTGACCAATTAATACCAGCAGCATTTGGGAAAGCAATGTAATATTGAGAAAACAGCACAGTTTTGTATCCTGGTTTTACTTCCTACCGAGGGTGTGACCTTAGGCACATCACCTAACCTCCCCAAGCTTCAGCATTCCTCATCTGTAAGATGGGGATGAGGGAGCCCTGACTACCTCACCCAGAGGCTGGAGTAACTAACGTGTCAGGTCAGTGCTGTGCCTGGGTCAGAGTAGGCCTTCAATCATCAGGAGTTCCTTTCTCTGCCTCCCAGTGGGTCAGAGCCCATCCATCCACCTGGGTGAGGGTATCCTAAGCCCCTCTATTAACTGGCACTCCTTACACAGTTCATTTTGTTTTTCTTAATTCCCCATTATAGCCCATTCATTCCATTGTGGCCAAGCTGGTTTCCCACTGGCCCTAATGCACCCAGCCCTTCCTGCCTCCACTCTTTCTCTTGTAGCACCCTTCTCCTCTTCTCTTCCAACTCTGACCTATCCATTCTGTAAGACCCAGCTCAGCACCATCCCAAAGTTCTCTTCGTCTTACTTTATATTCCCTTGGCATTTAAATATAGTCTTTGCCATATTATAATGTACTTTCTAATTTTTGTTTTGGAATAATCGTTGGTTAATTCTGTCTGTACATCTCCTCCCAATTAGATTATGTGTTATATACTCAGATACTATATCTCCTACCAAATCGTAATGAGTATTGGATCTCCATTACATAGCTACTGTGTGTATAGTTACAGAATTGCGTGTGTGCATATGTGTTTATAGATAAAAGATTGTGCCTAAAATCAGATTCAGCCAACACCTATAGAGACCTTCTCCACTGTGTTGACCAAATAGAAGTCTCTCTCTTATCTCCAGGGTCCTCTGGGCAATTGGTTGTGGCTCATCTCGGAGTGTATTCTTTAAAGCAGTTAGTCCTTGCCCTAGCTTGTCCTAAGGACGCCTGAAGTGGCCTGGGTTTGTGGTTATTGGGCCTGCTAAACCAGCTGGAGAATTATGTTAGCAAAATTCCAAGAAAAAAGAATATGACTGACCTATTACGCCCATGGTTCTCCATATAAATGGAAAAAATCACTCTAGAACATTCTAAATTCAAATCTTACATTTTTCTTACAAGACAAAATCCAGAAGGTAAATCTTCCTAGAATAGAAAACTTACTTTAAGATTCCTGTGGTGAAGAAACTGAGGCACAGAGAGGTTAGACGCTCAGCCCTCCAGCCATAACTACACTAAATCAATTATTAGAGAAACTAGACAAAAGCCAGGTTTCCAGAGTCTAGTGGTCCTCTTGCCCCAGTAGGCACCTTCTTGTGAGGCTGAAATGTGCACTGACCAGCATCTGTGTCATGAACAGTCAAACCCATGTCTGCAAGGCACAATGGTTTACTCACCTTGGTCGGGATGACAGCAGCTTCTCAAAGTGTGGCTGACAGAGCAGTCTCTCTTCTCTTCTTCCTTGGCAAGCTGTTTGACCATGTCACAGAAAGGGAAATCACACTGAAGAACACTGGGAAAGTCGGCTTTGAGTTCAAGGTTCTGATTGACCACCAGTCTTCACCAGACATCCTGCTCCCTGGAGTGCCACTGACCCAGCCTCACTCTGTAAGTAAGTGGTGGGAGGGGTCCAAATTCAAACCTACAAGCCCCACCCCAGATGCAGGTGGGCATTCACTGCCCAAATTGGGTATGGCTTTTTTTTTTTTTTAATTAAAACTAAAAAACTCTCAGAAGCAAGAAAAATAAATGTCTAGGCCACTTCACTCATTTATTAAGCAAGTATTTATTAAGTCCTATATTAGCCAGTTTCCAAGCACCAGCAATGAACAGCACAGATATAACTCATGGACTTTTTTTTTTCGTGACAATAAGAATAGTTCATTTCCACTAATGTCTTCACACTTCCCTTGTAATTCCCAAGGGCTTCCTCTCCACTGACTTCACCAAATAAAAGCAATTTTTCATTAGCAGGTGTGAAAACACCAGTAAACTGCAGTGAGCCAAGATGGTTTTAGAAGCAAATGTAGGGGGTGGTTCCTTGTTCATATTACATTGATCCAGCAGTTTTAAGGAACTTTTGTTGAATTTTTCTCCTTATGAAAATAACACATAATTGTTATAGAAAAATTGAAAATATAAAAAAGGATAAAGAATAAAACTACGATTATTTGTAATCTTACAATCCAAAGATAATGAATGCTATCATCTTCTATAGTAGAGTCTGTTCTTCCCCCAGTTATCACACATATTTGAGTTTATTGCTAGGTTCCCTGTTCATTGATCTGTTTGTCTGCCCCTACATTAGTACTATACTATTTTAATTGCTTTAGCTTTAAAATACATCTTAATATCTGTTAGGTCAACTCCTCTTTTGTTCTTTTTCTATTTGTCTTAGCTATTCTTTTATATTTATTCTTTTTTTTTTTTCTCTAACTTCCTAAGTTGAATACCTACTTTTATTTCTTTTTTAATTAATCATGAAAAAAATGTAATTCTATTCATTTGCCAGAGTACACCTTTAGCCTCGTCCATAAATTTTAAGAATATTACAGATAAAAAGTAGAAGTCAATTTTGTGTATTTTATACATATTAATAGCTTTTATTATAATTTTTATTATTTTTGAAGTTATCTAGAATTATAGTTTTATTTACAAACATAATTTTAAAATAAATTTTTCTTATTCCAAACAACTAAGATTTTTGTTTTTGTTGTTTAAACTCTTATTAATGTTAATATTGGGGTTTTTTGTATCATGGCCCTCTCAATCCCTACTTAGTGAATTTATATTTTAGAGGCCTAAAAGGATTTTTAATACTAATGAATGTTTGAAAATTGTGATTTCTGAGCTATAGAATGCAGATTATCTTGAACGTCTATTAACTTATTAACCTGAATAATTGTAGAATTTAAATCTTCTATATTTTTTCTGTTTAATTTTTCTAAGACTAAGATTAGTATATTAAAAGTTTTGTTTATTTCTCTTTATATGATTTTCTACAAATATATAAAAATTTCTGTCTCATACATTTTTATTTCTGTGTTGACACATGAGATTTCATGACTATTAAGCATTCATCATGGACTGTATATTTTATTTATTTTAAATTGCCTTCTTGTTCGCTTTTAATGCTTTGAATTCCACTTTGGTCTTAATATTGTGATTCTTGCTTTTTTTTGCCTTACATCATTTGCCCATAGTCTATTTCATTTTGTTTTAGATTTATCACCCATAAAACCTCACTAGTTGGATTTTATTTTTTAATATTGTCTGATTTTTAATCTTACCTTAGGTTTCAATAGAGAGATTTAACCCATTTTTATCATCACTGTAATTGAAATGATTGGTATTATTCCCTTCGTTGTATTTTTTTTCTGTTTTTAAAGTTCCTTGTTTTCTTTCTATTCTATCTTTCACCACAATTCCTGTTTTCCTTGCCCTTTTCTCTTTAGTTTTCTTAAGCATTTGAATTTACATTACTGCTGTTAATGTAACTCTATAGAGACTAATTTGACAATATCTGTCAAAATTAGCCTTTGACCCCAAAATTTTATTTCTAAGAATTCTTCCTACATACATGTTCCCACATTCGCAAAATGATATATATATAAGAATATTTCCTATTTAATTTGTAATGGCAATAGCAAAAGACCAGAAACAAACTAAATGTCTATTAGTAGAGAATTAGTTTTTTGTAAGTATTAAAACTGTGTAATAGAATAATATGCAACAATTGAAAATAACAAGGCAGCTCTAGATGTACTAAAATTGAGTTAATTCTAAGAAGTGTATTGTATGCTACCATATATATATTTTTAAAATATATATGTCTGGATTTCATTAGCTAATATTTTATTTAGTATTTTTGCATCTTTGTTAATAAGTGATCATTTGCTCATAAATTTCCGTCTTTATGCTACACTTGACCAGTTTGGATATCATTAAAAAAAAAATGATTCTACTTTATGGAATGGTTCATAAACTCAAGTGATTATCAGTTTTTTGAAGGGTTGGCAGAACTTGCTTCTGATACCATATATTCCTTTTTCAGGATTTTTTTTTAACTTATTCAGCTTCTATATAGGATACAGATCATTAAGGGTTTTTCTAGTTCTAGCTATTTATATTTTTCTAGAAATTGTTAATTTCACAAAAATGTTTTAATAATTGGCATAAAGTTTGCTCATGATCTTATATGATTTATAAAATATTTTGCTATAATCTGTATTTATGAACCATTTTTCCTTTTCTTTTTACTTTTTGTGGTGCCTTTTCTCCTTATCTTCTTAATTGGTCTTGACAGACTTTTGTATATTTATTAGTATTTTTTTGAAGAACCATTTTTTAGTTTTATGAACCTCTTTTGTTTCTTTGTACTCTATTTAAATCTCTTATCTTATTTCTTTCTTTCTTTTTTCAGGTCTATTTTGTTGTTGTAGTTGTTTCATTTTAACTAAATTAATGAAATGAACCTGCAACAAATTAGTTTTCACTCTCCACTTTGACTTTCACTCTTCTTCATATATAGATATATATGCCTGTAAATGTCCTTCAATGTACCACATTAGCTGTCTTTCATAAGATTTGGTATGTTATGTTTTTCTACTGTCATTCAGGTCTAAACATTTTATGATAGTCACTAGTATAACTTCTTCCTTGGCCATAGGTTTGCTTCTTCACTCTGAGGATTTGTGTCTTTCATCTATATTGTCAATTATTCTTCTCTCCTATTTCCTCTGATCTTTTCTTCTAGGGCAACTATTAGACATATGTTAGACCTTCTCATTCTGTCCTGCATGTTTCTAAATCTACATTTCACATGTGCATCTCTTTCTCTCTGTACTGAAATCTGGATAATTTCCTCAGCTCTATCTTTCAGTTCACTAATTTTCTTTTCAATCGAGTATAATCTACAGTTTAACCCTTACTCTTCATTCTTAACTTCAAAAATATGTTTTACTTCAAAAATCCCACCTGTTATTCAGGTCCACATCTTTCATTATGATTTTAATTCCTTTGTTTATCTCTAATTATTTTGTGGATCCATTTAGGCTATTCTAATCAAGTTACTAGGAGCACCAATCTTACTACTTGTGTAACTTTGAGCTCTCTTTTCTTTTCTTGTGTGACTTGTAATTTTTGACTTGAGCTCATCTACAGCTAAGACTGTTTTCTCTGTGGGTTTCATTTATGCTGGGTTGCATACGTAATGCTACAAAGTAGTGTTGAATTTATTTTTTCCAGGTGCCCCAAGGGGCCAGATTTTGAGTTCATCTTTTTTGGCTTGGATTAACCACAGTAATCAGTCAGGGTACATTAAGATTCTATGTGTATGAATGATATAGGCTTGGGCTTTCTGTTTCTCATGGGATACATTTTTCCTCATCTAGGATCCCAGAGATACAAGTCTCCTTGATTCTTCCCTGAAAAGCAGAGAAATAGTTGGGTTTTTCTTATTCCCCTTACACAGAGGGGTGGCCCATCATGGCTCCAGCTTTGTACAGGGATATGTCCCAAGTCCCCTCCACCTCACATTGGTCCAGGCTCCATCCCCTGTACTCCATCCCCTGGATATTAGGGACCATAATTGGGTCTGATGTCAAACTGGGCAACCAAGGTTAAGGCTCTGAACTTATCCACACTGGCTATGTTCCTTCTTTGTTTCTTTCTAGCATTGGGGGATTTATGAGAGGGATCTATAATGGTACAGTCATCAGCATTGCCAGAACCCAAAGTGAGAGAATTTTTCTTCTGCATACACTCTTTCCTGGTTTGGGGTTATTCCCTGTCCCTGACTTCTTTCTCCTGCTATTTAGATGCGGTGTCAAAAAACTTCAATTTAATTTAATTTAAAAAATAGATACAGTGGCTTCTTGAACCTCATTGGGAACATGGCTTAGACATTATCTTAAATTTTTCTTCTTTCCTTTAGGAACTCATATTCTCAGAATATACTAGCTCTTATATCTCAGAATCATTGTTAAACCTGGAGGGTTAACAATTCTCTGGGAAGATTCATAGGACTCATAGGACTCAGCAATAAGTCATACTCACAACTCTGATTTATTACAGCAAAAGGATATAAAGTACAATCAGCAAAAGAAAAAAAGCATATGGGGTAAAGTTCGGAAGAAACCAAGCACAAGCTTCCAAGGGTCCTCTCCCAGTGGAGCCACACAGGGTGCTCTTAATTTTCCCAGCAATGATTTGTGACAACACAATGTAAGAGCTACCAGGGAAGCTCATTAGAGACCAGTGCCCATGGATTTTATTGGAGGTTAGTCACATAGGCACCCTCTGCCTAGCGCATACCAAAATACCAGACACCCAGAAAAAAGCAGGTGCTAAATGAGAACCATATTGTTTGCATAACTTAGAAACAGTGAACATTTGTCATCAGGCAGTGGTGAGAATCCGCCCATAGTCTAAGTTCCCAGATGCCAGCCAAGAGCCAACCTTGCAAGCAGTCTTTCTAAGAATAGCAGTCTCAGGCCTGGAGTGTTGACTCTTTTCTGCACAGTCCCTTTCTTTTGAACTGGATCTTCTTTTTATGTGTCTAAATGGGATTTTTCTCTGCTTGTTTTTCCTTTTCTATCTTTACCAGATTTCCTATTACAAAGCCAAATTCTTATAATGAAAACAAATGCTTACAGAGTTCAATAGCAAACATGAATGTTTGGGTGTATAGCAAAATAGAGAAAAATTTCCCCACCAGAATTCTATGACAGAACTGTTTTTTGTTGGAAAAATACATTGATAAATGTTTGAGAAAAAAGCTGAGACACTCCCCGCCCCAGGACATTGAGCACAGGAAGAACTGCTCTTGGGGGGAAAGAGAATTTTCTCTTTCTCACAAAAGACGGGTGAAGAGAAGAGAGAATGAGGGTATGAGGGTGAATCTTGGAGACCACAAAACATTGCACACTTTGCAATTCAGCTCCACATTGTGGCCCCTTACACGCACTCAAACACACACGTGTGTTTCATAAAATAAGTGGAATTTCATAAAATGCTTCATGTAAGTGAATGTCTTGTGAAATTTGGTGACAAGGCTCAGTTCTGTGCAGTGAAACAGACAGTATATAAAGAAGGCAGAGAGGGGGGTCAGAGAGAAACAAGAGAATTAAGCTATGGCTTCTCATAGAATCATGGCAGTGACATTTAACCGCCACAGCTGGTTTTGGAGTTTAAGTTTATTGACTACTGACTCTGTTAGGGCTAGTGGCCCCACAGCGTGTGTGTGTGTGTGTGTGTGTGTGTGTGTGTGTGTGTGTGTGTGTGTGTGTGTGTGTGTGTGTTTAAAAACAATCTGGATAGATATTCACCAATATGTTATCCTTATTTATGTGGCACTGGTAACTACTGGTGATCTTTATTAATTTTTTCTTATCTTCATTCTCTAAATCTTCTTTGAAGACTATGCCTTACTTAAGACATCAAAAAAATAATAAAATATGTTCAAAACTCATACAGAGCCCATTCAAAAATGACTTTTAAGACACTCCTAAATAACTTGAACTTATATTGGTATGATTTTCCCCCAGCTCAGATTCCAGCCTGATTTGCCTTTTCTGGTCATTTATAGCCATGCAATCCTCCCACCTTATATTTTCTGATTACTGAACTAGAGGTTATATTTTTTTTCCTTATTCAAAAGTTTTATTATATGATATTTCATGTATATAAATGAAATCTATGTAACAAGTGTTTGACCTAGAAAGCACAATAATAAAATGAACACCCATGAACCTACCGCCCATCTTTAAATGCAGAATATTACTAATAGATCTGCATCCGTGTGTGTGTTGTTATGCATGAATCTAACACACTGAACCCCACCTGGGCTCCTTTCCTGTCTCATGCCCCTACTCATTTGTAGTTACCCCCAACCAGTAACCACTCATCTGAATTTTGTGTTTATCATTCCCTTTATAAAATAGTCTTATTACATATTTATGTATCCTCGAAGTTTGGTTTATTGATTTACTAAAATTTGTAAGCACCTACTATTTTTCTGTAGAATTTTCCTAGTACTGGGGATAGGGTGGTAAACAAAACAAATATACTTGCCCTAGTGGAAGTTTTGTTCTATGTGATTTTGCTTTATCTTGAGCTTTATAAAAATGGCATCATTAAATGTAGTCTTGTGCAATTTGCTTTTTTCACCCAATGTTGTGTTTCTAAGTCTCTTCCATATTGTTACATATTGCTACAGTTCATTTATTTTCACTACTGAATAATATTGCTTTTCTAACTGTACTGATGAAAATAAATTTTTATTTTTCTGTCAAAACACATTTGGTATTTTTCCCCAAGTTTTCTTATATTAAAAACAATCCTGCTATAAATATTCTTGTACATGTTTCCTTGCACACTGGTGGAAGAGTTTTTCTAGGGAATTTTTTCAGGAGGGGAATTCCTGGGTCATGGTCCATGTGAAGTTCAGCCTTATAAGATGGTGCTAAAGCATTTTTCTTTGTGTTTATTCCCATTGGCATCCCTACCAGGTGTGTATAAGAGTTCCCTTTGATGCATATGCTCACCAAAGTTTAGTAAATTTTATGAATTTTGTGGTTTAAAAATTTTATGATGATCTTAGTTTGCATATCCCTGATGACTTACAAGGGTAAGCATTTTTTACTATTTTTATTTGCTATTCATGTTTCCTTTTTTAATGAAATGTCTCTTCATATATGTTGCCTATTTTTATGTTGTTGTCATTTTCTTATAGCTTCATAGGAATGGATCCTGGGGGAGGCCTGTGAGTGGAGAATAACCAGTACAATAGGCCTTTGGGATTATCTAGTCCATCGAAATGCCCGAAGTCCATTTGTAAATTTTAAAGTTCTCTCTGGTCTTTCTACTGCATAGGGTTTTATCGGTGCATATAATGAGCAGGTACTGAAGGTTTACTACTTACCTGGAGTACCTGAGGTCTTTCAAAAGAGCTTCCAGATACAGATCGCCCACCTGGACACAGAAAATATCACTCTGAGTGGAGAGGGCATCTTTCCCCGAATCTGCCTCGACCTCCCCAGGAACCTCAGAGGTATTAGTACCCACTGTAGCATTTCCCTGCTGGGGGACAAAAGACACATTTTAGCTTTGCTTATTTGAAGATCAATGGCTACTCAACTTTATTTGCTTGGCAATCCCCTCTAGTTCCCCTCTGTTATTCCTCAATTGCAAAAGTTAAATTTGACTTGGTGACCTGAGTTTAGTGAGAAGAGATATGGCCCACGGCAGTCCCAAATTAAGACCCCTGGCCAATTTTGCCATCATTGAATTACTTACAGAGGGATCAGGAAAGTTCACCTCCAAAGCCTTTCAACCCAGTGCAAGTTCCTTCCAGACACAATCTCTCCCCAAGTTGTCCTTTCCCAACAGCACTGTCACAGATGGCCACCGGGAAGCCGAAGCCTGATGTACTGCCAGGAGTAGGTTCTCAGAACATAACTGTACAGAAAAGCAACCACAGACTCTGACCCCTTACTTTGGCATTACATGGTTTGAGGGCTAAATTAGACTGTTGTCTGCCCACATGCCAGCCAAGGCTCTCTCGTAACGTCTGGTCCTGGGGGCCCTCCCTCTGTACCAGAATGATATTTCTGTATTGGCAGATCCCAAAACTCAGCAGAGCAGATCTTTTAGCCATAGCCTCTCTCTGGCTCTTTCTTCCTGACATAGGGTACAGGACGAAGGGTCAAGAGAAACCTCTGACTCTTCTTCGTGAGCCCCTCTTCAAGCTCCTTGAAATCCACTTCCCTAAGAGACTTCAGACTAAGTCCTCACATCCAGCCTTTCCTCCTACCCCATTCTCTAAAGTCACTAACTCACCTGTTAATGATCATCCGGTAAATTCTAATTGTCTGCTCCCTGAAGCATGAACGTGAGCATTAGTAAAGCTTGGACGACGTTACACTCTAGTAACGAAAGTTCAAGACAAATCAGGGTTACTCCAGCTCAACATGTACTTGTTGGGTAGGAAAGCCTTTGCCACATGGTTGAAAACTAGGTGCCCAGCTAGCCTCATCAGGGTAGTAGTCATGCTTTGGCCAGTAAGGGCTTTAAAATAATTTAAATTTGAATACCATTAGTTGAGTCTTCTGTGCTCCAGTTCACCACAGTCGCAGCATTTCCTACTGTTATGTAGTAAGCATTTTAATTACTTTGCCCACCTTGCCCCTCAAAGCATTTGAATTTAACTGGCTTAATGGTGAATCTGAGTATCCAAAATCTCTCCCCTGATTTTCTACCCTCCCTGATTCAGGATATTGTGGCTTATTTAGTTTTACTTAAAGCAACTTAACCCAAATATGTTATTTTTGTTAATTGAGATTTAGTAAACATGAAAGCTGACTTAAAGGGTGACCAGCTGTCCCAGTTTGTCCAGCATTGGGGGGGTTCCCAGAGGTAGGGGTTTTAGTGCTAGAACCGGGAAAATCCCAAATGAGTTGGGATCAAGTGGGTCACCCTACAAGGGACTTAGAATGTTATTACCTTCCAGTTCTTGTGCACCAGCTAATAGCTCACAAAATCAGAATCTCATTAAACTCAGTGAGGTCCCTGATAGAAATTCAACTCACTCACAAATTACCTTACCCTCCAAAGCTGAGAAAACTTTACCCCCAGCTGAGCATCTGTGGTTTGGATGTAATTTGTATTTTTCTGATCTTCCTGATTCCCTTCTCCTCCAACCCCCACAGGAAATCAAAAGTACGAAATGTTCTTGAATCAGGCCAGAAAAAACATAGAATTAGAGTACAGCAAATATGAAACTCTCGATCACATAGAAATAATAACTGAGGAAACGCCTGAGGACGAAACTACTGAGGTGAGACTAGCTTCCCCTACATGGAATGTGTATGCAAAAGGACGGTTTGTGCAAAGGCTCGGAGGCAGGAAGGACATGGTGTCTCTGAGGAACAGAAAGGAGAAAGATACAGTTAAGGCAAAGAAGCAGGGGAGCTAGAGGAGCCAAGATGAGCAAAGACCTGAGCAGCTGCCTGGTGAGCCTGTTAAGGGTTTTGGACTTTATCCTGAGGGCAGCAGGAAACCATTGAAGTGTTTCAACCAGAGGCATGTCTCGAATTAACACTTTTAAAAGATCCTTCTGGCTGCCTTGTGGAGCTTAGAGGGGATGGGGTCAAGGGGGGTTGAGAGTAGATGTGGGAGAACAGGTTTTTCAAAAGCCAATGTAGTAATTCCAGGTGAGAGATGGGGTGGTGTAAACCGTGGTAATGACAGTGGAAGTAGAGAGAGTTGGATGGGTTCAAGGAATGTTCCAGAGGTGGAATGGTCAGGGATTAGGTACTGATTTTTATTGGATATGAGGGTGAGGCGAAGGTGTCACCTTGCTTGAATGACAAGGTGATGAGGGGGGCACTGAGATAGGAAACTCAGGAGGAGAAGCAAGTTTTGGTGGGAGGGGAAGGGAGAGAAATGGGTTCAGCTGGCTCAGATGGTTACTGAGCATGAGGTTTCTATGCATCATCCAAGTGGAGTGTCCAGTAGGGAGTCGGAGCCATGGCTGAGGACCTGGGGGAAGACATGGGCTGGAGGAAGTGATCTGAGAGCCATCAGATGGCCGTTGTAATCACAGGAAACAGTGAGACTCCCTAGGAAGTGTATCCAGTGAGCAGGGAAGAGGGCTGATTCAGAATGGAGCCCTCCAGTACACCAACATCTGAGTAGGGGACAGATGCAGCCAAAGAGGTTCTGGAAAAACCAGGAGTGTGTGGTGCCACATAGGTGGGAGCCGAGCCAGAGATGGTCTCTGGAGGGAAGGAGAGGCCCAACTTGCAAATAAAGGCTGGGATATTAAGGCAAAATCCCCAAATGTCCTCTCTCACCATCTCCTGAAATTGCTCTACACTCTCTTCCTGACCGTAAAGACTGCCTTCTCCCTGTGCTCTTCTTTTAAAATGTAAATGTACTTGAGAATATTCTCCTGAAGAATTATCTATGTAGCTAGAGAGGCCTTAGACTGGGTAAGAAGGGCTTCTAAAATGTGGCAGAAGGGTGTCATGGATGAGACTGGGAGCCCCAAAGGCCACCAGCAACCACTGGTTTTGCAGAAACCTGGTTCAGGTACAAGATGCTAAAAGTGAACACTGAAGGTAATCATAATTAATAACACCAGCTACCATTTATTGAACTTTCCTACTAGGCTTGTGCCACACTATTGACCTACATTTGTATCTCATTAAATCCTGCCACAATGGGGGTCAGGGGGAATATGGTGCCATTATTGTCTACATTTTAAAGTTTTACAGAAATTCAGAAGTGAAGTGCATGTCCCAAGGCAAGCACAGAGATGGAATTTGAATCCAGGCCCCCAATTGCCAAGACAGTGCTCTCAGCTTCCGCCCTCTCCTGATGGACCCCCGGCTGCCCATGAGGGGCAGCAGTGCGTCTCCACCTGCCCCCCTGCTCCCAGGCTGCTCCTCATCAGAGCCTTAGGGCAGCCGTGCCTGGCTCCAGGCCTGGGGCGGCGTTTCTGTGAATGTGCAGGCACATGCAGAGCTGAGCTAGTCCTCCTCAGTAAGGCAGGGGTCAACCACTGGTGGCTCAGGAGCCAAGGATAGGGTTGGCTTTGCTGTTCTAGAATCTAGACCACTCGTGGGGGTGGGAGGGGGACATGCTCCTCTCCCAGTTTGTCACAGTTCCCACCCTTTCTCCCTGTTGTCTCATTGCAGGCCACTTCACACATTAACCTTCCCTGCTGGGCCCTGGACTTAAGGTTTGGCCCTTCTAGAACAGTATTTCTCAAACTTTTTAACTATTACCTTCATCTTTAGGCCTCTTTCCTAATACCCCCATGACATATTTTTATTATATAAAATGAAATCTTTCTGAATAGCTTGATATTTGATTTTTTTAACTACTTATTTTGATATAATTATTGATTCATAGGAAGTTGCAAAAACAACTTTTTACCGGTGGTAACATCTTACATAACTATAGCAAAATATCAAATCCAGGAAATTGTCATTGGTACAAACCACAGAGCTTATTCAGATCTGACCAGTTTTACATGCACGCGTGTGTGTGTGCGTGTGTGGGTGTGTAGTTCTGTGCAATTTTATCACATGTAGATTTGCGTAACCACCACCACACTTAAGATACAGAACTGTTCCATCACTACAAAGATTCCTTGTACTTCTTGGGTAAATAAAATTAAAAACAAAATCTCCTTCCCAGAAAATCTCTCTGCAAAAGTAAAAGAGAAAGAAAACAACTTTATTATTGACAGAAAGAATTCTTACCCTTTCATATAGCCAACCACATACAACCCGTCATATACATGTTCTCAAAATAAACAACAGCTAGTCCTCAGGTAAGAGGACAGCATCATTTGTCACACATAGTTTATGCAGAATGGACATGATAGTTGGAGTGATCGTCTGTGTTAAGTAACTGGCTTTCTTCAAAGGAAAGACAGACTTCTCTTGTCTTTATGACAGGGCCCCACAGGACCTGGGAAATAGGGACCCCATCTTCCTTGTTGACTACTTTTCAGAGAGATGGTTCCCAGGTCCTTGAGAAAGACATTCCTGGGTCTTAAAGCTGGCAAGAGGCTTGTTTAGCTTCCCAAAATAAATATTTATGTGCATTTCAAAGAGAGAAAGAACTTAAAATTAGAAGTTTTCTAAAGTAAATGCTCTAAGAAAAGGGAGAGGGGAGAAGTCTCTTCCCTTATTTTCAACAGGGGCCTCTTATTTTTAGTTTGTGTCTGCCCTTACATGCTGCCCTTCATAGCCAAGCAAACCCCTCTGTCCATGTTCCTTACCCCGGCAACCACTCTTCTCCATCTCTACATTTTTGATTTTGAGGATATTATATAAATGGAATCATGCAGTGCTTATCCTTTTGAGATTGGCCTTTCCATTCACCCCTCGAGATTCATCCAAGTCATTGCACACATGGATGGTTTGTTCCTTTCTGTTGCTGGGTAATATGTCATGGTACAAATGTACATGTTTGTTTGCCCTCCCAACACCCTCCCATGAAAGTTTTAATGCCACAAATATACCGTGTATCTGCTTATGTACTGTTGCCCTTTGGAAGTTCACAAATCATTATAATATCTCAGTTATTTTCCACCACCACACTCAAGAACCATCTTTTGCCCCCTTAGGGGTGATATTGTCCCTGTTGAGAATGCATGATCTAGAAAAATTTGGTGACTTACTCTTCTCTCTTGCTCCAGTTAAGTGATCATCTCCAGATGGAAGTAGAACGACTTATAGTCCAAGGCTATGCCCTAGAACATCAGAGAACAATTTCCTTCAATTCCATAGATGACATCTGCTTCAGCCATCGGAGTCACCACAGACTGGCCAAGTGAGTGTGCTTCCTGTTGTGTTTGTTTCAGAGTGTAGCAGAGCAAGCAGCGTACGTCGCACAGAGTGCTCCCTAAAATAACGGCTGATCATCCAGGAATGAAATCCACTCGCCTCACGTTATCCGCCATCCCCTAGCATCAAGCCAACCAGGCAGGATTCTGCTTCTCAGAGTCAGAAAACTCCGGCTGCTCTGTCTAATGGACAGGCCCCATTTCAGGTCCATGAAGGCCCACGCTGAAATACCAGTGTGAACTTCTGGGGAGGTGTGTGGTTTCTAGTCTCCATTCTGGTGGCCATTCATTGTTCTCTACTCTGGAGAATAAAATTATGCACAGGAGATAGAAGAGAACTTCCCACTGTCTCACTTTCAGAAAAGTAAACTTCTGGGTTTGAAAGTGACTGGTAAGGACAACCTGTTAACCATTTCAGAGTCCAGCTGCCAGAGTATATCCTGGACTTTGGCTACATTATCCTTGGTGACGTCCGAACCCACATCATCAAGATCACCAACACCAGTCACTTTCCAGTGTCCTTCCACGCAGAAAAGCGTGCCCTTCATGACACAGGTAACTAGGACAGGGTTGCCCTTTCCTATTGCACTTTGTCATTTCTAACAAGGAACCCAATACTACGGTCCTTCAAGAGCAGCATTTGTGCTTCTTCTGGGATCTACTGAAAGAATCGATGTGCCTCACATTGATACTTTGAGTGGTCATTCTGCCCCAGAGGAAGCTCTATCTAGAGCAGCTCTTGTGTGCTATTTCTCTTTCCCACAAGACATTTTGTTTGTCTTGGTCCAGGCTTCAGTACTGAGCTCGATCGTGTAAAGAATCTGCCTTACTGTGAAACAGAAACATTTGAAATGAGGTTTGACCCACAAGGGGCCAATCTTCCGGTTGGAAACAAAGAAGTCATTCTGCCCATTAAGGTAAGATGCACCACTGAGCTATCCGACTCTCCAGGTTTCCAGCCCTGGGATGATCCAATTATCATGTCAGAGCCATGATTCTTCCCCCAACCCTGAGCCACTTGGTAACAGCAATTTTATGCCTACTCTAGGTGGTTGGAGGGCCAACAGTTCACATCTGTCTCCAAGCCAAGGTAGCCATTCCAGCTATGACACTGTCTTCTGGAAAAGTGGACTTTCCCGCAATTCAGTGTGGACAGTGCCTGGTGGAAACTATTCAGCTTTCCAATCATCTCCAAGTCCCTTGTGAATGGTTTGTCCACAGCCAGAATCCTGTTAACAAGGTAAATGAGTTGTGGCCCATCTCCATTTCAGCAAGATTTGTAACTCGAGACCTTCACTCTCATCCTTCCAATCTTCTGCCCAAAGATTTTCAGTGGCAACCCTTGTGCCCTGAATAAAATCTGGGCCCTCAGCCCAGCACTCAGGGCCCTATCAGGCCACCCTGTCGGGTCAAATGTCTTATTCATCTTTGTACCTCTGGTATCTTACACAGTCCCTGACACCTTGGGGGTACTCAAGAAATATAGGTTGCATGAGTGGAGGATAGAATGAGTCCATTTTCCATAGAAGATGATCTAATTGTCTAATATTTATAAACCAGCTGGAGAGACACATTCCAAAGTACTTAAGACGGAAACTACGCGCTGAGTTAAAGCCAAAGACACGGATCTTTGAGATCCAGCCCATTTCTGGAGTCTTGGATCCTAGTGAGAGGTCCAATGTGCAAGTGAAATTCATGCCAAAAGAAGAGGTGAGCCTTAAAGAAATGTGCCTTTATTCAGATTCTCTGCATCTTTTTGAGCTTTACTCAGAGTTCATGCTTATTTGGGTCTCAAGGGAAGCTTTGAGTGACCTATGCCTCACTATTCTTACTATGTCATCTCAAGTGCTTCTGATTCATATAGGAGATGCATGGCCTGGTGCTCTGGAATCAGCCAACTATCTAACATATCAATTTTATCAGCAGACCTGAGTTAGTGGCCTTTTGCCTCTACCCTTACAGGCTGTGTGTCTTCAAGCAAATTGCTTAGCCTCACTAAGGCTTAGTTTGCTCATAAATAAAATGAAAAATAATAATATAATAATATTGCATATCAAAAATCTTTTACTGCAGTTTAAAATCCAATAAGCTCCAGAAACTGTGGGGAAATTTTCATAAGTTTCAGAACAAAACTCATTTGGTAGAAAAATTTCATTTCAACTGACATGATACTATTTAGCCTTTATTTATCCCACTTAGTTTTCACAGCCAAACATTTCACTGCAGAAATATTAATGTTTTTGATTGCAGAGGGCCTGGACTAGACCCCACTGAGGGTATTAGGTAACATAGGGTATATGTACTGTTTACCTTTTAAAAAATCTGAAGTTGAATGCATCTGGCCCCTGGGGTTTCAGATAAGTTATTATTGACCTGCAATAGTGAGCTGCTAGGGTCATTTTGAAAATTAAATGCACAGCATTAAATGAAATACACAGCATATAACTTTATGTGTAGTAAGTATCTCAATAACTATTAACTATTATCATCAGTAGTTGTACTAAGTACTTCCTGGTGGACAGCCTCCCTGAGCCTCACAAATATTTCTTTTGTGAACACCATCAACACAAAGCCACTCTTAACCAAGAATACAGTAAAAATAATAAAATCCTAGAACAACAGAGGATCTCAAGAGGTTATGTGATAAAGTCAGGAGCACACCTGGGGACCTAGGCAGGAGCTGCAGGCAGCCTCCCCAGACCAACAGAAGACAGGAGCATGCCAGGGACCTAGGCAGGAGCCACGGACAGCCTCCTCCACCTGCCAGAAGGCAGGAGCATGCTGCAAACACCGCTTCTGCATGGATGATCCATCACAGCCACCACCACAGCCAGTGCCACCACCGGACAGTTTGCCACAACAGTAGCAGCCACAGCCACCACCACCATGCAGGCAGCCCATTGCCTACTCAATTAACTGCATTGACACAAGGAGAGTCACCAGCAGAACCCAGAAAAAGAGAAAGACATCTCTCTCCTCAAAGCTCACTCCAGAATAATAGAAGACGCAACTACTCTACCAGATGACCAGACATCAATGTACAGATACTAGAAATATGAAAAATCAAGAAAATGTGACACCACCAAAGGAATATAATAATTCTCAAGTACTATACTGCATAGAACAGGAAACCTTTGAAATGACTGAAAAGGAATTCCGAGCAACAGTGTTAAGGAAACTCAATGAGATATGAGAAAATTCGGACAACACAATGAAATGAGAAAAAATATCCAGTATATGAAGGAGGAAACTTACAATGAGTTTAATACCTTAAAAGGAATGTAGCAGAACTCCTGGAACTGAAGGATTCATTCAGTGAAATAAAAAACACAACTGAAAGCTTAAGCAGAAGGTTAGAACAAACAGAAAAAAGAATTTGTAATCTTGAAGACAGTCTTTCCTAAATAACCCATGCATATTAAAACAGGAAAAAAGAATTTTAAAAAATGAAGAAAATCTAAGAGAGTTAGCAGACAACCTTAAGTGCACAAACACCAAAATCATGGGTGTTCCAGAAGGGGAAGAGAAGGAAAACGGCATTGAAAACATATTGGGTTAAATAAAAATGGAAAACTTCCGAGGTATAGGCAGAGATACAGACCTTCAGATCCAGGAAGCTCACAGATCCCCAAACAGATTCAATGCAAAAAGATCCTCTCCAATATACAAACTGGCAAAGCTCAAAGACAAAGAGCATCCTAAAAGCAGCAAAAGAAAAGCATCAAGGGAGCCCCCATCAGACTAATAGCAGACTTCTCAACAGAAGTCTGGGGAAAGAGGATACAGAAGTCTACAGGCCAGAGGAAAATGGGATGATATATTCAAAATACTAAAAGAAAAAAACTGACAGCCCGGAATACTATGTCCAGGAATGATATCATTCAGAAATGAGAGAGAAATACTGTATTTCCCAGACAAACAGAAACTAAAACCACAGAATTAGCCCTGCAAAAAATCCTCAAGGGAGTCATGCATCTGGAATCAAAAAAGCAATAATCATTACCACAAATACACAAAAAAGAACAAAACCCACTGGTAAAACAAAAACACAAATGAGAAAGAGAAGGAAACTAAGCCTTACCACCTCAAAAAAACAAAAAATAGCAAAGAAAAATAATAAAAGGTGAAGAAAGGAAGAAAAGATATTAAAAACATCCAAACAAAAATGATAAAATCCCAAGAGTAAGGCAATACCTTTCAATAACAACCCTAAATGTAAATGGATTATACTCCCCACTTAAAACACAGACTGACAGATTGGATTAAAAAGCTACACCCAACTATATGCTGTCTTCAAGAGACTCACCTCACCTGTGAAGACACACACAGACTAATAGTGAGGAGATGGAAAAAGATACACCATGGAAATGGAAACCAAAAATGAGCAGGAGTAGCTCTTTTTATATCAGATAAAATAGACTTTAAACCAAAAACTGAAAGAAAAAAAAAGAGACAAAGAAGGCCACTATATAATGATAAAGGGATCTATCCAGCAAGAAGACATAACAATCATAAATATATATGCACCAAAAACCAGAGCACCCAGATATATAAAGCAAACACTACTAGACCTAAAGAAAGAGATAGACCCCAATACAATGATAGTTGGGGAGCTGAACACTCTTCTGTCAGCATTGGACAGATCATCTAGGCAACAAATCAACAGAGAAACACAAGATTTAAACCACACTTTAGATCAGTTGGACCTGGCAGTTGTCTACAGAGCATTTCATCCAACAACTGCAAAATATACATTCTTCTCATCAGCACATTGAATATTCTCCAGGATAGACCATATGTTAGGTCAGAAATCAAGTCTCAACAAATTTTTAGAAATTGAAATCATTTCAAGTACCTTTTCAACAGAGACAGACAACAGATTAAAACTAGAAATCAGTAACAAGTGAAACTCTGGAAACTATACAAATACATGGAAATTAAACAACATACTCCTGAACAACTTCTTGGTTCCAAGAAGAAATTAAACAGGAAATCAAAAACTTTTTTGAAAATAAAGACACATCATACCAAAACCTGTAGGATACTTCAAGTGCAGTACTAACAGAGAAGTTTATTGCAGTAAGTGAGTATATCAAAAGAATGGAAAGATCTCAAATAAACAACCTAACACTACACATTAAAGAACTAGAAAAACAATAACAATTCAATCCCCAAATTAGGAGATGGGAGGAAATAATTAATAGCAAACCAGAACTAAAAGAAATAGAGACACACACACCCCCGCAAAAAAGTACAAAAGATCAATGAAATAACAAGTTGTTTTTTTGAGAAGATAAACAAAATAGACAAACCATTAGCTAGGTTAACAAAAGAAGAGGAGAGAAGCCCTAAATAACAAAAATCAGAAATGAAAAAGGAGACATTACAACTTACTCCACAGAAATACAAAGAATCGTTAGAGATTATTATAAACAACTGTACACCAACAAATTTGAAGACCTGCAGGAAATGGATAAATTTCTGGACACATACAAACTAGCAAAGCTGAACCAAGAAGAAACAGAAAACCTGAACAGAACAATAACAAGCAACATGATTGAAGCAGTAATCAGCTGTTTCCCAAAAAAGAGAAGCTCAAGACCAGACGGCTTTACTGCTGAATTCTACCAAATCTCTAAAGAGGAATTAATACCAATTCTCTTCAAACTATTCCAAAAAATTGAAACAGTGGCCATTCTCCCAAACTCATTCTATAAGGTCAACATCACCCTGACACAAAAACCAGACAAAGATACAATAAAAAAAGAAAACTATAGGCCAACATCTCTGATGAACATAGACTCAAAAATCCTCAGTAAAATACTAGCAATCAGAATACAGCAACACATTTAAAAAAAAATTGTACACCATGATCAAATGGGACTCATCCCAGGGATGCAAGGATGGTTCAACATATACAAGTCAATAAATGTGATACACCACATCAACAAAATCAAGGACAAAAACCATATGATTATCTCAATAGACACAGAAAAAGCATTTGACAAAATTTAACATCCTTCATGATAAAGATTCTCTACAAATTACGTTCAGAAGAAAAATATCTCAAAACAATAAAAGCTGTATATGACAAACCCATTGCCAATATCATCCTGAATGGGGAAAAGCTTTCAGCAAGAGAAAGAAATAAAGGGTACTCAGATTGGAAAAGACAAAGACAAACTGTCCCTGTTTGCAGGTGCCGTAATCCTATATATAAAAAAACTTAAAGACTCTACCAAACAAACTCTTAGAGCCAATAAACAATTTCAGTAAAGTTGCAGGATACAAAATCAACATACTAAATCAGTAGCTTTTGTATACTGCAATAAAGAACTAGCAGAAAAAGGAATAAAGAAAACAAGCCCATTTACAGTAGTCACCAAAAATAAAAATAAAAAGCTAGGAATCAGTTTAACCAAGGAGGTGAAAGATTTCTACAATAAGAACTACAATTCACTGCTGAAAGAAATTAAAGAGGACACAAAGAGATGTTAAAGACATTCCATGCTCTTGGATTGGAAGAATAAACATTGTGAAAATGTCCACACTACCCAAAGCAATATACAGATTCAACACAATTGCCATCAAAATACAAATAACATTCTTCACAGAAATAGGAAAAACAATCCTAACATTTATATGGAACAACAAAAGACTCCACATAACCGAAGCAATACTGAGCAAAGGGGGAAAAAAAAGTCAGAGGCATAGCACTACCTGACTTCACATTATACTACAAAGCTGTGGTAACCAAAACAACATGGTACCAGCATAAAAACAGACACTCAGACCAATGGAACAGAATAGAGAACCCAGAAATCAACCCACATATTTACAACCAACTGATCTTTGACAAAGGCAACAACATTGGAGAAAAGACTGCCTCTTCAATAAATAGTGCTAGGAAAACTGGGCACCCATATATAGAAGAATGAAACTAGGCCCATACCTCTTGCCATATACCAAAATCAACTCAAAATGGATTAAGGACTTAAATATGAGGCCAGAAACTATAAAACTGCTAAAAGAAAGCATGGGGGAAACACTTCAGGAAGTAGGACTGGGCAAAGACTTTATGAATAAGACCCCAAAATCACAAGCAACAAAAGAAAAAATGAATGAGATTACATCAAACTGAAAAGCACAGCAAAATAACAATTAACAGAGCAAAAAGACAACCAACAGAATAGTAGAAAATATTTGTAATCTATGTATCCAACAACAGATTAATATCCAGAATATACAAGGAACTCAAATAACTTAACATTAAAAAAAAAAAAAACCGAGTAACCTGATTTAAAAATGGGCAAAGGAGCTACATAGACACTTCTCAAAGGAAGATATACAAATGGCCAACAGACACATGAAAAAATGTTCAACATCACTAAGCATCTGGGAAATGCAAATCAAAACCACATTAAGATGTCATCTCACATCGCTTCTCGGCCTTTTGGCTAAGATCAAGTGAAGATGTCATCTCACGCCAATTAGACTGGCTATTGTCAAAAAGAGAAATTAACAAATGCTGGTGAGGATGTGGAGAAAGGGGAATCCTCCTACACTGTTGGTGGGACTGTAAATTAATACTGCCACTATGGAAAACAGTGTGGAGATTCCTCAAACAGCTACAGATAGAACAGATAGAACTACCATACGATCCAGCAATCCCACTACTGGGTGTATACCCAAAGGAAAGGAAACTGTCATGTTGAAAGGATACATGCCCTCCCATGTTTACCACAGCTCTATTTACAATAGCCATATTTTTAAAAAAACATATTTGCACTTTCCAGATATTAGAGGGTCATCTTTGGCAGTGGGGGAGGGGCATTATTCTGCCTACTATAGTAATTTTTAGCGTACTTGTCTTGCATTCCTGCTGTTAAATTTATTCCTAAGTATTTTATTCCTTTTTATGATATTGTAAATATAATTTTCTTCTTAAAAAAAGAAAAAAGAGGTTACATGGTAAAGTCTTTTGTTCAAGCATAAAGCATTTGGAGATGTTTTCCTCTATTCTGTTCTTTTAAAAGAAAAATTGATGTGAGTTTTACAGAATGCCTACAGTTAACTCCCATTTTCTTGGTAATGGCTTTGAGAAAATGCTTATAAACCTGCAGTGAGAAAAAAGAAAAGTGAATGACTTCATATCTCATTCTAAAATAAAGGCCATGTTTCTATCATTATCAAAATCTTCCCAACCCTTTTAAAACAAAATTAATAATATGTTTGTCATTCTTAGAGAGTCTTTAGACTGTCAAGGGGTTTACTTAAGATTTTAGATTGTTTTTCCATTACTGAATAAGGGAAATATCAGTAAATATGCTAAAAAATAGATTTTTTTCAGAGAGTTACATAAAAGTTGAGTTGGAATTGATCAAAGTTAATAAAATGTTTCCACCAGTTGGGAGAGAAACTTATTGGCTATATATATTAGCCCTGTGTATTAGTCCATTTCTGTTGCTTATAACAAAATACCTGGAACTCCGTAATTTATAAAGGAAAACAAAATGTATTGATTACAGTTTCTGAGACTGGGAAGTCCAAAGTCCTTCTGGTGGTAGCAACAGTGACCCAGGGGTCTCACATAGCAAGACGGTGGAAGCAGAGAAAGCAGAGAGACAGGCAGACTCTTCTCTTCTTTTAAAGCCCTCAGAACCACACCCCTGACCACCATTTTTAATCCATTCACTACTGCATGGTCCTACAATCCAATCACCTCTTCAAGGCTCCATCTTTCAATTATCATAATAGGATTTCCCACCCTCTTAACAGTCACAGTGGGGGCTAAGTTTCTAATACATAAAATTTGGGGGATAGAATTCAAGCTTCAATGTGTTTGGGGGGGACATAATTCAATCCACTACACCCTGCAACCTGTATAATCCATACCTGCATCTCCATCAACATCAGCAGCACCGAGAAATCACTGATGTCCACACTAACAACTCTTAGACATTATAACATGTGTTCAGAATACTCTCTGTTAGAAAACAAGAAAATGAATGAAATGTTATGAAAATCTTTCTAAAAACAGCAATTAAAATACGGATATTTAGGTCATAAGGTGGTAAGCCCATAGAAAACCATGTTACCCAATAATTCATTCTCTTATAGTCTCCAGCAATAGATATTTTTCCATATGAGTATGTATGTCCATATACATTTCACCCTTTTCCGCCTTGATCTAACATAGTTAGGAGCTCTTCAAATTGTAAAACCATTCACAACCCCCAAACCCAAGCCATGAGCCCAACAATATCAGAAGTACCTGGGCATCTGGTTAAAAATGCAGAATTCTCAGCCTTACTCTGCCACTACAGAGCCAGGATCTCTTGGGATGGGTCTGTGAATCTGCATTTTTAATAGGTTCCCCAGTGAAACCAGATGGAAAGTAAATTTCTGTACCACTTTGAGAAAACGTGAGTAGTTATGGTATCACTATCAACTGCCATTTGGCTGTAATTGAATCTGATGAACTGAATGCCCTAGCTCTGGCATTCTGACAAACTCTGAGGAAATATTCAAGTGCACACTTCAGAATGCTCTCTCTCCAGGATCAAGGGAGCTGGTGCCTTTATACAGTAATTCCCGAGGGTCATTGGTTGAGGACCGCTCCCTGAAAGTGTTACTTCCTTGTCACTTCTGCCCTGCCTCCTCTGCCCACGGGCAGCAGGGCCCATGAAATGAAAGCCTTAGGGCCCAGGGGTGCAGATTGTGGCAGCTGGAAGTATGAACACACCGTAAGTCTGAGGAATTTGAGGGTAACACTCAGAGGGCCTGCTGCAAGTGATGAAGTACTTGGTACAGTGCCTGGCATTCCAGATACCTAGCATTAATATAGTAACATAAATTGCCCCTATGCAGCTTTATAAGAAAAGTTTTCTCTCTTAGTCTAAATATAGGATAAATTTTGTCCCCTCAGTGGTTTTCAGTTTTATATGGCATGTAATAGAAAAAAAAAAAAAAAAGCTAGAAGCTTGTTTTGTTCTTATGTTTTTCAGAAATACTACAGCCAAACCCTGGTATTCCAGATCGCCCAGAGTGCTCAAAAGCTTACGCTGCTGGCACATGGGCAAGGTCTGGAGCCACGCCTGGAATTTATACCTTCAGTTGTGGAGCTGGGGCCGCTGCTGCCTTATACACCTGGGGACGAGGCTGAGGTGATAGTGAAGAATCCCTGCAACTTTCCCATTGAGTTTTACTCCATAGAATTTGACCAGCAATATCTCATAGAAGAAAAGGTGAGCAGAGGCCAAAACCAAGTTCTGTTTTCCTACACATGCCGGGCCTTGCCATGTACTTGTGCCCTTCTCTCTGCATGTAATAACCTTCTGGTCTTTCCCTCCTCTTTCCCCTCGATCCCTTCCTTGTCAATTTAGTGATCACTTATCTGGAGAATTTCCTGACCTACTTCCCTTGCCCTGAGCAGAATTCATTGCTTCTCTGTGATTCCATTATACATTTTAAACAACTTATTGGAAAACTAATGTTCATGGTTAAAATTTACACAGTAAAGAACTACATGCAGCAACCTGCCTATGTCGATTCAGCTGAAGTGACTTGTAGACAGCACATAGTTGGGTCATTTTTTAAAATATACTCTGTGAATTTCTGCCTTTAGTTGGTATGTTTTGACCATTTACATTTGATGTAATTATTGATACGTTGGGACTTACATCTGCCATTTTACTGTTTTTTTGCTTTCTGTCAAATTTTTTCTACCTTACTATCAGTTGCTTCAACATTATTTGGAATTTCATTTTGATTTACCCGGAGTGTTTTTGAGTGTATTTCCTTGCATAGGTTCTTTAGTTATTGCTGTAGGTATTACATTATAGACATGTAACTTATCACAGTTGACTGGTGTTGACCTTTTACTAGTTTTAGTCTAATTTAGAAAACTTTCCTCCCTTTATCTCTCTTTATCTTCCCCATTTTTAATATAACTGTCTTAAATATTTTCTTACATCAGATAGCATTATGACTTTTAACTTTTAAACATACATTAGAAAAACCCAGAGGAAAAGGAAAATGTGTTATATGAGAGTACTTCAAAAAGTTTGTGGAAAAACAGAATTAAAAGATAATCTAAAGCTTTCCATAAGCTTTTTGATGACAAATCCAATGTCATTTGTGTTAATTTTTTTTTTTAAGTCTATTTTCTCTGTTGTCAGATTTGGTAATTTATGTTATTTCATTTTCAAGTTCACTGATTATTTCCTCTGTCTCTTCCGTCCTGTTGTTGACCTCATCTATTAAGTATTTTAGTTTGGTAATTATATTTTTCAATTCCAAAATCTTTATTTGGTCCTGTTTTATATCTTGTGTTTCTTTGCTAAGACTTTCTGTTTTTTCATTTGTTTCAAGTATGTTCGTAATTGCTTATTGAAGCATTTTTAGGATGACTGCTTTAGAATCTTTGTAAGATAATCCTAATATCACTGTTATGTTGGTGTCTATTCATTTTCTTTCCTCATTCAACCTGAAACTTTCCTGGTTGTCTGTATCACAAAGCATTTTCAGTTGAAACCTGGACATTTTTGGTATTGTGTTATAAGACTCTGGACCTTATTTAAATTTTCTGTGTTAGCTGGCCTCCTCTGACAATGCTTGGGCAAGAGGGACTGGGCATGACTGGGCACTGCCTTCTTATTGCCAGGTGGGCGTAATAGTCCAGGGTCACTCCTTGGTCTTTTTGACAAACAGTAGGAGGGGCTCTTCATTACTGCTGGGCAGGAGTGGTATTTCTACCTTCCCCCAAGGCCTCCACTGATGCCTCCCTGGCTGGGAGGGGCAGGAGGCCTTGTGACTGCTCCCCACATGGCTTGCAAGGACTCTGCATGGGGGGTGGGGCAGTAGTACTACCCAGTACCACTGGATAGTGATGAAAATTCTAACTCTCCACGAGGCCTTACCTGGCACCACCCCAGCAGAGAGGAAGAGGAACACCTCTTAATCACCAGATGGAGGTGGAAGTCCAGGCTCCCCACGTGGTCTTTTTGGAGGTTTGGAGGGAGGTGAGGTGTCCTTATCCACTGGCAGGGAGGACACCCCCAAGATGTCCAGACTCACCAGATTTATGTTCCACCCAGACCTAGAGTCAACCATTTCTTCAAGGAGCCCTGGTTCCTTTTAGTAAAAAATGGTATTTAGAGATCACAGTCTGGACCACTGGATTATGACTCCTTCTAGATACATTTAGTAGGCAGAATTATGAAATATAATTTTTAAGAGAGAACAAATTATGCTGCATAATGTTTCAAATTCCAGTTTAAGATTATAGGATTTTATCTAAATTCTTTGATACTGTATTTGTTCCTATTTTCTCTTATGTTGAAGATCATGGATATAAACTTATTTATCGATTTATTTTATATATATTTAATGGTGTCAAAACAGCAAAACATCAGTACTCCTAGTAATAATAAATTACTGAGTCCTATCACCCACAACATGACACAGCTTCTGTGCTGTGTATGTTCCAGCTGCTCCTCCAGATCCATTGTTTTCTCTCTACCCTGCTCTCCTGTCTTGAACTACACCTTTATCTGATACCTTTAGTGTCCTACTTCTTGGAAACTGCCTCTTAATTCCCTACTATGAGCAATAATGAAATTAGCTGGTAATCTCTTTTCCCTTCTCTCCCCCTCACCCTCTAATTTATTTTTGTTTGTTTGTTTGTTTGGTGGCTTGCCTGTACAGGGATCTGAACCTGTGACCTTGGTGTTATAAGGCTTCACTCAAACCAAGTGGGTAACCAGCCATCCCCTCACCATCTAATTTAAAAACTATTTTCTCTTACTTTCAGTTAATACCTACTTACCCAGTAATCATCTGATGTACACTTCTCACATTTTTTGCTACTTGTATTATATCTATTTTGTCAGAATTTCTAGTATTAAGGTATCAGAGCTTAATTTCCATCATGAAGTCTTAGTTCTACACTTAAACATATTAAGTGCCCAACACCAATTCTTGCAATGAAGCTTCTCCAATCACTTATGGGTCGTTTAAAGCTCATTCTCCAGTGGATTCCTCAGGAAGGGATCATGGGAACAGCATTCCCTGAGTACTCCTATGTTGATAACTATTAGTCTGTGGCTTTTGAAGATCAGTTTGATTGAATACTATATCCTTGGCTCACATTTTTTTCTCTTGAGTAGCTTAAATATGTTGCTCCATTGTTTTCCCATAAGGTGTTGCTGTTCATGAATTCTGATGCTATACTAGTTATCTTTTGCTGCATAACAAATTACCCCAAAACCTAGCAACTTAAAACAATAAACATTTGTTATCTCCTTCCTGAAAGTGTATTCCGTCCTGTCCCCACTGATCTCCGTGCAAGCTCTGTCTTATATCACAGCTCTATGGATGAATGGGTCTATTCTGAGCTCTTCTACTTCATTGGTGGGTTCATCTGTCCCAACATCAGTCCCCTCTATTACCACAGCTTCATTATAAGTCCTGATATCTGGTAGGGCGATCCTCTACCTTTATTCTTCTTAGTGTTTTAACTGTTCTTGGTTCTTTGCCCTTCCATGTGAATTTTAGGATGAGCTTATTCAGTGGTTTTCAAACAACTAAAAGTGGTGATTCTAGAAAAAGGTCACCTAACAAAACAAATTTCTACACCAATAAATCAGGTTGTAGAGGAAGTAAATGCTTTTTATAACTTTATTTTACTGTGTTTATAAATATACATACACACTGAGGTTGCCAGATTTAGGAGAGAAAATAAAAACAGGCTGCCCAGTTAAATTTGAATTTCAGATAAACAACAAATCATTTTTTAAAGTATAAATATGTCCCATGCAACGTACTCAAAAAAATGACTTGTTGTTTATCTGAAATTCGAATTTAACTGGGCATCTTGTATTTCATCTGGCAGCCCTAATACACATTCACATACACGCACCTGTGAGCCCACACACACGTACTTGATATCGTTTTACCTGTTTTTCCCTTGATCTTCTATTTATGAGACAATGACCTTGCTTAGCGTAGTATTGCTAACCACAAAATTTTTTAAGAATATGTCACTCAAAGTGGATAATGGAGTTCTTTGCTTTTGTCAATGGAAAAAAAGAAAAAGAAAAACAGTATTTGTTATGTTTATGTTATATTTAAAACAAGGAGAAAAATCTTGTCCACGTGTGTCATGCCCAGGATGAAATGCAACAAAATAAAGATCCTGTATCCCCATAGGCTCAGGGCTCAGGCCTACTTTATAGACCTCTCCAAAGGGCCCCACCCTTTGAAGTCCAGAAAGTATTTCTACAAATCTCAGCCTCAGGTAGGAGCAGGGTTTGCCAGATCGGTGAACAGACCCTCCTAGAGCTCCAGGAGGAAACTTCCAGTGAGACCAACTGCAATTTCCCTTCTCCCCTCGAACAGATGTTGCGAAGTCTGAAGGGCTATGACTCCCACAACACGCTGCTGCTGCCTCCCCGCACCCCTGGGGAGGAGCTGCCCCCAGAAGTGTACGAGTACTTTAAGGAGATGAAGAAGTCAAAGGAGGAACAGTTGAAGGCAAAATATCTGGAGAATATGGCACAGGAGAATGGTGAGAACTGGCTCTAGCCACTGCCCTGGCCCCTCTGAATTAGCCCTGCTGTGGGACCAACCAGTTACTGAGTACCTGCCAGATGCCAGGCAGGTGCTGGGTGCCTTTTGTAGTTTATTTCTAACTCTTGTAAAATGGGTCTTGTCCTCATTTTATGGGTGCAGAGGCTGGAACACATTCTGCTCTCACTAGAGAAGAGTGAGGTTTTAAGACTTGAACATAGCTGATACAGATAGAAGAACACCTTCTAGATACCATGCTGAGGACTTTGCATGTACAGATGAGAAACAAACACAGAGACCAGGTCTGCAGTTTTAAGTGACAGAACCGGCATTCCAGCTCTGGTCTCTCTGATTCCAGAGTCCATGGCTGTGATCACTGTACTCCACCACCTCCTGTGGGTATGCCTGGGTAATACAAAGCAATGCCTCAGGCAGGGTAGAAATTGATGCCCTAAAAGAGGTAGGGGGTGGGGGTTACCTCTCCATGGTCCTTAAGGCCAAACCCCCATCACAGAGCTGCACTATGCTTTCATCATCTTACCCTGCCTGGCCCAGCACCCCCGAGTTATCCCATCATCTGCCCAGGGGCTGTCTTGTGTGCTTGAGCATGAAGCTCACTCGACTTGTCGGGCTGTGTGGCTTATGCTGATATACCCTTCTCCCTCCTGCTGCTCTGTGCCCTCATCCTGGAAATGGACCTACCCATTGTTCATACTTGCTCTCTTCAGCATCATAGTCATCACGTGTAAGTATTTTCTTCATACTTGCCTCCACCACTTGACAAGAAGCCCCCATAAAGGTAGTGATCATGTATCCCACACTTGTCAACCCAGTGCATGGAACAGCAGCTGGAACATGGTAGAGCCCAATAAGTGGGTGCTGTATGAGTGGATGAATTAATGGATTGCACAGTCCTTCTCTCCTGCCCTTGGGCCTGTCTCATCTCTCAAGGAAAGAGAAACAAGTCAGAGAATACTAGTTTGGCCTAAAAGGAGAAGATGACAGGAGAAGGCTGCCTCCCCACCCTGTCTCATAGTCGTGTTAGAGCTGCCGTAACAAATACCACACACTGGGTGGCTTAACCAGCAGGTATTTATTTTCTCATAATCCTGGAGGCTAGAAGGCCAAGGTCAAGGACTTAGCAGGGTTGCTTTCTTCTGAAACTCTTCCTCTTGTAGATGGCCATCTTCTCTTTGTATCTTCACATGGTCTTCCCTCTGTGTGTGTCTGAGTCCTAATCTCCTCCTCTTATAAGGACAACAGTCATATTGGATTAGGGCTCAACCATATGACCTAATTTTACTTTAATTACCTTTTTAAAGGCCAAATACAGTCACATTCTAAAGTATTGGGAGGTTAGGATTTCAATATATGAATTTTGGGGGGACACAACTAAGCCCATAACAAGCATTCATTATGTTGCAAGCACAGAGCTGAAGTGCTGGGGAAAAAATCGATGACATAAGGCCCCTGCCTTTGAGAGCTCCTGGTCAGGAGGGAGTGGGGGGAGAGACACTTAAACACAGAAGGACTGCCCAGTGGCCCAAGGCAGGAGGGTACAAGGGGTTGCAATGTGCAAAGGACCTCATGAGGGAAGAGAAGGGCCTCGTTGCTCTCACGGTCCTTACACACCACAGTTGTGGGCTCACTTTTCCGTTTGGCCCAATGGAAGGTGGTCTCAGCCAGGACCAACGGGTCCAGAGGGAGCCCAGAAAGGCACACTGTGCTGCTCACTCACTCTTCTCTGAGCATCTGTTCACTCGGCTCACAGGCTATAGACTGTCCTTCTCTGCTTCGCTGACCACGTCCAGGGAACGCCAACCATTCACAAAGCAAGCTGCCGCCTCTCAGGCTCAAATCCAAATTCTAAGCAAAGATATGTCTTACCCTGTGGTAGAGGAAGGTCACCCTGTACAGTCCCAGCTCCCTGCGCCCACTGAAGGGAGAGGAATGGGGGACAATGAGGAGCGTGCCGGGCCCACAAAATGGTAAATGTGCTTAACATTGACACGGGGAACTGTTCATGATTGATTAGGGGAAGAAGCAGGCTACAGATTGGGATGTACTATATAATCCCAAGTTGAGTTTTGAAAAATTAAAAATCTGGGAGTCTGTGGCTCTCCCGTACCGATACTATAAAATTTGGCAACAATACTTCTGTCACCATTTCTCTGTCTGTATCTCTTTTTGCAGCTCAATTTTATAATGTTTGGTTCTTCTGAATTTTCCAAATTTCCTGAGCAAATGTGTAATTTTGGTATCTAACAAATGTTAAAATATAAAAACACTATGTGCAGAGAAATTTCTTAATGGCCACCTGACTGCAGTTCTTGTTTATTTGGGTTGGATAGTCCAGGATGATGGTGGCCAGGACGGTGACTCTCCTCTTCGTCCATCTTCCCTCTTCTGCTCCATCCCCCTTGTCCTCCTCCCAGTGCTGCCACATGTGTTTTCATCCTTTGTTCCCCAGCAGAAGAGGAAGATATGACTACATCAGATCAGGAAAACTCCACTAGCACGAAAAGGACATCCCTTAGCCAAGAGATCTCTGTCACATCCTGTCCGGAAGAGTGGCACGTCCCTTTGGTCGAGTCCAAAACCTATGTAGATGAAGATGAGGATGAAGAAAGCCTGGAAAAAATAATGTTTCAAAGTAACTGAGCATTTTAATGTTTTGGTAATGTTTTAGTACCAGTTCTCTCTAAGCAGAAGTGAGAAGACTGTTCAGTCCCTTGTCACCTTTCCCTGTCAAATGCCTCCCAGCGCTGGCTCCCACCCCACCCCACCCTGCCCCTCCCACCACACCTGCCCTGGACAGAAGCTCTGATCCACCCACTCACGCTCAGATACAAGCGTGGACGTCCACTCATGAGCTTAGCACAGGACATATTCTTCCTGCCACAGTTGTTTGCATTTCAACTAGTATTAGTTTGAAGGCCTGAATCTTTAATGCTAAAATTCCAGCAGACTGAGAGGTGTTTAGAGAAACATTTGTGGGGAGAGGGGGACATCCTTCCCAGTGTTCCTCCAATTGGACCATTAGGGAATCCTCCTCTTGACCTCCTAGCACTGAGGGCCCATTTTCTGGCATTTATTTTTCCCAGGTTATACAAGATGTTGAAACTATATTTAGAAAATTAGATTTAGCAAAAACTGGAGTCACGGGGACCATTTGTTTGCTAGTCAGTGTAAACTATGATAAAGCATAAGCGACCTTGTCGTGTGCCCACCTCAGGGATAGGAACCGTATGCAAGCCTAATGAGATCTTTAAAGCATTTAAAGTCGTTATTCTTAGCCCTAGTCAACCCTGTGAGTAAATTAAGGCAGGAGGCTGCGATGGCAGAACTGGGATTAAAGACATAATTCCCAGCTCCGTGCCTCATGTTTAATCCAAACTGGCTCTGCTGACCTGCCCCTAAGTGGCACCTGGCCTCTCCCGGCAGCCTTTCCCCACCCCGCACACCCTGGCTTTTTTGTGCCTGGGCTCTCCTAGAGCTGACCCCAGACATCCCATGGAGAAGAATGCACACCACAGTGCTTAGGATGGAAGCACCTGGAAACCATCTAAATGCCTATCAGTAGGGGACTCATTCAATTATGGTAAACCCATACAATAGGACAAGAATGAGATAGATCTGTGTTTAAGTAATACAGATCTGGAAAGATGTCCAACACATAGTATGAAAAAAAGCAAGTTGCAGGACAGAATTTAGAATATGATCCTAGTTTTATTATTAAAACATCGAATGTGTTTGAGGTGACTAAACGTGTTGGCTGCAGAGTACCCTGCATGCTGTACATATTATGGTATGGCTTGCTCTTTTCTATTATAAACATCCCTTTGAGACAATACTTTTGATTTAAATCAGAGTTTGTCAAACTCTTCCTATAAAAGGCCGGACAGAAAATATTTTGTTTGGGCATTGTGGGCCATGTAGTCTCTGCTGCAGCTACTCAGCCCTGCCTTTGTAGCATTGACACAGCCAAATACAATATGTAATCAAAGAGGCATGACTGTGTTCCAATAAAACTTTGTTTACAAAAACAAGCAGCCAGACAGATTTAGCCGGTGGGCTGTAGTTTACCAGCTTTTCATACACTATAGGTGAGGACTACTAAAGTTTGCTATTTTAAAACAGCAGCATTTAAAAGAAAAATTTATTTCCATTTCCATTAGTACCCATGTAAATTCCACGTATAGACACATGCATGCACATGTGAGCACACACGTATGTTTTTAATTTGCAGTTGACAAGATTCAGAGCATTGACAGCCACTCCACAGAGGAAGTTGGAGAGTTAGAAAACAACCCAGTGAGCAGGGCGATCGCTCGCCACCTGGGCATTGACATTTCGGCAGAAGGCCGCATGGCCAAGAACCGGAAAGGCATTGCCATCATCATCCATGGGACACCCTTGTCAGGTATGTGACAATTCTGAGGGGACGTCAAGACCAGGGATGCCACATCTCCTCCATAAACTCTGTGGCTTCCAGGGTGGCAACATCAGCTCTGCAGTCAGGATAGATACAATTTTATTTGAGGAAAAGCATAGCAGTGATTACAGGCATGTACCCCAAGGCCAAACAGCCCTATGTCAGATTCTAAAACTGCCATTTATAGCTGTGTGCCTTTGGGAAAGTTACTTACGTTCTCTGTGCACCATTTCCTTGTCTGCAAAATGGTATTAACAGTATCTATTTTGCAGGATAGTCTTGAGAATTAAACGAGAGCATTTGTATAAAATGCTTATCCCAGTACTTGGCACATAATAAATACTCAAACAAAAAGCTGTTGATATTATCATTACTATTGCTACCGTGACTATTATCGTTCATAATTATAACCATATCTGGAGTTTGAATCCCCATTGAAAATAATTTCAATCACATGTTAAATAGTCTCAAAGAATATATTGTAAACCGTAAACTAGTCAAGGGGTGCCTTTATTGCCTCCAAAATTACACTTGCCAACTTTACCATAAACCCACAGGAGCAAAGCCACCTACGTTGAACAAGATCTTAGACTTGTATAGTGATTTACAGTTTACTGAGCTCCTTCCCATCCATTTCTCTATTTAAACTTCACAACCATCCAGAGAAGAGAGTTTGATTGCCCCCACTCAGAGAAAGTTAAGGTTCAGAGAAATTCAAGGATATCTGCCCAAGGTCACCCAGCTAGTAAGTGGCGGAGCAGAAGAAGCTTGGGAAGATGGCCTGCTACCTCTCTTAGCTTCAGCTTACTTAAAGAAGGCCCATGAAACCTTTTTCTGATGCAATTACTGTTGCTCATACAGACAATATTTATGGAGCATTTTCTGTGTTCGAATCACTGAGAGGCTCCAGGAAATTTTTAAAATACAACAATCCAATTACCCCTTCATTGAAGAACCTTTCCTTCGGAAGTCCTAAACCCAAACCTAAAAGGTGTAAGACCAGATTTGGGGGCAACAAGTGGGAATCAAACAAGGCAAGTAAGAACATGATTGAAACTGTATTGAAAACCCCACCGCAGCAGCAGCTCATGCCACTTTTGTGTTGCACGGAGAGGAGTGCCAGAGAGACAGACAGCTGATGACCCCATGGGAATTAAGACAGTGGGAGGGTCAACCCTGAAAATGCCCCAAGCCAGAAGGAGCCCCTACCCCACTCTAGGGCAAGGTGCAGTCACATTCTCACCTGGAGGTGAAAAGCCTGACAGAGAGTGGAGTGTAGACTTCAGCAGTAACAATCACGGTGTTGTGATGGAGCCCTACAGTTTCCAAAGAATCTTCATGAAGAGCAGTTTAATAGTCTGTGTCAAAATTAGACTGTTCAGTGTAGGTTATTTTGCCTCTTTGGGGTTTATGGTGAAGTTAGCACCTGTACTTTCTGAAAGCAATAGAAGTCCCTTTAATTTATAGTTTATATACCAAAGGGTTATCCCAAACTGTTAAACTGCTGACGTTGGAGACATGGGGTAGAGAAAGAGAGGAAAGACACCCCACTTTGAATTTATGCATCTCTGAGTTGTTTGAGCTTGTATTTTTTTGATAAATTTTTCTTTAATATTTTAATGTTTTAAAATTAAGACATTAAATTATTTAAAAAGAGAGGGGAAAATATGTGTAAACCCTTTGACTTGGTAATGTTACTTCTAAAATTTTTTAGGAAAATAATCAATGATGTGGACAAAGATTAACTGCATGAATGTTCACTACAGCAATGTTTCCCACAATAACACATTGGGAGCCATTAAAGCATCCAACATGAGGGACTGGTTAGTTAAGCCACAGTACATTCATGGAGTGAGTTATACCGCCATTACAAACAGTGTCTTCTGTATCCACATTCATAGCAGAATCACCCACAATGGCCAAAAGATGGAAACAACCCAAATGACCATTGACAGATGAATAGATAAACAAAAAATGGTACAATGGGATGTTATTCAGCCTTAAAAAGGAAGGACATTCTGACACATGCTACAGCATGGATGAACCTTGAAGACATTTTGCTAAGTGAAATAAGCCAGACATCAAAGGACAAAGATTTTATGATCCCACTTACATGAGATACCTACAATAGTCAAATTCGTAAAGATAGAAAGTAGAATGGTGGTTGCCAGGAGTTGGGGAATGGGGGAATTGGGAGTTATGCTTAATGGGTGTAGAGTTTCAGTTTGGGAAGATGACAAAGTTCTGGAGATGGACAGTGGTGATGGTTGCACGACAGTGTGACTGTACTTAGTACCACTGAACTGTACACTTAAAAATGGTTAAAATGGTAACTTTCATATCGTGTACTGTAGCATAATAAAAAGGAGTGTCATACGAGTTTATTGAATGAATAGAAAGATTTTTATGATATATCATTTTACATGAGAAAAAATGCCACATACTTATGATTTATAATTTATATTAGTTTCCTATTGCTACCACACAAACGACCACAATCCTAGTGCCTTAAGATAAAGCATATTTACACTCTTACAATGCTTGTGGTCAGAAGTCTAGAATAGGTCAGCAGGGCTGCATTCCTTCTGGAAGCTCTAGGGGGCAATCCATTTCCTTGTCTTTTCTAGCTTCTACAAATGCTGTCTGCATTCCTTAGCTCATGGCCCTTTCCTCCTTCATAGGCAGCAGAGTGGCATCTTTCAGTCTCTCTTTCTGCTTTCACTGTCACCTCATCTGCTCTGACTCCGACCCTCCTGCCTTCCACTTATTAGATTGTGTCCACCCAGATAATCCAGGATCACTTCTCATATCAAGACCCTTAAGTTAATCACATCTGCAAAGTCTCTTTTAGGTAACATATTTGCATGTTCCAGGGATTAGGTGTAGACGTCTTTGGGGGGCCATTATTCAGCCTACCTCGTACCCATTTCTTTTTTATAAGAAATATAAATGGCATAGCTACATACACATACTTAGTAACCATAGGCTAACTGCAATATCTCCAGATGAGTAAATTATGGGTCTTTTTTTCTTTTCTCTTGTCTGTTATTTCTGATTGTCTGCTTACTTTGAAATGAGAAAAAAATCAACAGAGTTATTCTTTAAACCAAAAAATCTTCCCATTGGAATCAGAAACTGTAGGAACTACAGGGTATTTTAGAGATCATCTGATAGAATCTGTGTTTTAAACTGGGGAGCAAATGCAGTGAGGATATAGCTGCCACCACACACACACACAACAGCGGAGGATCAGGACCAGAGCCGTGGCCCTGACTCCTGGCAGGGTCTCCCTTCCCTTTGCCACTGCCACCTCTGCCCCATGAAAGACTTGGAAGCAGAGCATTCAGACATATCAATTTACAGGGGCCTCTGTTCTAGGCACTTCTGTCTAGGACACTGAGCAAATGGGAACCATGAAATTCAACTCCCTGGCCTTTTTTTTTATTACAAATGTTCATGAGATGCAAAACTGATTGTCCCCCCTCCTGCCCATGATGTGAAGGCCAGATTCATCCTGGGGACAGACCCAATACCAGAAATTACTTTTGTACCCTTTGTCCCCTCCTCCTCCCCACACTTCAATTTGTAGCCCTAGGAATGTTCCCTCCCTCTGTTGGATCATGGCACTACTGTGGTCTTTCTTTCCTGCCTTCCTTTCTCTCTCTTAGCTCCCACATTTGAGTGAGCACATGCGGTATTTATCCCTCTGTGCTTTGTTTCACTCAACATAAGTTTCTCCAGGTTCATCCATGTTGTTGCAAATGGGAGTATTTCGTTGTTTTTTACGGCAGAGTAGTGTTCCATGTTGTATGTATGCCACAGTTTCCTTATCCAATCATCTATTGATGAACGTTTAGGTTGGTTCCATATCTTGGCTATTCTCCCCGGCCTTTTTTTTATAGGAAAGTCAGCCACCGCTATCAGTGTGGCCAAGTACTACAGTGCAGCCTGCCTGAACATTGACTCCATTGTGTTGGAAGCCATATCTGACAGCAACAACATCCCAGGGATCCGGGCCCGGGAGCTATGCATTAAGGCTGCCATCGAGCAGTCCATGAAGGAAGGAGAGGAGTCTGGTAAGACCCATTTTCCCTGGCTTTTTGTGGTCGAGTGGGCAGCACCCCCACTGGTAACACATTCCCTGTGCCCCCTGCTGAGCTGTCTTCCCACAGCCTGGTTGAAGGGTAACTCACAACTTAGTGGCCCAGTAGCCCAGAGAAGGATCCTCTTCACCAGGCATGTGTGGGTCTCCTGCCCTGCCCGGTGCAGGTGTGCTCCCGGCACTGTAGAGCAAGTTTGGGATGAGCAGGTTCCAAAAGGGGGGGGTCTTGGGGAAGTTTCATGGAAATAGGCCTTGAAGGAGCAGGAGAATGCGAAGAGGCAAAAATGGAGACAAGAACATTCCAGACCAAGAAAGCAGGGAAGCTGACAGTAAATTAGGGGTGGAAAAGCAGGCTGAGGCCAATTGTAGCTGACATGGAATGCCAAGATTAGGAATATGGATTTTATTTTGAAGGAAAAGGGGAGTTGGGGCAGATTTCACACTGTGGGAGATGAAAGGAATAAAATTCAGCACCAGTTAAAGGATGAGACACAAATGCAAGGCAGCTCGCCGGAGAAGGTTTTTTTATTCAGCGGGCACATCTGCTTTTATAGGGTTAGAAGAGAGCTGATAGGTTTGCTGAGGACAGGGGGCATTCGGGGATTGGATGGATTGCGTTGCTAAGGGGCCAGGAGCAGGGAGCCTGTGCTGATTGGCGTGCGATTCGCGCCAGCAGGAAGGTATTGTGGCGTCAGCGGGAAGGAGAAGGCGGAAGAGAAGGGTAGCCAGTGCCATGATGGGGCGCGGCCGAAAGGGTTCCCCTACGACCTAATAGGAGAAATGGTCAGAAAGTCACCATAGGAAAGTAGCTCTTACAATGTTTTGAAAAGGAAAAAGTGGCAAAGCTGAAGAAGAATGGGCCTGGGCCAGCTGGCCTAGTGTCCACCTGCGTGGTGGGGAATTGAAGGAGTGCAAGGCATGCAAGATGGTCACGCCAAGATTTCTAGCCACAGAAACCAGGAGGAGAGTGACATCATTCACCAAGATAGAGAACACAGCCGGAGGAGAAAGTTTGCAGGAGAGGAAAATGGATTGAGTTTTCGAATCCCACAGTAGTGAGGCTTTGTGTGGCCTTCCTACCAGAAGCTGAGAATCCTGGCACCATCAGGTCATCTGAGGACCTGCAGGGCAGGAGAGAAGCTGCTCGATGGGAAAAAATGTTGACTACAAAGCAGAGCACCTGCTCAAAGCGGAATCCTTTTTACATAAATACTCGTAACTGCGTGACGTCATTCTTCATAGCGCTGCCAGCCTGCTAGCTGATATGACTGGGTGGGGCTTTCAGGGTGTCCCTTTGCCTCAGTACATCTGTGTGGGGTACTTAGGAAAATAGAAGATTCTTTGCTGGCAAGATAAGAGAAATAGCTCCTTAGTGGAAACCCCCAGCTGTGTCATAATTCTGGTTCTCTTAAATTTCACATTTCGTTTTCTGTGAAATAAACTACATTTCATAGTGATCTGTGGAGCTATGTTAACGTCCTGTGCCAGATCGTGAATCTGAGCTCCTGGTCTGAGAAAGTAACATCAAGCAAGAGACAGCTGGGGGAGTCTTCCCCATGAAGTGAGAGGTGCAGCCGCTGGAGTAGAAGCAATCAGCCCAGAAATGCCCCGAATGAAAGGAGAGGGATGGACGGGGCAGGATAGGTCCTCAGGGAACACTTGCATTTTAGGTGGCGGTGAGGAGGAGAGGCCAGCAGAGGTGGAGTTCAGGTCATAAAACCAGGAGACCCAGGAGAGCAGGGAAGTCAAGTACAGAGCCCTGGAGCCAAGGAAAGGGAAGAGGAAAGGGGAGGCTGAGGAGGGGATGTGCATCTCTGCAGAGCCCTGCTGGTGTCGAGGACCCTTCCCGCTTTACTGTCCCCACAGCCCTTATCTCTAGTTAATGCACCATTTATTTTACATACTTTGTCTGTCTTCCCCCACCCTAGAATGCAAGCCTCCCAGGGCAGGGATTTGTGTTAGTTTTCCTCACTGCTGTGTTCCCAGCACCTGCAACAGTGTTGGCACATAGTCGACACATAATAAAGATTTATAAAAATGTGTTGAATCATTACATGAACAGAATGGGAGACTGCTGAAAGCTCAGATAGAATGAGCCCTGAGCAGAACATCACTGTATTTCAGTCCTGAGGTCCCTGGTGGCTTTGGAGAGAGCACTTCCAAGGGAGCAGTTAGGTTCTTGCCTATATTTGCTGTGTGCTATGGAGTCGACAGGCTGTAATGAAGAGGAAACAATAAATCCAAACCTGCCTGGGCCGTGCAGTAGCCACTAGCCGCAGGGGGCTCCTGAGCACTTGAAATGTGGCTGGTCCAAACCGAGACATGCTGTGAGCACACTGCACACACAGGAGTGCCAAAGACGGGATGTGGGTAAAAGACCACAAAACCGCACAGTAATACTCTTTACACGTTGTTTACATGTGGAAGTGATCACATTTTAAATATATTGGGTTAAAGAAAACATATTTAAATTAATTTCTGCTTTTTTGATGTGGCTACTAGAAATGTTTAATTTACATACATATGTGGCTCACATCATATGTCTACAGGACAGAGCTGGTCTGGACCATTGTTTTGAGAAATTGGTCTGTGAAGGGGGAAAAAAGAGGTGAAATGATGACATCTTGAAAGAAATAAAGGGTCGAATGAAAATTTTTATTAGTATCATATCTACAAGAACTGGTTTTTAAAGATATGACACCAAGGTCCAGGGTTTAATCACTGTACCAGCCAGCCACCCCCGCCCAAATAAAAGATATGGAGAAACAATGCTGTGGACGGACAGGCGAGAGGCATGCGGAGACCACAGAGGAGAGGCCATGGCGATCGGTGAAGGGCAAGGATGGGCAGGAGGAGCAGGATTCACAGGGAAGTGAGCAGGAGGCTGGGGCGGGCATTGTGAGAGTGAGGTTCTGACGGAGGTGGGGCAGAGCCTGGAAGGATTTGGGGGTGATGGGGCGTGGACGAGCACAGGACCAACCGGCTCTATCATTGGAGCAGAACTTCGGCACCATGCTCCATTGATGTCTTCAGGCTCCTTACCTCCCTGCCTGGTGCAGTATGAAGTCTTGTGCCTGTAATCAGCTCCTGGAGGAGGGGAAGAGGGGGTGGCAGGAGAAAATAAAGCAGAGTAGGTTGTAGTGACAACTCTCAAAGGAATTCTGGAGGTTTATTTGCTGAAAAGGTGGATATGGGTGATGAGTCTTATTGAGTCTCCGTGAGAGAAGGAGAAACATGGAACCTGCCTTGCATACAGCCCCATCCCCCAGCTTAGGGTGCCAAGAGCATCTGCTACACCTCTGTTCTCCTTCAAGGGTACATGGTCCATCCTTGAAGAGTTGGAGCCCCAGGGGATGGGATGAGACAGGGCTTGTTGTTATGGTGGGCGGAGGGAGTGTTGGGGGACAATGAGGCTAGGAGATGGCAGGAGTTTATTGCAGAGTCCAAAGGCACTCCAGCAAGGGTGTTTCTGACATTGGAAAGGAACTTCTCAATGGATGGGTGTTCTTATGGGCGGTGATCTGACTGGAAAGGGGGTTGGGGGTAAAAAGAAGAAACTCATCTTGAAGCCATGTTTGCCAACAGGTACACTGTTATTACTTAGCCTATTTGCTCCTTTGAGTAGCTCTTCTGAGGGGGTGGAGAATGCCTTACTCATGCTACTCTTTGGCCTCACCACTGCCTAAAACTGCAAAAGGTCAGGTGTTGGGTTTCCAAGGCAAGGCTGTAGTGTACCAGCAGTTTCAGAAATTGCTACCCTCTGGGCTGGGAGAGAAAGTACAGACTAGCTGGGTATCTACTAGCAAGATGAGCAGTGAAGAGCCCAGGACTCCAGGCCACGCTCTCCACTGACCCATTATCCAGTCCTTGGTGGGGGTAAACTCTTCTCCCAACCCAGCTAAGTCAGCTGCAGATACAGATGGTTTGTACTCTTTAAGAGGATCCCAGGTTCAGTGTGCCATCCACACTGTCATTTCCTTATTATGCTAAGGTGACTTTTAATAAAAACTCACCCTCTTCTTGTAGCCCAGGAGGCTTCTGTGGGCCACAATGTCATGGGACAAGTACGACTGAGCACTGAAACTCTGGGCAAGTTAACCTCGGAAATGAGTCTGGTGACCCCAGAAACCAAACCTGGAAAGAGCGTGCGTGGGAGCGTGTTAATGGCCAAAGGCAAATCAGAGAGCCATGGCTCTGGGTCACAGAAGCAGCATCACCTGCACCAGTCCGAAACAACACAGGTACAAATCAGGGCTCACCGGCAGGAGGGTTGGGATCCTTCCTCCTTCCTCTCAGCATCCTGAAGCCAGGTCAGAACCCCTCATTCCTACAGGTGTCCTCACCAGGCGGCCTGAGTGCTGTCCCTGTACCGCTCCTGAAAGGAGTGTTCACCCAGCAGGTGCTCAGCAAGCACCTCTTATGATATAGTGAAGATTTTATTTTTTTGACCGGTAAGGGGATCACAACCCTCAGCATGGTGTGGTCTGCACCACGCTCAGCCAGTGAGTGCACCGGCCATCCCTATACAGGATCCGAACCCGCGGCCTCGGCGCTACCAGCACCACACTCTCCCGAGTGAGCCATGGGGCCGGTCCAGTGAAGATTTTTTAAAAAGCGAAATCCCTGCATTCTAGCTGCACTAAGTATCTGATGAAGGAGATAACCACACTTGCAGACATTTGCAATAAGATGAGATTCACAAAAGAGATGTGTAAAAGGAATTGGTTGAACCATAGGAAATTGCCAATATTCAATCATTTTGGAACTCCATAACCACAATTTCTCATGGCTCAAACTAATGCTAAAGGAATGTTCAGGATGAAATCACAAATATAAGTTGTGGGAAGTCTGCAGGAGGAGTCCTGGAAAATCATAAAGTAGTCACAGAGTATAAGCAATGTGCTGAGGAACTTAGCAATCTCATCAGACTAGCAGGTTCTGAAGCTGGAGACAGTGTGATAATGAGTTATAGGTGGAAGAGTGGAGTCAAGCAAGTGGAGGCTTTCAAGATGTTTGAAAGCGAAGGGGGGAAAACACAGATTAGTCATTAGAGGGGAAAACCCAAGGTCAGGAGAGTTTGTTTTCAGAAAGGAGGTGGAGGCACAAGCGGGTCTACAAAGAAAGAATCTCCTGGAGAAAAGCACAATGTGACGATTCACCTGAGAGGGAATGAGATTCCAGAAGGTGGTAGGAAGGGCAGAATTAAGCACAGTTAAAGGAGAAGGGAACCAGCTTCCTTTGGGGTCAGTAAAGGTAAAAATAGATACAGCTAAGGGTGGGAGAAGTGGGGTGGAGAATGGAGGTTGGAGAAGATCTTGTTGAATGGCTCAATGATATGTGCAGGAGGCATGGTCTTTTGCAGGAAGCAGTGAGGAAGTTGGGGTTGCAGAACACGCCTGAGGACAGTAACAAAGCACTGTTGTCTCCACTGTGGAGAACAGAACCAGAAACTGGTGATGGGCTGAGAAAAAACTGTTGAGAATGGTGATGGCCCAACCAAGCCTGGAAACTATAACTTCACACTTGTAAGACTTCTCTAAGTGGCACCTGGCAGTCTTCATTCAGAGGTGGAGAGACGTTGTCATCATTGCAGGGGAGGGTATGTGCTCAGAACTAGAGGCAAGGGAGTTGTGAGTGGTGTCTGTATGGGAAGCCCTGCCTAGGTAGAGAAGGAATTAAGAGGAGGACATAGAATAAGAGAAACAGGAAGAGCTAAGGGTCTTGGTTTTGCTACCGTCTGAGAGTGCTTTAGGGGCAGTGGGAGGAGTGGATGTTTCCAAGTGGGTTGCTGAGGTGGATGGAGCAGAGAGAAGGTCTTCAAGGGAAAGGAGAACTGCAGGTCCGATGGAACATTCCATGGGGCTGAATGTGGACCAGGTGATGTCTCTGATCTTTACTTCAGTCTTACGTTCTTATAACACCTTGAAAACTAAACCACTGGTTCATTTTCTTTTGGAGGACAGTTCTTTTAACCCCCTTTTCCAGGATCTAATATGATATTCTTTACACAGATGTTTATGGATGAACTAAAACTCATATATTTGTTACCAAATAGGGTGTGATAGGAAGTCCTTTACTTTGGTTTCGTTCCATCCATCTGGAGAGACAAGGAAGGCTTTTTACAGTACTTCAAAAGCAGCAGAAAATTCCAATTCTGACTTCAAACCCCTTTTAAATAGAAAACTTAAAGATCACAGCAGAAATCAGAGCTCACAGACCCCCCCACACATGGCTACCTGCACTGCTCCAGGGTGATGGGATTCAGATGGTTTGGACAACAGAGTCCCCCTGTCAGTGTTTTGCCCAGAAAGATGGCTGTTTGGTCTTCTTGAAGCTCTCATACAAAGCACGAGCTCTCCAATGACTGAAATTTTAGTCGTGTTGCAAATGGGAAGAACCGTGTGATACGTTAAATAATGAAGATATGGGTCTGTAATACAGGTCACTTCTTTATTAATTACCTTTTCCCCGGAAATCCCCAGTTAGAAATCCTGATCTTTTGAGTAATATTGATCCAACACCCTTGCTTCTCAATTCCATGGTCTCCTCAGCCACTCGGTGCCATGACCACATCCTAGACCTTGTTCATCATTGCCCATTATCTCTACATGAACTCCAAGATCTCTAAATCAACCATCTTCTAACTTTCTAGGTGACTTACTCTGTAAGTAATTGGCCTCATAGAAACCTCCGATCCATGTTCTCACTGCCTACCACCCACCTCGCTGCCCTTCTTACCCGGTTAGGGTTCCATGGTTCTCCAGTGTAGACACTTCCCTGTGCCTTCTCTTTCATCGTACTGTCCAAGCAAAACTTCATCCTGGTAAACTCACTTCTCAACCTACTCCATGCAGTGCAGCTGAACATAGCTGGAGAAAATACTCATCTCAGCATGGTGTGGTCTTAATTTAACTTTCAGAACCCAAATCTCAAGTGGCCTGTTTAGTTGGCCCTAGTAAATTTGCCCTCCCTCTGTTCAAGATGACTGTCTTATCTCTGTCACTACTCTCCTCGCCTCTAAGACACTTCCCTCTTCTTCAGTCTCAGCTGATGCTATCTCTTCTAATTTCATGGCAAGAACTGCAACAACCAGAGGACAACCACCTCACCCTCCTCCCACCAAATCCACCAGCCAGCCTTCATCCTAACCCAAAGCCGTGCCTTCCCTACAACCCCTGGATGTCCCTGCTGTCATCCAGGGCTGATCTCTCCACATGTGTGTGGGGCCCCACCCCTACTCTTACTCCAGGGCTAATTCCTGCTGTTGTCCCCTCTCTGCCATCCTTCTCTGTATCCTTTCTGTCAGCGTCTGTGCATGCTGTGTTACCTCCTGGATTAGTCAGGGTTCTCCAGAGAGACTGAATCAATAGGATAGGTTATAAATACACGAGAGGGGATTTATTAGGGACATTAGCTCACATGATTTGAAGAAAAGTCCCATGATAAGCCGTCTGCAAACTGGATGCCGATAGTGTGGCTTAGTCCAAGTCCGAAGGCCTCAAAGCCAGGGAAGCTGATGGTGTCCTTGGTGTAAGTCCTGGAACCTAAAAGCTGAAGAGTCTCAAGCTCTGATGTCCACGGACAGGAGGGAAGAGTGTATCCCATCTCCAGCAGGATAGAGACAGAGCTTCACATTTTTCCTCTGTCTTTTGTTCTCTCTGGGCCCCCAGCCAACTGGATGGTTTCTGCCCATATTGAGATAGGGTCTTCCCACCCAGTCCACTCAGGATAGCATGTTAATCTCTGCTGGAAACACCCTCCTTAATTAAGATTCCTTAATCTAATCAAAGTGGCACCTAGAATTAACCTTCACACCTCCCAACATTAAAAATATTTTCCCATGACCCCACATCCCCCTCCAGCCATTACCTCATTTCTCAGCTCCCCTTCACTGCCCACCCTCCAAAGGATTGCTGCCCTGCCTGCCTCCTCACCCCACACCTGCCCCCATTCTCTCTCATACCTATTCTAATGAGGCCTTTGTCCCCACCACTCCACAGGCCACTCTTCTCAAGGTCATTGACAACCTTCATCTTGCAAATCCACTGGTCAGTTTTGTGTCCTCAACTCATGCTGATCACCCCCTCTTCCTGGAAATGCTTTCTTCATGTGGCTTTCAGAACACCACGTTCTTCTACTTTCCCTTCTACCTCATTAGCAACTCTTTCCTCTACTCCCCCAGTTTCCTCATCTCCTCCAAATTCCTAGTTGTTGGAGAAAGTCTTCTGCTCTCTTCTTTTTGTTATCTACATTTTCTTTCTAGGTGATCTCACTCAGTTGCATTAAATACTTTCAACATGTTTATGACCCTCAAATCTCGATCTCCAGCCCTAATTTCTTCCCAAGCTCAGGTTCATTTAACCAAATTCACTCTCGATATCTCTCCTGAATGGCTTAGAAGCATCTCAAAATTTATATGTCCAAAAAGTGATTCTTGCTTTCTTCTCCCCCAAAATCGTTCTTCCCCCAAGTCTTTCCTTTCTTAAAAATAATTTCACCATTTTCCAAGTTGTTCAGGTCAAAACTCAAGGACCCATTTTTGGTGCCTCTCTTTTTTTCACATTCCATCCCAAGTTCTATTGTCCCTACTTTTATATTACATCCTTTATCAGCCACTTTTCACCCTACATCCTAGTCCCTGTGCCATCATCTCTTTCCTTGACCAAGAGATATCTTTCTAACTAGTCTTCCTGCTTCCACTCTTGTACTTCATGTAACAGGCAGAGTGGACTTTTAAAAATGAAAATAATTTAGGCCCAAGAATGGTAGTCAAAAAAATAAAAATGAAAATGAAAATCAGATCATTTGTCTGCCTGAAACACACCCACAGCTTCCCATTATACTTGGAATAAAATACAAATTCCTTACTATGACCTACAGGGCTGCTGCATATTCTAGCCCTGACTGTGTCTTGGACTTTAAGCCTGACCATCTTCCCCCTTGCTCACTCAGTTCCAACCACGCTGGGTTCCTGTGTGCTATCCCAAAGCCCCAGTGCACTCGTGTTGAGGAGCTTGCTGCTCCATCTCAGAAAGACTCTTCCCCCAGAACTTGTCTCCCTCTTTCACATTACCTAGGCAATGTGACCCTCCTCTCTGCATAGCCAGTCCCCAGCTCTGTCATTGTTCTTTATTCCTGTACCAGATTATTTTCTCCCTAGCACTCATCACTGTCTTAAATTATGTTATCGACTTGTACATTAAAGCTCTCCATTTCTGTCTCCCCCATTAGAATGTAAGGGACACATGGGCAGCACCGTTGTCAGCCTTGGCTGTTATTGTATCCCTGGTACCTGAGGGGTACCTGGTGCATGATAGGTGCTCAATAAATATTTATTGAATAAATGAACAAATGTGCACAGTTCACATATACAGAGTCTTCACACCTTCCGCAATATTCCCATTTGATGCTTACAGCAATGCTAAAAGGAAGATAGGAATTTCCAATGAAATCTCCATTTTACAGATGAGGAAATGAAGCCCAGATAGATTATATGACTTACTCGAGGTCAAGTGGCTTATAGCTGTAGAAGTTGTTATGACACAAAGCTGGGTTCTGACTCCTGATCCTTCTCCCACTCAACAGATTTCCTCCAGCCCTCTGCCCGTGGGGCCCACTCATCGCTGGCTCGGTGTCAGTGGCAGTATTGGAGGTGAGACAGGTCTGATGAGCTGTGTGCTCCCTGATGAACTTCTTGTGCAGATCCTGGCTGAACGGATACAGGTGTGTCCATGCCTACCCATACAGAGCTGTGGGCTCATCACTCACACACTGTCCCATGCCATAAGCTGAGATTCTAGGCCACTGGCCAGCCACAGCATCTCAGAATACAGGGCCCTTGAAGAGGAAAGATGGGGTTCTTCTCTCCAAAAGTTATTTACTTGTCCTTTTGACAGCTCTTGTCAGTCTCTGACCCTAGCCTGATCTGCACCCTACAGCCACTCACCTTCTTAGATAACCAAAACAGAACAGTACACATAAAAAATAAAAAAGCAAAACAAAAAAGAATGGTGGGGTAAGAATTATAATTATAATGTGGAGCCATTAAAAGTTAGAATTTGGAAAAAAGGTAGGAGCACACCCAAGGACCCAGAGCATGCCACAAACACCACTTGCACACAGGTGGTCCACCACAGCCACTGCTCTTCACCACAGTAGCAGCTGTGGCCACCATGCAGACATTTCACCTCCCACTCGACTGTATTGACACAAGGAGAGTCACCAGAAGAGTCTGGAAAAAGAGGGGGAAGTCTCTTTCCTCAAAGCCCACTCCAAAGAACTAGAAGAAGCAACTGTTATACCAGCTGACCAGATCTCAATGTAGAGATACAAGAAAGAAAGAAAGAGAGAAAGAGAGAAGGAAGGGAGGGAGGGAGGGAGGGAGGGAGGGAGGGAGGGAGGGAGGGAGGGAGGAAAGAAAGAAAGAAAGAAAGAAAGAAAGAAAGAAAGAAAGAAAGAAAGAAAGAAAGAAAGAAAGAAAGAAAGAAAGAAGAAGAAAGAAAGAAAGAAGAAAGAAAGAAAGAAAGAAAGAAAGAAAGAAAGAAAGAAAGAAAGAAAGAAAGAAAGAAGAAAGAAAGAAAGAAAGAAGAAAGAAAGAAAGGAAAGAAAGAAAGAAAGAAAGAAAGAAAGAAAGAAAGAAAGAAAGAAAGAAAGAAAGAAAGAAAAAATCAAGAAAATATGACACCAACAAAGGAATACAGTAATTCTCAAGTAACACACCCCATCGAGCACGAAACTCTTCAAATGAGTAAAAAGAAATTCTGAACAACCATCTTAAGGAAACTAAATGAGATATTAGAAGACTCAGTTAGGGCCGAGCCCGTGGCACACTCGGGAGAGTGCGGCACTGGGAGCGCAGCGACGCTCCCACCGCGGGTTCGGATCCTATATAGGACTGGCCAGTGCACTCGCTGGCTGAGTGCCGGCCACGAAAAAGACAAAAAAAAAAAAAAGACTCAGTTAGACAACACAATGAAACAAGAAAAAATATCCCAGGCAGACAAAAAAAAGGAAAAAAGAATTTTTAAAAATGAAGAAAATCTAAGAGAGCTAGCAGACAACCTTAAGGGCACAAACATCCAAATCATGGGTGTTCCAGAATGGGAGGAGAAAGGAAAAGATATTGAAAACCTATTCAATGAAATGATAAGGGAAAAATTCCCAGGTATAGGGAGATACACAGATCTTCAGATCCAGGAGGCTCAAAGATCCCCAGATATAATCCATAATGATCCTCTCCAAGATACATTATAGTCAAACTGGCAAAATTCAAAAGCAAAGAGAGAATCCTAAAGGCAGCAAGAGAAAAGCCTCAAGTCACCTATAAGAGAACCCCCATGACACTAACAGCAGACTTCTCAACAGAAACTACAAGCGAAAGGAAAATGGGATGATATATTCAAAATATTAAAAACAAACAAAAAAAGTGCCACCAAGAATACTATACCCAGCAAGGCTATCATTCAGAAATGAAGGAGAAATAGTATATTCCCCAAACAAAAACAACAGGAGTTCACCACCACATGACCAGACCTTCAAGAAATCTTCAAGGGAGTCCTGCATCTGAAATCCAAAAAATAATAATTGCTACCATGAATACATGAGAAAGAACAAAACCCACTGGTAGAACAAAAATGCAAATGAGAAAGAGAAGAGAACTAAACCTTACTGTCTCAAAAAACTGACAAACATCAAAGAAAAACAATAAAAGAGGAAGAAAGGAACACAAAATATTTAAAACATCCAAATGAAAATAAATAAAATGCCAGGAGTAAGACAATACCTTTCAATAACAACCCTAAATGTAAAGAGATTAAACTCCCCAGTCAAAAGACACAGACTGACAGACTGAGTGATTGGATTAAAAAGCTACACCCAACTATATGCTATCTTCAAGAGACTCACCTCACCTGTAAAGACACACACAGATTAATAGCAAAGGGATGGAAAAAGTTATACCATACAAATGGAAACCAAAAACAAGCAGGAGTAGCTATTCTTATAATGGGTAAAATAGACTTTAACCAAAAGCCATAAAAAAAGACAAAGAAGGTCACTGTATAATGACAGAGGGCTCTATCCAGCAAGAAGACATAACAGGCATAAATATATATGCACCTTACACTGGAGCACCCAGATATACAAAGCAAACACTATTAGAACTAAAGAAAGAGATAGACCCCAATACAATAATAGTTGGGGACCTGAACATCCCTCTGTCAGCACTGGACAGATCATCTAGGCAACAAATCAACAGGGAAACACAGGATGTAAACTACACTGTAGACAAATTGGACCTGGCAGATTCTACAGAACATTTCATCTGATGACTACAGAATATTCATTCTTATCATCAATACATGGAACATTCTCCAGGATAGACCACATGTTAGGTCACAAATCAAGTCTCAACAAATTTTTAAAAATTGAAATCATTTCAAGTACCTTTTCAGACCGCAACAGATTAAAACTAGAAATCAATAACAAGCAAAAGTCTGGAAACTATATAAATACATGGAAATTGAATGACATGATCCTGAACAACCTATGGGCCAAAGAAGAAGTTAAACGGGATATCAAAAAGTTCTTGAAACTGCTGAAAATAAAGACACATCATGCCAAACCCTGTGGGATACTAACAGGGAAGTTTATTGCAATAAATGCATATATCAAAAAAATAGAAAGATCTCAAATAAACAACCTAATGTAACACCTTAAAGAACCTGAAAAACAAGAAAAATCCAATCCCAAAATTAGTAGATGGAAAGAAATAATTAAGATCAGAGCAGAACTAAATGAAATAGAGATCCAAAAAATGATACAAAAGATCAATGAAATAAAAAGTTGATGTTTTTGAGAAGGTAAACAAAATAGACAAGCCATTAGCTAGGTTAACCCAAAAAAAAAAGACAGGAGACCTAAATATCAAAAATCATAAAAAGGAGACATTACAATCAATTCCACAGAAATACAAAGATAGAGACTATTATAAACAACTGTACACCAACAAATTTGAAAACCTGAAGGAAATGCATAAATTTCTGGACACATACAAAGTACCAAAACTAAACTGAGAAGAAATGGAAAAGCTGAACAGACCAATAACAAGCAACAAGACTGAAGCAGTAATCAGCAGTCTCCAACAAAGAAAAGCCTAGGACTGAATGGCTTTACTGATAAATTCTACCGAAGCTTTAAAGAAGAATTAATACCAATTCTCTTCAAACTATTTCAAAAAAATTCAAAAAGAGGCCATTCTCCTGAACTCATTCTATTAGGCCAGCCTCACCCTGATACCAAAACCAGACAAAGATACAATGAAAAAAGAAAACTACAGGCCACTATCTCTAATGAACATAGACACAAAAATCCTCAACAAAATGTTAGCAATCAGAATACAACAATACATCAAAAAAATTATAGACCATGATCAAGTGGGATTCATCCTAGGGATGCTAAGATGGTTCAACATACACAAGTAACTAAATGTGATACACCACATCAACAAAATCAAGGACAAAAATCATAAAATTATCTCAATAGATGCAGAAAAAGCATTTGACAAAATTCAACATCCCTTCTTGATAAAGATTCTAAACAAATTAGGTATATAAGAAAAGTATCCCAACACGATAAAAGCCATATATGACAAACTCACCACCAATATCATCCTGAACAGCAACAAGACAAGGATGCCCACTCTAACCACTCCTATTTAACAAAGTGTTGGAAGTACTAGCCAGAGCAATCAGGCAAGAGAAAGATATAAAGGGCATCTAGATTGGAAAAGATGAAATCAAACTCTCCCTGTTTGCAGGTGACATGGCCCTATATATAGAAAAATCTAAAGACTCTACCAAAGAAACTCTTGGAGCTGATAAACAATTTCAGTTGAGTTGCAGGATACAAAATCAACACACAAAAATCAGTAGCATTTGTGTACTATAATAGAGAACTAGCAGAAAAAGAAATCAAGAAAGCAATCCCATTTACAGTGGTCACCAAGAAAATAAAATACCTAACAATCAATTTAACCAAGTGGGTGGAAGATCTCTACAATGAGAACTACAAATCACTGCTGAAAGACATTAAAGAGGACACAAAAAGATGGAAAGACATTCCATGCTCTTGGATTGAAAGAATAAACATTGTGAAAATGTCCACACTACTCAAAGCAATCTACAGATTCAATGTAATCCCCATCAAAATACCAATAGCATTCTTCACAGAAATAGAAAGAACAATCCTAACATTTTTTTTTGGAACAACAAAAGACCCCAAATAGCCAAAGCAATCCTGAGCAAAGAAAAATAAAGAAAGAGGCATAGTACTACCTGACTTCACATTATACTACAAAGCTATAGTAACCAAAATACCATGGTACTGACACAAAAACAGACACTCAGACCAATGAAACAGAAAACAGAATAGAGAACCCAGAATTAACCCACATATTTACAGCCAACTGATCTTTGACAAAGGCAATAAGTATAGCATTGGGGAAAAGACTGCCTCTTCAGTAAATGGTGCTGGGAAAAGTGGGCATCCATATGTAGAAGAATGAAACTAGACCCATACCTCTCACCATATACCAAAATCAACTCAAAATGAATTAAGGACTTAAATACAAGGCTGGAAACTATAAAACTGCTAAAAGAAAGCATGGGGGAAACACTTCAGGAAGTAGGACTGCGCAAAGACTTTATGAATAAGACCCTAAAAGTACAGGTGACAAAAGGAAAACTAAATGGGATTATATCAAGCTAAAAAGCTTCTGCACAGCAAAAGAAACAATTAACAAAGTGAAAATACAACCTACAGAATGGGAGAAAATATTTGCAAACTATGTATCTGACAAGGGATTACTATCCAGAATATACAAGGAATTCAAATAAGTTAACAGTAAAAAAACAAGTAACCTGATCAAAAATTGGGCAAAGGGGCTGACTAGGCATTTTTCAAAGGAAGATATATGAATGGCCAAAAGTCACATGAAAAAATGCTCAACGTTGCTAATCATCAGGGAAATGCAAACCAAAACCACATTGAGATGTCATTTCACACCAGTTAGACTGACCATTATTAAAAAGACAAAGAATAACAAATTCTGGTGAGGATGTGCAGAAAGGGGACCTCTCCTACGCTATTGGTGGGATCATAAATTAGTGCATCCACTATTGAAAACAGTGTGGAGTTTCCTCAAACAGCTACAGACAGAACTACCATACGATCCAGCAATCCCACTGCTGCGTGTATACCCAAAGGAATGGAAATCATCGTGTCGAAGGGATACCTGCACTCCCATGTTTATTGCAGCTCTATTTACAATAGATAAGAGTTGGGAGATCAGAGTTACCTGAGATAGCGTTCTGTCTTCCCAGTTCTGTCACTCTTATAAAGAAGCTGTCCTGTCTATGTCATTCCCTAGGAAAAAAACTGTTCCTCTCACACCCCTTTGAGAAGTAAGAGGAGGAATCACAGTAAGTACATTTGTGTAGAATGGTGTGGGTGTGTATGTGGGTTTAGAGATTCACATGTAAATATTCTTTTGATGAAACAACTTCAACAAAAACATCTATCAGTTGTCAGTGGTAGGAGTGTTTGCACCACAGAAATTGGAAAATCCTATAAATCAGAGGTTTTTTTCCCTGCCAGAGATCCAGTTTACCGGCATGCCAGCACATCACTAGACATTTTGGGATCAGTTTACAAACAAGAGCAATCTGGGTTTTGAGCAAGACTATATAACTATGTATCAAAATCTTTTTTCAAAAATATCTCAACTTCTGATCAAGATGGCAGAAGAGACAGTAACCAGTGTCACCGTCTCCCACAATCAACCAATTTATAACTATTAAAAAGCAACAACAGCCACGCTGGGGCCACTAGAGCTCAGGGGAAGAGGAGGAGAGACCTACGGAGTTCATAAAGGCAGGAGAAGCCATGATGAGAGACAGAAAGGATTGATATGACTGTTTCAAGCCCCAGCCACTTCAAGGCTGACCCTGGTGAGCACACAGAGCAAGAGCTGACAAAAGCCACTGCTTTTCCCTTCATATGAAGTTGCTTGGAGGCTGTAGTGGAGAAAAGGGCCTTGGTGGCCCCCAGGCCGTCAAGACCACTGACTGGGTTCCCACGGACCCACATAGGAATGAGGGGCCACAGACAACTGAAAAAAGGAGCCACCCAGAGGTGGTGAGCCATCACAAAGGACCTGCTCGTAGCCCATCCCATGGGAAATGTTTGGAGTACAGGCAGTGGGGGAGATGGGCCCACTGGGGGAACAATGGGGCATAGCATGGACAACTGATCTGCCCCCCAGTCAGCACAGGATCACTCAGTGGAGACTTGTCAGAAGTATAGATCTGCAGGGGATGCAGTTTGCTGAAAAGATTCAGGCCTAGACCAGAGTTTCCACACAACCCAGGTGTATTAGACCTCACAAGACCCTGAAGTTCCTAAAAGGCCAACAATTAAAATCTGAGCTGCACAAAAAGCCTTCCCTATAGAATCAGCAGCAAAGCAGCAATTTAGCTCAACCACAAGGCTCAAGTGCTGGTCCCCACAGGAAGTTCCCCCATTTTAGAAGTAAGCAAAGGATAACAAATTAGTTCCAGTGCAGAGTATAAGTGGTGGGAGTAGCTAATAATCCAACACAAAAATGAAAGAAAACACAAAAAACCCACAGATCAGAGACAAAGTTCTGATATTAACCAGTAAAGTTCTAACACCACCAAAAAACACCTTTAAAACCTAGAAGGACTGGAAGCCCCCTGGGCTCCCAAGCTGGTGGTGGGGAGGACTGAGGGCCTCAGCCACACCTCCCCAATGTCCACATCCAGCCCAGCAATGATCAGGCCATAGCCAGAAGCCCCCCAGGCTCCCAAGTCAGGGTGGGAATCAAGGGCCTCAGCCATACCCCCTCAATGTCCACATTTAGCCCAGCAATGACCACCAGGCTGCCACTGGAAGCATCATGGGCTCCCGAGCTGGGGCAGTGGGGAGCTCAAGGCCTCCGCCATGCCCCCCACAGCATCCAGCCCAGCAACAACCACCACGCCATTGCTGGAAGCTCCCTGGGCTCCCAAGCTGAGGTGTCAGGGGCCAAGGGTCTCAGCCATGTTACCCTAGTGTCTGCATCCAGCCCAGAAACCACCACCAGGCTGCCACCAGAGGCGCCCTGGGCTCCCAAACCAGAGTGGTAGGGGGCTGAGGGCCCCAGCCATACCTTCCTAACATCCACATCCAGCCCAGAGACAACAACCGAGCCACTACTAGAAGCTCCCTGGGCTCTGGAGCCGGGGGTCGGATGCTTAGGGCCTTAGCCACACCCCACCAACGTCTACATCCAGGCTCCAAGCCACCGCCAGAAGCCCCCTGCCAGAATGAGGGGGGATGCCACAGGCCTCAACCACGCCTCCCCCTCCTTCCTCCTCCTCACACCCTATCTCTCTCTCCCTTCCCCCAACTGCTCCACAGCATCTTAGAATGCAAAAAACTAATAATAATAAATAAATGAATTTTTTTTTTAAGATTTTTAAAAAAATCTCTTTGATCCCCCTGTAAATACAAAGTGGCTACTAAGCTTGTTAGTTTTGTTTATTGTTATTGATAAAATTTAAAATATTATTGTAACTTATTTGGATAAAGGTCTTCCCAAGAAATATGATGAGGTGGTATCTGGGTTATATTTCTACGTGAGAGATTATGAATATAAAAATACATGTCTCACTTCCTTTGTGAATGAGAGAGTGGAAATAAATACACTTAAATGATTGAACTTTGCAAATTGAGACTGAATCATGCATAGCTGTAGACAAGGACTGTGTGTGGTAACAAACAGCCTAAGAATGAAAGATTTGCCATCCTTGAGCAGAGCAAAGGTCTAATAAAAGCCAAATCCAGGAATATTTATTGAACTATGTACAGGCCCTTAAGGTACATATTTTGTGAGGGAAGTAGTAGTGTGTGGATACAGATTCTGAAGCCTTTAAATATCTCATACTAAATTGTTTAAGCATTGAACTGGGTTACCAGGTGACTCTAGGGGACCAAAAACAAAACCTTTAGTGTACCTTCAACAAGAGACCTTTGACACACACCAGTATACCACTGACTTGGTTTCAGAGTAAATTTTGCAAAATAGCAGTCATGTAATTTACAACTGTCATCTTTCAAACTGTATGAAAATTGAACACTTTTCTAAAGAAACAAATCTAGATTTGTGCGGGAGGCAGGGGGGGAAGTCTTGCTGCAAATTAAAAAGAAGAAGAAAAAAGCCAGCTGAACTAAATAGTGTGTTTAGTGATATTTATGTTCTGGCACAAGCATCTTGTCTTATCAAAAACTGGTAATGATCAGTGGCCGGTCTGTGGGCCGCACTTTGAGTAACGCTGCAGTGCAGCAGAGCCTGTTTTTCCATGGTCAGTTTTACCAAAGTCATTGCACTCCTGACCACTAAGAAAGATGCAAATGGCCCACCCACCACGCTGCTCTTGCAGCCGGTGATTCTGTGCATGGGAACATCTTCCCTTTCCATCTTCTTTTCCTGTGCCTCGTGGATCTTCCCAGACCCTCACTTGAACATTTTGTTTTTTTCTTTTATTTCCATACAGACAAAATAAATCCTCGACTCTACAAATAGGTACAATAAAGACCATCTGTGGCTGATTAGATATTTTTATCCCTCTCTTTTATTTTATTATGATACCTTGGATTGAGCAAGCAGAAGGGCAGTTTAATGGTGTTTTTGTCAGGGCACCATAGGTCTGCAGAACTCGCTGAAACACCAGTAAAAGCACCAATAAAAGAACAGCGTCCTCCGTAGACAGCAAGTGATCTCATGGGTGGCCGTGGTGACTGCCTGCGCTCTTTCTGGTTTCAGCTGAGTGACTGCTTCCGTGGAGTGGTGTTTGATGGCCTGGACACACTCTTTGCTCGGAGCGCAGCTGCCGCCCTGCTCTGCCTGCTGAAAGCCATCGGCAACCGCGAGCACATATACACTGTCAACATGGCCCAAGACTACGCAGCCATGAAGGCCCAGGAGAAGGCCAAAAAGGAGCAAGAAGGCAAGGCCCCATCCCTTCCTGGGCTGTCCTCAAGCCCTAACAGGTCTTTCCTTTAAACAGGGGGTCAGGCTTTTCAAAACAGTTGGTTTCCTAATGTGATCAGCCATTGGGCTTAAATGAAACGCTTACAGGTGCCATCCCACTGGCGCCTCACCTCTGCCCTGTGAGGAGTTCCTGTTTCTCAGAGGGAGCTGAAACATAAGCAGCCTGTTGAGAGGTTTTACGTGGGATCTTGAGAAAGTTCATGGAAAGATTTGTCTTTTGGTTCCACTTTTCCATGAACTTTTTGAAGTACCCTCATGTAACAAAGGCTGGACCCAGCTCATCCGACAGCAGACACATTCCTCTTCCCTTCGTGTCACACCACATCCCTTCGTCTTTTCTGTACTTACGACTGGCCTGAGGAGAACACCTCATGGGTCCCCATCCTGACTCAGACGGCTGATTTGCTTGTTGGTTTTGTTGAAGCCAACTGTGCATTTCCTGTAGAGATGCTGATAAATTTTGCAAAACAACTTCTACACCTTTGCCTTCTGTGCACCTGGCACTGGAGCAGACACTTTGTACACTTTGGGTCATTTAATTGCCACAATAACCCTATGAAGATTATGTGTCCATTGTACAAATGAGGAAAGTGATGCTCAGAGCTAGCAAAAGACTTGTGTAAGTTCACATTGTAAATTAGCAGGAGAACCAGTTCTGTGTAACCCCAAAACCTTTGCTTTTTCTGTCATTGCACCAATGGCCTGGGACAAAATTTCTATAATTGAAAGATTTGATTAAAAAATAGCTATAGACAGAGAGAGAGAGAGAGAGAGAGAGACAATGATATTAGCTCAATTGCCCAATTAAGTCAGAAGCAGACTCAATAAATCTTGGCTCATGGGGGATAAGTTTGGGGACAGCCACTGACTGGTGACATTGTGAAGCCTCAGCTCCGGCCACGTGACTTCCCCTTCTCACTTGGGCTTGCCTCTCTCTTCTGACACAGTCTACACAAATTATAACGGTTTTCTAACTAAGGAAATATTTATAAACACTGTCTCTCTTAGTTCTTGAACAGACTCAAAGTGTGTTTCCTTATATTCTCACCCAGAGAAAAATCAGAAACAATGACCAGACATCCCACAGCAGTATTCCAACTCCAGCTTCCTAGTTTTCTGGAAAGCTCCTTTTTTCATAATGATCAGTTTGAAAGAAATTATCACTTTTCATTTTCTCAGTTAACTTTGGATTAAGATTTCTTGTGGTTAAATTGTGGGCTCCTCTCCCCTGCGACTGAAAAAGCCCTAAGGCATCCTGCTGTAATATTATTATATTAAAATTGACTGCTCATTAAACAGTTATGAAGGTGCCAGGTACTAGGCTAAATGCTTCATGTGATTGCTTAAGAGGAAGAAATTATTATTCTTCTGTGTTATTGTTCCTTGATAAGTGACAAAGAACTCAAGTGTAGGTCTCTGAGTCCAAAGCTCAAACTTGCAAGGATGTGAGGTGAGAATGCTGTGCTAGGAAAGCGTGACAGAGAAGCCAGGTGCCTTTGTCCTGAGTATGAACCACATGCCTAGACCTGAAATCCACGGGGTGTGGAAGGGACTCCCCTTGGTTTGCAAATGGCTCTGTCAGTCTGAGCACTTTGGTGGCATACATAATGGGTAAAGTTGATGGGTGGTATATTAGTTTCCTGTCACTACTGTGACAAAAAATTAACCCTGTCTTAGTCTGTTCTGGCAGCTATAACAAAGTATCAAAGACTGGGTATAAACAACAGAATTTTATTTCTCATAGTCCTGGAGACTGAGAAGTCCAAGATCAAGGTGCCAGCAGATTCGGTGTCTGGTGAGGGCCATCTTCTGGTCATAGAAGGAATCTGAGCCTTCTTGCAGACTCCTCACATGAAGGAGAGGCACACAAGCTTCCTCAGGCCTCTTTTTATAAGGACACGGATCCCATTCATGAGGGCTCCACCTCATGACCTAATCACCTCTTAAAGTCCCTATCTTTTAATACTATCACATTGGGGATTAGGTTTCAATATATGAATTCAGGGGGAACGCATACAGTCAGACCATAGCAGCCACAAACTTGGTGACTTAAAACAAAACAAATTTATCTTACAGTTCTGAGGTCGAAAGTCCTAAAATCCCAGTGTTAGCAGGGCTGTGTTCCTTTGGAGACCATAGGGGAGAATCCTTTCCCTTGCCTTTCCCAGCTTCTAGAGGCCACCAGCAGTCCTTGGCTCATGGCCCCTTCCTTGCAGCCCTCTGACCTCTGTGTGCACTGTCACATCTCCCTCTGCTCCCACTGTCACCTTCTCTGACTCTGACTCTCCTGCTTCCCTCTTATAAGGACCCTAGTGATTAGATTGGGCCTACCTAGATAATTCAGGATAAGCTTCCTATTTCAAGGTCACATCTGCAAAATCCCTCTGCCTTGGAAGGCAACATAGTCACAGGTTCCAAGCATTAGGACGTGGGCATCTTTAGGGGCCGCTATTCAGCTGACCACAGATGGAGCCCACATTTGGGACAGTGAAGAAGGGAATCCCACCACAGATTAGGCGTGCCAGCCGCCACACCAGCCACCTCCCACTGTCACGTACCCTCCTCGGCCTGCTCAGGCTGGGAGCTAAGCTGCTGAGGGCTTTTTCTCACCTTCCTGTCTCGGTTTCCCCCATAGAATGCAAACGCAGGGAAGCTCTTGAGAAAGAGAAGGAGCGTCTCCAAAATATGGATGAGGAAGAATATGCTGCCTTGACGGAGGAGGAGAAAATCATGTTCGATCGGGAGGTCCAGCAGGCGCTCCAGGAAAGGAAGAAGAGGTCAGAACCACGGGCTGGCCAGAGCAGAAGCCATCCTCAGGGGGAAGCTCCCTCGGAGAACAGGGCTGGCCTAGCGTGCTCTCCCCTCTGCTCATCTTCCAGAAGGGCAACGGTAGCCACAGAAGACCCTGGAGGATGCCTGCTAGGGGCAGGAAAGCACATCTTGCCCATCCAGGGCACTGGGTGCTGCAGCCTTTCAGGGTCTCTTCCACTCTCCTCTGCTTCCTTCTCACTAGGGATCATTTGGGACTAAGGGGAGCTTCTGTGATGTAATTTCTGGCCCCTGTGCTGTCCTGGGGTCCCTGTTGGCTCCCCTGACAAGTGCACCTTGGGTGTGGCTTATCAGCCTCTGTGCCTAGGGGACCACAGCTGGTGGCCCAGTGTCCTCTCCTTTGACATGGGTGTGGCAGTTTCTCCTCAGAGCTTGTCCATTTCTCCTCCTACCCCGCCCTTGCCTCACTCTCCTATGAAAGGAGATTGGAATAGAAATGCACATGGATTTTTAATTCCTCCTAGTTGAGTTTCAGTGAGTTTTGCTAAAAGACCATTCATTCTTTCTTTCCTCCTTTCTTTCTCCTTTCTTCCTTCCTTCCTTCCTATTTACCCAGCTTTCTTTTGTTCTTTCTTTCTTTTTATGCCCAAGAAAGCATTGCCCTCTGTCCCTCCGCCTGGCAGTCCCAGGCAGACGAAGGGCCTGGGCAGGAGGGCCCTGATCTCTGTTCTCTCTTCCTGGTTTGATGAAGGGAGCTGGAGAGGCTGGCAAAGGAGATGCAAGAAAAGAAGCTACAGCAGGAGCTTGAGCGACAGAAGGAAGAAGATGAACTGAAACGGAAGATCAAAAAACCAAAGCAGGTTCCAGTAAAGGAGGAGCCGCCCCTGAAGAAATCTCAAACAGCAAGCAAGCAGGTAGCAGAGGGTACTGCTTAACAAGGGACAGAAGCAGAGGGTCAGCCGCTGTAAACAGCCTATCTATCAACCCAGACATTTCCCCTCCAGAAAATGGACCTGCACACGTTTGGGTTTTGTGGTGGGCAGGAGGTAGGAGGAAAGGAACCAGCATTTATTGGACACTGATTGTACACCAAGTGCCATGCTTGTGCATTACATAATCATATCATTTTGGCATCCCAACCACCACGCGAGGTTCAGAGAGATGAAGTCGCAGTTCCAGGACCTCACCCACTTATGTCTGACCACTGCCCCCTGCAGGCGCTGGATGCTGCTAAGTAGGCCACTGTAAACGTGCCTCCAGTAAGCCTCAAAGTAGATGAAGCCCGTGTGTTCAGTCAGGAGCATATAGCCTTGACAACAGTCAAGGAAGGTGTGCCGGCACAAGCTTATCTGCCAGGCAAGTGCCAGCAGTATGTCAGCCTTTCATGCTTAGCAGTCACATCCCTGCCCACTGTGGCACAGGAAGGGCAGAATAGCTAGAGCAGCCCCCAGGGTAGTGATCATGGCCGAGGGGTACAACTAGCTCGTGTGACCAGCAGCTCTTCCAGCACCGTGAGCGCCAAGGAGGCTGCTAAAGCCAGGCTCCCGGACTAGGTGCAGACTGGACCAAGAAGATGAGTGACAGACAGTGGCAGCAGCCAGGGGGACATAAGGGCAGAGGAACCAGGGTCCAGGGTTCCATCTGGTAGAGCTCGAGAAGGAGCAGGCTCTGAGCACACAGAACTGGGCACAGGTTTGAAATGCTTGATGCTGCTGACCTGAAGGAAGCACATGACCTCTCAGGCTGAGAACAGGAGGGGGAGCCCAGGAGAGGATTACAGGGACCGATGCCTACCTCTCCTGGGGGATTTTGTTCATGAAGCCAGGAGGGAGACTTTGAGTAACGTGTGTTTCAGCCATTCTTTTGGCAATTTTAAAAGTCAGTTTCTTCTTTGGAACAAGTTCAGGATAATCTATGCAGAAGTTACCTTCCCAACCTAGCTTTTCGAGGACAGTATTTCATTTACCATTAAATGAAAGAGTATTTGGAGCACAGTTAACCTCAAATTCTGCCCATTGACTTTACCATCAGGGTCTCCAGCTGGAATCTGTTGGAAACTATTAAGTGAGAGCATGTGCATCTCCCCTATTTTACTCAGCTCAAGTTGTTGTGACTTGAGCACTTCCCTAAGTCCCCACTAGCGGGTACAGGGCAAGTACCTTCATGTGCCTTGTTGACCTTGGGCAGGGGTGGTAGGGGCTATCTCACTGTCGTCTATTTGGGGACAAGGTTTTGTATCATTTGAGCTTAGCACAAAACAGTCAATCACATTCCCTGGGGGGTACTTCTTGAGACTCTTCTTGGACTAATGCAGTTGCTTGGACGGCAAACACTCTACCTTTAAAAGAAAAAAAAACCTGCTGAAACTAGATGCCGAGGTGAAAGGGAAGGACTGAAGACTTCCCGGCTTCCTCGTCAAAAGGGCTGTTCCAGCTCTTGGGGCTTCAGCACCATTGAGTTCCCTCCCTCTGCACTGGCTTCCATCTCTCTTCTCACCAGCCTCTTGCTTTTAAGACATTCTCATGCTCAAGAATTACCCACCTTTAAAGAAAAAAGAAGCCTCCAACCCTGGTGGCCCCTAACTAGCAACCTATTTCTCTCCTTCCCTTATTAATTAAAAACTTCCAAGAATCGTCCCCACTTGCAGGCTCTACCTCCTCACCTCCCATGCATGCTCTGACCTTTTCTCCCCTGACTTCTGTCTTCACCACTCCCTCAAATCAAAGGCTCCAGCCTCTCCGTTTCCAGATCCAACATGCGTTGTTCGTCCTTGGCTTGCTCGACTTCCTCCTCTGTGAGATCTACCCTGGTGGCCGTACTCTTCCTTTGAACTCTCTTCCCACGCAGTGTCCTGACCCCATCTTTCTGGCTGGCTTTCTTCCTCTCTCTGGCTCCTTTTGGACCCCACCTCCTTTGATCCTTGTCATCCTGCAGGTTCCAGCCTGAGCCATCTTCTCTTCTTACTTGGCCTTTTGTCTAAGGATGGCCCTATCCCACACATGACCTCCTTGCTATCTACTGGTCACACCTAATGGGATGGGGGCAGGGGAGTGGATCAGGAAGAGCTTTGCAAGTTCCAAAGGGAAGCGCAGGGCATCCAGCGAGTCAGCCCAAAAGTGGATAGAGAGGAAGGCAAGTGACAAAGGAAAAACAGCTAAACAAACTTTTTTGACAACTGACAGCTACTGTTTACTGAGTTCCTGCTATGTGACATTCCCTGCCGGGCACTTTGAATAGGTCTCATCACCATCTACCTCTAGTCTTCACAACACCCCCTAAGACAGGTGCTCCTATTATAATCACTATCATCTTAGAGATGAGGAAACTGAGGCTCGGCGCAGTTAAGCAACGTGCCCGAGGTCCCATGGCCAGAAGGGGGCAGAGGCAGGACGCATTCGTCCAGCTCCGAAGCATGCGCTCCTTTCCCTGGGCCTCAATGCCACCTCTCAGTCCCCTAGTCATCCTAGACCTCAACCCCACATGTCCATCCATGTCACCTGACACTTCCTTCAAACTGTTCCTCAGACACTCAAAGCACAACAAGTCCCACACTGAGTTCAACATCTATGCCGTCTTCTCCCCCAAACCTCTTCCTCACCTTGTATTTCCCTCCAACCCCCGCCCAGCTCCCAAGCCCAAATCCTGGCAGTCAACCTTGAGGCTGCCACCTTCTGCACCCTCACCCCATAACCAACCAGTCAGTGACCCCTGGTGCAGGACTCCAGCTCCTAAATCATTCTCAAACCCATCCCAGACAAGGGCTCTCCTCCTTACCTCTAGTCCCAGCAGTCTCACCCCTCCTTGTGCTGCTGTGTAGCTAAGTGCTAATCCTACCATCACAACCCCTGGCCTTCTCCTGGTTCTGGAAATGGCATAGGAAGAGTGAGCAGTTTGCAGAAGCAAAAAGTGTATTTTTCTGCTTTTCTGTGTTATTACAAAATAAGCTTAATATCTTTGGAAGGAAATCATAGTGAAGAGACCAAAAGTGTCTTGCTTATAGCTGAATCCTTGCACACATTCATGGTTATATCCTTAGGATACATTTCTAAAGATGCAATTCCTGAGTTATAAGGTATGCAAACTTTCAAGTCTTTGACATGTATTGCTTAATGCCACTTTATGCTTCCCTAGTACAAAAGTGTGCCTTTTACCCCCACCTAATGGGTTTTAGCATTCTTTGTAATCCTTGCTAATTACATGAGTGAACAATTGATTATTTTTATTATTTGGATTTGCATTTCTTGAATTGTTAGTGATGTAGCCCTTTTTTTTTTTTTTTTAACATGTTTACTGGCTATTTGGCGTCTTCAGGATTTTATGCAAATATCTCAGAGAGGCCTTCCCTGGCCATTCCACTTAAAATTGAATACAACAAAAGCAAAAACAAAACAAAACAAAACAAAATACTTTTTATCCTCTTTCCCTGCTTTATTTCTCTCCTTAGCACTCATCACCATCTAGCAGGCCATATATTTTGACGTATTTTTGTTTCCTCACCCACCCCTGCAAAATATAAGCTCCAGGAAGGTTGAGGGAGGCTTTTGTCTGTTATGATCACTGGTGAATGGTGCCTGGCAAAAAGGCACGCAAAAATATTTGCATCATATGTGAATACATTTTTCTTTTGCGGACCACTTTTTACATTTCTAATCAGATTTCCTTTCATCTAATTTCCTTTTATCTCTTTAACTGTTTATCCTGTAAAGCCAAATCTACTGGTGAGTCTGATTTTCTCTATATCAGTTTCTCAAATCTTAATATGCACACAGATCACCTGGGATCTTGTTAAAATGCAGATTCTGATTCTGCAGGGCTGGGCTGGGGCCTGGGAGTACGCATTTCTAACAGCTTCCACACCACACCCATCCTCCGGACTCTTGGAACACACTCAGAGTGGCAAGGCTCTAGGCAACCACCCAGCAGCCAATATTAGCACAGTCTCATGTGTATAGATAGTCAGGAATATTTGAGTTGCAGGAAATAAAGCCCAATTCACACTGCATTAACTAAAAAAATAAAAATAAAATAAAATAAAGATTTATTGGCTCACATAAGTTAAAAAATCATAGCTTGAGGTTTGATCCATCCAGAGTTCTTATTTCAGATACTATATTTTTCACTTCTAAAATTTCCACTTGGTTCTTCTTAAAATTTTCTATTTCTCTGCTTAGATGTCCTTTCTTTTGATTTATCGTATGTGTATTTTCCTTTACCTCACTTGAGCATAGTTATAATAGCTGCATAAAGTTATTATCTGACAACTCCTCCATCTCAGTCATCTCAGGGTTGGTATCTATTAATTGTCTTTTCCTTTCAGAATTTGTCATATTTTTCTGACTCTGCTACATCAAGTATTTTTGTATAATATCCTGGATATTTTGAATATTATGTTGTATAAACTCTGTATTGTGTTATGTTTCTCTGAAGAATGTTGATACTTTCAGCTTAGCAGACAGTTAAACTTGGTTGGAAGTTTAATACTTTTGTATTTGCTGTGGGCAGAGGCTAAGGTATCAGTTCAATTCTTTAAACCTTAGTTACAAACTGCTTTCAGTTTGCCCCACACATACATGGTTCAGGGGTCAGCCAGAGATTTAGGTTGTTTATACACAGAATTAGGGGTTCCTCTTCTCTGGCTGCTTACTTTCTGGGGTTCTCCCTTCATTCTCTGGAGACCCTGGTTGTCCCAAGACTTCTTTCCCTGGCTCCTCCAGAATCAAAGTCAATGGGGTTTTTTATTACAGTTTTAGCCACCAGCCACTACCACTGCCATGACTATCTTCAATGTAAATCCACAAAAAAAGGGGAGGGAGACTCACCCCATGCCAGTATCTTGCTACAGGTTTCAACACTATTCCAAAAACTTACTAATTTGTTCAGTTTCCAGAACTCTCAGGTATTTTTCTATTTTATTCACTCTCTAGCTGCTACGTGTTGGACACTCCATTTGTTGGTTGTTCATTACTGCACACCAGAACTAAATAAGCCCCCATCTAGAGTTCTTGGCTCACCTGTGTTGGTTCTACTCTCTGACTGACACCTCAAAGTGAGAGCCTCTGAAAGTTCCAGCTTACATTCTCCCAGATCCAAATCCAGCTGGAAAGGAGTGCTTCATTAAAACCACATGTAGACCACAGTGCTGGTTTTCACTCTTGTCCCAAGTTGTGTCACATGCTTTCTCTGAACCAGTCACCATGGCCAGGAGAATGCCATTCTGTGAGTGGTCAGTTCTAAATCACCTGCTCACTCCTTGAGTAAGAGGTGTCACGTAGAGCAAGCATAGAGGATAGGAAATAAAAGAACGTTGACAAGAAAAAAATATCACAGATGCCCACTAAAATGGGGGATAGGACAGGGAGTAATAAATACATGTATCAGTCCAGAAACTCAAGTACTAATCTGATTTCTACTCCTTAACTAGCTGTGTGGCTTTGAATTTGTCCTTCACCCTCTGGGCCAATGTTTCCTTGTCTAAGAACTAGATGATTTCTCAGTTTCCTTCCTGCTCCAACGTTCCCTGTCTCTCAAAAAAGTCTGTTATGTCTTAAAAGAATTTTTGTTTACAGAAATCTAAACCACTCCAACAGCACACTTCAACTAAACCGAACCCTGTTTTAAACACATAAATGATGGTTTCTCACTGTAGAAGAAGAAAGCCTCACATTGGTTGTCCTTGTCTCTTCTCTTAACCTTTTTTCTATCCAAACGTTTTTCCCTATTCCCCCACTCAACCTTAAACCCAATTCTGTCCATCTCAATTTGCCTTCCTGCCTCGAATAAGTCTTTCTAGCTGTAATTTCTTACTTCAAATCCATAAAAGCAAATTTCCTCCCAAACATTATCCTTCAAAAAAAAAAAAAGATTTAAGTCTATGTCTATATTTTGGATAAGTGGTTTATTTTGCATTGGCCATTACTGTTATTTATTAACGTACACTTGAACATCTAGCAGAAATTTTGATATATGTAATCGCTTGATTAAATAGTTTGTGAACAGAATAGAAATTATTTCATTTTCTTCAGCCAGTACCTTAAATACATTCTGTCAAACATGTAAAAGTCTTGGAACAATTTTACCATATTTACCCCCTTCTAACTTACATGCTAATGGATACGTGTGTTTTACTTCTCAGTACATATTTTTAAACCCACAAACATCATTGTTATTGATGAAAACAACCAATACGCGTTTATATTTACCTGCATCAGCACCCTTCTCAGCACTCTGAATTCCTTCCCGCAACTCTGAGTTTTCATCAAGTCTCATTTTTCTTTTGCCTAAAGAACACTCTTGGGTGTTTTTTGTTTTTCGTTTTTTTGGTCTTTTAGGGCAGGTTCTTTGCAACAAATTTACTCAGGTTGTGTTTGTCCTAGATGTCTCTAATTTACCTTGATTTTTGAACGGTGTATTTTCTAGGTAGGACTCTAGGTTGGCAGCCATTTTCCGCCAGCACTTTGATAACATTTTTCCATCTTTGCCTTCCGTGTCGTTGTGGAGACATCAGCTGTCAGCTTACTGTGCTCCTCCAGTGTTAGTCTCTCTCTTTTCTCTAACTGCTTGTAAGGTGTTTCTTTCTGTCTTTAAGATGTCTCAACATCTTTAAGATGCTGTCTCTTTGTTCAACCATTTACTATAATTTGCCTACGTGTGGTTTTCTTTATACTTTATCCTGCTTGGTTTTTATATATATGTGACACGGAAACCATTAGCTATTAACTCCTCAAAATTACTTCTCTGCTCTTTTTCTCCTTTCCCTCCAGGATGTCAATCATACATGTGCTAGGCCTTTTTGCAAACTTTTCACAGTATGTCACTTGTCTCATGCTTTTTCTCTTTCGCAAACTTTTATCTCTCCCTGCTTCACACTGTATGTTTTCTTCTGACGTATTGCCTAGTTCACTGTTTTTCTTCAGTGAAGTCTAATCTGCTGTTTAAACTTCCTTTCAGTTCTTAATTTTGTTATTGCATTGGAAAGCCATTAATTCTTGTCTAGTTCTCCTCAAAATTCTTAATCTTGTCTTTTAATTCTCTCAACATATTAAACATTTTTTTGAAGTCCTTGTCTGATAGAGCCAATACGTGGATCCCCAGCAGTCTGTTCTGTCTGTCATTCACTCTTGGTTTATGATCACATGGTCTTGTCTCCTGGGGTGCCAGGTTTTTATTGAGGGCCAGATATTGAACAGGAAAAACTGTAGAAATAATTTGAGGCTCTGGATAATGTTATCTCCCTCCAGAGAGAATCACTGTTTAATTCTGGCAGACAGCTAGGCTAGGCGTGCTAGAAGTCAATTCAATAATTCAATAAAGATGAGATCATTTAAGACTGAGCTTCAGTCCCTGCAGAGCTAGGCTATTTCTGGTCGACCCTTACTCCGAAGATGGAGCCTTTCAGAGTTCTAACCCAGAGGCTAGAGCATTTACTGGGACCTCTTTTTCTCGGCAAGCTTGAAGTCTAATTTTTAAACCCCAGCCCTATGAGTCTATAAAAGCTTTGTTCAGCTTCTAAGCCACACTTTCAGCAACAAATGCCCTTGAGGGAAAAGCAGCCCAAACTGCTGCACCCTCCTCTCTGTATTTCCTCCTCTCCCACATCTCAGCCTGCAACTAATTACTGCCTTTATGGCTCTCCAGTGCTTTCAGACACATGGGTTTTTTTGTTGGTTTTGTTTGTTTTGGGTTTTGTTTTTTTTTTTAAGTGTTTTGTACAGATTTCTCACTTGTGTGTGTTGAATTATATCAAGTGATTTTTCTGCATCCATTGACATGATCATATTTGTTTTTCTTCTTTAATCAAATCATGTGGTAGGTTACACATTACATTATTGGATGAATTTGTTTTAGGATTAAAGGTTTATTCAGGTTTTCTCCTACTTTAAGAGTCAATCTGATCTCTCATGGTTTCTTTAAAAGTATCCATTTTATCATATATCCAAATTTATTGGCATAAAGCAACTCATGGTATTATCTTACTATCTTTTTAACCTCTTCTGTATCTATAGTTATGTCCTCTTTATCATTCCATACGGATTTATTTGTACCTTTCTCCCTTTTTTTTTTCCCCCTGATCGATCTTGCTAGACATTTGCCATTTTTATTATATTTCCAAAGGAACAACTTTTGCCTTTGTGGATTACCTTCACTGCATGTTTATTTTCAATCTAATTAGTTTTTGTTCCTGTCTTTTAAAATTTTCTTCTTTATACTTTCTTTATGTTATTCTTCTGTTCTTTTTCTAACTTCTTAAGGTGGATGCTTATCATATTAACTGTCAATCATTTTCCTTTTCCAATTTATTTAAAGTTATAAAAGGATTTAAAGATATATGCACTTTCAAACATTATTTTAGAAATATTCCTCAATTGTTGGTATTCAGTGTTTTCATTGTTGTTCAATTCTTAATATTTTCTACCATCCTTTATGGCTGCTTCTTAAATCTATGAATTATTTCTAAGTGTATTTTCTGATCTCCAAATGAGTGACTTCATTTTGGCTTTCTTTTTTTGATTTCTGATTTTAAAATACTATCTTCAGAGAACATGTTCTATGTCATATTGATCATTCACCTATGTTGAGCCTTGCTATATGGCCTCGTATGTGATCAGTTTCTGTAAATGTTCCACCTGTGTGTGAATAATAGGTATATTTTCTTTCTGCACCCACCCACTAAAACTCATTAATCATATCGTTAAAATACTCTAAATTCTTAGTAATTTATTGCAGCCTCCAGCTGCTCTATGCTGGGCTCCCGCAATCTTCCAAGCACAAATCTTTCCTCACTGGGCCCCACCTTCCATGCAGACCCCGGTATCTTAGCAGTGGCTCTCCAGACCAAGAGGGATACACTAGGACCCAAGTCCCCCCATCCCCCACACAAGCTGAAATAAGGTGCTGGAGCTCCTCCATAAGACAGTTTGGTCAGCACCGTCGTGTTGCTGTCTCTTGGGTTGTGTTCGAGATGGAGAAGTGGAGCGGGAGGAGATGCAGTCAGAGGAGGGGGAGGCCAGCCCCTGGCCAGTCACATCTCCACACTGGAAGCAGCCCTGGGCGCAGTGAGGAGGAGAGTTGTAACTGGGAAGGGGGACACCGGGCTGCACTGCAGATAGTGATCATTAGCCAGAATTGGCCTTTATGTCATCAAAGAATGGCCCAAAAAGCTATGGAAGCTACCCAAGGATTTCATCCAGGGGAGGAGAAAATCAGAACCCACAAAGCAAGTTTAAAAGGGCAATAAGAAAAAAGAATAAAGTTGGTTTCTCTATGCCCAGTTGATTGAGTAAATACATATTTTTAAAGGTCTGGGGTACAGCCAGATTCCAAACTCCCATTTGTTCCCAACAACACCCATTATATACAAAACCTGTATAAGTTTAATAACTTAACATTAGTAGAACCCTTACTCCATGGCAGGCATTACTCTAAGCTTTCTATGTGTATTCACACGTTTAATCTTCAGTGGTCTTCTGGGGTAGTTACTAATATTACTATCCCCATTGTACAGGTGGGCAGAGAGAGGCTAAGTCCTCACCCAGGGTCACAAAGCTAACATGCAGAGCAGCCGGGATTGGACCACTGCCCTCTATGGCCTATCCCAGGGCACTTGAAAGCAGATGCAGAAGACTGGTGTGTGCTGGTCTTTTCTCCTTGATCCTTCAGAACATCAGCTCTCAGCCAGGAGTACACATCAAAGTCATTCTGCACATTTTTCAAAATGCACAAGCCAGGACTCAGCCAGATCTATTCCAGGCAAGGAGCATGGAATGGATATTTAGAGTAAAGACCCCAGCAACCTGGGTGTTCGTAAGAGGTTCCTGTAATCCTATGAGGCCTCGTTATGAACAAAATGTCCTCTTGCTGTTCCTTATGCAATTTGCTCCCCCTTTAAAAACTACCTTTAAGCATATTTTATGTGTTTTGCCTTCTAGTTTCTTCCTTTAATCAAACCAGATGTCAAAGAGGCAGTAGAAAGGAAAGTATCTGCTTGGGAGTCAGTAATGTCTGAGAAGGAAGACGTAAACAAGAAAAAAAAGAACATGGCCGATACCAGCGTGTCTGGGTTTCCTCTTGCCCAAGAACAAGAGGACACCGAAGGGGACATCCAGAAGGACACTGACAAGCAATTGGCCCAGAAGTTTAAAATCTATGAGTTGAGTTTAAAAGATATCCAGAACATTCTCATGTGCTGGGACCGGAAGCAAGGAGTTCTGCTGCTGCACTCAGGGATGGAGGACGTGTCCCATGAGCCCGATGACCAGCGCCAGGTGCCATCGGGTGGGCGCAGGGGCCGCAAGGAGCGGGAGAGGGAGCGCTTGGAGAAGGAGCGAGCAGAGAAGGAGCGCCTGGAGAGGGAGCGAGCCGAGAGGGAGCGTCTGGAGAGGCTGAGGGCCATGGAGGAGCGGAGCAACGGGGATGGAGAAGGGGACGAGGACCACGAAGGCAAGAAGGATCTGGGTGTGCCATTCCTCAACATCCAGTCTCCAGACTTTGCAGGCTCGAGCTGGAAGCAGGCCCTGGAGAATGACAGGCTTCCCAAAGGGGATCAGGTACAGCCTCTCCTCCAGGGGGCAGAAGTGACAAATCAGGCAGCAGATGTCATGCTACTCATCACTAAAAGTGTTTCTTTCTACCTAAAATCCATGTCACCTTAACTGCATTAATCTCTGATTAATGCCCCTTAGAATTAAGATAATAATGGCTAAAAGGTCCTTTATCTACTTGACAAAAGAAAATGTATAGGAAGTTCCACAGATCTAATTTATTTCATCTAACCTCATAAAAAGCCACCTGTGTGGTTGATTTTTAATATTGACAGTACTGGTGCTACGAGATGGCAAGGCAGATGTTCTTTGGGGTGAAGCAAGAGATTCAGCTACTCCAAAATCTTTTTCCCACAAGCCTCCCTCCTACAGTGGCAGAAATTATTCTATTGATAGCTTTTTCATATCTATGAACAAAAGCATTGCAAATCCAAAAGCCACCTTTGGCAGTGATTTGGAGAGGATTATTAAAGCCTTTTGTCCAGGGACAAACTTTTTCTGTACAGAACTAGAAAGTAAATACTTTAGGCTGCAGGTCATACACTCTCTGTCACAACCACTCAACTCAAAGCGACCTCCAGCAATATGTAACCGAATGGGCATGACCGTATTCTAATACATTTGTATTTACAGAAACAAGTAGAAGCAAAGATGTGGCCAGGGCCACAGTTTGCCAACCTCTGGTTTAGTTTATCAGAAACTAGATGCAACCTTAAAAAGTAGAGAACATGCCCTGAGAGGGCCTTACAGCAGGCGAGGGTCTATGGGAGGATGCAAGTAATTCCTCGAGAGGGCAGGCGTGACATGATGTGGCCTCACAGTAAGAGTCCTGCTGCTGTGGTTCAGGGTGGCCCCAGCGGAGGAGAAGTCAGTTGGAGGACACGCACAACACCAGCTTCATTCATCTCAGTTTGGCCTCAGGCCAGCCTTAGGTAAGGAATTGTGGTGATTGGTTTTTTCAGAAATATGTTCTTTGAAAAAGAACTACAGCAAGAGCATCTTTTGCCTTGTTGTGTCCACTTCACACTCGAGGTCATAGGTTAGTATGTGGCCTGAAGAACTCCCTGACTCTGGTAATTTAATAATTGGTACAAATTATTTATCTTTTTCTTCACAGACATGGTAAATCCTGGGAGTTGCCTCTAGCTACATATTAGCCAGGAAAAGCCTTTAGCTCCCTGACCCACAGAATGAGAAACGCGGGATTACACGAAGGGTAGCTGGTTACATGCTAGGCCTGAAAGGCCCCTTGGTCCATAAAATGGACACTCAGGTGGGCTATAACATTTACTGTTGTGATAACAACAATTAAGCTAGGGACCGTATGCTTATTCTGAGGGTCTTTACATGCTGGCACTAAAGAAGTTGGTACTAAATTGTCAACCCACCTGCTCTGGAGATCGCTCTTTCATCATCTATGAGAGCAGAATGGGAGAATGCTGCAGGAATCAATTTTCTCTCTCTCTCAAGTTTCTTTTTGACTTTTCATCATTCCCATTCTCTACCCCATTCCCAGAACCTTTGGTTTTTTTTTTTTTTTCTTTTCTGTATTTGATCTGCTCCCATCTTAACTTTCTTTCACCAGTATAAGGTAAGAACATTTAAAAAAAAAAAAGAAAGAAAAGAAAAACTAACACGGAATCTGAAAACAGATGGAGCAACTCTATACGGTGGACATCAGAACCTTAAGAACTGATCTCTTTAAATTAAACAGAGATTTATTCAGTGCCTACTCTGTGCTAGGCCATGTGTTGTATCTACCTGATTCCTGTTCTCATAGGGTTTACAGTCCAGTTGCAAAGACAGACAATAGACAGTCACAGTAAAGTGTGACAAGGGCTATGATAAGAGAGGCATAGGGTTTTGCACAAGAGATTAACAATGAGCCTTTCCTTTAGATCCTGGACATCCTGGGTCTGGGTTCCTCTGGACCACCCATTCCACCTCCTGCCTTATTCTCAATCATCTCCTACCCTGTGAAGCGGCTGCCTTTGGCCACAACAGATGTCCTGAAGCATTTTGTGTTTGTGGTCCCACCATCTGATGAGCTCTCCCTAGTGGATGAAAAAAAAGAAGTAGAAACAGAATTAGAGCTCTCAGCCACCATGATCGCTGTGAAGGTAAACCGTGCGCAGCTTGTTCTCCTGACCTTGGCAGGACTTCAAAGGGCAGGGAGGGAAGGTCACCCACCACACGGCCAAAAATTGAGACTGGTGTGAGTTGTGCTCACTGAGGTGTGTTTTCCCTCGACTTGTTGGTGATTGTATCAGTCCATTTTCTGTCGCTGATAACAGAATACCTGAAACTGGGTAGTTTATAAAGAAATTAAATTTATCTCCTATAGTTTTGGAGGCTGGGAATTCCAAGGTCCAGAGAACACATCTGTTGAGGTCCTTCTTGGTGGGAACTCTACAGAATCCTGACACCAGGGTGTCACATGGCAGGAATGGCCAGAGCACTTTCATGTCTCTCCTTATAAAGCCACCAGTTCACATCCATGATAACCCATTGCTCCATGATTAAGCCATTCACAAGGGCACAGTCTTCATGATCGAATCACCTCCCAAAGGCCCCACCTTTCAAATACTGTAATCAGATTTCCCACCCTCTTAACACTGTTACAATGGGAATCAAGTTCCCAACATGTGAACTTTTGGGGGACACTTTCAACCTGTATAGTCTGTTTCTGTTGCTTAAACCAGGAATACCTGAAACTGGAGAATTTATAAAGAAACAATATTTATTGCATACAGTTTCATTGGCTGGGAAGTCCAAAGTCCAGGGAACACATCTGGTGAGGGCCTTGTCCTTGGCTTGTTCTACATAGTGATGCAGGGTCACACAGAACGGATGGCTGAGCAGAGAGAGAGAGAGTTTCTCATGCACTCGCCTTTTTAAAGCCATCAGAACTATGCCATGACCACCATTAAACCATCAATTGATTAATCCATTCACTTCTCAATTACCATAATAGTATTTCCCACCCTCTCAGCAACTATCACAGTGTGGAGTAAGTTTCAAAATGTTTAACTTTGGGGGGACACAATTCAATCCATGGCACAACTTATAGGGATCCTGCCTAAAGACCCTCCCTGATCTTCCGAAATTGTGCCTTCCCTAACTTGTCCTACTCCCCAAGCAGAGACTGAAAATGATTGATTGTCATCTTCCAACCTTTCCAATCCCCATGGAGTGTTTAGGGAACTTGTCAAGTTACTCTGAAGCTCATCTACAAGAAAAAATAAGCAAATCTAGCTCTTTTTAAAAGAGATTAAAATGCATTGTGAGCTAAGGTGATTCACAGTGTTTAAGAATATAACAATCAACAAGCTAAGGGAATCCACATCACTAGAGAAAAGACGGATGATTAAATAATGATGGCAACATATTTTTATCTCCATGCCTGCTACAATATAGTATAATAAATTCCAGCTGGATTAAAAATATAAATAATCAAAACAAAATAATATAGAAATAGAAGAAAATATATGCAATTCATAGAATAGATCACAAAGGAAAATAGATTTAACCAATAATAGGCAGAAATATATATATATTAAAATTTATAGAGGGGCTTTTATTTCAAGAGAAGAATGGTGCCCAGAATTTGAATATCTCTGCACAGCCTCCTACAAACCATGCACATCAGAAAAGGGGGCAAATAGAATCTCCTGTAGGCCCTGCCTATGGCATAATTAGGTGACAGAGACTACCCCAAACTTCAGTTTACCAGTAACTAGGAAATCAACACCAGAGGTCAGTAGCATGGGTGGGTATGCCTCACCAGAGCAGAAAGTCAATGGTAAAATTTCAAAAAAAAAAAAAAAAAAAGAAAGAAGAAAAAATGCCACCATCATCAGAGGTTACTATTGCACCAATTCCTTATTCTGAAAATTGGCCATGAAAATGAAAGAATTAAGCATTCTTTAACCTGTCATTTTAGGAAAAACTCTAATTCTTCCCCAGTTGATGAATGAAAGCTCTTCATTCTAGAAGAATGGCAGTTTAAAATTATAGAAAGAATGACAGAATTAGAAAATCACTATTTTGTTATTCCCAGTGAAATACAAATGGTCTCTGACCTATGATGGTTCAACTTACAATTTTTTGACTGTACAATAATATCCATACAATCATTCTTCTATCCACTTTCAGTACAGTGTAAATAAGTTACATGAGATATTCAACACTTTATAAAATAGGCTTTGTGTTGGATGACTTCGCCAAATTGTAGGCTAATGTAAGCGTTCTCAGCATGTTTCAGGTGGACTAGGCTATGCTATGATGTTCAGTGAGTTAGTGTATTAAATACATTTTCAACTTACAATATTTCTAATTTCTGAGGGATTATTCAGGATGTAACTGTATCATAAGTCCAGGAGCATCTGTAATTGATTAAGGATCATCAATGAATGCAAAAAGCAGTGGGTGAAAGTTTGTTAGGGAACAAGACACACCAGCCAGAACACAGGTGATTGGCTAACTGCAAAGGGAAGAGTGTACTTTACAACAGGCAGATCTGGCAGACACCGTCCTGGCCACATGAACACACTTTTGCATTTGTAACCATGAGTCAGCCTGACGTTATGTGTCCCGGGTTGTGATGGAGTATGGAGTACATGGCATCACCCTGAATTTAACCAAGCTTTTAAGCCTAATTTTCAGTTTACAGGAAATACAGGGAATAAAGGAATAAATTAAATGACACTGTGAGAACAGTCAGAAAAATTCAAGCTATGGGATATCCTATAAGAATACGATCTGGTCTCTCCACAAAAATCAATGTGACTGAAAGGGAGTGCAAGGGTCTAGATTAAAAGATTCTAAAGAAACAACAACAGAACACAACATAGGAACCTTGATTACATAATTATTTGGAGGAAAATGGATATAAAAGACATGCCTGGAATCAGAGACCTAAGGCTGTCTACCAAGATATGCATCCTACAGTCCTTTGCTCTACCAATGGAGCTATTGAAGAATTCATGATGGCGGTGGCTGCAGTAGTTGGCGCGGAGTAGCTGAGGTGGAAAAGGCGGCCACTGGGCCTTAGGCAGCCGGGAAACTTGTGGTCCTTCCTCTTGCTCTCTCTTAAGGGAGGACTGCTGCTGGTGGCCGGTCGTGGGGGCTGACCGCCACTTTGCCCTTGGCAAGAGAGGCTGCCTCATTTACAGGCAAAAGCTTTGAAGTATGGAGCAGGAAAAGAACTGTTTCTTAGCTGCAAAAGCGAGTCTCTAAACAGGGAACATGGCGCCAGGGCTGCCATGGATGCAGCCAGGATCACGGAGGCCGGGGCCGCGCTGAAGGCGGCCAGCTGCCCTATTCATGATTCAAGGTTACAGGCCAGCATAAAAGAAGATTCCTGGGAGTGCCTGAGCCGCGCCGCGGGACCGAGCGAGCAGCCCAAGGTGGCGGGAGCCAAGAATGGGGAAGGCGACAAACCAGAGGCAGAGAGGGAGCGCCTGACCTGGCACAGCCCTGTGGGTGACCCCCGAACCGGCCCTGCTCGGGGGGCTGACGCCCACCCAGCTTCCGCCTGCACCACCAGGCCACTCACTGCCCCCGGGGCTGCCTCCATTTTCTCAGGTGGTGGCAGCTCCGGCCGGGCTCAGCCAAGCCTGTCCTCCTCGCCTGGCTCGGCTCCTCACTGAGCCTTCCCACTTGCATGCCCTGGCATGGGGCTTCCCGGGGCCTGCGGGCCGGCCTCCCTCCCACTCCCTCCGTGGTTCTCTGGCAGGGCTGGTGGTGTGGGGCATCCCCGGCCAGCATCGGGAGGGCAAGGAAGTACGGGCAGGGCCGACTGTCACTCCACCGCACCCTGGGCTCCGGCCCCCGGTAAACTTCCTGTTACTGGAAGGCAGATATCATCTCTGTGGCCAACAGTTCAGAAAAACACCTAACCAATTTCTGGTTAGGAATAGTGTGGTTGGAGACTTCCCAAGTCCGCTTGAACCTGCCAGAGAGCTGACGGCGGGCGGGCACAGGTCTCGGTCCACGCCGGGGGGATACAAAAGTGAACCATGTGCTGCGGGCTCCTCCCCCGAGGAGCTCATGCTCTAGTATGGGAGATAAGACAAGTACACAAATAACTGCGATACCAGGAGGAAGGTGATAAGTCCCGAGAAAGATCTACACAGTGCTACAAAGGCACCCAGAGCGACTGGTCGTCTGTGCCTAGCAGAAACCTGGTAGACTTCCTGGGCGAGGTGGTGCCGAGCAGGGTCTTGAAGGCCCAGCTGATAGACGAGGCCCAGCAGAAGACACATCCCAGCCCAGCCCAGTGTGCACAGAGTGGGAAAACATCCGGCTAGGGAGGCAGAGACTCAACAGAAACCACACACCCTGTGGGGTCGCCACTGCACGATCCAACAGCCCAGGCCAGAGCGCACAGAACAGGGAGAAGACCTGCATGGGAAGTGAAAGCTCAGCAGAGATCACACACCCTGTGGTACATGATCCAGCAGCCCAGCAGAGTCCAAGCTGACCAGAAAGGTGGCTCCCCGGAGAGACTCAAGACCCGAGGCAACCACACACACAAGGCATTAGAGGCCAACTGAGCATTCACGGAGGTAGCCATACCAAATTGGCAACCACAGCAACATCTTAGTTAGTCAATAGTCTCAAACCGGTGGACTGTGAAACCCCCTGCCACAATGAATAAACATCAAAAAAAAGATACCAGAAATACAAAAAATCAAGAAACTACACCACCAAAAGTTAATAAATCTAAAACTCTACATCCTGTACAACAAGAAGCCCTTGAAATGACTGACAAGGAATTTCGAGTGATAATTCTAAGGAAACAATGAAATACAAGAAAACTCAGCTAGACATCATGATGAAATGAGGAAAAGTATACAGGACCTGAAAGAGGAAATGTACAAGGAAATCAATGTCCTGAAAAAAAAATGTAGCAGAACTTGCTGAACTGAAGAAGTTATTCAGCGAAATAAAAAACACAATGGAGAGTTTAACCAGCAGGCTTGTCGAAGTTGAAGAGAGAACCTCTGAACTTGAAGATGGGCTGTTTGAAATAACACACGCAGACAAAAAGAAAGAAAAAAGAATCAAAGACATTGAAGAAAATCTGAGAGAGATATCAGACAACCTTAAGTGCTCAAATATCCGAGTCATGGGTATTCCAGAAGGGGAGGAAAAAGGAGATTGCATTGAAAACATATTCAACAAAATAGTGGCAGAAAACTTCCCAGGTATAGGAAAAATCACAGATTTCAGATCCAGGAAGCTCAAAGATCTCCAAACGTATTCAACCCAAAAAGGCCTTCTCCAAGACATGTTATACTCAAATTGGCAAAACTCAGAGACAAAGAGACAATCTTAAAAGCTGCAAGAGAGAAGCATCAAATCACCTATAAGGGAGCCCCAATCAGGCTAACATCAGACTTTTCATCACAAACCCTAAAAGCTAGAAAGGAATGGGATGATATATTCAAAATACTAAAAGACAAAGATTGCCAGCCAAGAATACTCTACCCTGCAAGGCTATCCTTCCGAAATGAAGGGCAAATAGTATATTTCTCAGACAAACAAAAACTGCAGGAGTTCACTACCACACGACCACCCTTACAAGAAATCCTCAAGGGAGTACTGGGCTTGGTTCCTGAAAAATAACTACCACTGCCATAAAAACCCAAGAAAAATCAATACCCACTAGTATAATAAAAATGGCATTCATGAAGAGAAAACAAACAAACAAAAATGCTATCTACAACCTAAGGAACCAACAAACACAGAAACCAAACAGTAAATCAGAAAGCAAGGAACAAAAGACACCTAAGACAACCAAACAACCAATAAAATGCTAGGAATAAATCAACACCTTTCAATAACAACTCTTAATGTAAAAGGCTTAAATTCCCCAATCAAAAGACACAGACTGGCTGACTGGATCAAAAAGGAGGACCCAACTATATGCTGCCTACAAGAGACCCACCTCACCCATAAAGATTCACAGAGACTAAGAGTGAAAGGATGGAAAAAGATTTACCATGCAAACAGAAAAGAAAAATGAGCTGGAGTAGCTATTCTTATATCTGACAAAATAGACTTTAAACTAAAAACCATAAAAAGAGACAATGAGGGACACTACTTAATGATAAAAGGACTGATCCATCAAGAAGACATAACAATCATAAATATGTACGCACCCAATGTTGGAGCAGCCAGATTTATAAAACAAACTCTATTAGACCTGAAGAAGGAAATAGACACTAATACCATAATAGCAGGGGACCTGAACACCCCACTGTCAATATTAGACAGATCATCTAGGCAAAGAATCAGTAGAGAAACACAAGATCTAAACAAGACTCTAGACCAATTGGAATTGGCAGATATCTACAGAACATTCCATGCAACAACCTCAGAATATTCATTCTTCTCATCAGCACATGGATCATTCTCCAGGATAGATCACATATTAGGCCACAAATCAAGTCTCAATAAATTCAAAAAAATTGGAATTATCCCATGTATCTTCTCAGACCACAATGGATTAAAACTAGAAATTAATAACAAACGAAACTCTGGAAACTATACAAACACATGGAAATTAAACAGCATTCTACTTAATGACATATGGGTCCAAGAAGAAATCAAGCAGGAAATCAAAAAATTTATTGAAACTAATGAAAACAATGATACATCATACCAAAACCTGTGGGATACTGCAAAAGCAGTATTGAGGGGAAAATTTATTGCATTAAACGCTCACTTCAGAAGAATGGAAAGATGGCAAGTGAACAACCTAACACTTCACCTTAAAGAACTAGAAAAACAAGAACAATCCAAACCTAAAGTTAGCAGACGGAAAGAAATCATTAACATCAGAGCAGAACTGAATGAAATTGAAAACCAAAAAACAATTCAAAATATCAATGAATCAAAAAGTTGGTTTTTTGAAAAGATAAATAAAATTGACAAACCATTAGCATGGCTAACAAAAAAAAGAAGAGAGAAGACTCAAATAACAAAAATTAGAAATGAAAAAGGCGATATACCTGATTCATCTGAAATACAAGAAATCATTCGAGACTACTAGAAACAACTATACGCCAACAAATTTGAAAATCTGGAGGAAGTGGATAAATTTCTGGACACACACAAGCTCCCAAAACTGAACCATGAAGACCTAGAAAATTTGAACAGACCAATAACAATAAAGGAGATTGAAGCTGTTATCAGAAGGCTCCCAACAAAGAAAAGCCCAGGACCAGATGGATTCACAGCAGAATTTTACCAAACATTCAAAGAGGAATTGACACCGATTCTTTACAAACTATTCCAAAAGATTGAAACGGACGCAAATCTCCCAAACTCATTCTATGAAGCAAACATCATCCTGATACCAAAACCAGGTAAAGATATAACCAAAAAAGAAAACTACAGGCCGATATCCTTGATGAATATAGTTGCAAAAATCCTCACTAAAATACTAGCAAACAGAATACAGCAACACATACGAAAAATTATTCATCACGATCAAGTGGGATTCATCCCAGGGATGCAAGGTTGGTTCAACATACGCAAATCAATAAATGTGATACACCATATTAATAAACTCAAACACAAGGACCATATGATCATCTCTATAGATGCTGAAAAAGCATTTGATAAAGTTCAGCACTCATTCATGACAAAGACCCTCTATAAGTAAGGTATAGAGGGAAAGTATCTCAACATAATTAAAGCCATATATGCCAAACCCACTGCCAATATCATCCTGAATGGGGAAAAGCTGAAAGCTTTTCCTTTAAGAACAGGAACTAGACAAGGATGCCCACTCTCACCACTCCTATTCAACATAGTGTTGGAAGTACTAGCCAGAGCAATCAGAGAAGAGAAGGAAATAAAGGGCATCCAGATTGGAAAAGATGAAGTCAAACTTTCCCTGTTTGCAGATGACATGATCCTATATATCGAACAGCCTAAAACCTCTACAAAAAAACTGCTGGAATTGATAAATGATTTCAACACAGTAGCAGGATACAAAATCAACACACAAAAATCAGTAGCATTTCTTTTCTCCAATAGTGAACATGCAGAAAGAGAAATCAAGAAAGCCTGCCCATTTACAATAGCTACCAAAAAAAAAAAAATAATTAGGAATTGGGTAAACCAAGGAGATGAAAAATCTCTATAATGAGAACTACAAACCACTGCTGAGAGAAATTAGAGAGGATACAAGAAGATGGAAAGATATCCCATGCTCTTGGATTGGAAGGATCAACATAGTGAAAATGTCCATACTACCCAAAGTGATATACAAATTCAATGCAATCCCCATCAAAATTCCAAAGACATTTTTCTCAGAAATGGAAAGAACTATCGAGACATTTATATGGAATAATAAAAGACCACGCATAGCCAAAGGAATGCTGAGCAAAAAAAATAAAGCTGGAGGCATAACACTACCTGACTTTAAGCTATACTACAAAGCTATAATAACCAAAACAGTATGGTACTGGCATAAAAACGGACACACTGATCAATGGAATAGAATAGAGAATCCAGAAATCAACCCACACACTTACTGCCATCTGATCTTTGACAAAGGCACCAAGCCTATTCACTGGGGAAGGGACTGCCTCTTCAGCAAATGGTCCTGGGATAACTGGATATCCACATGCAGGAGAATGAAACTAGATCCATACCTCTCACCATATACTAAAATCAACTCAAAATGGATTAAGGATTTAAATATACACCCTGAAACAATAAAACTTCTTAAAGAAAACATAGGAGAAACACTTCAGGAAATAGGACTGGACTCAGACTTCATGAATATGACCCCAAAAGCACGGGCAACCAAAGGAAAAATAAACAAATGGGATTATATCAAACTAAAAAGCTTCTGCACAGCAAAAGAAACAATTAACAGAGTTAAAAGACAACTAACAGAGTGGGAGAAAATATTTGCAAACTATACATCTGACAAAGGATTAATATCCAGAATATATAAGGAACTCAAACAACTTGACAAGAAAAAAACAAGCAACCCAATTTAAAAATGGGCAAAAGAGCTAAGTAGGCATTTCTCTAAGGAAGCTATACAAATGGCCAACAGACATATGAAAAAATGCTCAACATCACTCAGTATCCGGGAAATGCAAATCAAAACTACACTGAGATACCATCTAACCCCAGTTAGGATGGCTAAAATCCAAAAGACCCTGAACGATAAATGCTGGCGAGGTTGCGGAGAAAAAGGAACTCTCATACATTGTTGGTGGGACTGCAAAATGGTGCAGCCTCTATGGAAAATGGTATGGAGGTTCCTCAAACAATTGCACATAGATATACCATACGACCCAGCTATCCCACTGTTGGGAATATTCCCCGAGGAATGGAAATCATCAAGTTGAAGGTATACCTGTTCCCCAATGTTCATCGCAGCACTCTTTACAATAGCCAAGAGTTGGAACCAGCCCAAATGTCCATCATCAGATGAGTGGATACGGAAAATGTGGTACATCTACACAATGGAATACTACTCAGCTATAAAAACGAATGAAATACTGCCATTTGCAACAACATGGATGGACCTTGAGAGAATTATATTAAGTGAAACAAGTCAGGCACAGAAAGAGAAATACCAAATGTTCTCACTTATTGGTGGGAGCTAAAAATTAATATATAAATTCACACACACACACACACCCCAAAAAAAGGGGGGGAGAAGATATAACAACCACAATTACTTGAAGTTGACACGACAAGCAAACAGAGGGGACATCGGTGGGGGAAGGGGGGGAGGGAGGAGGGAGGGAGGTCTTGGTGATGGGCAACAATAATCAGCCACAATGTATATCGACAAAATAAAATTTAAAAAAAAAAAAAAAAAAAAAAAGACATGCCTGGGACAAATAGGAAATTTTTAATATGTGCTGGAATGATATTATAGAACTGTTCATTTTCTTAGGTGTGATAATAGTATTGTGGTAGTGCAGGAGAACATCCTTGCTCTGAGGAGATGCAAGTATTTCAAGGCAAAAAGTCATCATGTCTACAACTTACTTTCAAATGGTTCATAAGAAAAAACAATAGATAAAGTAAATATGGCTAAATGTTAACAACTGTTAAAACTAGGTATTACTGTACTAGGCCTTCAACTTTGAAAGTTTTCTAAAACAGAAAGATGGAAATGATAAATAAAGGGAAAAATAAAAGAGAAAAAATTTTATCAGGAAACATGAAAATACTGCTAGAAAAATGGGAACTTCTTCTTAAACATGCCAGATTACCTCTACTCCTTTCCAAATCAGTAAGAATTTTTTTTTTAATATAGAAATCTTAAGAACAAAGAGAAGGGGAGAGGAGATAGTGGTGAATAGAACGTGCCACCATATTTCTAATCTAAAAAATTTAGAAAGTAAACAACAAGCATGCAGGGGTAACTGGTCTAGCAATGCCAAGAAAACTGGAAGCCCAGCTGGCTACGGTGGGGTACTGCCAGGAACTAAAACTCTACTTCCACATGCTCCCTGCCAGATTTGAGCTTTCTCCTTCTCGGGGAATGGGGTGCCAAGGGAAAGGCTGGTTCTGTTACCGCCACATGAGACTGGGCCCTGCTCCTCTCGAGGCTTCCTGACCCTGCAGTGCCATCACCCCAGACTGCAGATGTGTGCTAGGCATCTCTGTCTTCTATCTGTGTGTATGTGAGTATTTAAGACCTCATGCTCATTTTTAATTAAGGCTCAAGAGGAGCAGACCTCCTCACCTAAGGGGAGTAGACAGAAAATGAAAGAAAAACCAGAGCAAATCCATGAGACTCAGAAGGACAAGCGTCGCATGGCCGTCAACAGGAAGGGCCTCTCTGCAGAAACTGATGGAACCATTGCCCCCCTGTCAGACACAGACCAGAGCAACTTCAGTGGGCAGCAGTCCCAGGAGAAAATCATCAGGTGGGCCTCTAAGCCTGGGGAGGGGAATGCTAAGCCCCAGATTGAGGGTGTGGCTGTCACAGCACCAGATGGGGACAGGGCTGTCCTGCCTGTGGGGCCCTGTGGCCCACCATGCCTAACTCCAGCAAGATAGGACTTCTCCCAGGCAGCTATCCTGTCTTCTCTTGGCCAGAAGGAAGCACTCTCACTTTAAAAACCCATGTGGTCATTTGCAGGGCGAACCACTTCCGGTGGATCGTGCCAGCCAATGGTGAGGTAACGCTACAAGTGCACTTCTCTTCCAACGATCTTGGTAACTTTGACCAAACATTTAACTTTGAGGTCCTTGGAACTCGCCGCCAGTACCAGCTTTACTGCCGGGGTGTCTGCTCTTACCCGTACATTTGTCAAGACCCAAAGTAAGTGTATTTTATTTTAAAAGGAAAGGTTGATAGGTACATTTTAGTTTCCCCCCATGGTACTTTGAACAAGGTGGCTCTTAATAACAATGTGGAGCTGGGACAGCATCCCAGACCCTCTTCTTGTATCAGTCTTCAGTGTCTTGGACATTGACCAAGAGCCACGGGGATGATGTGATACCACGGGGCATTCCCAGGCTGAGATAAAGACATTGATAACAAGTGTGAAAAGGAAGGGAAAAAGTCTTCCTTTGGGCAAGTAAGTTTGTTTATTTAATTATTAAGCAAATTTAAACCAGTTTCATATTTACTATAGGGCTCTGTATCCTCTGATATGAATATATGTGTACATCTCCATGGGCAGACGTGTTTCTGAGCTGCTGAACACTGCACAGCTCGTGCACTACATAGAGGCACCTGGCTGAGCAAGCCAGCGGGGCAACTCCCCCTAGAGAAAGGACCTTTCATAGCTGGCCCACCAAGGGGAGCATTTTTGCAATTCTCACCAAAGGGCCACACTGGACCAAGGAACTGAGAAACTAATTAATTATGTACCCGAACTAGTTTTCCATAGGGATCCTCAGGAATTTTTCTAGCTAGATGCACTAAGACAGAACATCCGAGTCAGCTCTGTCATCAGCCCTCATTAGGGAAGCCACCACTGGGAATCTTTTTTCTCAGGGTCAAACCGTACTATCTCCTCTGAGAGCGGAGGGCTGGGATAAAGGTTCAACAGAGATCCTCTAATTGAGGCACTCTGTCTCCAGACACCTAGACCTTTTGCTGAACAGGGAGTGTTGGGTTTATGTGAACATCACATGGCAGCATTGAGCTCCCACTCAGGCAGCCTCTCCCCATCACTTCCTCCCCTGTGTTCAGAGTGGTCTTCCCTCAGCAGAAGATGGACATGAAGATAAATGAGGTCATCTTTAAGAAGTATATTACGAAGATGGAGAGGTTTTACTTCGGGCCACTGCTTTGTGGAAAATCAAGAGATAAGTAAGAGTTCTGTTATTTCAAAGCATATTACAGACTCCTGGATTGGGCTCATAAATAGCACGAGTGTGGGTGCCATATAGATGTAGCTTTTGCTAATGCTGCCTCAGTTAGCCCTGGACCACAAGTCAGGGAAACTGTGTCCTTGTGTTCCAAGTTCTACTAGCACCAAATAAATGGGGTTGTCATTCTCCCAAATGGGAAAGCCTGGGAAAGGTCCAGGTTTCAGAAAGGTAGGATCAAGAGTTCACTTTGGAATATGTTAAGTTTGAGATGCTTGGGAGTCTTCTCTAGTAGCCACATAAAGCAGGGAATAGTCTACACGATTTGGGTTCCCAAAGGAGGGGTCTGTCTTCAAGACAGCAAAAGCCATGGGAGTGAATGAGATTGTCTAAGAGGAGAGTGTACAGTGAGAAGAGAAGACCCAAGGAGGGAGCCCTGAAGATCTACCACACACAAGAGGAGGAGCCAGCAAAGGGGATGAGAAACAGGGCCAGAGCTATGGGAACCAGGAAAGGTGCTGCCGTGGGGCACTGGGAAGAGGGCACGGTGGCTGCAGGGAGGGCAGAAAGATGAGGACACAGTCATCCACAGGGTTCAACGACGTGGAGGTCGCTAGGGGCCTTAGCCAGAGTCCTGGGGGATGTCCTGGGGGTGACGCCCAAGCAAGGTGAGTCGAGGAGTCAGTGGGAGGCGAGAGAATGGAGACAGGTGTGAAGACAACTCTCTGGAAAAGCTTGGCTGTGAAGGGAGGGGAGGGAGACGGAGTGCAGGGAAGGCCATTTGCAGGCTGCTGTTTTATGATGTCCTATACCAAGGGGACGGAGGGAGTCGGAGTTTCAGGAGAAAGTGGGGACCGTGAGTGGCACAGCTACCTGACACAACACAATGGGATGTGGGGACGCTGGCCTTTGCCAGGACGAGGCACCATCATCTCATACGACAGGGGTGAAAGGTGAGATGGCTTCAGGTAAAGGTAGGTTTACAGATTTGGTCGGAATGGTGAGGAGATTCCAATGCAACTATGTTTATTTTCTCCATGACAAACGATGTGAGCGCATCCCCTGAGGGTGAGGGACGTGGAGGAAGTTAAACATGCCGAGGAAATGGCAAAGGTATGAAAAACAGTTTTGTAGAAAGCAGGAGAAGGGGCATATTAGAAAAACAGATTATCAGGCAGAATCGGGGCCCAGGTGAGGCTGATGATCCTAAATTTTTAGTGATACTAGTTTTTTCAGTTATATACTAATTTCTTACTGCATAGGCAGGAAGGGAGACTACAACTGGAACCAAGGTCTCCATCGTGTCTTCACTCAATCTAGCATTTTCTGTGATAAGCACAGAGGATTTATTTCTGTGCTTCCTTGGTGGAGCGAATGGACCATCTTTGTTCCCCAGTCTCTTCTCACCTTCAGTTCATTTCCTGGGATGCTGGATTAGAACATGAATGTGAGGAAGGTTTGCTGATGGTGGAGCGGACCTTTAAGGCTCAGTAGAAGGGCTTAGGAGGGAGAAGAAGTGGGGGTCGGCTGGATGTACATGATCTAGAAAGCAGTCCAGGGGTGGGGCCCAGGGAAATCATGGCCATTTAGGGAGGCAGCTGCTCGGGGAAGCACTGGAATTAACCAGGATCTGGGAGCAGACAGCACTGATCCTGGAGGAGGGCATTACAGTGTCTCAAAACAAGGCCTAGAACAGCTGGGTATTCTTCATTTATTCTTTTAAACCTTGCTGAGCCTCAATGTTCTCATCTGCAAAATGGGAAAATGACAGCACCCACCTCACAGATTTGTGAGTACTGAACGAACAGGGTAACACACACGAAACCTTTAGCAAAGCACTGGAAGGTGATGATGACTGGTTAGACGTGAAGACCACCACTGCTTTGGCAGTTAGCTATTCACACAGAGTTCTCTGCCTCTCTGACTATGGTTTGCTCTCTGTCATTCTCTCTCCTTCCATCCACCATCCTAGCCTGTCTAGAAAGCTTTTGCCTGTTTCTGCTTTCCTGGCCTAGGCGATGACTTCTGGTGATGTGCATCTTTATTCCTTGTGCCTTCTCCTGGGGTTCCTTTTCTATTCAGTTACCATTAACTGAGCATCTTCCAAAGCCCACAGTGTTCAACTCTGCGGATCTCTCCCAAAGGTTCTAAGGAACAGAATCAACCTCATAGCAGTGAAGAAGGCTGTATTAGTCTCTCTATTGCTTATAACAAAATACATGAAACTAAAATTCATTTCTTACAGTTCAGAGGCTAAGTCCACAGTCCAGGGGGGTCATCTGGTAGGGTCTTGTTCACAGGGTGTCACTCATGGTGGATGGCTGAGCAAGAGAGAGCTAACCTGCTCACTCACTCTCCTTAGAAAGCCATCAGAACCATGCCCATGACCACTTATTGAGCCATCAATGGATTGATTAATCCATTCACAAGGGTACACTCCTCAAAATCTAATAACCTCCTAAAGGCATTACCTTTCAATTACCATCATAGGGTTTCCCACCCTCTTAGCACTGTTACAGCGGGGATTAAGTTTCCAATACATGAACACTTTGGGGAACACATTTAACTCATAGCAAAGGTCGAATGAAACCATGCCAAAACAGTAACATTCTTTTTTTTTGACCGGTAAGGGGATCGCAACCCTCAGCACAGTGTGGTCTGCACCACGCTCAACCAGTGAGCGCACCGGCCATCCCTATATAGAATCCGAACCTGTGGCCTCAGTGCTCCCAGTGCTGCACTCTCCCGAGTGAGCCACGGGGCCGGCCCGAAAACAGTAACATTCTGTGAGGGTAGGGAAGAAGGAGATGAATAAGGTCATCTCTAAAACAGATGTGAAGTAACAAGTTACTCAAATGATAATCTCTCCTAGGGGTATAAGCACATGGAAGGATAGCTCTGCGTATTTCTCAGAATTCTTTGTGGTAATAATAACTACCATTCATTGGGCATTTGATATCTGCAGCTGTCCTAAGAGTTTCAGGTACATGGTCGCACTTAATACTCAAAAATCCTAAGAGGTATTATCATCCCTTGTTAGGGATAAGGAGACTAAGACTTAGAGGGTTCATCTTGCAGTGTAGTACTCTCAGAGGCAAGTCTGCACAATTGCGAGTCTCATGTTCTTAGCCACCACACCACTGCCTCAGTGGAACCACACTGTCCTTTTGAATTGCTTTGCACTGCACAGTCTCCTTTTCCACCTGAATTCTCATTCAGTCATCACAATCACATCCCCATGCTTGTTCATTTTCAGGTACAAGTCATCCCTGTTTCCAGGCAACATGGAGACACTGACGATCCTGAACAATTCCCCGCTGGTGGTGGAGGCATTCTTCTGTTTTCAGAATGATTTCAAAGCAGCCACCTACTTCCTGGAGCCCACCAACATGATTCTGAAACCCAATGAGAAGCAGGTATACTCACATGGAAACAAGTCACCAGGGCAAGGCTTTCTTGGCAAATTTGAGGCCTTGGCATCCTTAGGGTAAATGTACTTTCTTTTGACTCTTCCATCAGATGCTAAACGTATGGGCCTACCCTACTGCAGTTGGTGTCTTTGAAGACAGCATTGTCTGCTGCATCAAGGAGAACCCAGAGCCAGCCGTCTTCAAATTAAGCTGCCAGGGGATCCGCCCAGAACTAGAGCTGGACCCTAAGCAATTACATTTTGACCGGCTCCTGCTGCACAGGTCAGAGCTGTAGATGGATGATGCCAGCACTGGAATGGAATTTAAAGAACATTTAGTTCTAGGTGGCCAGCTCATCCTGATTTATTCTGAACTTTCTTGGGTTTAGTATGGGAAGTTCTGCATCCTGGTCCTGTGCAAACCAGGATGATTGGTAACCCTATTTAGTTAACAGGTTGTTAACTTGGGTTCAGTGTGTAGGCTTCAGTAGGATTGTGGACCCCACCCTAAGATCAACTGCCAAAGTATGTGCATATTTGCACTTTTCTCTAGCTTTCTTCAGATTCTCAAAGTGGTTCATTACCCTAAAGGTTTAGAGTCTTTGCTCTAGAAATTAAGAGTACAGAGAACATTTGACCAAAACTAGAACTTACATATTCATTCATTGGAACTATCCTAAGTAGAAACTGTTTATTTCTGGGGCTACTAGAAGAGAATATTGCTGTGATATGTATCCTGCATTCCTTGATCATCACCACCAGACTCCATTCCCTGATAAATACTGATAAGTGAACTAAGTAATAATTGAAGTAACCAGAAGTGCTTTTTCTGACCTCCGTAGAAAGGTCCATATTAGAGATAACTATGTCTGTCAAGCAGGTGTTCTGAGTTATAGCCCCAAGTCTTGCCACTACATCTGTGACTTTGGGGCTATTAATAAATTTCTCTAAGCTTCAATTTCCTCATAGGTCACCTGTTTCACATTTAAAAGTGAAACTCGTTCTACCAAAGTAACAAATTATTGTCAGGTAATTGCAGCTGACTACCTCCGTTTCTGCATATTTAAAAGTATGATTCTGGGCCGGCCCCTCGGCTCACTCGGGAGAGTGCGGCGCTGGTAGCGCCGAGGCCACGGGTTCGGATCCTATATAGGGATGGCCAGTGTGCTCACTGGCTGAGCGTGGTACAGACAACACCATGCCAAGGATTGCGATCCCCTTACCGGTCAAAAAAAAAGTACGATTCTTAGGTCATATTCAGAAACCAAATGACAATCATAGTGATACTAGCTCTGAGTTAATGGAGAAGAGTTGTCTGCCAGCCACCTGGCCAGCCTGGTTTACTGTCTTGTCTGGAAATCCACTGTTAATGATTCTAGCTTTTCAAATTGCAGAACCCCTTTTTAAAGGCATGTTGCCTGTTTAAAGCTTAAAAGTTTACATTTGGCAGGAGTGCTTGGCTGCTAACTGAGAGCAAAGCTTTAAGAGAAAGGCAAGCAGATAGGACAGATGGACAGGTTAGGACATCTGCTTCAAGCTAGGAGGCAGGAAAGAGAAAGTTACTTTTTCTGCATAAGATCAGAGATACCTGGCTTTGATTCAACCCTATTCTGTGGGTATTTACTGTGTACCTGCTAGGTCACACAAGGTTGAGGGGACCATTCCAGCCCCTGAGAAGTTTGCAGTCTGGTGAGGAAAACAAGCAAGCAGACAACTAAAAACCATCAATTACATAATGCAATCCAAACCTTCTTAGGCAAATTAATGTTGAGTAATCACATTGTTGAAAAATTCACTCCAAGTTGACGAAAATTTTGTAATTAGCAGACACAAGGACATTAAATCATCTATTTTAAATATGCTTAAGCCCATAATAAAACATATGGTCAAGATAAATGAATAGACTGAGAATCTCATAAGAAAAATGGAAACTATAAAAAAAAACACTAAGTGAATATTTTAGAATTGAAAAGTACAATACCTGAAAGAAAAAGTTAACAGAATAAACTAATCAGCTGATTGGAGGCAACAAAAGAAAGGATCAATGAGCTTGAAGATACATTTAATATAAATTTCTCAATCTTAAGAACAGAGAGAAAAATATTGGAAAAATGAGTAGGACCCCTGTAAATAGTGGAACATCAAGTAGCCTAACAAAGTTGTAATTGGAGTACCAGAAGGACAAGAGAGAGAGAATGGGGCAGAAAAAGTATTTGAAGAGTGAATGAAACTTTCCCAAATTGGGTGAAACCACATAAACTTACAGTTCCAAGAAGCTTAGAAATCCTTAAGCTTATTCAATACAGTTATAGCCCAAGTCTTGCGCCTAAATCTGTGAGCTTAAGGCCATCTATTAACCTCTTTAAGCTTCCGTTTCATTATAGGTCACTTGTGGTTAATAATATCAACTCCATCTATTTTACATGATATGTTAATAACCAAGAAAGAAAACCACACCAAGGTAAAGCATAGTTCAACTCCTTAAAACTAGAGATAAAGAGAAAATCTTGAAAGCAGCTTGGGGAAAATGAGATACATTATGACTGACTTCAGTAACAGAGGAAGCTGAAAGATTACAGAATGACGTTTTTAATGTGCTGAAAGAAAATATTAACCCAATGTTCAAGGTGATGGATATGCTAAACATCCTGATATGATCATTACACACAGTATATTTGTACCCAAATATAATATTTTACTCCATAAATGTGTACAATTATCATGGGTCAATTAAGAAAAAAGAAAAAGAAAAAAATTTCATAGACAGAAGTAGATTCAAAGTTACCAGGAACAGTGGGGAAGGAATAATGTGAAGTTACTCTTTGATGGGTACAGAGTTTACATTTGGGATGATGAAGAAATTTTGCAAATGGATGAGGGGTGGTTGCACACCCAGCATCGTGAATGTAATTAATTTCACACAGTTGTATGTTTAAAATTGTTTAAAATGGAAATTCCGTGTTGTGTATGTTTTACCACAACGAAAAAAAAAAGAAAATGTGATCAACCCAAAATTCTATATCAACAAAAACATCCCTCAAAAATAAAGGGAAAATACATTTTCACATAAACAAAACTGAGATGATTTGTTGCCAGCATTACCCATATTACAGGAAATTCTAAAGGAAGTCTTTAAGCTGAAAGAAAATGACACCAGATGGAAATTCATAGCTACCGGAAGTAATAAAGAGCATTGAAAATGTTAATATGTGGCTAAATATAAAACAACTAAAAGAAAATTTAGTGTTTAAAACAAAAGTATTTTGGTGATGGGGAGCATTAATCAGCTACAATGTATATCGACAAAATAAAATTTTAAAAAAAAAATAAATAAATAAAAATAAATAAATAAAACAAAAGTATTACTGTATTGTAGAATTTATAAGGTATGTAGATAAACGCACACACATACACACACACACACAGGTACTTCAGAAAGTTCGTGGAAAATGGAATTGAAAGATAAAATGAATCTTTCCATTAATTTTTTTTTTCCATTAAACATTTCATTATTTTAATTTTTTTCATCATACATCTTTATGGGGTACAGTTTGTTGTTTCAATATAGGCATATGTTGCTAAACATTTCTGTGCATAAATCTTAATCCACATCTCTGGTGACTTCCATGGAATAGACTCCTAGAAGTGGAATTATTGGGCCAATAGCCATAAATATGTTTTTGGTTCTTGACACAAATAGCCAAACTGCTTTCCAGAAAGATAACCAAGTAACAGTACCACTGGAGGTCTGTAAGAGAGTCCATCCTACAGTACTCTCACCAGCACTTCCAGTTGTCACTTTTTTTTTAAACTTCTCAATATACATTGTAGTTGATTTTCATGACCCTTTACCCGTTCCTCTTCCCCCCTCCCCTCCCCCCTCTACATCATATCTGTTCACTTGTCTTAAAAAGTTCAAGGAATCATTGTGATTGTTGTGTCTTCTTCCCCCCTCTTTATTTGTGTATTTATTTATTTATTTATTTTTAGCTCCTACAAATAAGTGAGAACATGTGGTATTTCTCTTTCTGTGCCTGACTCATTTCACTTAAAATAATTTTCTCTAAGTCCATCCATGTCGTTGTGAATGGTAGTATTTCACTCTTTTTTATAGCAGAGTAGTATTCCATTGTGTAGATGTACCACAGTGTCCTTGTCCACTCATCTGATGATGAACATTTGGGCTGGTTCCAACTCTTAGCTATTGTAAATAGTGCTGCAATAAACATTGGAGTACAGGTATCCCTTGGGCATGATGATTTCCATTCCTCTGGGTATATTCCCAGCAGTGGAATAGCTGGGTCATATAGTAGATCTATCTGTAATTGTTCGAGGAATCTCCATACCATTTTCCATAAAGGCTGCACCATTTTGCAGTCCCACCAACAGTGTATGAGAGTTCCTTTTTCACTGCAACCTCTCCAGCACTTATCATTCTCAGTCTTTTGGATGTTAGCTATCCTAACTGGAGTGAGATGGTATCTCAGAGTGGTCTTGATTTGCATTTCCTGAGTACTGAGTGATGTTGAGCATTTTTTCATGTGTCTGTTGGCCATTCATATATCTTCCTTTGAGAAATGCCTATGCAGCTCCTTTGCCCATTTTTTAATTGTGTTATTTGTTTTTTTTGCTGTAAAGTTGTTTGAGTTCCTTGTATATTCTGGATATTAATCCTTTGTCAGATGTATATTTTGCAAATATTTTCTCCCACTCTGTTGATTGTCTTTTCACCCTGTTGATTGTTTCTTTTGCTGTGCAGAAGCTTTTTACTTTGATATAATCCCATTTGTTTATTTTTCCTTTAGTTGCCTGTGCTTTGGGGGTCCTATTCATGAAGTACCTACTCCTACTTCCTGGAGTGTTTCCCCTATGTTTTCTTTAAGGAGTTTTATTGCTTCAGGGTGTACATTTAATTCTTTAATCCATTTTGAGTTGATTTTGGTATATGGTGAGAGGTACGGGTCTAATTTCATTCTTCTACATATGAATATCCAGTTTTCCCAGCACTATTTGCTTAAGAGGCAGTCTCTTCCCAGTGTGTAGATTTGCTGCCTTTGTCAAAGATCAGATGGCTATAGATGTATGGGTTGATTTCTGGGTTCTTTATTCTATTTCATTGATCCATGTGTCTGTTTTTATGCCAGTACCATGCTGTTTTGGTTATTATGGCTTTGTAATATAGTTTAAAGTCAGGTAGTGTTATGCCTCCAGCTTTATTTTTTTTGCTCAGGATTGCTTTGACTATGCATGGTCTTTTGTTATTCCATATAAATGTCTGGATTGTTTTTTCCATTTCTGAGAAAAATGTCATTGGAATTTTGATGGGGATTGCATTGAATCTGTAGATCACTTTGGGTAATATGGACATTTTCACAATGTTAATTCTTCCAATTCAAGAGCATGGGATATCTTTCCATCTTTTTGTGTCCTCTTTAATTTCTCTCAACAGTGGTTTGTAGTTCTCTTCATAGAGATTTTTCACATCCCTGGTTAACTTTATTCCTAAGTATTTTATTTTTTTGGTGGCTATTGTAAATGGGCAGGCTTTCTTGATTTCTTTTTCTGCATGTTCACTGTTGGAGTATAGAAATGCTATTGATTTTTGTGTGTTGATTTTGTATCCTTCAACTTTGCTGAAATCATTTATCAACTCTAGGAGTTTTTTTGTAGCAGCTTTAGGCTGTTCAATATATAAGATCATATCATCTGCAAACAGGGAAAGTTTGACTTCATCTTTTCTAATCTGGAAGCCCTTTATTTCCTTCTCTTCTCTGATTGCTTTAGGTAGTACTTGCAACACTATGTTGAATAGGAGTGGTGAGAGTGGGCATCCTTGTCTAGTTCCTGTTCTTAAGGGAAAAGATTTCAGCTTTTCACCATTCAAAATGATATTGGCAGTAGGCTTATCATATATATCTTTAATTGTGTTGAGATTCTTTCCAACTATACCTAACTTGTAGAGAGTCTTTATCATGAACAGATGCTGAATTTTGTCAGATGCTTTTTTAGTGTCTATAGAGATGATCATATGGTTTTTGTCTTTGCTTTTATTGATATGGTGTATCACATTTATTAATTTGCATATGTTGAACCAACCTTGAATCCCTGGGGTGAATCCCACTTGATCATGGTGTATAATTTTGTGTATGTATTGCTGTATTCCATTAGCTAGTATTTTATTGAGGATTTCTGCATCTATATTCATGAAAGATATTGGCCTATAGTTTTCTATTTTTGATGTCTCTTTGTCTGGTTTTGGTACCAGGGTGATGTTTGCCTCATAGAATGAGATAGGGAGAATGGCCTCTGTTTCAATCTTTTGGAACAATTTGTAGAGAATTGGCATTACTTCCTCTTTGAAGGTTTGGTAGAACTTGGCAGTGAACCCATCTGGTCCTGGGCTTTTCTTTGCTGGGAGCCTTCTGATAACAGCTTCAATCTCTTTTATTGTTATTGGTCTGTTCAGATTTTCTATATCTTCTTGCCTCAGTTTTGGTAGTTTGTATGTGTCCAGAAATTTATCCATTTCTTCCAGATTTTCAAATTTATTGGCATATAGTTGTTTATAATAGTCTCTAATGATTCCTTGTATTTCTGAGGTATCAGTTGTAATATCACCTTTTTCATTTCTAATTTTTGTTATTTGGGTCTTCTCTCTTCTTTTTTTAGTTAGCCATGCTAATGGTTTGTCAATTTTATTAATCTTTTCAAAACATCAACTTTTTGATTCATTGATCTTTTGTATCGTTTTTTGGGTTTCTATTTCATTAAGTTCTGCTCTGATCTTAATGATTTCTTTCCATCTGCTGATTTCGGGTTTGGATTGTTCTTGTTTTTCTAGTTCTTTAAGGTGAAGTGTTAGGTTGTTTACTTGCCATCTTTCCATTCTTCTGAAATAAGCATTTAATGTGATAAATTTCCCCCTTAGTACTGCTTTTGCAGTATCCAACAGGTTTTGGTATGATGTGTCATTATTTTCATTAGTTTCAATAAATTTTCTGATTTGCTGTTTAATTTCTTCTTGGACCCATATGTCAGGGTACTATATATACACACACAATACCACACACAATGAGTGTGTGAGGTGTAAAAGGAATTAATACTGTCTCAAGTGTCTTACATTTTATATGAAACAGTACAATATTAATTCTAAGTAGACTCTGATAAATTAAGGATGTATATTATAATCCCTAGAGCAATCACTAAAATAAAAATAATGCAAACCACTTGAACTAACATAAAGGATTGGATTACTAAATCAGACCCACACAAATAGAGATCTTACCCAATATCAAGCTTTGCTGATAATTTCAATGGTACAATCAAAAGACACAAATGAAAAAGAAAGATGTCTGAGACATCTTTTATGACTCTCCAGGGTCATTCTTTCCACATCAGGCATGTACTTTCTGGACCAAAGTAATAGCTCAGTGAGGTTTGCAGATTACTTTATTCAGCAGGGAGAATTGGTTATGAAACATATGTAGAGTTTATATCCCAGAAGGTCACCTAATTTATGTGACATTTTCTAGGGAGTACATTCCCATAAATCCAGAAACTAAGTTTAGTTTATTTACTTAACAATCCTAAATCAGGAATATTCTGCTAATATCCAAGTATAAAGATTATTTGCCTAGAAAATATTATTAGTCTGTTTACCACCAGGTTCAGTTAACTTCGTCTTTACAAGGAGATTAGACCAGGTCACCTGCCTTCTTTTTTTTCCCAGGAGCATCTCCCCAGAATCAGGAGAGAAATGGATCTCAAAACAGATGCTTTAACTCATCTACCCCAGCAGCATAACTAAAAATCCAATAAAGGAATTAAAGTAGAATGTTTAAAAGGATTTGATTAAATTAAAGAAAGATAGGAAAGAAGGAAGAGAGAATGAAAGCAGATGGGGGAAATGAAAATGCTAGACAAAAGAGATTTTAAGGCAAGAAATATTACCAAAGGCCAAAAGGGACACATTTCATAATGATAGAAAGGCAATTCATAAAAAAGACATAATTATCATAGACATATGTGTGCCTAAGAACAGAGTTTCAAAATATATGGTGCCAAAAGCAACATAATTAAAGGGACTAATAGATAAATCTGTAATCATGGTTGAAAATATTAATACTCTTTTCCAAATGATTGATAGAACTAGACAGGAATAAAAAGAAGCAACATGGATAAGAAGATCTGAACACTATCAACTACCTTGACCTAATTAGAATTTAAATAACATTACACCCAACAACTGTAGAATGCGTATTTATTTCAAGTGTACGTGGAACACTCACAATAGAGTGCTGAGCCATAAAACATATCTCATGAAGTCTTTCAAAGTACAGTTTCTGACCACAATGTAATTAAATTGTAGCTATCTTTCTCAGTGTTGGAGGAGGAAGTTACAAATATGGAAAGGGAGAACATAAGAATCTATCTTGTGGTATTTAATTGGAATTGGAATTGGTATTGGCATGAAGTCATAATTTCTAATATGTAGACAGATACAGAAACACACCACACATTTCCTAACTCTGTCAGATAAAAGGGCCTGGAAACCATGATATGCAGTAGCAGTGAGCACACCAACATCCAGATTTTGGTCTCTAAACATTATTCTCCAGTAAACAAGAACAATTCATGGTGAAAGACTTCTTCCAGGGCTGGGGCAGGGAAAGTACATGAAGTTCCAGATGAGCTGGAAACATTTTGTTGCACCAGAAAGTAAAGAAGTGCTTAAAGAATCATGGAGACATAACAGAAAGATACAGGAGCCAACTTGAAGGGGCTCCCACTAGCTAAATCTGGAACAATTTGAATGCCAAGGTAAATGATAGCGATGGATTATAACCTATTGAATAAGATGAGAATTCACAAATTATACTGACATAAATAAGTAAATGAAAAAACACTTGAGGAAGAATGGAATGCTCTTCCTTACAACAGAAAATACTGACTAATGAATGTGGAAACACTGGTGGAGTTGGATGCTGATCAATAGATGTGAAAACAAGTGGGTGAAACAAGGAACAGGCTAACTATTTACATAGTTTCAATGTATCTCCCTACAATTACTTATTAATTATAGAGAAAAAGTAGTAAGGTCGCAATGGAGAAACCTGTTGAGCATAACCTTAACCACGTCATCAAACCTAACATCACTATTATTGGGACAAACTGATGTCAAGAGGCTCCCAATACAATGCAGTGAGAAAGACACACCATCGGCTCTGCGGTACTCCTGCCAAAAGTGCATATCCTTAGTCTAATTATGAAGAAGTACCAGGAAAACCCAAATTAAGAAACATTCTTGAAAATGTTAAGGTCAAAAAGCATAAAAGAAGACAGAGGAACTTTTCCAATTTAAAGGAGACTAAAAGGACGTAACAATTAAATAAATGCAATACATGATCCTGGATTGAATCCATGACTGGGAAAAAAATAGCTAGAAAAAGATCGTTCAAACAAAAATGGAATTTGAATATGGAGTGTGGGTTAGGTAATCTCCCGGGTTTGATAAGGGTCCTTGCTCTTAGGAAACACACTCCCGGGTTTGATAAGGGTCCTTGCTCTTAGGAAACACACACTGGCATATTTAAAGGTAAAGGAGTTTAATATCTCCAATCTAATTTTAAATGGTTCCAAAAAAACTGATACAGATACGAGAGAGAAAGGGAATGTGAATGCAAGGCAAATAGAGCAAAATGTAAACAACTGGTCAATCTGGATAAAGGGTATAGAAGAATGTGTGCAACTTTCTATACGTTTAAAATTATGACATTTAATTTGGGCTAACTTGTATGTGAAAAAAATTAAGAATCATAAATATTAGCTCAGCCCTGTAAACTAACAGACCTTAATAAAATCAGCTGAAAGAAGGGTTAAGAAATTTCTAAACACCCACACCCAAAAGAAAAAACTGTGGTTTAAAAAAATCATTTAAAACTGACAAAATTTCTTTTGGTCTCTGCAGAAAAGAATCCAAGGTAGTTCTTCTCCGCAATGTCACGCCCCTCCCCGTGGCTTGGCGGATCAGCAGCCTGGAGCACCTGGGCGATGACTTCACCGTATCCACAATGCAGGGGACCATCCCCCCCAAGGCTGAGTACAGCCTGCACGTGCATTTCCAGCCATCCAAACCTGTCAACATCAAGAAGGCTATTCGGTTGGAGGTGAGGTTTCACACATCCACAAACTCAGTCATCAGAATGTGTACACATTGGGTTCCCTGACACACCACAGACACACACCACAACACACACACACACAAAGCCAGGTCTTCTATTATGTACTCCCATCTGAAGCCCGTTTGACATCCCCAATGTCTTTTTCATAAGTGCAAGCTCCAAAAAAGGCAAGATTGCTCATGACTGATTTCCCAGTGCCAGGAATAGAGCATGCAGTCAATGCGGAATGAATGAAGGAATACAATGAATAGATGCAGGAATAAAGGGTGTTACTATTCGTAGGTAGGCATCAGATTCCTAACTTCACACCCCCAAGCCTAGTCACCCATCAGATTCCTTTCTCAGTAAATGTCACCCTCCACCCTGCTGCTTCCAACAGACACCTGGGGATCATCTTTGATTCCCTTTTCCTGACCTCCATTCCAACCCAGTCCTCCAACAAGCCTCGCCAGTTCTGCCTCCCAGCGTATCTCCTTCCCATCCACTTCTTTGCCTACACTGCTACCACCACCCTTGCTCAGGCCACCTGCAGCATCTCTCACCTGAACTTCTGCAGAGGCTCCCTAACTGGTTTCCTCTTCGCATTCCCCCTAAGCATTCGGAGGGATCTTTGCAATGTCAGGTCAGGTTACTTCCCTTCCTAAAGCACTTCGCTGGCTTCCCACTGCAGTAAGAAGAAAGTCCGGGGTCCTCACCTACTCGGAAGGCCCTACCTGCCTCTGTATCTCACTCCACCCTTGCCGTCACTCGTTGGCTCCCATCATGCTGTCTTTGCTCTTCCCTGCCTTGGCCTCTGGCCTTGCCGCATCCATGCTAGGAATCTGTCCCTCGGATCTCTGGGGAGTTGGTGCCTGCTTTAGGTCCGCTGAACATCACTGCTTCATCTGGGCTTTTCTAGTCATCCCGTTGAGGGAATCCCCTGTTATGTGCAATCCCTCACTCTGTCTTCTATCCTCCAGAGCACCATCCCCTTTCTGACAGTATCCTGTTCCTTTCCTTACTTTCTTACGTGAACTACATTAGGGCAGGATCTCACCTGTCTTATTCACCATCTATATTAGTTTCCTAGGGCTGCTGTAACAAATTACTACAAACTGAGTGGCCTAAAACAACAGACATTATTCTCTCACAGTTCTGGGGGCCCGAAGTCTGAAATCAAGGTGTCAGCAGGGCCTTACTCCCTCAGAATTCTCTAGGAAAGAATCCTTCCTTGCCTCTTCCAGCTTCTGGTGGCTGCTGGTGTTCCTTGGCTTGTGGCTGCATCACTCCAATCTCTGCCTCCATTATCACAAGGTCTTCTCTTATATCTCTTATAAGGATACTTGTCATTGGATTTAAGGCCCACCCAGATAATCCAGGATGAGCTCATCTTGAGATTTTTTTTGCTTAATTGCATTTGCAAAGATCCCTTTTCCAAATAAGGTCACAATTATTGGTTCTGGGAGTTAAGAAGTAGATAAACCTTTGGGGGAACCACCATTCAACCCACTATCCCATCATATCCTCAGTGTCTAGCACAGGCCTGGAGGTAGTAGAATCTGTTAAATGACTGAACAAATGAATGAATGAATATCATTGACTTAATGTTTGAAGTGATTCTGCAACATTCAAGAGGTCGTCTGAGCTTCTCTTTGAATACCTCCAGGGACAGAAAATTTACTACCACTCCAAGCAGCCTGTTCTCACTTTCAACAGCTTTGTTAATTCTTCCCTGGTTTGAGCTCAGATTTCTTCCTATAACATATATGCATCAATCCTGTTTCTACTTTTCGAGGCCAGTCAATGGATCTAATCTCTCTTATCCCCTACTTAGGACAGCCCTTCAGATAATTGAAAACAGATATTGATAGAATCATTCAATCCACAAATGTGTATGAAGCCCAGAGTGATGGTCAACATTGTTAGCACCAGTCTCTGCACAAGGGACCCAAGCCCATGGCTGCTGGAGGGTCCCGGAGTCCCCGTCTATGCCAGCCCCACCCTTTAGTTGCTGGACCGTGGGGAGTCCAGGGATTCCCGTGGGGGGGGGGTGCAGGAGCAGGCAGCAAGGGCACACTTGGAGAGGTCATTGTGGCAGCTGTTTACTAACTGGTACAGAAACATTTCTGTATTTTAACAGTTGTTGTGACCATCCCTGTGTGTCCCAGTCAAACAGCAGCCTGACTAGAGCTCTGCACAAAGCAGAGTGGGTCTCCCTGAAGCCCCCCAAAGTGAACTACAGCTTCTCTTCCTCAGATTATATTCCTTCAACATCTGCAGGAGGAAACATCTTGCTTTCTGGTCTCTTTGGAAAGTGTTCCAGTGAACTTGTTTTATTTTATTTGTGTACCTCTTAAGTTATTCTTCCTATTCTCCTCAATTACCAAATTTAATCCAACCCCCCCAAGTCGGGGAGCAAAGGAACTAGAATGCTCTGGGTACTGGGTGTCTAGCAAAGAAGGGGATGTATAAATGCAGTCAGCCCTTCTTGTCAGCCCTGCCAGAGGGCAAGCCACAGAAGAAGATAAAACTCAAGTCTGTCCAATTTGCTCCATGAAACACTGATAAATGTCTGGTGAAAGAAAAATTGAAAAATTAAAACTTGAGTTTGGTGACAGCTGCAAATTTCCCCTTGGCACCCAAAGCACGTATAATGGGCAGTTGGTGACTTAGTTTTCCAAATAGAAGTCAGCAGAGAGGTGGGGGTCTCCACGCAGACAGAGCAGAGCCACACCCATGGCCCAGTAGCTCTTTCCCTTAATGAACAGACCCTTTAACACCTCCCAGTTAGTCTCGGAAGTCAACAGCCATGCCAGGCTGACAGCTGGCCCCAGGACAGAGGCTCCTCAGGACAGTGAGGGGGTGATCACCAACAGGGTCACAACAGAGGGTCAGTGACTAACTGGAGCTGTGGGTCTCAATGGTAGCAATGTCCATGTAAATACATTTGAATTTTAGAGAAACATTACACACTCTTACTTTGTATGAAAAATTTAGCACTTTTTCCACAGGGTAAGTCACAAAGAACAGAGCAATGCAGATTTATAAGTGAGTAGAGCAAGAATGGCGTAGAGTATAAAGGTGTTTCCATTTCAAGTGTCAGAAAAATGCTCTCCAGGTTTATTTGGTTTAAAAGTTCCAAAAAAATCACTTTCCTGCAATTCCTACTCACAGCCCAAACCTCAGTAATGTAGCAACAGTCATGAAAATAATTTAAACCCAGTAAGAGGACAAGAAGACAACAGCAGTCCCTTTCTCCCATCCCTATATTGTGCATTCCTGAATCAGAGTGTTATGAGGGGCACAAATCCTGCCAAATGCTCAGCGAAGATAAAAGACCTACAGCTAAATACATTTCCACAACACTCCTGCTGTGTCCCCTTCATGAGTCCCATTGCATGTTACACATTTCAGGCTCCGAGCACCACATGAGTCTTGTTTTTACTGAGGAATTTTTCTTACCCTGACAGGTTTTAGATGCAGAGAATCTTGTTGGTGTTGTCCAGATCGAAAACATCCAGATCTTTGCAGAGTCCTACGACGTCGCCTTGGACATCACCTTCCCCAAAGGTCTGTTGAGCCCTTCAAGGAAAGACTTGTGTTTAGAAGTTGTGTCTTTCTGTGGAGTGTATTGATGTGAGGAGGAAGGCTGGTGCATTGTTAGTACCGTGGTGGTGGTTGCAGGGGAAGAATTCTGGCGAACAGTAATGCGAGTCCCAGAGTGACATTAGCAACTTTACTACAAATTGTAATTTCTCCAACTGCATGTAACAAGGGGGTGGTCATAAATATAAAATTTGCAAAGCTCTTTCCTGAGCAGTTATTGATAGTAAGCACACTTTCTGCCTGTGTGAGTTTTCTGTCACTGCCATGACAAATTGCCATGAACTCTCCAGCTTAATACAAATGTATTATCTTACTGTTCTGTAGGTCAGAATCCAAAAGGAGTCTCATAGGCTCTAAACAGGGTGTCAGCAGGACTGGGCTCCTTTCTGGAAGCTGACGGGGAGGACCCACGTTCTTACCTTGTCCGGCTTCTGGAGGCTGCCCACAGTCCTTGGCTCGTGGTCTCCTTCCTCCATGTTCAAAGCCAGTGATATTGGGCCACATGCTTCTCACACTGCCATCTCTCTGTTTCTCCCACTCTTGCCTTCCTCTTCTACTTTTAAGGACTCTTGTGACTACATTTGGCCCCCTAGATAATCCAAGTTGATCTCCCTATTTTAAGGGTCAGCTGGTTAGCAATCTTAATTCCATCTGCTTTCTGAATTCCCTTTTGCCATCCGTGTAAGGTAGCAAATTCACAGAGTGCAGGAATTAGGATATGGATATCTTCAGGGAGAAGGGCGTTATTCCATGTATCCTAACACCCAAGTTATAGCTCTCCCTTGAGCATGTGGTTGTCCATTATCTCCCTTTCTCCTGATAGGTCCCCTTCTTAGCAAGATTCATAGAATGTTAAAGCTACATGCTAGCTTTGATGTCATTAGTCTTATGTACAAAGATCTTTATTGAAGCATTATTTATAATAATGAAAAGTTGGAAATAACCTAAATGTCAATCAATAATGGAATAATATTACTATAGGAATAATATTGTAAATTATGGAACAGCCATATCATGGAATAGTATGCAGCCTCTAAGATCACATTTACGAGGAGTTTTTAATTATTTGGGGAAATGTTTATGATGCTAAGTAAAGCAATACAAATCTGCGTGTATTATCCCAACTCTGTAAATTGTACAGTTGATACAAAATTTTTTTAAATACTGGAAGTTCTCGTTTTGTGGCTGGCCAGTACAGGAATCCAAACCCTTGACCTCGGTGTTACCAACACCATGCTCTAACCAAGTGAGCTAACCAGCCAGCCCTAAAATACTGGGACTTTTAGCTGATGGTGGACCTGTAAGGACAATGAGCCTAGGGTGAAACCCAGAGGGAGCTGCCCGGTTGAAATGGGTGTAAGAGCAGCATCTGTTGTGTGTTGGCCAACGCTCGATTGCAAGAGGCTTTTCTAGCCACAGTGTTTTCGGAAAACAAATTCTCTGGGATTGTCACTGTGGATTTTCCACGTGAACTTCGATGGGAAATTCCCCTGCTTCTCACTCCCTACTCACCCCTCCCCACCTTGGCTCCTGGCCTCTGCAGGGGCTGAAGGAGGCCTGGACTTCGGGATCGTGAGGGTCATGGAGGAGGTGAAGCAGCCCCTGCAACTGAAGAACCGCGGGAAATACGAGATCACATTCAGGTAACCTGAATCCCATCAGGTGCGGGGCCATCCACCTCCACTCATGGGAAATTCTTTTAAAAAGTCAGTCAAGGAAATCATAAGAACTATGTCTGCTTTTTGCCTCCCTTGGCTTCAAATGAATGGAATTGCACCTGCTAAGAGAGCAGAGATTTCACACTGCCCTCAACTCTGCAGCTTAACAGGGACCTTTAAGGACCCTCTGAATGTACCTGGAGCCACAGGGGTCTAGGGGTGGAGGGAGAGACTGGAGGGAAGAAGCTGCAGGGAGGAGAGATCCTGGGGGTAAGGGGAGGTCTTGGGGAGGAGGAAGAGCCCAGAGATGAGGGGCCTGGCCACAGGCCATCCTGCCCTGTTTGCAGCTTGCATCTGCTTTACAGGTTGGCCTTCTCCATAAGAGTTCATGTCAAGAAAGGCTTGTCCTTTTTTTGGTAATTTTAAGAACCACTGTATTAAAGAATCCAATAGTGCCTTGGTAGAATACAACTCCGGCTTCTGCTCATCCCTTGAAATTAAAAATGAAACACTAAATCAGGGACTTTTCTCAGAAAGGAAAGGATGACATGGGCCGAGGAGGTTGGGGAGGTCCCTCAGGTAAGGTCGCACAGCCCTGTTGGTTTCTGGAAAAGGTCATTCTTCCCCCAGAAGAATTCACAGTTGACAAAGGGACATCCCCCTTGCAGACTTGGGAGAAATTTAGTGTATTCATGATCATTTTGTTTCAACTAAAAGAATGCTGACATTGGAGAGATCCCACCTCAATACTACCATTAGTTAGAAGGAATGAAATTGTAAATTGAAATAAATGGATATAAATAAAGCCAAATAAACCTAGAAGGCCACTGTCACTTTAGAATTTGTGCTGAATGCAGTCTTGCCTGTTCGTGTGTTTTGTTGTAGATTATGACGGGGCTTCAGCTCCGCTCTTTTAGGTTGCATGGAATGCACGCACTCTCGGGTTGGTACAGGTGATCAGGGACTCGTTGAAGGAATCTGCAGGGAACTGAGGAAGCACAGGCACCACACATGCAGCAACTGAGCGACCAGGTCTCCTAGAATGTGGTGGTGACATTCAGACCCCACGGTGACTGCAGGTGTCCCAATTCCACTTAGGCTCCTTGCATCTACTCAAGTCCCTCACCATTCTCACGAGCCAGCTTCATTCCGTGGTTCTCACCTCACCCCATCAGGCCGTAGACTCCCTTCCTAGTGCCCCTGTTGCATGGCTTTTGCCCCCCACCTTCTCTCTTTAGATCCCCTGGCTTCTGTATCACAGTCCCCTCTGTGTGTACTGCAGTCAGACTCAGAGAGAGAGAGAGAGTTAGTTTTGTTGGTTTTCTCCAGTATCAAGTGTCCCAGTAGGACAGAGATCTCCTGCAAGGGCACCTCTTGACCATGGGATAGAGGATGGCTATCTTTGCCTCAAGCATCAATCCCTGGTCAGGTCAATCCTAGCTAAGGAGAAGAGGCCACAGAGCACAAAGCACAGTGGACACTGCTGGGCACAGTAGTTAAACAGGGCTGGAGACGTGGCAGGCATTTAATAGTCTGGAGTCCCCTCTCTAGTCTCCTGGTTTCCCTGGATAATGACTTAACCTGACTTTTTATTCTTGTCTTTCAGCTTTTCCGTGGACTCCTTAGGGATTTCGGTGACCAATGTAAATTCCATGATCTCAGTCCAACCCAAAAAGGGCTCACTGACCACAGCAGAAAAACCCACAAATGTCCAGGTATTCTTCCGCGCGAAAAAGGAAGTGAAGATCGAGCACCAGCCCATTCTGCGCTGTCAGGTAAGAGAGCTCAAGGGAGGGGCAACTCAAGTGCGGGACTGTGGGCCTTCCGAGGACAAGTAGGGTACATGGTCTAGTTCATGCTCAGGGTGGGGAAAGGGCTGGCCTGGGTGGCAACCAGAGAGGCTACACCCAGGTTTGGTCCCAACTAGCAGGCACAGGTGGGCAAAGTCATCATAAATAGAGAGAATCAGAGAGGAAATGTGCCCCCAAGTCGTTGGGGAGCATTAGAGACAAGGAAGCTGAGATCAGTCATCAAGTGCAAGAAGTGAATGGGGAACTGAAAACAGGAAGCGAAGTTGGTCCGCGCTGACCCCTGGCTGGTACATAGTGAGCTTTGTCTTAGCATTTGCTGAAATTATTGTTAACACAGTAATATAAAGAAAGTGAAACAAAGAACTTGGCTTCCTGTCAAAGATGAAATTAGGGAATTCTGTAGCTATGCTGGTGGCTGACATCTTCCCAATCCTTCTTCTCTTTTTAGATTATTGAGCCCAATATTGCAGAAGGAGGTGAGATCATTGCTAGCATCCCAATTAAGTTTTCTGTGAATGCAGTGTACTCCAAGTACAACATCAGCCCTTCCTCCACCATCAACTTTGGGGCTTTGATCTGCGGCACTCGTAAGAGCTCCACCATCACCATAGAAAATCTAGGCATCACTGACTTCAAGTACACCCTTTATAGGCTGACGGGGGAGAGCCCCATTCATCAAAAGAGAGTGTAAGACAAATATTTACTTAACTCATGCTGTTCCCTGGTTAATTAGTGCTTTATATTTTCCAAAGAGTTTTCATAGATTTTATATAAATTCACCCAATTCCCTCTTGTGGGTGAGATCACTAAGGTTTAGAAATGACTCATCTAAAATAATGCGGGAAATCACCAGTAGATCTTGGTCCTGTACCCACGTCTTCTGACTCCAGACTTAATACATTTTCTAACTACCATCCAATATATGATACATATTCCTTGAGCAAATGTACGGTCTTGCGCTTGGGATTTTGTCTGTTGTCCTGGTGCTTCTGGTGTGCTGAAGGACTTACTACTAAGTCATTGTCCTATCTGTCATCCTGTAGGATGTCAAGGAACCATTTTATAACAGCAGGCTAAATCAAATGAAATCATAGCTGTGCTTCGATGGGGCATGGCAAAGGGCACCCTGGAAACATGCACAAGAGGAAGTGTGGTGACACCTTCAGTCTCCAGGGACTGTCACTGCCTTCTCCCCAGGAAGACACTTAATCACGACAGCTACCTTAATAGTTGTTCCGATAGCAAAACTCTATGTTCTTCAAAAGGCGGCTCTCTATCAGTTCACCAAAAACAATTTACCTTTTGAGTGCTTTTGGCTTCCACTGGTTGTCATATTCCTTTGGGGCAAATTAGGGGTGGTTTTAACAATTCCCAAGGCACTTCTGACTCAATTTTGACTGCCAATTATTGATTTAAATCAGACATACAGCTTTACATTGTTTGTAATTGTTTTATATTTTTGTGGCTATCCTTTTCTGTATTGGCAATGTTTGAACATATTAAGAAATTTGGGGTTAAACTGTCTAAAGTCTCTTTCTTCCAAATTTAATTTCAACCCGATTTTTTACAATTTATGTTATAATAATTTAATAATGGTTTTAATAATTATAATTTAATTGTGTTTTGCTTTAAATTGTTTTTAATTTTACTTATTTTTTATTTGAGCATGCACAAATTCATGCAAAGCATGCAGAAGGGGGGTGAACTTCAGGTGTCTTGTCATTAAGCAAGTGAACACTTAAATATGTAAAACTCTCGAAAGTTTAAGATGCATCTAAATATACTTGAATATTTTAAGTGTACTGGTCTTTAAGCAAACTAACCATTGGGTAAACTAGCTTCACGTGAAGTGGTTACCAAAACCTGTATTTGAGCTATTGCTTATAGTAACCCTTAAAAATGTCATGACTACAAAAGTGAAGAAAAGGGACAGAGTTTAATCTATTTGCCATTTCATTTTTTAAAATGAGATCGGGTAAAAGATTGGACATCCACAAGTAGTTTTCTACATACTGCTTTCCAGTGAACTCAAGTAAGCACTTAAAAATTATTTTTTCTTGCAGTAATTTTCAATGCCCTTATGAATCATATTTAATAAGTATAATTACTGCATAGTTTCCTTACAGTTGTTAGGTGAGTTTGGTCAGTGATTAACAAATTAACTGTGCCACTCTGATGCCCTTCTGGGCAAAGAAGGGCCCTTTTCCCCATTCCTCGGAGAAGGAACCTTGCAGCAGACAGAGAGGTGGTGTCTAATGTCACTACCCCATCCTGAGGGAGTGCTCTTGCTTCTTTAATCAGTGCCAGCCACATCAGACATGCGAAATCCCGGGAAAGTGAGAGCTTGTACAAGGCCAGCACTTCCAAAGCACCCAAGTTCTCTGACTCTATTCAAAAAGAAGTAAACATCCCAAACCAGGTAAGTATCCTTTCCTTGTTCACTGAAACCCCGTAAGGTCACTTCCCAACTAGCTCTTGCCACTAAATTCCTCCCTAGGATAACATGATTCGAAAATATTGTGGTAGGAATATTAAGTAATTATATTGAAATATCACTTTCATTTTAAGCTAAGGTGTGACAGCCTTTCATCTGGATATCCTCTTTTGCTTCAAAATCTTCATTGGCTCCTCATTGCCTTAAAATTGTTTCAACTCCTAATATGTATTTTAATCAAGACTTATTTGTTTTATAAGAAACAAAAGCTCATTCAAACAGGCTTAAACAAAAGGAGATTTGAGGACTTCTGCTTCGAGTAAGATGAAGTAGACATACTTTTGCCTATTCTTCCCAACTAGGTACAACTTAAAATCCTGGACATTATGTAAAACACAAACTTCAGACTCTGAAAGGTAGAGAGAAGAAACCAGACCAGCTAGGGCCCTTGGGACCCATGGAACATCAAAGTGGCACGTTCTCGTTTTCTTTTTGCTTCAAATATCACAGGCTAGGTGCGGAAGAAGGCAGCAAACCCTGAAACTTCAACAGGCACAGACTAAAACACAAAAGCCCCAACAGAAGACTGTTCCCACTAGCCAAAGGACCAGGAAAGGAGCAGCCTAGAAAGTCAGAAAACTTTTACGTAATAATTTTTCTACCCCAACCAAACACCAAAGAAAATCTACTTTCCCTACACCTCCCCTGCTAGCAAATGCCCAGGAGGGAGCCTAGACTCTCTCAAGACTGTTCTGAGGTGCCCCAACCCCCTGCCACAGTGGTGTCAGTGAAGGCCAAAGGCCAAGTAGAAAGCCAAGACTTTTGTCCCCACTGGGCCGGTAACAAGCCCCCACCACCACCTCCATTGCTGTCTGTGGAGACTCTCCATGGGGAGCCTTGACTTCCACCCAACCTAGTGGTAACAAGACATCTCTCCCCTACCCCTGCTGGAATGGTGTCGGAGAACCTTCCCATACCCCATGGCATCAGTGGAACAGCAATGAGGCACTCTTGTCCCTTCCCTACCAGGGAAGGATGAGTTGAGAACTAGTGAGGAACTGGAACATCCGCCACTGCCCAGCAGTAACAAGAAGTCCAAGGGGGGAATGTGGCCTCCTAGCCCCACCTGGCAGTAATGAGGCCATACCATCCCTCCCCCTGCCAGAGTAGTGTCAGAGAAAGACAGCTTAAAAAAAAAAAAAACAGGTTTAAATAAGACCCAGAGTCCAATAACTTAATACCCAAAATGTCCAGGTCTTGATTGAAAATCACTTATCGTACCAAGAATCACAAAGATCTCAAACTGAATGAAAATAGGCAAGCACTAGATGCCAACAGGAGATAGCAGAGGTGTTAGAATTATCTGGAAAATGTATTAGAATGATCTGAAAAAGCAGCCAACATAAAAATGATTCAATGAGCAATTATAAGCATGTTCAGAAAAAATGAAAAAATAGTATGTCTCAGCAAAGAAAAAGTATAGGGAAGAATCAAATGGAAATTTTGGAATTGAAAAATAAATAACCAAAAATTTAAATCTCAGTGGATGCATCCAACAACAGGATTGAGGAGACAGAGGAAAGAATAGGTGAAATTGAAGACAGAGCTATCGAAATTTCTGTATTTGTTTCCTATTGCTCCCATGATAAATTGCCTCAAACTTAGTGACTTAAAACAATAAAAAAAATTATTTAACAGTTCTATAGGTCAGAAGTCTGACAGGTTTCACTGAACTAAAATCAAGATGTTGGCAAGGCTGTGTTCTTTTCTGGAGACTCTAGGGGAGAGTCCATTTCTTTGCTTTGTCCAGCTTCTAGAGGCTGCCCACATTCCTTGGCTCATGGTCCTTTTCCACAATCTTCAAAAGCAGCAACAATGGATCAAGTCATTCTCACATCACATTTCTCCAGCCTAAGTCACATCTCCCTGTAACTGTCTTCCATTTCTAAGGACCCTTGTGAGTACATTAGGCCCATGACAATCCAGAATTATCTCCCCATCACAAGTCTCCTAATTTAATCATATCATCAAAGTCCCTTTGCACGTAAGGTAACATATTCACAGGTTCCAGGGATTAGGATGAGGAAGTCTTTGGGGATGAGGGGAGCATTATCCTGCCCAATGTAAATAGCAGAGAGAAAATAGACTCTGTTTTGACTCTTTTGAAAGTCTATTTGAGTCCAATGGGGAAAAAAAAAACAAGAACAGACCCTCAGGGACCCGTGGAACTATAACAAAAGATCTAATATCCTTGCCATTAGAGTCCCAGAAAGAGATTAGAAAGAGAATGGAGCTAAAAAGATATTTGAAGAAATAATGACTGAAAACTTCCCAAATCTGGCAAAAGATATAAACCTATAGACTCAAGAATTTGAGAGAACTCCAAACAGGACAAATCTAAAGAAATCTACACCAACACACATCATAGTCAAATTTCTAAAAGTTAAAGACAAGAAAAAAACTTTGAAAGCACCAAAAGAGAAAGGAACCTTCAATGACAGCAGATTTCTTACAAAAACTATAGCAACCCAGGAGGAAGTGGCACAATATTTTGCAAGTGTAGAAAATCAATAACTGTGAAACCAGAATCTTATATACAGCAAAACTGTTTCTCAGGAATGAATGGAAAATCAACATTCTCAAATGAAGGAAAACTAAAAGAATTTGTCACCAGCAGACTTGCCTAAAAGAATGGCTAAAGAAAGTTCTCTAGGACAGATGCAGAGCCCAGTCTGGCAAGATGGCACCTTCCACATTGCTGCTCCCCTTCTCACGGCTGCTGACCCCCACTGGGCTCCCAAGCATTTCTTCTGCGTGGTCAAAGTTCTATGTGTGGGAACCACTGCATAACAAACCTGATTGGCTGAAAGTTGGCCTGACCTTGGGCACCACCATCTTCCTGTGGGCCTATCTCATCAAACAACATAATGAAGATGTTTTAGAGTATAAAAGAAGAAATGGTTTGGAATAAACTTTTGAAATACCAATACAGTATGCTCCATATAGTGATTATAGCAGTTCCTCTGGATTCATCAATCTGTCGAGTTGTAAATGTGAGAGAAAAAATGTTATATGTTATATACGTCAAGTTAACATTTGTGTTTTACATCATTAAATGAAAGAAATAAAAATACTTCTGCAGTCTTCAAAAAAAAAGAAAGTTCTCTAAACATGAAGTAAATAATGAAAGAAGGAATCATGAAACATCAAGAAGGAAGAAAAACACAGTAAGCAATAATTTACGTAAATTCAATAGACTTTCCTTCTCTACTTGGGCTTTCTAAATAATAAGTCAATTGAAGCAAAATTATAATACTGTCTCATATGGTTCTAAATGGATGTAGAGGAACTATTTTAGACAATTACAAAAAGCAGAAGGTGAATGAGCAGTTGTCAAGCAGTATGGTAAATACCATAACTGAGTTGTGTGTGAAGGGATAGATTCCAGAAAGGCGGAAGAATGAAGTCTTACTGTTTCTGGTTGCTGTGAAGAGTCACTGTAAGCGTCACAGAGGAGGAGGTGCTTGATCTGTGTATCAGAACTGTGTTTAGCCGCAAATAATAGAAAAACCAGTGTTAATGACTTACACAAATAGGGTATTTTTAAATAAGGTAGGCAGTTGCTGGTGTGGGCTTAATAGTTTATGATGTTTGTGATTCTCTTGGCCTTTCCTTCGTGGTTCCAAGACGGCTGCTGCAGCTTCAGCCATCCCGTCTACACTGAGGGTAAAAATAAAAGAAGGAGGTACTCTGCACTCTGTGAACACCAATAATTATTGACTGAATTGAATTTTATTTCCTACATGTTGGTTTTTATGTCTTTTCAAGTACTTTCCTCTTCTTAGCAGAAGCCTTCTAAGTAATTAACATACATAATTTTCTGCATATGTTTCTGAACTTTCATCTAGTCTATATTTACTTATAAATATTATATATATATAGATTTTTTTGTTGTTGTTGCCTTCTTCACCTACTGTATCATCTCAGCCTTCAGTGAAACAGCCTCTCTGCCTTTCAGTTCCAATGACCTTGTCTTCTTCTCTACTTTGGCAACTCATTCTCATGGTCATACGCTGGATTTTGCATCACAGGAAATTGAGGTGCTTTTGAACTCTTGATTTCCAAGATCCCTTTCTCTGACCACTGCTAGGCTTGCTACTGAAGTCCACCCATTACAGCTGTCCTTTGCCCTCACTGTGACCTTGCTTCTTTGAGGTAGCACCTTACCGTTTTCTTAGTATCCATCAGCCTTCTCCTTCTGTCTGATGGTTTATTCAGGAATCACCGGTGCCCAGTACAGCTCCTGGCATATAGTAGGTGTTCAGTAAAAAGCGACTGAGTTAGGCAAATAGCAGCCTCTGTGTATGGCTGTGCAGTCCCCCTACACAGCGCTAGGGGCTTCATCTGCACAGACTCCTGTGTGAAGGGTGCGCACTAGAGGTGTGCAGTGCACCCACCTACCCAGCCACCTGCAGCAGCTGTGGTAAGAATTAAGGTAAGTCACTGTTGTCCTGAAGAATCCAGAGTCCATGTCTGAGCATTGTCTGAATAAGTCACTTCCTAATACAATGTTACTATGGAACATGCCTAAAGGGATATGGTAGGGGCTGGGGGACAGGCCAGTGGGGAGAATGCACCTCTGAGGAAAAGAGGAGTAAAATTCAGTTGAAAGTCAGTCCATCCAGAACAAGGTCCCCACCCACCACTCCACCTCTGTGATAGATTCCAAGGATGGTACACTAGGTGCCCTAGAGAGGAGCATCCTAAGTCACACTGCTCCTTGGCAGCTTTCTGAAATTGAGTAAGAGAAAGGAAGCTCCTAAAACCAGAGGAGTGCGTGCTAACCGTGAAGAGGCAGAACACCATGCACCAGCATCATCCCTGGGAGGGGAACACAGTGTACCAGTTATCAATCCCAGAGGAGGATTCTAAACACCTGGCCCACACCATGCACTGGTATCATTCCCAGGGGAGGACTCTAGCCATCTTGCTAATTTCTCCTAAGGTCCCTAGATCTAGCAGGAGGTCCTGCAAAAACCCAGTTGCCAGAGGTTTTGCACAAACTCAACTGCTGGTGTATGAGTCCAGTGAGACAGAACACTCACACAAGTTATGCAAAGCAACTTTGTCACTCATAGGTAGGCGGCAAGAACCAGCAGAAGCCTGGGATCCATGGCAAACTGGTCCCCCAAGCCTCAAGAAAGCACTGCCCAGGGCAGATGGACTCTCGTCTGTGCGTGCTCTATTTCAAACCGCAGCTGGGTTTCACACCTTGGGGGAACTTGATTCTCTGAGCTAAAGCCTTATAGGACATCCTGTTCTCAGAAGGACAAGGACAAAGCCTGGGCTGTCTGGACATTTTCTCCTTATCTCAAGGATTGGGTCAGTCAAGGACATCCAGGGACCTGTCTTACTTCACTAACATCCCATTTTTTGAGCACTAATTCTATGCCAGATGCTATGCTACATGCTTCACACATACTTGTTTTCTTTTATTTAAGCCTCGCACAATCTCTGGGGTAGGGGCTTTATCCCCATTTTATAGATAAATAAACTGAGACTCGGGGAAGTCATTTGTTCAAGGTCAAAGAGTTAATATACAGTAGGGCTGGGATTCAAACCCAGGAGTATCTGACTCCAAAGCCCACAGTCTTAACCACTACTCCATTCTGAGCCCCTCTTCTTCGAGATTCCCATCTGGATAAGTGTGGTATATGTCCAGACTGCTGCCTTCAATCCTTGGTTCAATCGTGGTTGGTCAGAAGGAATGTGCCTGGGAGAAGCACTGAGAAAGCCCAGCCATGAAGACAGCCCCGTCCCCAGATCCTTCTCTCCAGGAGGAGACGGGGAGGGACTCAGAGAGTGCCTGTGGGGAGAGGCCCTCGTCCCTCTCAACACCACCTCACGGCTCTGGTGGGAGGCCTCAGACTCTGTCACCCACTCTGCCTCCATTCCTCCCACCCCACCCTGTCCTGCAGGCCCGCTTCTCCCACAGCATGTTCACCGTGTGCCCTGGGTTTGGCTCCATCGCTTCCGGAGGACTTCAGGTCATCACTGTTGACTGTGTGGCTGATACCGTGGGAAGGTGTGAGGAATTTCTAGCCATCGATATCTCCGACCGAGACCCTAGAGACCAGCCTGCCGGCATTCCTTACACTCTACTGGCTGAAGCCTGTCTACCAGGTACAGGTGCTCAGATTGGACAGTACCACTTAGAAGGCCTTCATTTGTAACACCCTTTCCCCCTTTAGGCAAATTTCTTTAAAGATGTCTGGCAGACATGGCTGGGGTGCTTCCTTTGGGACCCTGGAACTTCTAGTGTCTTCGCCATGTTTTTCCTTAAAGACTTATGAGGCATATACACTTAGAAGACGACGTGCAGCTTCAAATTCCTAGCCTCCCAGTGTCTGGTCCTGGCTTCTCAGATGAACAGTGTTACCTGAGAGTCATGTGAGGTGAGATGTGCTGTGGGGCTCAGGAACACTGAGTCCAGCTCAGGGCTAGTTCACTCCCTGTGGGCAACATGCCCACAGAGAACAATGCTCAGTAACTGAGCCTGCTAAACCCTTAACCCGGCAAGAGCGCAGGTGACGCACAGAGAGCTCCTCTTGCTTTGACTGTAGGCTCCCTGGAGCCTTGAACCAAAGTGGGCCAAATCTCTGCTTCCCTCCAAAGCCCACCCCAGATCTCAGATCTTACCACTGGGAGAAATAGGCTGATTGGGGCGTGGCAACTAGCAAAAACAGTACAAAAGAGGAAGACAAGATAGAATTTGTCCCATCACTCACACCTCCTTGTGTGAATCCCCCTACCTCTCCTCTATGATTCTTCTTTGTGAGAACCCAAAGTTCCAAAGTAGGAAATACTGAGAACCAGCAATCTGGACACCAGGCATGTTGCTCACAGTCTTCCTTCCACTCCGCAGCCTTTGTGACGGACAACAATGCCTTGATATTTGAGGAGCACCAGGTCTGCACCAGCTCCAGCCTGTACCACATCCTGCAGACCGTAGAGAGTGGGGGACTGTTCGTGGAGGATGAGAACAAGTTCCTCTTCTGCAATGTCCTGGTGGGCCATCAGGCCAAGGCTCGGTTCAAGATCAGCAACATGGGCAAGATTCCCTGTGATGTCAACATTGTCCTTAAACCTATCTCCAATAAGGTAAGAAGCTCCAAATGGCCCCTGACCTACCATGGTTGGCATCAAGCCAGGGAAAGAGCTCTGAGAAGCCCCTCCTGTGGGCTTGATTGGGAATGATCTGGCCCTCAGGCCCTGCAGGAAGTTAGGTAAGGTACCTGGGCAGTTTCCCCTAGGCCAAGGGCCATACATTTGTCCCAGTGGGTGTCTCTACTGGGTACCTCTGTGATAAATGGGTACATGCAAATGAGCAACTCATTCATCCATTAAACACTCACAGTGTGCCTAAAATTGACAAAGCATTGTAGAGAGAGCCTAAGATAAGCTCCAACTTCAGACAAGCCTGCCTCAAACCGCATGTTCTTCTAGTCAGAGAGATTTGGGGGTATGAGATTACAAGGATAAGGTGAAATGGTGAGCATTTATTGAGTCCCTCCTGTGTGGCAGGCACTCTGCTAAGTGATTGGCATTCATTACCTCCCTTCATCTTCACAACAACTCTGTCAGACTTTGTATTATTATCTCCATTTTACAGTTAGGGCAACTGAGGCTCAAAAAAGGCTAAATTCTTCCCCTAGGTTCCAGAGCCTGAAAATATAGGGCTAGGTTTAGAGTCAAGCTTCATCCATGCATAGGGTGAATAGTAAGTGCCCATATCAGGGTCTGCCAAACTCAAAATTCCCTCTCTCTCTGAGTCAGATCATATTGAGATCCTTTTTCTTCACAGTGGAACAGAAAATTCAGGATACCAAGATAGAGGACTTAATCAATGGGTTTTCTGTTGCCCTTAATTTCCAACCCAATGTGCTGTGAATACTGCCTCGTCTTAGGTCGGCTGCTGCAGTTCTCTGCCCAAGGTGGAATCTGGGCCCAGGTGGTCTTCATACCCCAGAGCTCATGTTATTCACAGCTGTTGGTGGTGGAGAGGTCACCGAGTTGGCTGGTGTCAGCCTAGAGCCATGTATAGAGCGTGCATTCCCGGGGCAACTGTCAGTGCAGAGGGGTAGACTAATCTTTTTTATGACTTTCCTCAGGTCCTGGTGACACCCAGTCATTATTCTCTGACCTTATTTGGGACACTTAGAGGCAGCTTTCTCCCTATTTTGTAGTAAAAACATAAAAAGTGAGCAAGCCTGATTTCTGAAGAGAGACTTTATGACCAGGAACTTACAGACATCAGATGTTCTTTGCCTCCCTGGTTTGCCGACTTGAAGGCTATCCCTTGGGAAGAGCAAAGAAACCTTAGTGCCCTCAGCTGGAGAACAAGAGGGAATAGGCCATCCCGAATCCCATCTGCTCACATAAGGGTAAAGAATCCTTTCAAGTCTGTGCAAGGGGTCCCTATGATCTCAAAACACTGCCATGAGATGGGAACAGATAAAATGCTATGGGAGATTGTTCTAGGCAGTGTTCTTGGAGTTATGGGGAGCAGAAACCCACTCAGATTAGTCCAAAGCAAAGTTTACTGCAGTGAATCAGAGACCTCTGACACAGGTCAGAACACATCATGTAGCCAGAACACTTTAGGACTGCAACTGTCACCTGAAATCCAGTCTTCCGAAGACCAGCAGATACTCTGTCCATCCTTCAGGGGCCACATGTCTCTCACTCAGGGTGTTCTGTTGCTTCATTCTCTAGTCTGGCTTCCTTGTCATGCACATGGTTCAACCGGCTTCCAGCTCAGCTGTACATTAGTATCCAACAACACTCTTGTTTGACAGGGGTAGGGTGGGTGATGGGGAGAATATCTGACTGGCTTAGTGTTCATCTATTTGAGTCAAAGATCATGGGTCTGGCCACCTCCAGCCAGATATTGCTCAGAGGCGGGTCTCAGAGCACGTAAGCTGCTCCTTCCAGGAGCTATGTATGACTGTGCGGGCAGTGGCGCGTGTCTACCGCAGAGTTTAGGGGCGGGGGAACTCACAACAGGGGAGCAGAGATGAGCAGCAAGCCCAGTGCAAATGCAAAGTAGCTAACACCCTCTGGTCTCTGCTCCCCTCCCCAGCCCTTTGCCCGCATCATCGACATCTTTGAAGTGGAACCCAACAAGATGTGTGTTGCCAGTCGCTCCCATGCCTTCGCCACGGTGTCCTTCACCCCGCAGATCATGCAGACCTACCAGTGTATCTTTGAGGCTACCTTGGATGGCTTGCCCAGGTACCAGCTCCCAACTTCCTCTCCTACAGCAGGGCTACAGACCACACTCTCTATGGAAGGTCATTCCTGCCATGCCAGGCTGACGAGCCTCTATCTTCTTGTTCCCTGCAGCAATTTGGCCAGGAACCGAGGCCTCGTATTTGATATCATTGGTGAGGGGAACCTCCCTCGAGTGACGGTTGTGCGGCCAATTCTCTGTAACCAATATGGAAACCCCTTGCTCCTCTTTAAGAGGCTTCTGCTTGGTCATTCAGAGAAATTACCTCTCATCCTTAAGAACAATGGCACCATCCCTGCCCAGGTAATACTTGAGGGTGAAGCACGAGATGGAAAGGGAAAAGAATCATTCAGAAGTTAGACTTCTGACATTGGGATCTCTGCCATCCCTAATGCACAAGGATCTCTTTCATGATCCTCATACATTAACCGTGCGTAAGACATGGGACATGCAGAGGGGAATCTGACATGGTCTCTGCCCTCAAGGAATGTAGAAGACCAGATTACACAATACACTGATAACTGCTGTGCACAGTAGTGTGCAATGATATACACCAGGCTAAGTGGGTAGGATTATGTGTATTCTCAGTGTCTTCATTTTTTCATTTTTTTCTGTAATAAGCATTGCATTTTTAAAGAGGAAAAAACTGGAAAAGAAACTTCATTGGGTGAGAGATGCAACATGTAAAGGGAATTTTGGTTCAATCATTAAATTACGTTTTTAATTTACAAAAAAGTGATACATTGTGTAAGTGTTACACAGAGGACTGTAGGACTTTTGAAACTGATCTCTTCCCATCTAGGGGATTAAAGAGAAGTTCAACTGTAAATGAAATTTGAGCTGGGTCTGGAAAGATAGTTGGGTTTCAGCAAGTAAGCATGGCAGTACATGCATCCCAGGAAGAGAGAGAAAACTGCAAAGCACAGACGCCACACACACACACAAAAAGTGTAAGATACTGGCAGGAACCAGTAAGCCCCCAGCTCTGTGAGCACGTAGAGTAGGGGTAGGAGGGCAATGGGAGATAAAATAAAAGAGTAAGGGGGAAACATGTGGAGGGCTTTGGATTCTGCATATAGTTTAAATCCTGCAAGACATTACTACTATTGTTGTTATTGATACAGTTAAGTAAATCCCACGTTTATTATTTTTATTGTACTACATTTTGCATCTCCAATTTTCCATCTGAGATCCTTTTCCTACCAACTGAAGAATACTCTTTAGTATTTCCTTAATGTGAATCTGCTGGTGGTGAATTCTCTCAATGTAATTTGAAAATCTCTATTTCTCTTTCATTTTTAATGCAATTTTTCACAGTTGTCTTCTTTCAGCAAACGGGAGAGATTATTCCAGTATATTCTGGTTTCCATTGTTACTACTGAGATGTCAGCTACAAGTCTGAAATGTTCTACTGAGGAAATATTTCTTCTGACTGCCTTTCAAATTTTTACTTTGTATTTGTCTTCTGCAATTTCACTGTGATGTGTCTACGTGTGGGTTTCTTTTAATTTATTCTTCTTGGAATTCACCAGGCTTCTTGGTTCTGTGATTGATGTCAAATCAATTGTGGAACATTCCTAGACATGTCTTCAAGTGTTACGTCTGTTCCATTCTCTCTCATCTCTCCTTCTGGGATGCCAATTAAATGTGTGGAAGACCTTCTCACTATATCCTCCATGTCTCTCAGCCTAACCATGTTTTGCATTCATTTTTTTCTGGGCTTCACTCTGCATAATTTCTTTTGACCTGTCTTCAGTTTGTTAACTCTCTCTTTAGCTGTATTAAGTCTGTTGTTAAACCTTTCTGTGAAGTTCTTAAGTTATATTTTTCAGTGCTAGAATTTCTATTAGATTTTTCTTTTTTTTTTTAATTTATTTTCTATTTGATTTTCAGATCGGCACAATCAGTTTTTGTGGTTTCTAGTTTCATGCTGCAATTGTCAGACCTGGCTTGAATTTCTTGAACACAGTAATCATAGCCATTTTGCAGTCTATTCCTGATAATTCCGAAATCTGAAGTCCCTGTGGATCTGTTTCTGATATCTGCTATTTCAGCTCATTCTTATTTATGTTATCCTGTCTCCCCATGTGCCTGGTTATCTTCTGATCATGTGTTGGCTATTATATTTGAAATATTATTTAGAAATAATTAGACCAAAGGTGATGTTATTTTTCTTTAGAGACAATTTTTATTTGCTTCTGCTTAGCACTTGCAGGCACTAGAAATTCAGGATTACCATAAACCAGTTTTAGGTCTTAGGTTTTCTCTATTCCCCAGATGACTCAGAGCAGGATTGCTCTCCCTCCAAAAACTGGTTTATATCCAACTCACCTTTCATCTTATGGTGTAAACCTTTGGGGTCTCAGCCCAGAGCAAAGAAAACACTTCCACCCTTCACAGGCCTTGGACTTTTGTCCTCTTAGCACCAAGAGACCATCAAAAGCACAGATAAGCTTCCCGTCTACCTCTTCTAGACTGGCAAATGCCCCATGACAAAAACAGCCCAGAAAGTTAGGCTGACCTTTCTGGATTTCCATGTTCCCACAGATCTTGGTTTAGTTACTCTTCTAGATACGTAATTTTTCATCTCAGAAGCTTCCTATGTGATGTTTCTATTTCTTCCTTTTTTATTTTATTCCATCTTGTTCATGATGGTGCCAGTATCACTGTCTTCTCAAAATGTCTGCTGATTTCTCCTGCCTAGTATCCGATGTATGGCTTCAGTCTTATCTTCCTTCCAATGGGCTGGAAACCACTCCTCCTTTTCTCCATGTAGGTCAGATACCCACCTTGTTTTTCTTCTCATCTTGGTAGGATGCTCAACATGACACCCTCAGGCAACTAATGCATAGTACTTAGGAGATACTGGTTTTTAGGAATTCACATTCATTCAAGCTCTTATAGAATTATGAGTATTTATTTTCATATTATTAGTCTAGCATGTATTTTACAGCTGCCTCTGTCAATAGCAGAGGCATTGGCAACCCCATTTTGACACTGTCTAGCTTTGCGATCTGGCAAGTCACCTATATTCTTTGGACTTCCAGTTCCTCACTTGGATAACAAGGGCTGACCTGACTGAATTTTCTTTTGTTCTCTCCAGGTCTAATGTTTAACATATCTCTCTCTTAATAAGAAATTCAAAAAAGTGAATACTAGGCCCCAAACACAGCACAGTATCTCACCTCAGACTCAAAACTTGTGAGCAGCCTGTAAACCTGATTGATACTCAATCCTGCTTTTCTTCCGCCAGCTGCATATTGACCTGCAGGACCAGCTAGGAGTCTTCTCCCTGAAAGGGAGGCCTAGTACCTCCTACATCTACATCCTAGAAGGAAACAAACCAAACGAGAAAGGTAGGTGGGTGGAGGGTGCTTCTGAGGGCAATGGATCTCAGTAACTGGTGCATTAGGAGACTGCTCAGGGCCCAGCCAGGGAAGAATGGCCAGTGTCATCATCGGTGGCCTCGAGCCAAGCCTTGTTCCCACACTAACGCTGCTTTCTCCCCAGCCAGGGTCTTTATTGATACATATTTCTTTAAACTGGTTCTACATCCTAGCTTCTCTCTTCTTTTTGCAGCAAAGAAAGCTCACACCGCCTCCCTGGTTGTTTCTCCTGGAAATACAGCTGAATTTGATGTCTTTTTCCACTCCCAGAAGGTTGGGAGAATGACAGGCATCATCCACTTGTCAGTGATTAACAATCAGTACGAGGAGACCTTCATCCACATGGTGGGAGAAGGCTACGAGGACGATATCACCTTGGACAACATCCATGGGCTGGTGGCTCCCACCAGCCTGGCGGCCTCAGATATCCCTGAGGTCATAGAGGTCTTCGAGGAAAATGGTGTGGAAGACTTGGTGACAGGTAGGAGAAGCAGCAATGAAGTGTCCCCAACTGTTGGCTCTTGGGTCATTTTAAATGAGTGAGATTTAAATAATAGGTTGCCCAGCTTCCCGAGAATTCAGGCATGAATCTCCTCTCCATTACTGTGTGCTCCATCATGCCTGGCTCAGTAGCCACGTCAATCCTTCTGTTTATTCCTGTGTCCAATCAATGAACGTTTACTGAGCTTCAATGTGCATGTGTCCCACCCTGTGCTGAACCCTGGGCTTGCAAAAATTAATAAGAAAGTCTCTGCTCTCAGGGAACATATAGTTTGATACTCAAATGCCAGTTCAGCTCGTAAGTGATTAAATGCCCCTTTGTAGTTTTCCCTGTCTCTATCTTTGAGCTGGCTTGGGTTGGCATTGTCTGTTTCATCTGAAACACTTATCCTAGACATTCTAAGAAAAATGACGGGCTTGTGTAATTAGAGAGGGTGTAGGTTTGTGCCGCCTCTAGAACATCACGCTCTGCAGTGTCACTACTCATTGAGCAGTCTGAGAGCCTATAGCATCATCGCACGGGAGCTTGTTAGAAATGGGAATTTCAGACCCACCCCAACCTGCTGAATCAGAATCCGCATTTTAACAAGAGCCCCAGGTGATCAGGTGTATATTAAAGCTAAAGACATGTGACTCTGCAATCTATCAAGCACTGAAGCTTCATTTAGTTGACCATATTCTTTGGGGTAGGAAAAAATTTACTTCATGGTTATTATCAAAAAGCATATATTAAGCAACCTCATTCTGTGGTTGATTGCTATAAAGTGAGTTATAAACTGTTCCAGAACTTGTCTAGGAGCTTAATTATAATTATAATTAATTGCAATGTACCATTAGGGAGTCTACACAACATGGGTTGAAATCAGCACTCTGGTTCTTCTGGTGTTTCACCCATTTGAAACTACAGGGTAACCCCTCTCTTGTCAGGGGTCAAGCAGGAGGCAGCAGTAAACCCAAGTTCAGAAATTAGATTTCATACCTATAATAGGGTTGCCAGATTTAGCAAATCAAAATACAGGAGTCCCTCCCCAACAAATTTTAATTTCAGATAAAATATGATTAATTTTTAGCATAAGTATGTCCCAAAACATTGCATGGGACAGACTTATCCTAAAAAGTACTCATTGTTTATCTGCAAATCAAATTTAACTGGGACTCCTGTATCTTCTCTGGCCAACCTAACCCTTAATGGTATTGTCTTACCGAACAAATGAAGTTAAGGAACTCTGTTTTCTCTGGTACACGTGGAGGTGAGGGCCAAGGTGGAGGGATGGATAAAAGATTTCCCTGGGGGGTGGGGGGAAATCTTGCTACTCAAGGCTTCCAGGTTTTTCAGATGTAACCATCCAGGAAGGAAAGGGGTACGTGAGAGTAAGGCACAATGTCTATCAGGTACTGCCTCTTCTAGGAAACAGGCCCTCAGAGGAGGCCAGGGAGGACTCACCAACCTTCTGCTTCTAACCCCTAGCTGCTCTGGTGGACCACATCCAGTTTGGGGACTGCCACATCGGAAACAGCTATAATGTGAGCTTCACAATCACTAATCACAGCCAAGTGAATGTGATACGGTTTCAATGGCCCCTTTTAGCTACAATTACTTTCTCTCCACAGGTAAGTGAAAGCCATTCACTGTTTCCTGGACTCCCTTAGGTCTGAGCCAACCCGATCTGATTGCCAGCCCATTCCCACAGATGCATGAGATGGGATGGTGATCTCCAGCTGGGAGACAGCCCAGGAACCATCCCTCACTCAGACTTGATACCAGAGGACACTGTCCATGTCCCACCTGGTCTCAGAGGGGAAGGGCAGAGAATGAGGTCTGCCAAGACTGCTGCTGGGCTGATGTTGAGGAATTCTATGGAGGCCTATATGTAGACATACATCTAGGTCCCAGTCTTCCTGTCACAGAGTGTGGATCTGTGTCCCCCTAGGTTTGTGTTCTTCAGAGCCTGAGTCCTTCAAAAGTGGTTCACCAAAAGCTACATGGGGGGAGAAGGGGGTTGTTCTGTGAACAACTGAGATTTAGAAAACGGTTTAGGAGGCATCCGTCACGTAAAGATTCCCAGTGTTCTTCGGCATATTAAAACCTAGTTAGCTTTGTTTTATCTGGAATTTTCTAACCCCTACTTTTAGCATCTCATAGCACACATTTTATGGATTGCTGACTGAAGACTGACATTGAGCAAGGCCCAGGACAACACTGTAGCAGGCCCTTGCCTCTGGTCAGCAGTTGCTTTTTATTGACGGTTCACTTCCAGGCTTCCAGGACACTGGGACACCCAAATGTATTCACTGCCTCCTGCTTTGTTTACACACGGCCACCAAGTACAGAACTCTAGGGGGATAAAGCAAAGAGGGTCAGGGACCCTACCTTGTCACCTTTAAATCTTTGAGTGCTACCAGGAGTAAGTTTTGCTTCCTAGAAGGATATAAAGTTCATTTTAATCCTCCTGACATGGCTCGAATCCAACCCTGAATAGTAGCTAGTGTACACTGAGTGCTTACTATATGCCAGACACAGTTCTAAGATCCTGGTTAATTCATTTAATCCTCACAACAACCCTGCAAGGTAAATACTACTATGATCTATGAGGAAACAGATATAGTATAATCTAATAGGGCATTGTCTGTATTAGGAAAGGATTAGTCAAAAAAGGCTGAAAATAAGCTTCTTATAGTCCATTTACATGCATACACACATGCGTACACACACATGCACACACATGCATGTATGCTTGGGAGGTACTAAGCTTTCTTTTCTCCTCACTTTCCAGAGGAAGGAAAGTGTTTTGTCTGTCAAAAACATGATAAGATTGTCATATATATGGATATATGTATGTGTGTGTTTATGTGTGCTAAATCATAAATGATTTTATTCTACACACCAAATTGGATTTCCTATATATCTGGTATACTTCAGCAATTCTCAAACTTTTTGATCTCAGGACACTTTTATACTCTTAAATGTTAATTGAGAATCCGCAGAGAGCTTTGGTTTATGTGGATTTTATCTATCAATATTTACCATATTAGAAATTAAAACTGAGGATGTTTAAAAACATGTACTTACTCATTTTTAAATATAATAATAAACCTGTTACATGTTAATACAAGTATATTTTTATAAAAATGGCTATAATTTCCAAAAAAATTGAGAAGAGTGGCATTATTTTACATTATAATAAATCTCTTTAACATCTGGCTTAATAGAAGACTGCTGGATTCTCATATCTGCTTTACATTCAATCTTATGCAATATCATATGCCCTGTAACCTCTAGAAAACTCCATTGTACACTTATGAGAAAATGAGAGAGAAAAGGCCAAATAATGTGTTTATATTATGATGAAAATAGCTTTGACCTCACGAACCCCCTTAAAAGGTCTTGGGTATCCCAGCAGTCACCAGATCACATTCTGAGAACTGCTGGTACACCATATTCATCTGTCCATGATTTGTGTAGATCCTATTAATAAGAAGTGTAAGGTGTTGAGTGTGGCATTTGAAGCCATACTGCTTGGCTCTGAATCCAGCTCTTCCAATATTAATGACCTGGAGCAAATTACAAGTTTCATTGTCTGTAAAATAGGAGTGATAGCTGTACCTCTCACAGGGTTGTTGTAGGGACTAGTAGAATTGTGTGAAGGTTTAAAATAGTTCCTGAAGAAAGTAGCAGTTTGATAAATATTAGTTGCTCTTGTTATTATGATTACATTTCTAAGAACCTCTTGTACATATTTAAGTCAATCTACATATATGGGCTTGAATGATGCATGTTTTGCCAAGACTTTTGGCTCCACCCCATCTCCATAATGTCATCAGATATCAAGAGTCCTCAAGATTAAGTTCCCAGAAATACTAACACCAGGCTCTTCCCCAGATTGGCCACCTCCACCCTGGATGTGCCAAGGACATAGTGGTGACCATGAAGTCAGACGTGCCCATCACCCTGAAGAAGATGGGGGTCAAGTGCAAGATCTCCAAGATCATGTTTCAGCTCCCTGCAGACCAGGTCCCTGACTGGGATGACCGCATGCGCACAGTCAAGTGGGTGGACGTGCCCAGAAACACACCTGGGACTTTCACTACAAAACGAAAAGTAAGTAGGGACATCAAGCACAAATCTGACCAGGTCTGCCATGCTTGTATGCCTACTGCCCTCAAGTTCAGTGGCTGATCATTTCCTTCTTTCATGGAAACTAGAAAAGGTCCCCATTCCACTTGATGGAAAACATGACAAACTGAAATTCTGCTCATGCCACGTGTCATCCATGCCACAGGTATCCCACATACCACCCATCTTAATTGGTAGAACTTCAGTTTAAGAATTGATAACTAATTGAGCAAGTCCTCCCACCTGTTTCTTCTTCAAAACTGTCATTGCTTTTAGTTGTTTCCTTTTTACCTCATGTGTCCAGAATTAGATTTGTCATAATCTTTGGTTCATGACAGCATCTCATCTTTGGTCCATGAATGCCCCTCTTTTATTTATTCCTTAGTTAGTTTCTTTTTAATAATGTAATAAATAGAGACAAACCCACACCCAACATGGGAAGTAAGACATAGACTCTGTGTGGTTCTTAGCCATTTTATCCCCCTGCGTCCCCCTTGGGGTAATCACTGCCTTGGACCTTGTGGTGTTCATTCCTTTGATTTTTTGTTTTTTATTTCTTTTTTAACCATGTATTCCAAAAGGCATTTTGGTTAGTTGTAGTTTTTAACTTTATTTTTTAAGAAGGTTATCGCTTGCGGTTATCCATATTGTTGCATGTGGCTGTAATGTATCCATTTCACAGCTATATAAAATTCCATTATTATTTATTCTTTCTTCTTTTGAAAATCATTTGGGATTTTGCTATTATGGACAGTGTTTCTATGAGCATTATTGTTCATATCACATGGTATTCATTTGCAAGCACTTATATTCCTAGAAGGAGAATTGCTGAGCCATAGAATATGTGAATGTTCAACTTTCCAAGATAATGCCCAAGTGTTTTCCAGAATGGCTGTACCAATGTATACTCCTACAGCAAAGAAATCTTATTGATATACATTCTCTCCAAAACTTAGCATTGTCAGACTTCCTGAATTTTACCATTTGAATGAGTGGGAAATAGGCCTCATTATGGGCCTAATTTGAATTTCCCTGATCCCTAATAAGGTTGAGTATACTTTATATGATTATTGACCATGCATGTTATCTCTTATGTAAATGCCTTTTTATGCCTTTTGCCCATTTTTCAATTATGGTGCTTGTCCTTTGTATGAGTTACTTTATTTTTGATAAATAAACTCTTCTATTTATATTATTTGTCTGCAAATATTCTCACCAAAGTTGTAGCTTATCTTCTCATGTTTTTTAATGTATCTTTTGATAAACAAAAATGTTCTTAATTTTAATGTGGTCAAATTTATTAATCTCTTCTTTTATATCCATTACTTTTTATGACTTATTTTTAAAACATTTTTTCCCAGAAAGATATTCACCTATACATTTTTTTAAGTTAAGAGCTTTGCTTTTGATATTTAAGCCCCTGACCCACCTGGATTTTATGTATGATGTGAGGCAAGAATCCAATTTTATATTTTCATCTAGATAACTAATTTGCCAAATCCCTTTTTTGTTTAGCCCTTCCATTTCCTAAATCTGCAGGATTCCATTGTCATACACCTAAATTCTATACATGCCTAGGATGTTTCTGGTCTCTCTGTTTTATTCCATTGATAATTTGTCTATTCCTGTGGAATAAAATGAAGGAGAACACATGTTAAAGGACCAAGAAAAATGTGCATTCCTGTACCAATTATAAAACTATAAAGTGCCTTAATTTCTGTAGCTTCATAATCAGCCTTAATATTTGGAAGAGAAGTCCCTCCTCCATACCATTTTGGTCTGAAATGTTTTGTTTATTCTTGGTCCTATATTTCTCTATATAGTTTTGGGATCCATTTAACAAATACTGTAAAAAAAAATCCCTAATGGAAACTTGATTGGGATTGGATTGCATTTATAAGTCAGTTTAAGAAGAATTTAAAATTTATATTATTAATTTGTCCTTTCCATTAACAAGGTATATATCTCTATTTATTTAAGTCTTCTTTAAGATTTTTGTTACTTCTATTAAGTTTCTTTAGTAGTAATAGGGCTGGCTCTTCAGGGGACTTTTTAAAGATTTTTCTTTTACTACTATTTAGTTTCTTTAATAGTAATAATAGGACCCTTCAGAGTTTTTTATTTGTTCTTGCATCAATCTTATTAAATTATTATTCTAGTAATTTGCCCTTCAACTAAGTTTTTATGTGCATTTTAATAAAATTATTTGTATTTTCTTATTATCTGTTAAACCTGTAGGTTGATGGTGATGTCCCCTTTTTATTTCTGATTTTCTCTCTTTTTTTCTTCATCAGTCTCATCAAAGATTTTTAAAATCTTTTCAAATAAACAACTTTGTTGGTCTTCCCCATTTTAGATGTTTTCTATTTTATTAAAGATGTTCCTATCTTTATGATTCTCTTTCTTCTACCTTCTTTGGAGTTCATTTGACTCCAAAACTCATACCAGTGCAGTCGTAAATGCTCTCAGTAATTTCCTTTTATTCAATTTCTTCCTTTTCCATTCTATGAGTCATTGTAGGTTTGCCTTACTCATTTGTTCTGGAACTTGAGTTTGTGGGTTGGTATAAATTTACATGGGTAGAATAAAGTACTGTGCTATCCCCCTGTTATTCTGGTGAGGTGGCTGGCTCTGCATCGCTGAGGACACAGCTGCCTTTTTACAGGTGATAGAGACAGATCCCGAGCCTGCCCACTCAGTAACAGAAGAAAACCACCGAGAACTGCAGCTTCAGATCAGCGCCAATGTGGATTTTGCTTCATACCAGTGCCAAACGAGCGACGTGCACTTTAAGGAAACACTGGTTTACCAGACCCGAGTGTTTGAGTGAGTCATCAAAACCTCTTCAACACTAGTCAGAGAAGCTCTTTCATTCCGTCATTCACTCATTCAGCAAAAATTTATTCACTATCTATGACAGCATATACCAGGCATCCTATCTGTGTAGCATGCACCAGGGTATCATCTTAAGACCAATAAAACATTGAGACCCACAGAGCTTTTCAAGTTCACACTTGTAATCAAGACATAGACTAAGAAACACAGTCTACCAGAGTGGCATCAGCAACCCACTTTGGTGGGAATAGTCCTTGCAGCAGTCTACACAGCAGGCTAGGATCTATTCTGTCTATTTTTATTGCCCCATCCAGATGACAGCTCAGACATTAGTGGGTATGGGGTGCATCTTAGCTTAGAAGTCCCATACCCAACAGAAGCCAACATTTCTCATAACTGCTCCATAGATATAGCTCTCAGGATCCCTGCAGGTAACAAGCCCAGTTACAAGAGTCACTACACTCAGATAACCCCAAAGCTATGGCTTTCCTCCAGGTAATCATGATTTCTCCCAGTCCACCTGTGATTTACTGGTCAGGGTCATTTTTACTGTAAACAATGTTGCCTAATAATAAAGCTGACTTTCTCCTTTATCAGGTTTCCAGGGGAACAAGCTAGAAAGTTAATTAAGAGCCAAATTTGTCTTTGAGAAGGAAAAATGATTAACCCTTCACCCACATTCAGATGCAGGGACCCAAGGATGCCATGGGCCCTATCCTCACAGATTTCATAGACTGAGAGTGGGGTCAGGGTAGAAATGAGTAAATTTTCAGTTGCAGGATGGTGTCCTGTGCATGCAACAAAAGAGTACCTAAAGCAGATCAGGTTATGGGAGAGACAGCATGTCAGGGAAGGCTTCCCAGAAAAGGCGGTTCCCCAGCTGAATTTTGGAGGACAGACAGAAGGTAGCCAGGTGAAGAAGTGAGAATAAAGGCCTCTAGGCAGAGACAGCAACATATGCAAAGACAAAAATGTAAACCACTGACATTTCTACTTTATAAAAATTGGTAATTAACTCATTTAACTCATTTTGCATTTATTGAACTTTAAATGTCCTCTCAAATTATTATAGAACCAAAAATAATGTCAGGAAGTGAGATCTTCTGCTGATGGCCTAAAGCAGGGGTCAGCAGACTGTGGCCTGTGGCCTGTTCTTGTAAACAAAGTTTTGCTGGCACACAGCCATGCCCATTCACTTAGGTATTGTCTATGGCTGCTTCCGCACTGTGAAAGAAGAGCTGAGTAGTTGCGGCAGAGACTGTATGGCACACAAAGCCAAAAACACTTACCATCTGGCCCTTTACAAAAATATTTGCCAACCCCTGACCTCAACCAAGAACTCTTTTTAGGAAAAGTACTCTGTGCCATGGAGATTTCTCCACTTTATAAAAATTATCTTTAGGATAAGTACCAGTGCTCATAAATTCACACGGTAAACACAAGGCCCTGTGGTCAAAACACTTGATTTCAAGCATACCTGCATGGCCTACCTGGCTTGAATCATGGAAATCTAATCTATATTCCACCCTCCATCTACTCCCCACCCACATTCCTGACTCTTACGACTCCCCTATTTCTCTGACACCATCATTTCCTTGTATCAAGACCTCATCTTCCTGCTATGACTGTGAGCAAGTTTTCGGTTTGGGGGTTTTTTTGTTTTGTTTTGTTTTCCGGTGCTGGCCACTGTCCTCAAGTTTAATAGTGATTCCAGGGAAAACGTCTGTCTCCCTGTTCTTGTCTTGGCAGGGAAACTTGAGGCAAGAGTAGCCTCTGCTGATTCAGAATTTGAAATCAAAGAAACTAAAATCTGTGTCTCAATCCAGAAGGTGCCACAGGCAGAGGGCAAATGGCTTCTGACGACAAGGACATTGTTTCTGGTGGGAGGTGATTCAGGAAGAGAGGGCCTGTGGAATTTACTCCCAAGAGAGGTGCTGTCATGTGAAATAGATTTTGTTTCCTCTGTCATGGGAATTTTTCAGGATTACCATGATACATGCTGAGAGCTCATTGCATAGGGTGTTGGTAGTATGCAAAATGATTTTAAGTGCTAAACATTTGGATATTTTTACTTTTAATAGCTATGTATATATTTTATGTGTTTTAGAAGGAAATATAACTAGTATATCAAATGTACAATTTCAGTTAAAATTGCTTCAAACTTGCCATTTAGAAATATTTAAGAAATAAAGTGACTTGGCTTAAAGAAAAATGTTAAATAACAGTACAGATGATAGGCAGGCAGGACAAAAATCACTGGCAGTACATTTCTCACATCTGTTCCCCGATCGATTTGCAGGCTTGACCTGATTAATTCAGGCCATGTGCAGCTGGAGTTCAGCTGGATCTCAGAAGATACTGCAAAAGTGGTCAGCTTTGCAATGCCAGAAAACCCAGGTAAGTGAGATGACAGATAAGACCCAGGGTTTGCTCTGAGTCACCAGTGAATAGAAGAAACTTTCTTGAGAAGCCAGCACTGCTCAGACAGTTTCCCACATGACTAAGAAAAAGTACAGCAGAGACATCGTGGTGTCTGCAGAGCCAAATGGACCTGAGAGACTCAGGAGCTAAACTCTGCCCTCCTGGAGTCCAGGCTCTGGCCCCCCACAGGTCACTAGGAATCTTGTCTTTTAAGCTTAACCTTCTGAGAGATTACAGACCCCTTGGAGAAACTAATGAAAGCTATGAACCATTTTCCCAAGAAAATATACACCCATGCCCAAGTTTGCAGTTGATACATATGAAGCACTAGAAAAGGGTCCAACACTTGGTAGGCAAATATTTATTATTATTGTTATTATTACAATTTTGAAGATTCACAGACCTTTCAAATAGGCCCTTATCTATGGGCCCCCAGATTGTAAACCCACTCTTTCACAGCAAATGCAGACCCACTCTCTGTTTGCCCCCAGGTTCCACTCAAAAAGATCAGCTTAGCCAGGGTACCCTGCATACGGGAAGCACTCTGGACAGCGCCTTGGACCACTGGACCAATGGCTCCCCGCCACCCTTCTCTGTGGAGCCCTCTGCAGGCATCGTGCCTGTGGGGAAGACTCAGAAACTCAAAGTGAAATTCTCCCCATTGGACATTGGAGACTTCGAGAGCAAACTTTTCTGCCAGTAAGGAAATGTTCTCCCAAACCACCATCTTTGCAGGGCAAAGCTCTGCAGCTCTGATCACCTCTTGTGTCCCACGTCTGTCACCATTCTTTCCAACCCTAGACCCCTCCACAGCCCCAAATTGTCAATTTTCTCTTTGGAAAGATTGAAAGGGGCCAGCTTTTGGAGAACAGGGAGAGTTTGGTTTTTGTCCTATTAATCAGTCCTTTCCAGACACTCCCCAGTGCCCCCTTCCTGGCATTATAGGATTCCACTAAGCAACAGAATAGTTGACAGCCAGGTGGGTTCCAGTCCTTTCTCAAGCATGAATTTGAGCACGCTTTCTTGTGCCTTCTCTGGGACTCAGTTTTCTCATGTACAAAATGCAAATAACCACCTACCTTGTAGAATTGTTGAGAAGATTAAATGAATTAATTCAAGTAAAGAACTTAGAACAGTGCCTGGCACACAATAAGCATAATAAGTATTGGGTGGTGGTGGAAGGTGGTGGATCTAGTACACAGTAGGTGAGAAATACATGGTGCCCAGACCCGGTGATAGAAAAGCTAATCCAATGACAGCTGATGATGAAAGTCCCTGACGTGGTACTCACTCCCAGGGAAGCTCCAAGGAGAACACTCACCTCACAGAAGAATACTGTGAACCATGGCCTAGGGTTGCGAAGACCTATGTAAGCTGTCAAAACTTCCTGGTACCCCTGCAGTCACACCATGGAGAGCCTTCCTATACCTGGGCCACCTCAGCTTGGTCCTGGGGCTGGGAGTCTGCCCACATCTGCTTCACCTTCTCCAAGGAGCTCAGGATACTTTTTTGGGATTTCCAGGCCACTTTTTATACCCCACTAAATGCCTATGAAAGGACCCAAAGGGTAAGACTGTGCTCATCTTACAGCAGGGATTTTTCTTACCACTGATGGAGGAAGTAACTTGCAGCCATACTTAGGTACACAGAAGGAATCCAAATTCGGGTTCTTCATACTCAGCCCATTCATGCATGCATCCATTCAGTAATTAATTCATGAATACCTACTATGCATCATGCACCATTCAAGGCACTGAGGTAATGTTGTTGACCAAGACAGACCCAGCCTCTGCTCCCATGGAGCTCACATTCTGGTAGATATAATATTCATTTCCAAAGCAACACTGCTTACAAAATAAAACGTAAATAAAAATAACCTTATTCTCTCAGGATTCCCAACCTGCCACCTGGAGAGCAAGGTCCAGTCCTGGTAGCAAAAGGGCGGAGCTTGTTGCCCTTTTGCCATTTTGACCTGAAAGACTCAGACTACATCAGCGGTTATCGGCGCAACCCAGAGCTCCGAGGGTCTAGTAGTGGGACTCTGGATCCAAACACCCGGGTGATTGAGTTCACAACTGTGGGCATAGGAGGGAAGAATCTCCGGTGAGTTGCTTTGGTTTGCATTGGTTGAATTCATATCAGTCAATCGTCCTAAAAAAAACTCAAAGGAGGAATTCAGAGAAACAAGCTAGACTGATTATTAGAAGCAGGCTTGATGTCCTGGGGTTTGACCTGAGTTTTAGAGGTTTGACTTTGGAGAACCATTACATTTAGGGAATTGATCCTGTCAATTTAGTTTTGACACTGGGAAAATTTGGAAGGCATAAAAGTATAATCCCTGTCCACCACCTTGACCACAGAAAATCCATGGGACCAATGTGCCCTTGGCAGCACTCTCTTCAAAGTCCAGAACCCTAGCCATAGTTTGGATCCCCAGATGAGATGGAGTTTTCATTTCTACAGTAGTGAAATTCCCTGAACAGTTCTGGGGAACTGCACCATGGCCAGGTTCTAAGAAATTTCTCTTAATCCTCAATCCCTCTCTCACTCTCTGTTGTCAATTCTTCCCCCTTGGTCAGGACCTTTACAATCCTGAACCCGACCGATAGCACCTACTCCTTCTGCTGGATCTCTGAAGATATTGAAAGTCTCCAGAACCCTCCAGCCTTCACATGCCTTACCAAGAAGGGATTCATCCACCCTGAGAAGAAAGCTGAGGTTTGTGCGAGTGAGGACCACTCAACCCAAGGCTTAGATCATTCTAGCTATCTCTGCATGGCAAGTGTGCCATGGACAGTAGGTGGAGTTAGGGAGAACTGCCTAAGGGTGCATCAAATCAATAAGTATTTATCGAGTGGCCACCATATGGCAAACCTGATGAACAAGACAGTCCTGAGCTCTCTTGGCTGAGCATGAGAAGCAGAGAGCTCTAGTATTTGCAGTTTTAAAAAAGCTGAGGATATTCAAGCAGCAAAGGGGAGTTGGACACCAATGTCTGGGGACTCTAGGACTCATACAGTAGCCTGAAGTAAAGAGTTATTTTTGTCCGGGGGGCTGACAACAGTGAAAGAACACTGATGTGTTTTAACTTGGCCGGGCCTAAGGACAAAACAGAAAAGTGGGGTCATGTCCTGTGTCTTAGTCCTAAATGTTTACACAGAGGTATAGGGCAGGGGTCAAACTTATAGAAGACATAGAGAAGGGGCCAGAACACCTCCCCTGCATCATCCTGGCATTGGCAGGTACCATGCATGTTAATCTGTCTGGTTCCTTTCTGGCCAAATGGGTCCGTTGCAAAAAGACTCATTTAAGTTAGCTCAAAGGAAAAAGGACCCGGGGCAGCTTTTGAGATTGGACTTTCCTTCCAGTCCTCTCTGCTTCTCTCTACCCATCTACTCCATTCTCCCTCTACCAACCAGTTTCTTCACCGTTTATTTATTTATTTATTAGTTGCTTTGTAACTTCACTTGACAAATGGATTACGGCATGCCGTGGCTCAACTCACCCTCATAGTATCTTTTACCATCAGCTCCACTGCCAGCTGGCCCAGCCACTCATTTTCTAATTCCAGACTTCTGAGAGAGAAATCTGATTGGCCCTGCTAATCATCTCCTGTTGTGCTTTGTGCCAGGCTGCTGACAAGCATGTGGATTGTCTTTCTTTGAGAAGGGTGCTGACTCTTCAGTCTATTCAGCTGTGGTACAACCATGGCATACAAAGACACGGCACAAAACATGACTTAGCCAGCAGAGGCTGTGGGTGGGGCATGCTCCCTCTGGAGGACATGTGTCCAGGATAAGTAGACACTGATGTTGCTAGTACAGCCACACCTACATGCCCTTACGGAACTGCGGAAAGGTAGCAATAACCTGGTAATGTCAGCTATCATAACATACATGGAGTAAGCAAACAGAAGTGCCTGTCCAAGTGTGACCTGAAAGTATACGGCCCACTATCTTAAGACTGAAGAACGAAACAGGCAACTCCATATGGTTTACAAGGAGCTTATTATCGAGTGACTTACATACAAGAGAAGGATTGGGCGGGGTATCGATCCAGGCACTGAGCAGCTGCTTTCTCTGCAACCCTGGGCCAGGGGGAGGAGTTAAATCATATAAGGGACTTAGAGATAAAGGTGGAGAGGTGGAGCTGTGCCAAAGAGAGGATGTCTGTGGAAGTGGAAGACTCCCAGGTGCCTCACAGCTACCTGTTGTTTTTCCTTGGGGTTGCTGGCATCACCCCCCTTACCTTACATAAACATAGCATTTCATTCCTTTCCCTTCCTCAGATACTAAGCAACCTCTGCAGGGAAAGATGGTAGCTATTGAAGCCAGAGTTCTGAAGGCCACAAGGATAGGGTGAGTTCTGCATCCCCAGAGTGCCTCTCATCACTGTGTTCCAAATTGTCTCCTTAGATCGTGTTCCAGTTCACACCTTCCCATCTGGATGTCACAGAAGCATTATGGACTTTCTTAATCCCTGAACACAATATCACAGTCCCTTTCCTGCTGGTAGGCAAAGCCATTGACCCTCTCATCTCTCTGGACAAGTCACACCTCAACTTCAGTGCTCTCCTCATTGGTAAGGATGCCTGTTGGTTTATATTTAAAGTTGGCATGACCTGGGCAAGGCCATCAAGAGCTCCAGAAGTAGCCTTGGGTGCGGAACTTTTCCTTGTGCCTTCCAGATGCATGGCAGAGGGCCTCTATCACTTTTCAGAAAGCCACAAAATATTTACCTCTCAATCTAATTTCCATCAAGTTTCTTTTAAACCTACACAGTAATAACTCAAGGAAATTTAGGAGCCTTGTTAAAGACCCTACTTTGTAGATTCGTTCAGGGCCTGGACTGACTCTTCATTTCCAGAGCCTCAAGTCAGACCCAGCCTTTCTGCATGTGCCCCCAGATTATGGGTTGTATTTGTTTACTTCTCAATCTGTGCCACAGTGGTCAGATTTCTCTGTGATCCTTTCATGCACTTATTTGGTTCAACAAGTATTAATGAGACCCTAGTATGGCTCAGGAACTCTTCTGTGGGCTGGGAATGCACTTATAGATAAAGCACGAAGTTTCCACCAGCATGAGTTTACATTCTAGTAATAGGAAGCAGACTACCAAAAAATAAATAAATAATAAGTAAAATATATAGCATGTCAGAGTTGATAAGTGTTTAGAGAAGAATACAGCAGGGTAGGAGGAAAAAGGAGTGCCAGCAGGCAGTGGGAAAGTGACATCTGAGCAGAGACTTGAAGGAAATAAAGGAAGTGATTGTCAGGTCCCTTATAACCCCATGAATCTTTCACACAGATGTGATGTGTGTGTGTGTGTGTGTGTGTGTGTGTTTGTGTGTAATACATCTAAAGCCAGAGGATTTTTTTAATTTATTTATTTTTAGCTCCCATAGATAAGTGAGAACATGTGGTATTTCTCTTTCTGTGCATGACTTGTTTCACTTAATATAATTTTCTCTAAGTCCATCCATGTTGTTGCGAATGGTAGTATTTATTTCCTTCTTTTTTATAACAGAGTAGTACTCCGTTGTGTAGATATGCCACAGTTTCCTTATCCACTCATCTGATGATGGACATTTGAGCTGGTTCCAACTCTTTAAAGTCAGAGGATTTTTTTAATAGTTCATTATATGTTTTATTTATAAAATAATGTTCTTCATAGTAGGTCAATCAATGAGGTGTTGAATAACAAAAGTTTTATCTCTCCCCATCCATCCTGTTCCATCCTTCCCTTTCCATCGAAGGAAACCAATGTTAAAGTTGGATGTGTATTATTTTCATGTATTTCTTATACTGATACACATAAGTAGGTATGGGGATTGTGGCATTTATTAAGTTTTTGAAGGAATAAACGAGCAATGTAGCCTAAGAATAATAACAGCAAGACAAAGAGAGTTTAATCCAGGAATGCAAGAGTGTGCATTTCAATATAGTGATCACATCTATAGATGAAGGATGAATAGCCACGTGATCATATTAGTATATACTGAAAAGGCATTGCTAAATTCAGCAGACATTCCCAAAAAGAATTTTAATAGCAAATTAGGAATAAATGAGGCAAATATAATAAACCACTAAAACTACTTCAATTAAAATGAGGAGTTAGGTAAGGATGCCCATTATCACCATTATTATTGATCACTTTCTTAGAGAAATTAGCAAGTACAATAAAATAAGAAAATTAAATAACTGCCATAAAAGTTGGAAAGAAAGAGACAAAATCACATTTTGTTGTTGCTGATGACTTTTTACATATAAAACCTCTAGAGGCTCTGAAGAAAAGCAAAACAAACTACTAGAATCAACAAAATAATTAGTAAGGTGGGTGACTGCAAGACAAATATACAAAAATCAATAGTTTCTTATCTTTAGCAATAAGCACCTAGAAACAGAAACAAAAAAAAATTGTATTTAATACTGACAAAACTTATACAGTATTTAAGGATAAATATAACAAGAAAAGCACAGGCCCTATATGAAGAAAACTATCTTATTAAAATACTCCCAAGCAAGATCTGAACACTTGTCAGTTCTCCCAAAATTAAATGCAAATTTGATGAAGCTACAATTAAAATCCCAACCAAGGTTGCCAGATGAAGCAACAGGATGCACAGTTCAATTTTTTTTTTTTTAATTTTAAATTTTAAATTTTAACTTCAGATAGCAATGAATAATTTTTTGGTACTTAAGTATGTCAGCATGAGTATGTTCCATGCGATATTTGGGACTTACTTTTATTTGCTATATCTGGCAACCCTAATCCAAAAAGGATTGAGAGGGAAGAGAATTAGATAAAATGACCCTCAAGTTTATGTGGGAAAATAAGTGTTCTATAACAGTAAGTAGAAAAACAAAATAGTGAGAGGAGATGTATTAGTCAGGGCCCTGGCAGGAAACTCATGGCATATCCAAGGTCTAATTCAAAAGAATTCACTGCAGGGATTATTTAGAGATGCGGGTAGTTAAGGGGCTAACCAGGAAGGGGGAAACCCCATTAACAAATTCAGGAAGGCATTAGGGTCTGAAGGAGCAAGGGAAGGAAACAATGTCACCAGCATCCCAGGAGAGCTGTGACCAGGGCAGAGGAGCCACCTAGCAGGAGCCCACAGTTCTAGAAGGAAGACGTTGAACCCTCCCCCCCACCCCACCAAGAGAGGAAGGTCACTTGTAGAGCAAAAGGAAGGATGAAGGAGTTTGGAAGGGGAGGGAAAGATGTTGGGGAAGACTTCCTCCTGCCTGCAGAGCGGTGTCTGCAGAGATGCTTCAGCAAGCAGGCAGGAGGCCTCCGCTGAGGGCTGGCGTTTCCTCCGCAGGCAGAGAAGCCAGGGAGACTGTACAGATCATCAACAAGGAGGAGCAGGGCTTCAATTTTGCATTCCAGGATAACTCCCGATATTCTGAAGGTTTCAGCAACAGCCTGGTTGTATGTCCCATGGAAGGCTGGGTCCCACCACTGTCCAGGTAACAAAAAATACGTCCTTCCAACATGGCAGGGTCCCCAGATAACTCAGATCCCTTAGAGTGCCCTATTTACAAAATCTCTTCCAACTCTAAAATTTTTCATTTCTGTTCTAATGATTCCCTGATGTTCATTTTCTTGATGAATTATGGAGCAGTAAGAATTCTACGCCCTTGTTCTCAATATTTTCTCTAATGTCTGTATTCTTTTCCTTGCTATTTGCTGTATGTGTGAATCCCAAAGCAATGTCCAGCCTTACCTGGCAAATCTTAAAAATTCATTATAATTTAGAATTATAGTGCCTTTTCCTCATAGTGTATCTGCTAATCCAGTGGGCTCATATTTTTTTAAGCAGGTTTTAACAAATTAGCCTAGTCAGCTAATCTGTTGTCTTGCTCCACAACCAGGTTCCCAATTGATATTTTCTTCACACCAAAGCAAGAAGGAGATGTAAATTTTAATTTGATCTGCAATGTGAAAAAGAAAGTCCACCCTCTGACATTAAATGTCAAGGCCGAGGGCTACGCTATGAATGCGGAGGTTAAGTGCAAGGACAGCACTGGCACCATCACTGTCTTGACTCCCAACCAGACCAACATCATCAGCTTCTATGAGGTAAAGGTGTGAGTGGGCCTTGCTGTCTGTCTTGGTTTCCACGCTGACTGGAGAAGGTGGGACAAGTGAACATGAGCTGAGTTTTTCTGCTTCAAATGCCAGAGAAACCAGGAGAACAGAAACATGCTAGGAACAGCTCTGTCCCCAGAATGTACAGTTATGATGCAAATGCTTCTTTCATTTGACTTTTCAGGGGGTGAGGGATGGTGGAGAGGGGCAAGAATGTTTGGATTAAACATACAGAAAGGATGTTTGACTACCAAGGAAGGTCTAAGAATTAAATCGCCATCTTACTCTTGAGATATGAGGTGAACCCCAACACTTAGCAGCGCTTGCTGGAATATGTGGCTACATGAAGCTAGTGATACTCAACTTACCAACATCATCAGCCATCCCTGTTTCCCAAAGGACATTGTCCCCCAACATGTACATATCCTGACCCCCCAGAGAAGGGAACGAGTGTTTGCATTCACTACTCTGTTCTCTGTCTCCCAGGTGGAGCTAAATGAATGTGTCCAGTGTGAATTCAGCTTTATCAACACTGGAAAGTTCAACTTCAGCTTCCAGGCTGAGCTATCTGGTTCCAAAACTCTGCTGCAGTACTTGGAATTTTCACCCACTGACAGCACTGTGGATGTGGGGCAGAGTGTACAGGCCACCTTGTCTTTCCAACCACTTAAGAAGTGTGTCTTGAAGGGCCTGGAACTCAGAATCAAGGTGAGATCATTTAACATTGTCCAAACACTGAAAGCATTCAGAATGGTGCCTTGACAGGTTAATTCTCCTTTGTGTTCTTTGTCTTTCCCACCCATCCAGAAGCTCCTGTAGGGTGGTTGTGTTGGAGATAGCCCCAAAATCTCTAGTACAAAGGCCTCATTTACAGTTTAGGTGCCTGGTAAGTGCCAATTGAAAAGCAGTTGACCATCTGTGTATTGGAATATGACTCAGCCACCAAAATAAATAAGAGAGATAGATGGGGCAGGGAGAAAATATGTACAGCATTATCCAAGATAACTTGTTGAATGAAAAACCAAGGAATGGTGATATCAGCAGGAATGGTAGAGAAGGACATCTGAAAAGCTGCTCCTCTATAGCAACAAGAACACTGGTAAAAAAAAAAAAAAAAAAAATCAACTTTTTCAGAATTCTGAAAATTAAGCACAGGCTTGCAACCATCCTAGGGCATTTATTCAAGAAAAATGGCAGAATATCCATAAGAACAGTCAGCTTTGTTTTGTTTTAACTTGCCCTATTCCAATTCCCTTCCCCCCAGCTCTGCAGCAGCCTTGAAAAACAACAGTTTTACAGTCAAAATGAAAACCAGCAGTCTATCAGCCAACAGCTTTGGAACTCTCCACAACCCCCATTCTAAGAGAACTGTTGCCCTGTCTGGAAGTTCAGTAGAAACTCCCTCTCACAGGGCTTGCTTTTATTTGACCTGACTCAGAGTTTACTCAATGTAAACAGCCTTTTTTCATGGGGAATTTGTCAAAAACAATCCTTGACAAATGTTCAATATTACAGCTGCCTGAGGTGACAATGACCCTTGGGGAAAATAAGCAGCTGACCCAAAAACTTAAATGGAAAAGCTGGGGAAAGAAATGTTCACAGGGAGCTTTGAAAAATTCTAGCATATTCCCTGGAATCTGGACAGCCATATGTGCATATAACGTGTGTATCTCAGAGCTATTGCTCAGGAATGAACTGAGAAGGCCATAAGCTCTCACTCCTGGCTAACCTTTACACCGTGTGAAGGCAAGAATTGGAAGATAAAGTAGAGTTGGCAACTGCCTGTCTGAGCGTCAAAGGCATGCCCCACCACACACGCAGAGCCCCTTGGCAAAAGCTGGCAGAGTTATTGATTCCAGGCATTTAAGGAAATCTGTCCAATTAGTAGCTGACCACTAAACAGAGACTTCAGTGGCCACGCATAAATAAGAATATAGACTTTACTAAAAAAGTCACTAAATAAATGAAGAGAAACAACAACCAGGGTGGAGGGGTGAGATCTGATTTCCAGAGTTGCCACATTATATTATTTTAAATCTGAATTTTCCAACAAGAAATTATGAGACATGAAAAGAAACGAGGAGGTATGACCCTTACACAGGGAAAAAAAGCAATAAATAGACATTGTCCCTGAGGAAGCCCAGATTTGGGACTTACTAGACAAGTAACTTAAAATCACCTATTTAAAATATTTTCAAAGAACTATAAAAACTAAATAACTAAAGGAAAGTATGAGAACAATGTCTCACCAAATGGAGAATATCAATAAAGACAGAAATTATAAAAATATAAATTCTGGAGCCAAAAAATACAATAGCTGAAATGAAAAATTCACAAGAGGAACTCAATTGCAGATTTGATGTGGCAAAATAAAGAATCAGCCAACCTGAAGATAGGGCAATTGAGATTATTCAGTCTGAGAAAGAAAAAAGAATAGAGAAAAATGAACAGAGCATTGGAGACCCATTGGACAACATCAAGCATACCAACATTCACATAATGGAAGTCCCAGAAGAAAAGAAAAGAGAAAAGGATAGAAAGAATATTTCAAGAAATAATGCCCAAACACTTCCCAAATTTGGTGAAAAATATATTAAACATCCAGAAAGCTCAATTTACTCTAAGTAGGATAAAGTCAAAAAGATCCACACCTAGACACATCATAATTAAACAATTGAAGGACAAAGAATCTTGAAAGCAGCAGGATTAACAGCTGATTTCTCTTTGGAAACCTTGGAGGCCTGAAGACAGTGGCATTACGTTTTCAAAGTGCTGAAAGAAAAAACTGTCAGTAAAGAATTTTTTATATAGCAAAACTATCCTTCAACAATGGAGGCGAATCCAAGACATTCTCAGATAAATAAAAACTGGGAGAATTCATCATTAGCAGAGTAGCCTACAAGAAATAATAAAGGGTATCCTTCAGATTGAAATGAAAGGACACTAGAGAGTAACTTAAAGCCACATGAAGAAATAAAGAGCACCAGTAAAGATAACTGCATAAGTTATGTAAAAGACAGTATAAGTGTATTTTTTGTTTGTAACTTTTCTCTACCTGACTTAAGACAACTACCTAAAGCAATAGCTATAAATTTGTGTTGATAGACATTATATGAAGATGCAATTTGTATGATAATAATAACACAAAGTTCCCCAGCAAGACTTTGCCTCTTTTTTCAAGATAGGACATCCTCCTGTCCTCTTCTGTTTACATCCCAATGACCAGAACTATGTCTGATGGCCACCCTGAGCTAAAATGGAGGATGGGAAATCAAGTATATTCACCTAGGCACATTGGCAACCAATCAGAGTCCTGCTAGTAAGGACGCCTTGAGAGCAGATGTTGGCTAGTAACTAGCAGTGCCTGCCATAACCCCTCGGCCTTCAAGCTGAGTCACTGTTGCAGGAGCAAAGCAAGAATCTGTGTAGTGTCTGATTTCAGAGTAGCTTTCCTTAATTAAACAACCTTTAACCTACTGGATCAGAATCTCTGGAGATGGAGCCGAGCCCTGGGACCTGCATTTTTTAAACACCAACTGCTTTCCTCCATCACCTGAGGACTTAAGTGTTCTCTCCTCTCCCTTCTCCTAATTACGATCCACCTGCCATTCCCTCCCCACAGATCACCCATGGCCCAACATTTGTGTGCAGCATCACAGGCTGTGCTGTAAGCCCAGCGGTCCATTTCTCCTTCACCAGCTACAACTTTGGGACCTGCTTCATCTACCAAGCTGGGATGCCCCTATACAAACAAACCCTGGTCATCACCAACAAGGAAGAAACACCTATGAGGTAAGCAGGCTTCCCAGAGCCTCCAGATGTTTCTGCAGCTACATGTGGGTCCTACAGACTCCAGCCAGGTGAAGTCCTGCCAAGACAAAAGGGAAGGATTATGAGAAAAAGTCAAACACAGGTAGGCATGAATCCTGGCTCCATCCCCACCACACATACTAATATTTGGATAGACATGAGGTATTCTGCTAAAAATCCTCTTCTTGAAGTGGAGGGCAGTGCCAAATGACCTAATGGGAGTTTTTATGGCTTTCATTTATTTTCCTCATGTAACATATGTGGAAAGTGAGGTTTGGAGAGTTAAAAAATGAATTCCTCAGGCCAGTGACCTTGCAGTGAATAGCAGGCCTGTACTGAGCCCAAGCCTTCTGATTCAAATCCAGCCTCTCTGTACCATTCCAGACCTTCTGGACACCCTTCCAGACCTATTGAGATAGAATCTCCAGGGACTGGCCCAGAGACCCAAGTTCACGCAAAGCTGTCTATATCAATAATGTGGAGAACTTTCTGCAAAAACGAAAATGTTATGTATCTATGCTGTCCATTATGGTGGCCTATAGCTCATGTGGCTATGGAGCACTTGAAATGTGCCTCGTGCGACTAAGGAACTGAATTTTTTTATTTACTTAATTTTAATTAGTTAAAATTTAAATTTAAATAGCCACATGTGTAAAATGCCTACCATCTTGGATAGCACAGGTCTAAGTTCAAATGTCAGCTCTTCCCTAGATATGTGGCCTTGGGCAATTTTTTTGAACTCTCTGTGCCCCTGTCTGTTTGCACAAAATGGGGGATCATAATAGCACCTCCCATTTAGGACTATTAGGAGGACTGGATTAGTTCATCTAGAAACAGTACTTAGAATGGTGCCTGGAACGTAGGAAATACTTGATTATTGTTAGCTGCTGCTATTGTTGCTGCTGTTATTGCTGTTGTTTTTATAATTGTTATTATCCTGAGCATTAAATTATGAGTGTCATGTAATTTTAAATACTAATTAAAACTCTTATCTACCTATACTTTCTTGCATGATTTGATGTCATCTCAGTCTTACCTTGTTTAAGACATGGAGCTCTATGCATTGACCTAGCTAGACTCCTTCTCTAAATACCTGTAAGGCAGACGAGGAGAGGTTGTAATGGAGAGGTCTAGGTGCCTTCCTACCTACATGTGGAGTGTGGTCAACATGCTTTTTCAAGATCCCTTCTAGTTGAGCAATTTGTAATAATAATAACTCACCCTTATGGAATATTTCTTCTGTGCCCTGTTTAGTGACTGCTTTAGTCACTTTACCTCATTTAATCCTTACAAAAACCCTGTGAAATAGCTACTACTACCCCATTTTAAATAAGGAAACAGAGACCCAAATGGACTAAGTAACTTTTCCAAAGTCACATGTCTAGTTGGTGATAGAGCCTGGATCCAGCCTCCTGCCTGAATGACCCTAGAATACATACTTCTCTCTGCTGTGCTTTGCCACCCAACTCCTTCCGAAAGCACTTCCTTTATGAGAGAGTACAAAATCGTGAGGTACATTATCAAGAAAGAAAGGATCAGGAGCATGAAAATAGCACTGGGCACAGGGTCATGAGCCTTTGAGTTTGAGGCCTAGTTCTTCCGGGATCTCAGGCTGTGATTTGGGGTAAGTAACTTGACTGTGCTTAGGACAGTGTGGGTGGGGTCATTGCTGAGGTCCCTTCCAGCTCTTAAGTGACTTCTATGACTCTAGGTCAGCAGGGTAGGAAGTCCATCAGTACCCAGCTCAGAGAGACAAGAGGACAGCATCTGTCCCTCTAGGTCAAGCTTCCCAGAGCTTACGCACCTTCCTCTTGACTTTCTCCAGCATAGATTGTTTGTACACCAACACCACCCACCTCGAGGTGAACTTCCGTGTTGATGTAGTAAATCCAGGAAAGACACTGGAGGTTCCAATCACATTTTATCCTCAAGAAAGTATCAACTATCGAGAGCTCATCACCTTTGAAATCAATGGGCTCTCACAGCAAACAGTCGAAATCAAAGGGAAAGGTACTGAAATGAAGGTAAGACACAGGAGGCCCTTGGGCTTGGTGCCCTCCTTCCTGCCTTCCCAGCCACCTTTGCCCACCTGAGCCCACACACCCTTCCTCCATCTCCATGTCTCACAGCCCCACTGAGATGATGTCCCTAATAACACAAAGGGGTCAAATCACACTCAAGTGAATCATGGATCTTATCAATACCAAACTTTACTGTATGAAAGGATATAGGTAATCGCAGGCACTAGAGGAACCTTCTTTTTCTGGAGAAGTCCAAGACTATCAGACGCAGCACCCCAAGCATGATCTTTTCCTCTTGCATTAGGGCATGTTTGTTTTCAGGTTTAAAAAGATGACATTTTTAAGCAATGTATGCAGACATAGGTTTCAGTTTTGGAACACCTTTCTTTAACACCCCCACCAATTAACATTCTCCAGCAGCCACAGAGCCCAGGATTACATTCGGTTGAGGACATTCCTTCTATGCAGGTACTCTGGATAGAAAGGAAATGGTCATGTCCCACTGCTAACCCTTTCCAGTGTCTTGTAAATTTTTAAGGTGTTGGTCTGGTAGAAGTATTTGCATTTTTATAGAAGGTTTTGGAAGATTAAAAGCCTTCCAATACTCTCAAGAATGCATGGGTATTTCAGCAACCAAGGGAAAATGGAGTGGGTGTATTTCTGGCAGCTTTCTCATCAATCCATAGGAGCAGCAGAACATTGCCATCTGGTGTGTCTGGACCCAAGCCACAGACAGGGTCTCTTCTGATGCAATCGATTCATTCTTTCATTTAGTCATTTGCCACCCATTGTGTGTTGGGTACTTTGGGTAGGTCCAGAGGTGACTTAAACATGTTCTCAAACTTCCAGGAGCACATGGCTAATGGAGGAGACTGTTTTGCCTTTTTAGACAAAATTGAAACATGTAGGCTGGATTTAAAGACAGGTGGGGAGAGGGGTGCAACTTAGTGACTGATCAAAGGACAGTGGCCTGCGGGTGCTGCTGATTGTAGGTCAGTGCCATGCTGGAGGACAAGGTTCATCCAGGCCACCATTTCCATTAGAGCCTTAGATAAGGACTTTGTAGTGGGTCTACTTGTCTCCACCTCTACTGCCACCACTCTATCCAAACTACCACCATCTCTCAGTCCTTATGCTTTCTCTCTTGCTCTCTTCTAGCCCATTCCCCACAGAAGAGCAAACCAGAGCACTCTCACAAATGCAGGTTGGATTGGGTCACTCCATGCTTTACTGATGTCCCATTTCTCCCAGAATAAAGCCCAATCTCCCTGCCCCTAAGAATGGCCTGCAAGGCCTTGCAAGACCTGAGCACCTGTCCAAACTCATCTCCTCAGGTCCCCCCTAGTTCCCAGTCCAGGTCTTGACCAGACTACCCCCTCCAGCTCAGGGCCTTGCCACAGGTTGTCCCTTCCCCTTGAAGTGCTCCCCACCCCCTTGCCAACATTGACTCAAACTGTCTAGATCACACCCTTCTGTAGCTCTCAGTGTAAGCATGCCACCTTCAGGAAGGCCTCCCTGAGCCCCCAGTCTAGCGTCAGCTTCCTGTAATGTGCTGTCAAGGTGCCCTTGAGCTTTTCCTTCACACCTCTCAACCCAGTTTTAATGATGTAATTGGGCAATGAGTAGGTTAGTGGGCATTTTATGCACATAAATGTTCATTGAGTGGGTGAATGCCCATCCGATGGGAAGAAGTTACATCACTGAAAGAGAGGGAACCACCCTCGCCTCACCAGGGGAGACGTATCATGTTTATTGTTTTCATCAACTAATGAATCCTTCTTCCTATTCTCTTTCTTGTCCCACAGGTTTTAGTCCTAGATCCAGCTAATAAGATTGTGAAGTTAGGAGCTGTCCCTCCAGGACAGGTTGTGAAAAAAATGGTTTCCATCATAAACAACAGCCTTGTTCAGCTCATATTTAACCTGTCAGTCATGTTCTCGATTCCAGAACTCCAGGAACCCAAGGTTGGTGCTCAGAGGACTCCCAGGGTCTGCTTTCTGCTTCCTGATGATAATGATGACCACGCTAGCAGCACTAACAGCTCACATTTCTCGTGCACCTATAATGTGCCAGACTGTTCTAAGTACTTTCCATGTGCTATCTCTGTTCGTTTTCCCAAAAATAGTACAGGGTTAGTGCTTTTATAATTCCCATTTTACATTTTCATTTGATTTTCATGTCATCCAATATCACTTGTTTATTTACACCTCCATTATGCAGATGGACCAATTCTCTATTTCCGCTCATTCCAGGTGTTTCTAACATTTTATATTAGAAACAACATTCTAATATCCAGGTAACTAAACATTTGTGTGCATCCATAAGTGCTTGCTTAAGACAGATTCCTAGAAGTGGGCTTGCAGGGTCGGGAGAGACAGGTGTTTCATTGCTAGTCTGTCCCCTGAAAGGTTGTCCCACTTTACGCTCCCATCAGCAATGAAAGAAAAGCATGCTCATTGCTAAATCCACTTCCTCAAGTTCCCTGGTGAGAGAGGCCACCGGTCCTGGCTGCCTGCTACCCATCTGACAGGCATCAGAGTTTGGTGGCCCTTTGAAAATGGACCAGGTGTGTTTCATTCCAAGCGTGGACTGTCTATTCCTTCATTCAGTTCATTCTTGCATTTACTCAGTAAATACATGCTAGGTGCTGGGAATGCAACGGTAAACATGACATAGTCCTTGGTCTGGTGGAGTTCACAACCTTTTGGGGTCACACACACATAAACAATCCCAGGACAGCATAGAAACTACAGAGGCAGGGTGTGAAAAGGGGGGCAGGGCTGCTCAGAGGAGGGTGCAGGGGGCTACAGGAGGCCTGTGCTGAATTTTACAGGATAAAGAGGTGTCTCCCAGGCAGACAGGTTGGGGAAGAACATTCCTAGTGGGCAAGGGGTCAGTCCTTTTGGAAAACTAGTTGTGATTCCATGTGGAAGGAGCACTGTGGACCATCTAGGAATCGCAGGATACAGACAGATGGGCTATGAGAAGCCGGCTAAAAGCAATAGACCCTTGGCATCTTATCCAGGACCACACTTTGCCCACCATGCCACCCAGAGAAGGAGGGAAGACTTGTTGCTTCCCTTTCCTCATTAATCCGAATTAAAGTCCCTGGTCCCAGTGGGTCAGGGCCCCTACCAGTCTGGTCATACCAGTTCTGCCTCTTCAGGTAGTCAGACTAAAGCTGCCAGAGTGACCTGTGCGGGTGCCACCACCCGGGGCTGGCTGCCGACAAGCTGGCTGCTGACATCACCGTGTTTTGAGAAATCTCTAAGATGACTTTCCTATTGTCCCCTATGGCCCATCATCTCACTCCCTGCTCTCACAGGTCACTCAGGGGTGGCTGCTCAGCTCTGTACCAAAGGGAGCTTAAGGATGGAAAGGGAAATGGCTTCCTTAAAGCTGATTTGGATTTGATTTTTACCGGGACTAAGGGGAAAGAGAAAGCCATATGAATTTGTGGAGTGGTTCTCAAACTTTAGAATACATGCGTCACCCAGGGTACTTTTGAAAACGCAGGTTCCAAGCTCTCCCATGGAGACTCTGATGTGGCATTTTAGCAGCACACAGGGAAATCTGATGCAGGGAGCACTCCTTGAGAAACACCAGAGCTCTGCAGTTCTCTATCTCTTGTTACTATTTCCTCCACCAGGTGGGGGAAGGAAGCATGAAATGCCCAAAATGAGTTAGGAAAGGGACAGGAGAGGGAACTGACATTTATCAAATGCCTATTATGTGCCACACATTGTATATAGATGACCTTACTCCTCCTCGTAGAGTAAATCATGGAAAGTTTAAGTAACTTACCAAGGATTATACAGCTTATATGAGAGCAGAAGTGAGACTGACCCCTGGGATAGTCCCAGCAACAAGACCTCAGGGAATTGAGGCCTCAGGAGACTCCCACCCTCAGCTGATGGGTGTGGGTGTCGTTCTGTCCAGGTCATCACCTTGGTGCCCTTCCAAACCATCACCCTGAAGCCCAAAGAAGTCTGTAAACTGGAAGTCATCTTTGCCCCAAAGAAGCGTGTCCCTCCCTTCTCCGAGGAGGTGTTCATGGAATACATGGGGCTCCTGCGGCCCCTCTTCCTCCTCACTGGCTGCTGCCAGGCCCTGGAGATCTCCCTGGACCAGGAGCACCTTCCTTTTGGACCAGTCGTGTATCAGACACAAGCCGTACGACGCATCCTCATGTCCAACACAGGCGACGTGGGCACAAGGTAGGGGAGCAGTGCCCCCACCCCAAGGCAGCAGCAGAGATCTCTGTCCCTGGATTTGCCCTGGACCAGACACTTGTTTTGCAAATGCAGCCACTTTTTATTTCTATCCTCTCCCTTCTACATCCCTCCCCCTTCCCTCATGATGTGACGATAGTGGCCTCACCAGGGTGGTGACTGCTGCCAGGATTACTAAAATTAACATGGTAGAGAACATTTGCTCAATGCCTGTTCTATGCCCTTTATGTGGCTAATCTCATTTAATCCTAGCAACAGGTCTATGAGACCAGTACTACTACCAATCCATTTTATAGACAAGGGAACTGAGGTACAAAGCGATTACTAACTTCCTCAAATCATGTATGTAGCAAGAACTTACTATGTGCAGGTGCAGTGCTGAGCATACTTACTTACAGTATCCCATTTAATTACCCAGGATGCTCAAAGGTAATTAAATTAAACAGCCAGATTGTTCCCATTTCACAGATGAAGTTGAGGCCCAAAGAGTTTAGGTGATTTGCCTGAGATCACACAGCCGAGAAGTGAAAGAGGTGGGATTAGACCCAGGTGTATCTACGACAGTTCTTTCCAGGCTTGTCCCTCTCGCCGCTCAGGCATGCTGACACAGCGATGCACACTGCGTACTGTAGGGGGCACCCTTCACACTGGCCTGCGCTGTCCATCCTCTGTCTCCTGCCTGCACTGAGGGCCTGACCACAGAGGGATGACCACACAGGGCCATCAGATTCCAATGCCACCAAGAACAGGCGCAACTCTCACATAAATCTGAGCTGAGAGGCAGTGCAGGGAACAGTTAAGGCCACCGCCTCAGGAAGGTTCTAGTTCTGGCCCAGCCACTTCCTAGCTGTGTGACCTTGGGCAAACATGTATATGCATGTTCATGTACATGTTCCCTGATATGTCACTCATGAGTAATAAGATAAGATACAGCAATTTCCCATGCCTGGCTCAGCTCTGTGAGGGACCCACATCAGCTTACCCAGAGGGTGATCTTGGCTCATGCTCCCCAACTGCTTCTGCTCTATCTGGCAGATCTTTTTCCTCCCAAGTCCTAGGTGGTGCACAAGGGAGGTGAACATAGCAGCTAAAAGCCCACGGAAAGTCTCTTTTTCTCAGTTGCATTGAGGATACCCTAAGAATATAGTAAACTGTCTTCCTTGTCTTCTTTTGTCTTGGAAAAGGTTTAAATGGGATGTCAAAAAATTTGAGCCTAATTTCTCCATCAGCCCGGAAGAAGGCTATATCACCGCAGGCATGGAGGTTTCTTTTGAAGTAACCTACCATCCCACTGAGGTGGGAAAGGAGAGTCTCTATAAAAACATGCTCTGCTACATCCAGGGAGGCAGTCCTCTGTCCCTAACCCTTTCTGGAGTCTGCGTGGGACCACCAGCAGTCAAAGAGGTTAGTAGGTGCTGCCCAGGGATGGGCCAATACCAGGGGCAAGCCCAACAAGTGAACTCGGCAGGGCCTTCCAGAGACGAGTGGCTGTTCTCAAGCAGTCCTCAGTGCCCGTGTCAGACACTCAGACCTGCTCCTGCCACCACAAGGACTCTGAACACACTGGTCCCACTGCTGGAATACTCTTTCTCCCCTGTTCATCTAGTTAATTCCTGTTCATTCTCCAGCTCTCAACTCAAGCATTACATTCCCAAGGAAGCCTGTTGCATTAGTCCATTTCTGTTGCTTATAACACAATACCTGGAATGGGGGTGATTTATAAGAAAATGAGATCTATTGCTTATGGTTTCAGAGGCTGGGAGTCCAAACTCCAGAGAACACATCTGGTAAAGGCTTTCTTTAGTGGTGACTTCGGTAATGGCAGTATATCGCAGTGCTTAACTGTGGAGCAGAGAGAGAGCTCCTCATGCACTCCCCTTGTGAAGCCCTCAGAACCACTTCCATGACCACCATTTTTAATTCATTTACTAGGTATGGTCCTCACAATCTAATCATCTCCTCAAGGCCCCAACTTGCAATTACCATAACAGGATTTCCCACCCTCTTAACAGTCACAGTGGGGATACATAAAACCTGGGGGACACAACCCAGATCACCTGCACTGACATCCCTGGCTAGATCAAATTCTGTTATAAGATCTGTGAGTAAAGGATTAACACCTTTTTCCTTTTTTTTAAACCCTTGGGTTAACCCTCTGCTAGCTCTGTTCCTGGAAACCTAACTGTACGGTCAGCTGTGTTACCTGACAATACTGCTTATGGTAAAAATGACACCTGATTTCCCTCTCCATAATTTTGTTATCTCAAGAATGTTATATGAATGGAATCATACAGTATGCTATGGATATGTACAATGACACTTTAAAAAGTTCATGGGAAGATTCGTATTATCTTTTAATTCTACTTTTCCATGAACTTTTTGAAGTACCCTCATATGTACAACTCTCAGCAAAAACATATGCTTTTGTTTTTCTTGGGTAAATGCCTAGTTGTGGAATGGCCGGGTCATACAGTAGATGTATGTTCACCTTTTTAAGAAACTGCCAAACTGTTTTCCAAAGCGGTTGTGATCTTTTCCATTCCCACCAGAACATCTGACATTTCTGCTTTCTCCACATCCTTGTCAACACCTGATATGGTCAGTTTTTTTAATTTTAGCCATTGTCATAGGTATGTAGTGGTATATCATTGAGGTTTTTAATTTACATTTCCCTAATGCCTAATTATGACTACTAATAACTACTTATTCACCATTGATAAATCTTCTTTGTTGAAGTGTCTATTCAAATCTTCTATTTTTAATTGGGTTGTTTGTTCTCTTATTAAAATTTTGAGAGCTCTTTATATATTCTGAACACAGAATATATAATATATAATATATAATATAACAAGTTTTACATTTAGGTCTTCAATCTGTTTGAAGTTAATTTTGGTGTATATAGTGCAAGATATGGATCAAAATTCTTTTCTGTTGTTTGGTTTTTTTGTATGCAGATATCCAAGTGTTTCAGCACTATTTGTTGAATAGACTATCCTATCTCCACTGAACTGCTTTTGCACCTTTTTCGAAAGTCAGGTGATCATATACATGTGGGTCTGTTGCTGAACTCTATTCTAGTCCATTTATCTATTTGACTCTCTTTATGCCAATACCACGCTGTCCGTGTTACTATATTGAATGGCTGGTTCTCACCCCTCATCTTACTTGACTTGTACATGGCATTTGACACTGGGAACCAGCTCCTCCTCCTTCAAGCAACTCCTTCACTTGGTGCCAGGATACCACCCTCTCCGAGGTTTCCTCCTACCTTTCTGGCTGCTCCCTCTCACCTCTTTTTCTGATTCTTCTTCACATTGGAATGTGCCAGTCAGGAATTAGTCCACAAATTCCTTCTCTTTTCTAACTACACTCATTTCTTGTTGATCTCATCCAGTTTCTTGTCCTTCTTTAAAAAAAAAAAAAATTGCTATATTGACAATTCCCAAATCTATATCTTCAACTGGGACTTTTTCCTTGAACTCCAGATTTTAAATTCCACTTCCTGTTTGGCTAATGGGCATCTCTAACTTAAGATGTACAAGACTGAGTTCCTGATCTCTCCCACAAACCTGTCCCTCCCATAGTCAACCCCACCTCAGTCAACGGCATCTGCATCTTTCTAGTAGCTCAGGCTAAAACTTGGGTGTCATTCTTCAATTTTCTTCCACTTGTAACCAAGACTCCATATGTGAGTGAATCTTACTGGATCTTCGAAATGCTACTAGAATATACCCACTTCCCACCATCCCCACTACTACCAGTGCCACCCAGGCCACCATCATCTCCCACTGGGCTATTGCAAGTGTCTTCTAATTGGTGTCTCTTCCTCTGTCCTCGCCTGTCAGCATCTGGAGCGATTCTGTTAAAACATAGATCAATTCAGGTCGCTGCTCTATTCAGAACTCTCCTAAGTCTTCCTATTTCAGTAGAAGGAGAAGAAAAGTCTCTACCATGGCTCCCAAGGCCCTACATGCTCTGTTCCCTGTTACTTTATCTCCCCTTCACTCACTGCACATTGGCCAGAGTGCCCTCCTTGCCATTTGTCAAAATTTAGGACCTTGACAGTCAATGTTTCCTCTGCTTGGGAGGTTCTTCCCCAGGTCTCCCCTGACTTAGTCCTTTTTAGTCTTGAATACACATCCTCAGTGAGCCCTCCCCTAATCACCCTATTTAAAATCTCAAACCCACTCCCCAATCTGGCAGTCCCTACACCCTCGCCCTGCTTTATTTTTCTCCACAGCACTTATTCCTATTTTACATTCTCTATATTCTACTTACTTGGTTGTTTATTGTCTATCTGTCCCCACTAGAATATAAGTTCTTTGAAGGCAGAGATCTTTGTTCTTTTGTTCACTGCTGTATCTCCACCACCAAGAACAGTGCCTGGCATGTAGAAGGGACCTAATAACTATTTACTGAATGAATGAAAGAAAAAAAATTACCAATTGAAACACATGATGAGAAGCACCGTTAACGTCAGTTTTCCCCAGAACACATTCTGTACCTGGAGACAGACTGGGGGATGTGTCACGGACATGAGGTGCCTGCTTTCTTCCAGGTGGTGAATTTCACCTGCCAGGTGCGCTCCAAGCACACACAAACCATCCTGCTGTCAAACCGCACCAACCAGACCTGGAATCTGCACCCCATCTTTGAGGGCGAACACTGGGAGGGGCCCGAGTTCGTCACCCTGGAAGCCCATCAGCAAAACAAGCCCTATGAGATCACCTACAAGCCCCGCACCATGAACGTGGAAAACCGCAAGCACCAGGTAGGCGGAGACCTCCCCATCGATTTCCTGGCATAGGCAAAGGGAGGAGCTATGCAATAGAGGTTAGAAGACAGTTCTAGAGTTCAGATCTCAGAGATTGTTAGAACCAGGGGAAACACCCAGATCATATTGGAACAATGGGGACTCAGGCAGGTTATCAAGCATTGGCATCCCTTTTTATCCATATTTTTTTGTGTATAGGAGATTCTCTTGGAGCCAGGGGCTCAGTTCTGAAACAGAGTCCTAGACCAAGAACTAAGCAATTAATATTTAGCTTAATTACGTAAATAACATTATGGTGACTACAATGAAAATCAAAAAAGAAAAGCAGCCACAATCTTCCTCCCTATAAAAACTAAACTTTTTCTTCTATCTTCACTACCAATCCTTATTCAGATGCAGCTAGAACTGTCATCACAGAATACCCAATTTTTCATTCCGTTTGTTTTCACTTCACAAGATATCATTAGCATTTTTCTATTTAACTATGTAGTCTTTGTGATAACCATTTTTAATGACTGCCTAATATCTCATTGAATGAGAGTTCCATATTTATTTAACATTCCCCTATTGTTGAATGTTTATCTCCAAATTTTCATCAATATTGTAAGTGGTTCTAATATATATGCATGTAATTTTTTCCTTTGGAGGAATTTTTCTTCAATAAGTTCCCTAGGGTGGGATTCCTGGTTCAAATACATATGAACATTTTTATGATTCTTGAAATGTGTTACCATGCCGCTTTCCAAAAGTGTTATGCTTACTTGCAGAGCCTTCATTAATCCTGTGTCCCCACCATGCCTGATAGGTACTTAATAAAGGACCTTCCATGTCGTTCTGATCACTTCTCCTTAGGGCACCCTCTTCTTCCCCCTCCCGGATGGGACCGGCTGGCTGTATGCTCTACATGGTACTTCCGAGCTCCCCAAAGCTGTGGCCAATATCTACCGTGAAGTGCCATGTAAGACACCCTACACTGAGCTCCTGCCAATCACCAACTGGCTGAACAAGCCCCAGAGGTAAGGGAGTGGGGGCAAGGAGTTGGGTGGGGAGACAGAGGGAGGACTTCCACCATCTAACCAGGTCCTTCCCCTGCTCAGGACCTCTAGGGGATGTTGTGGGGCTCAAGGAGTCACAGACAACGTTCCCCAATGAGACCAGGCATTTCCTGAACTCTAAGCTTCCCAGAGAAATTCTCCCATTTGGTGCTGTTACTTGTAAGTCTCCTAGAACAATGCCTGGCACAAAATAAGTGCTCAATAAACATTAGCTGTTATTACTATTATAATGATAATCATCACTGTTCTTATTGAGTGCTTTGTTATCACCTAAGCCACTGGCCAGAGAAGGAAGTCCTTTGGATCTTGTACTTAGAATGCAGACTGGAGGAACTCAAAGCCAACCAGCCTGGACTCCTTCTTTTTTCAGAGAAGAAGCCAATGGCTGGGAGGAGAGGCATAGCTTACTGAAAGCCACCTGCTTAGCAAAGTGGATAAAGGCCCAGATCTAAATTCGAATCCCAGTTCTGCCAGTAACTAGTCATGTTGCCTGAGACTGTTATCTTGCTTCTCTTGTCCTCTATTTCTTCATTAGCAAAATGGAGATGGTAGTGATATGTACCTCCTACCAATATTACAAAGAGTAAATGCCAGTAGCACACGAAGAGCACTCACCCAGCATCTGGCACATCATCGGTGGTCAATAAATGGTAGTTACTGTTATCATTAGTGCCAGAGTGAAGACTAGAGCTCTGAGCCCATGCACTTTCCCTAAAATCAAGAGTAGAGAGGAAACAGCGCCTTTCCTTCTTTCCTTTGGGCAAATGATCTCATTTTCTCTCTCTCCTCTCCACATACTCCTGTGCTGCCCCAGATTCCGGGTCATTGTGGAAATGCTGAAACCAGAGAAGCCAGACCTAAGTGTCACTATAAAGGGTCTTGATTACATTGACGTACTGGCTGGCTCCAAGAAAGACTACAAGCTGAACTTCTTTTCCCACAAGGAGGGACTGTTTACTGCAAAGGTACTGCCCTGAAACCCTGGAGGTTTGACCCTGAGGTTGATGTTCCTCGTGTTAGGGAATAACAGATGTCCTCCCACAGCCACTACTCCAAGACATCACAGGGTCTTTCACACGTGAGCTGTTTCTCCTAATTCATTTGTTTGCTCAACAAGTACCTAGTGAACATATATACTACACACTATATTAAGTGCTGATAACTCAGCAATGACTAAAAATAGGCACAGTCTCTGTTCTCATGTAACACACAGCCTAGTGGAGGAAGATGGGCATTACTCAAATAGTTGCACTGTGAATGTATAATTATAAAATAAGATAAGTGCTTTGAAGACAATTGTATATGTAGACCTGTAGCTCAGGGCCAAAGATAATATTTGGGAGTTATTCATTTATAGATGGTATTTGAAGCTATGATGTGGGCGGGTGGAATCACATTCATTAGGGAGAGATTCTAATGTGAAATAAAAAGTATCTAGGAACAAAAATGCACTCAAACACACACACATATGTAAGAGAAACTGGCAAAACCCACCCAGCAGCATGTGATCTCTTCCCCTACAATAACTAATAACTAATAACAATAACTAATCAGATCTAATGAGATCAGCATTCACAGACAGAAAAGATTTTTAAAGAATCTTAAAATCAAGGAATCATTGAACATCTGGAAGGAAAAAAAGCCACCATAAAATAGAAACACCAGCTCAATAAATAAGAGCCCCTGAGAGAAAAGAATTACTAAAGCAAACAGAAGACGTGAAGTAAATATTATTAATATCCTCAAAGGAAGATAACCATACCCATGAAGTAAGTATAAGTTATTGTGCAAAAGAATCAATTAAAGACCTTTATATCCCTTGGCACTGGGGAAATGCAAATCAAAACCACTCTGAGATACCATCTTACTCCAGTTAGGATGGCTAATATCCAAAAGACAGAGAATGATAAATGTTGACAAGGTTGTGGAGAAAAAGGAAACCTCCTACACTGTTGGTGGGACTGAAAAATGGTGCAGCCTTTATGGAAAATGGTATGGAGGTTCCTCAAACAATTACAGACAGATCTACCATATGACCCAGCTATTCCCCTGCTGGGTATATACCCAGAGGACTGGAAATCATCATGTCAAAGTGATACTTGTACTCCCATGTTTATTGCAGTGCTATTTACAATAGCCAAGAGTTGGAAGCAGCCCAAATGTCCATCATTAGATGAGTGGAGAAGAAAAATGTGGTATATTTACCCAATGGAATACTACTTTGCTATAAAAAAAATGAAATACTATCATTCACAGCAACATGGATGAACTTAAAGAAAATTATATTAAGTGAAATAATCCAGGCTCAGAAAGAGAAATACCACATGTTCTCACGTATTTGTGGGAGCTAAAAATAAATAAATATATAAATATACAAACAAATAAACAGGGCGGGGTGGAAGAAGACACAGTAATCACAACAATTCCTTGAACTTGTTAAGACAAGTGAATAGATATGATGTTGATGGCAGGGAGTGGGGAGAGAGAGGGGAGAAAGGAATTGGTAAAGGGACAGGAAAATCAACCATATTGTATATTGATAAATTAAAATAAATTTTAAAAAAGAAATGAAAAATAGAATATTTGGAATAAAAAACCACAGAGGAAAGCTGAATACTGTAAAGGACCTTTAGGAAGAGATTACTAGTAAGTAAGAAGATGGAACTGTGTAATATCTAGACCTTAGGATATGAGGACAAAGAAATGGCAAGAATGAAAAGAAATAGTAACAAGTGTTGACAAGAATGTGGAGAAACTGGACCCCTCATACGCTGCTGGAGGGAGTGTAAAATGGTGCAGCTGTTTTGGAAAACAGTCTGGCAGTTCCTCAAATGGTTAAACATAGAGTTACCATATGATTCAGCAATTTCTCTCTTAGGTATATACCCTAGAGAAATGAAAACATATGTCCACACAAAAACCTATACACAAATATTCATAGCAGCATTATTCATAAGAGCCAGAAAGCAGAAACAACCCACATTTCCATCAACTCTAAGTGGATAAATACAATAGAATATTATTTGGCAATAAAAAGAAATGGAAATGAAATATTGACACATGGTATGCATAAATGAACCTTGAAAACATTATGCTAAGTGAATGAAGCCAGTTGGATTTAGCAAAGACTTGAAAGCAACTATTATAAACATGTTCAAAGAAGTAAAAATATATATATTTCAAATAATTTTTTAAAATATTGTCTCAATAAGTGGATAGACAAGGACTTTCAGCAGAGAAATAGACACTATAAAAAAGAACTAAATGAAAATTCTAGAATTGAGTAGCACAATAAACTGAAATGATGAATTCATTAGATGTGCTTAACAGCAGGGTGAAGATATCAGAAGATTCAGTGGACCCAAAGGCAAATTAATAGAAAGTTTCTAATCTGAAGAACAGAAAGAAAAAAGATTGAAGAAACCTGACTATAGTTTCAGGAACCTGTGAGAAAACATATAATTTCTAATACATGTGTAATAGGAGTCCCAGAAGAGAAGAGAGTGAGAATGAGGCAGAAAATTATTTGAAAAAATAGTGAAATTTTCCTGATTTGGTGTTTTTTTAAGAAAAAACTATTTACAGATCCAAGAAACTTGGCCAACCTCAAGCAGGAGAAATACAAAGAAAACTATGCCTGTGATCATCATAGTTTCATTTTTAAACTGCTGAAAATCAAAAAGAAAGAGAAAAGTTTAAAGAAGCCAGGGGAAAAAAGACACATACATACAGTGGGACAAGGGTAAGATTGACCACTGGCTTCTCATTAGATATAATGGGAGCCATCTGTAAAGTGCTGAAAGAAAAGGAAACTATCAACCTAGAATTCTTTATCCACTGAAACCTTTATCCTTCAAAACTGAAGGTGAAATAAATATTTTCAGATACAAGAACACGAGAGAATTCATTGTCAACAGACTTGCATTATCGTACAACAAATGCTAATAGATATTCTTCAGTCTGAAGGAAAGTTATACCGCATGGAAACTTGGGTCTACAGGAAGGAAAGGAGGGCACTAGAAAAGGTAAATAAGCAGATAAATTTTTTTTTAAACGTGTGTGTTTTCTTCTTGGAATCTTCTTAAAAGACAACTGGCAGTTTATAACAAATATAATGGCATTTTAAGGTAGGCATGCTTATGTATGTAGAAGTAAAATATATTACAACAAAAGCACAAAAGACGGGGTGCAATGGTAAATGGGATTATACTTGAGTAAGGTTATTATTACACTTGTGAGGTGAGACGTGTGGGGTAGGAAGCATGAAGGGTTCAGAATAAAGTGGGAAGTGACAAAATGTGACTCAATACATCTTGATAAGTTAAAGATTCACATGGTTAGCTCTAGGGAAACCACTAAAAAAATTTTTTTAAATATAGGTAAGAAGCCAGTGGGGGAAATAAAATATATTCCAAAAGATTAATCCAAAAGAAGGCAGGAAAGTAGCAACAGAAGAATAAAAAATAAAACAGACTAGTGGAAAATAGCAAGAAGACAGACTTCGACCCAAACTATAATTCCTTTAAATGTAAAAGACTAAACATTCCAGTTCAAAGAGAGGAATGTCAGAGGCACTTTAAAGATACAAAGAGGTTGAAAGTAAAAAGCCAGGCTATATAAAGAACTATTACCACCTAATAAGATAAAAAAATTCCAGTGTATTAAAAAGGGCAAAAGAATAGAATCTACTTCACAAAAGTAGCTATGCGAATGACCAATAAGCACATGAGATCCTTAACATCATCAGTCACCAGGGAAAGGAACTTTAAAAGGTGAGTAACATATCAGTAAGTCGGTTGCAGAGGTATGGTAACACTATAGGGTAGATTCAAGTGTGAGCTCTGGAGTCAGTCCAACCTGGAATCACTCCTGGTTTTGATACTTCTTTGCATGTGACCTTGGGTGTATTAGTCCATTTCTGTTGCTTATAACAGAATACCTGAAACTGGGTAATTTACAAAGGAATACATTTTATTTCTTTATACTTTTGGAGGCAAAAAAGTCCAAAGTCCAAGGAACAGATCTGGTGAGGGCCTTCTTGTTGGTGGCGACTCTCCACAGTGACACAGGGTATCACGTGGCAAATGCTCTGAGCAGGAAAGAGCTATCCTCCTCACTTGCTCTCTTTTTAAAGCCATCAGAACCACACCCGTTACCACCCATTAAACCACCAGTGGATTAATCCATTCACGAGTGTACAGTCTTCACAATTAAATCATCTCTTGAAGATTCCACTTTTCAAGTCCCATAACAGGATTTCCCACCCTCAACACTGTTACAGTGGGGGTTAAGTCCAATACATAAACCTTTGGGGGACACATTTGACCTATAGCATTGGGCAAGATACTTAACTTGGATAAGCCTTACTTTGCTCATCTTTAAAAAAAAAAGGTGAGAAGGCATAATAATGGTGCCGACAAATTGTGTGAATTAAATAAGTGCTTCTAGTGCCCGGCACACAGTCATTCATTAAGCGTGAGAGGCTATCGTTTTTCACTATTCCAGCAGCAACAGGAATGGGATTAAAGCCCACTACAACTTGAACGAGGTCTTGCTTGTTCGCCAGGGCCAGCCAGCTATCCCACTGGGGAAGTGTTGGCACTGGACGGTGCTGCTCTAGCTGCTTCTAAAGCAAGCCCAGACTATTTGATAATCTCTCACGGGGAGGAGCCAGACCATAATACCTAAAGAGAAAGGGTGGCTGGCAAGCATCCAGATAGGCTGGGAGGGCCGTGTCAGCCTGCTATCCATGCTTTGTGTACCCAAGCAAGGCTAATGAAGAGAAGAAGCTCCTGAGCATGTGCAGAGGATGCTTGGCTAACCCCTACTTTGTCCTGCTTCCTCCCACTCTCCCTGTGAATGCAGGTGATCTTCCGAAATGAGGTGACCAATGAGTTCTTGTACTACACGTTGAGTTTCAGGGTCATCCCTTCAGGCATCATCAAAACCATTGAGATGGTGAGCCCAGTCCGGCAGAGTACATCAGCCTCCGTCAAGATAGAGAACCCGCTGCCCTACTCGGTGACCTTCTCCACAGAATGCAGGGTGCCTGACATCAGCCTGCCCTCCCAGTTTGTGGTGCCTGCCAACTCCGAGGTACGGGCTTGGCTGCCAGGAGCACCCTGGGAGCTGCAATAGAGGCTTCTGCCCACGGGGCCTCTGGATCCATGTTCTGCATCCCCTGAGGGTGGGCCAGCCCTGGCGAGGGACAGTCACCCTGGTGTTCCTTTACTGCCAAAGTCCTCACATGAACCAGGGGCACATAGCTCTAAAATGGACCTCTTTATTATGAACCTTGTCCCTTATTCGTTTGCCTTGTTCAAACTAAAAATATTTTTCTTGTTTGTTGCTAATAATAAAAGTAGCATAGAATATGTGTGGTGAAAAGGAAAACAAGGTATCTCCTATAAACAGTACACAGATGAGATAGATTTGGTTTTTCAATTAAGTCTAGCAATCTTTACTTTTCACTGGAGCATTTACGCTGTTCATATTTAATATAAATACTGATCTATTCAGGTTTATATACTACCACATAGTTTCTCTTTATCCAGACCATTCTACTTTTTCTTTTTCTCTTTTCTTTTAAAGGTATCTCTTCTTGGCATGTCTTCATTGTTTATAGTGATTATTCCACTCATTCGCTTTTTTAAAATAGTAAGTTTGTAGATAACTCTCCCATACTCCTTTTCTGCTGTTCGTGTTAGGTTTTTCCATATCTTAGGAGGAGAAGGTGGCCCATGTATCTAAGGCTGTCTCTTCTGTTGTTACAACAGAATGTTTTTTGTTTCTTTGTTTTAACACAGTCTGTACTTTTAAGACTTGTTTTCTCTGCTTTTATCCCCACCTTTATCTGAGCTTTATCTTAACTTTGCCATTAGTGTCTCTGCTGTGGTCGAATGGATTCTACTTTTATAGATTCTCTCGGTGCAGGGTTTGTCTTAGAAGGGAGTTTTGGTCACTTAATTTGTGGCATTCAAATGGTCTATACTGCACCACGTCCTCCGATCTTATTCCAACTGTTTGCAATTAACACTAAGCGGGAGCCTGAAGTTATCCTTCCAACTTAGGCTGCTGTTGTCAGATTGTCCTGTCAAGTTTTTCAGTTAAGTTGGGCCCCTCAATTCAGGAGTGATTGCAGGGTTCTCTGGCTCCTAGGCTGATGTTCCTTTTGCTTCTTTCCACTTCTCCCATATAGTGGCTGATACCACACCCATCTTATGGCTGAGATGTAGTTTGGAGTTACCCACTCATGTTTTGAGGGGTTACCTTTTCACTTAGTTTTGTTATAGATGTTGGCCATGGGTTCTTGCTGTTGTTATTGTTAGTGTAGTTTGTCTGTGTTTTGGCGGGGGTGGGATTTGGGGAGATTCCAAACTATACTGCTGCTGCTACTATCATCTTGCCCAAAATCTGGAAATGACTTTTATGTATGCTGAGTTGGAATCGTTTCCTTTTTTTCCAAGTAAATATAAATCAAATATCTCAGACTGTTTCTACTAAAAAGACTATCTTTTTCCCACCGCTCTGCAGGTTCATTTATGGAATAAACCAAGTTCGTATATGCATGGATCTGTTCTAGCTTTTCTATGAGGGAACTTCAAAAAATTCATTGAAAAATAGAAAAAAGGATAATACAATTCTTTCCATGAACTTTTTGAAGTACCCTTGTATGTTATAATAATGATCTAATTTCTGAACTTGTACCAACACCACAGCATCCAAATTACTATAGACTTGTAGTGAGGTTTAATGTCTCGTAAAGCAAGCAGTCACTCTAGTTTTGTGTTAAGACTTGGTAACATCTTATATTCTCCTTGTTCTGCAAGAGTATCTTGGATATTCTTGACCCTTTGCATTTCCATATAAATTTTGAAATTGGCTTGTCAAGTTCCTCAAAAGGGAAAGAAAGAAGAAAGGAAGGAAGAGAGGAAGGAAGGAAAAGAAATTGTTGGGATTTTGACTGGGATCACACTGAATCTATAGATTACTTTTTAAATTTACTTTTTAAAGTTATCTGTTGATCTGTAACAAATTACCCAAAACTTAGCAACTTTAAACAACAAACCTTTACTATCTGCACAGTTTCTGAGGATCGGGAACCCAAGAGCAGTACTTTGGCTGGTTGGTTTTTGCTCAAGGTCTCTCATGAGGTTGGAGTCAGGCTGTCAGCCAGGACTCTAGTCATCTGGAGCATGCCTGGGGCTAGATAATCCAGATAATTCCAGATTCACTCATGCGGTTGCTGGGAAGGCCTTAGCTCCTTGATGGCTGTTGGCTGGAGGCTTCGGTTCCTCACCATGTGGGCCTCTCCCTAGAGCTGCTTTCACCTCCCCTGGAATGAGAAGTCTAAGAGAAAGAGAGACTGCAAGGGAGGAGAGAGCGCACAAGACAGAAGGTAGAGTCTTTTACTACTCAGAAGTGACACACCATCTCTTCCGCCATATTCTAGTAGTCAATGAGACCAACTCTGGTATGGTGTGGGAGAAGACGACACAGGGGTGTGAATACCAGGAGGTGGGAATTACTGGGGGAGCCTATGTATCACAGGGAGAATTCAAATCTTTACAATATTGAGCTTTCCATTCCATGAGTAAATCTCCACTTATTTAAGTCATCTTTAATTTCTCTCAAAGTACTGTTTTCTTGTTTTCTATATAGAGACTTCACTCACCTTTTGTTACGTTTATTTCTAGGTTTTATATGTTTTGATGCTATTATAAATGGTATCTTTTAAAAAAATTTTTCTATTGGTTACAAGCATTTAAAAATATAATTGATTTTCATATATTGATTTTTATATCCAAGTATCTTATAAAGTTCACTTATCAATAATTTTAATTATAGACTCTTGAATTTTACAATTTTATTTTTCCTTTCTACCTTTTTTTTTTTTTAATTTTTGGTAGCTTGCCAGTAACAGGGATAGACCCCTGGACCTTGGTTTTATCAACACCACATTGTAATCAACTGAGCTACCTGGACAGCCCTCTTTCTAAACGTTTTCTTTAATTTCCTTTTCATGCCTTATAGCACTGTCTGTGACCTCCAGAACAATGTCAAATAGAATGGCAATAGAGAGTATCTTTCTCTTATTCCTAATCTTGAAAGGAAAGCATTCAAAGTTTCACCATTTATTATTCGTGTTTTTTGTTTTAGATTTTTTATAGATACACTTTATCAAATTAAGGATGGCCCTTTCTATTCCTAGCTTTCTAAGAGCTTTTTCAGAAATACCATGAATGGATGTTGAGTTTTATCAAATGCTTTTACCACATTTATTGAGATACTTATGATTGTTCTTTTAATCTGTTAATATGGCTGTTGGTTAGTTTTACTAATGTTAAATCAACTTTGCATTCATGGAAGAAACCCAACTTAGCGATGTAGTATTCTCTTTTTTATATATTGCTAGTTGGATAATATTTTCATTAGACGTTTTGTGTCTATGTTTAGGAGAGAGACTGGCATCCAGTTTTTCTTTCTCTTATCATTCTTGTTGGATTTTAGTGTCAAGGTCATGCTGGTTGGAGTGGGATCCCTCTTTGCGTTTCCTCTGGAAGAATTTGTGGACTACTGCAATTCTTTCATCCTTGATTGTCTGATATAATATACAAGTAAAGCTTTATGAACCAGGAATTTCTTTAAGGGAAATTTTTGACTTTTGATGAAATTTCTTTGTTTATATGACCATTAAGTAGGATTTTTTATATCTTCTTGGATTTGTTTTTATAAGTTATATTTGTTTATACATTTGTCCAGCTTATATAATCTTTTTAAATTGTGGTAAAACTATCTAAATGTTTATACTATATCTTTTCTGTTAAATATCTACAACTTCAGTGATATCCTCTTTTTATTCTGATTTTTTTCAGTAAGAACTTTTTAAAGTAAGAAGTCTTTAAAGAAAAAAAACCTCATAGTGAAACAAAATTTTAACTATACAGAAGTACATGAAATAGAAACTAAAAGTCCCTACAATCCCATTTCCCCCACCCTAACATAAATACTGGTAACAATTTGGTATGTATCTTTGCAGTGTCTTTTCTATACATACATAGACATTCTTCTCCACACACACAAAAAAAGTGAGTTCATACTTTGCATACATTTCTGGAGCCTCCTTTCTTCTACTTACAATATCATCAACACCTTTCATTTCAATGCTTATACCTCTACCTCATTTTTTTTAATGGCTACATAATATTCCACTGAAGTGAGAAAACTATGATTTGTTTAGCCAATTTCCTGCCACTAACACATTTGAATTGTTTCTCTTGATCTGTTGTTATAAGCAATGATGCTTGGTTCTTGTTTTGTTTTGTTACAGGCAATAATAGAGGAAGAAAAAAGTGTACCCAAGTGATGGCCAAACCCAAGAATTTGCTCTGAGATTTGCTATGAGCAAAGATGGGGCTGCTTGGCCTTTAGCCCTCCTGCTAACAATACCCACCCCCCTCTCCATAAGGGTTCTTCTCAAGAGAAGATCCAGGACGTATTTTTAGATTCAAAAAGATTCCAGATATAGAAATGCCTAGACCAGAGAAAGCCAGAAGGAGTACAGGGGAGGGAGAGCAAGCTGGTTTAGACAGAGGTTCCCTGGGCCCGAGGTCAGTGTGAACATTTGCTTGTGAAGCACCATTTCTGCCACCAACCTACTATGAAGCCTTGGTCAGGTCACTCTGTGACAGGGGATGGGTCAGGCTTTCAGCGTGACAGAGCCTCTGTCTTCTCTTTCAGGGCACATTCTCATTTGAATTCCAGCCCCTGAAAGCTGGAGAAACCTTTGGGAGACTAACTTTGCACAACAGTGATTTGGGTTACTACCAGTATGAGCTCAATTTGAAGGCCATGCCAGCACTTCCTGAAAAGCCCGTTCGTGTCCAGACTGTTCTTGGCAGCAGCCAAAGCATCTTTGTGAAGTTCACCAATTATACACGGCTAAAGACAGAATATTACTGCAGGGTAAGCAGCCCTGGCTTCACCCTGTGCCCTTCCCTTGCCAGAAGTCTGGGTTCAAAAATAGTGGGAAGAAGATGCTGAGGGTACAGAAATGTGAAACTCAGCGAGTCAGGTGCCTCATTGTCATAGTGAAACCCTTCTCAGAGGCCTTAATCTAGTCTGGAAACTCCCAGCAAGAAACAAATAGTACCAGACATGGGTTCTTCTTTTACAGACTTTCTATCTTAACAAGCTGGGAGGGGTGACCAGGAGTTTTGCTTCCCACAGCATGCTCAGTGGTCAATAAAGGGAGGCAGGATAGCTTAGTGGTCATGAGCACAGGCTGTGGAATCACAGACACGGATTTGAATCCTGGCTTCACCACTAACTCTTTACATGAAAAATTCACTTAAGCTTGCTAAGCTTTTCTATACGTGGAAATAATACCCTCGACCTCACAGGATTGCTGTAAGGATTTTAAAATATGTACGTATATAAAGCTATTTTCTTGGAGCCTAGTAAGCATTCCATATACGTTAGATATTATGTCAGTTGGAATACAGGTTTAGCTACTAAAACAGAAACCCAAAATAACAGCAAACGAAAAGTTAATTCCTCTCACAAACATAGGCATGAGCAATATGAGCTGGATCTGGCAGTTCCCTGACCTCAGGCACCCACGCCCCTCCTGTTCCAACGCTCAGCCCTTAGAGAGTTGTTTACATCCACGTGGGCCAGGATGGCTGACCATGGCGTCCACATCCCAGGACCTGCAAGGGGAAATATCCAGTGAGGGTCAGCTGGGGACTCTGCTCATCATGGTAACTTGGAATCCAGGCTGAAGAGCAACCACCATCTCAAATGTTTCCAGTTACAGTACCAGAGGGGTGAAGAGACCCTGACGGGACTCGGACTGGCAACGAGATACTCTAGTGTGGAAGTGACACCTTTCACTTCTGCTCACAACTACTTATCCAGAAGTAGCCCCACCAATCCACAAGGAGTCAGAATGTTTGGTCATCCATGTGCATTAAAGGAAAGATGAACCAGATATGGGGAGCCCTACCAACACAACCTAGCTGTGTGTCTCTGGGCACATTATTAACATCTCCTTGCCTTCATTTCTTTGAAGCAAAATAGAGATAATGATTAGTAACACATACATTGCAAAGGAGTTATAAGGACACAACTTCATCACCTGCCCAGCCTCACACAAACATAAGTTTCTTGATGTCGGGGAGTGGAGGGGTGGGGGTGGACTTCGGCTCTTGGGGTGCTCAGGAGCTTGTGTGAGCTGAGTTCATTTATTCCCCTTTCAGACTGACTGTCCAGACTTCCACACAGAAAAAGTCATTAGTGCAGCCCCAGGAGCCCAGGGGGGCACTGAAGTCACTGTGGAAGTCTTCTTCGAGCCCAGCCATCTGGGCGAGACCAAGGGCGTCCTGATCCTGTCGTCAATTGCAGGAGGCGAGTATATCATCCCCCTCTTCGGAGTGGGTCTGCCCCCCAAGCCTCAAGGTCCCTTCCTGATCCGAGCTGGGTACAACATAATCATCCCCTTCAAAAATGTCTTCTATCACACGGTGACCTTCTCCTGCACCGTGGAGAGCCCAGCCTTCACCGTTCGTGCCATGGATTCCATGCGGCCCAAGAAGATCAACAACATCACAGTCTACTTTGAAGGAAACCCATCGGGCAGCAAAACCCCCATCACCACCAAGCTGATTGTGAGCTGCTGTCCCAGTGAAGGCCAAGAAACTGGAATTAAATGGGTTTATTACCTGAAGGGGATCACCCCTTAGTAACCAGGGTTACTGCATCACCCAAAAGCCATCTCCTCAACCTTGCAAACATAGATCTGAAATATATATTCCATATTAAAAATTATAGCTATGCACAACAGATCTCTATTTTAGATAACGGAATCTCAGGAGTCCCTGAATTTATTTTCTTGACATATCCCCAAAGCTCAAGTACTCTGTAATAAACCCCATTTTTAACAAGACAACACAGGTATTACACCCATGACCACACAGCACTTAGCAGTCTGTGGTGCTGGGGCACTGCAGTTTCTTTTTTAAATCCATGAGGGTTTAAAGAGCCCTTAGATGTGAATCTATTTTATGTGATTTTTATTCTGTCTTCACATAAAAGCCAAATAAATAACTATTTTCAAAGCAATGAACAGACGACATTAGGGCAACCTGGGGATGCTCCTATTCACTTTTTCCCTTGGCTTTTATACCGTCACTTTCCAAATCCTGTACCTGTTCCCCACAGAAAGTTCTTGCTGAAGGCCAGGTCCTGGAGAAAGGATGATACAGAAACCCCAGCTCCCCATGCCCTCCCCCAGCCCTGGGCACAGCAGCCAGCTGCAGGGCAGTGATTCTTGACCCATCAGAATCACCTAATGCTCACCCAGAACACACTCCCTCCCAAAATTCTGATTTCATTGGTCTTGAGAATGGCATAAGCATCTCTCTTTTTTCTCAACCCTGTACAGCAGAGTTGAGAACCATTGCTACAGATCAAACACCCACCTGGCCATTTGTGCTGCGACTGAAGCAGGAATCCCTTCCAGAGGAAGGACCATGTCCCAGTGTGATATATTGAAACCACAACTATTTTGTGCACACATAAAGGGTGACAATCTAAGTCGGTGCCTTTCTTGAGTACCACCCTGGAAGCTCCACCTCCAAGGAGCAATGGGGCACCTGCCTCAGCCCAGAAACTTGGGTCCACAGCCACCTCTTCCCCTGAGCCTTTGCAGTGTGTACGAATAGGACCACTTGCCTGTCAGTGCCACCTGTTGAAATAAAGATAGTTAAAGACTGGCCGTGGAGTGGATTTGCTTCTGTGGACACACACCTGTGACTGAGGGTTACCTGCCTCCACCTCCTCCCTGGCTTCTCATCCCCTACAGCCCACCTGCAAGGAAGAGAGGAGGCATGAAAGACGATGGCCACTTGGGAATGATGCTCTCAAGAAGCAAGTCAAAAATAGTCCCTGGACAAGCAGCAGCAGCCTCATGTGGGAATTTATTAAAAGTCCAAATTCTCCATCCCCAACCCAGACCTACTGAGTCAGAAACTCTGGGGGTGTGGCCCAGCAATCTGTCTTCTAACAAGCCCTTATACTTATTAGAGGTGCTTTTTTATGGATGGAGACTCTTCTACTTCTTTCGTACCCCATCCCCCAGCCCTCAGCCCAGGACACTCTATGCACAGCTAGCATCAAATTACACTTTTTCTGGAGTGTTTGTAAACTCAGACATATACCCACTAGAGAATTCATTTTTGTAACCACTGAAGACACTGCTAATAGGTATAAAGACAAAGAACTAGACAACAGATTTTCCCAGTGGTTAAGTGAGCAAAGACAGGGCACTAACCAGCAATCTGAGAGGATGCTAAGATCAGCGAGCAAGTGTCATAACTAGCAAATACACAGAGTCTGCATAAAGTCAGCGGTTCTCAAATTTTAGTACATAAGAATGCCTTGGAGGGCTTGCTGAAACACAGATTGCTGGGCCCCACCCTCAGAGAGTCTGATCTAGGAGGTCCAGTTGGGGATCAAGAACTTGCATTTCTAGAGCCAGCCTGTGGCTCACTTGGGAGAGCGTGGTGCTGACAACACCAAGTCAAGGGTTAAGATCTCCTTAGCGGTCATCTTTAAAAAAAAAAGAAAGAAAGAAAGAACTTGCATTTCTGACAAGTCGCGGGTGATGCTATTGCTGCTGGTCAGAGAACCAGACTGTGATGACCACAGCTCTAAGGCCTGGAGCCTCCCCACTATTCAGAGTGGCCTGTGGACCTGCAGCATCCACATCACCCAGGAGCTTGTTAGGTAGGCAGGACCTCATGCCCTGCCCCAGACCTAATGAGTCAGAATCTGCATTTTAATGGAACCTCCAGGTGACTGGCTCACGCATTGCCATTGCCAATGCCATTGACAGCAGTGCTTTAAGGTCACTAGCAGAACTTTATCTTGGCGGAATCCACAGCCCTAACAGTCTTCATTAGAGCCCTAGAAAGGACTCTTACTAACTCTGCTTATGGCCCAGTTGATGAAATCAGCCTCCCCAAAATACCCCTCCTACCACCCAACCACCAGAGGCATAGCTGGGGTGAAGGGGGGCAGCAATATATTCTTCTTTTCAACAGTTGGAAACCTAGTATGCTAACTGGTTGCTACGGTTGAAGAAAAGATGGAGAAAGCGGTGTGAAACCTTGGCTGACACACCAGCGGTCAGAACACAGTGAGACTCCGAGATTTCTTATATGCTCCCTTAAGCCTAGAGGGCTCCCAACCACACACTGGCTGCTGCAGAAACTAGCCACTCACCCGAGTCATCGCCAGCAAAATGCTGTTAAGGCAGCCTGCCTTCAGGCGGCTGGGGCAACTTGCCGCACCTCAGACCTGCCCCAGCCCTCCCAAGTTCACTCAGTCTAGAATTCAAATCTTCCTATGCCCACAGAGAGGAGGAAGTGCCTTCTCCCTGGGACCAAGAAACCAGCTCCAATCCTGCCCCAGCATGAACCCTCTTCCAGGCTGACTTGAGATTGGGTACATATCTTCCCCCTAGATTGTTTTCATGCTTCCTTGGCCTCGAGAAAAAACAATAACAAAATAGTTCTCTGTTGGCAAATTTGGAATAGCAAAGTAGCTCAACCAGAGGGCTGGGTAGAGGCAAGGTTAAAATGAGCATCCTCACACAAACTAGTGGAAATGACATTTGAAAGCATACCTTCTCAGCAAAGCAGACCAGGAGACCTCTAACTAGGGGATGTTCAGAGAATGTCAGGGTGGCTGTGCACGTGGCAGAGCTCCAGGGAGCACTGTGCACAGAATACCATGTGAATGGGGCTCCCTGACGTCGTTCGGCATAGAGCCCCTGATGAGTGTGGCTTGCTAACTAAGTCTAACCACTTCTTTGGGGGAGACATGCCTCAAGTCAGAGGTGACAATATTATAATGTCAGTGAGGGCCTGTCTGATAATAAAAATCCCAAGTGTGGGACTCTCCAAGCCTCTTATACCTTTAACCATGTTGCCCTGAAACTTCATTTAAAATTACATTGCTGTTGGAGAAACTGCTTTGCACCATTGAAGATGCAGGTACAATTTACTACAATGTCACCAGCATCCTCTTGCTACAAGTTATGTAATAACTTTTATATAAGTTGTAATAGCTACTATTAATAGCTGTTACAGAACTACTACTACAAGTTCTGTAATGAAAACCAGGCACCACAGAGACGCAGATGAAACAATGGCCAGTGTGGGCCAGACATATGAGTTTTCCAGTAGTCCAGAAGAGTCAGAGTATAGCAGGCCTGGCCAGGGCTGGCAGTGGGGTCAGAGAAGGGGAATGTATAGAGAAGGCAAGGGTGGCCCTTAGGCTTTTTCCTCAGCTCCACTGTCAGTCCAGTTATGCATAAATAACTTTAGCTGACATTTTCCAAGATATCAGAAAAATCACTTCCTTCTAGGAACTTCTGAGCTAAAGGTAGTACAAAGCATTGGTTTGAACCTTGAATAAGAAAGTGGTTTCTTAGCAACCTGATCCAGAATGTAATGTAATTTTGGGAGAAAAGAGTTCCTTCTGTTTAAAAAAAACGACAAAAAAAACCTTACTGTTTCAATTATTTAAAACCATATCACATTATGGCCCTTGGGAAATTCAGTTCACCTTTGAGAAAAGCAAAACCAAAGTGCAGAAGAAACAGATGAAATATTATATTAGATGTGGGCCCAGTGGAAATGAATACACATTGGAGAAATAGACTTGAATCATTCCCATTGATTTAATTTTTTTCATGGGTTTGCATCAACCATCATCAAAATCCTAAAGACTGAAACTTTGCAAGACATTCGCAAATGTTCTTGGCAGTACTACTTGGTATCAAGGTAAGAGGAGGAAACTATTAAGCAATACATTTTCTCTGGAGATGAATCTATATTTTCATATATTTTCATATTGGTGCACCTACCTTCTCATCAGATTGTGTTGAAAAAGATTTTAACAGCTATGAAAATACATTTTTCATGGATTTTTCTAGATACAACTTCTCCATGACTTACTGAGTTTTGCATTAGTCCCTCTATTAGTTTTCAATGGCTAAATAAAAAATTACCACAAACCTAGCAGCTTAAAGCAACACAAACTTATTATCTCACAGTTTCCATGGGTTAAAGACAATGTCTTCTTTGGTTTCCTAGGGTCTGGATAGTACATGCAAGTCTGTAAGTCTGCCGCTTCAGGCTGGCTGGAAAACAACTTTACATTTATGTAAATAATGTCATCTTGCCCCATAACCACAGTTCAAAATATCAAATAACCATGGGGAAAGAGGGAACTCAGAGAAATGCATGCCAAGAAAAAAACTGTGTCCTTTTAAAATCTTTTAGAACCCATGAGGTTTGGGGTCCAACATGGCTTCTGTCCTGCTCACTCCAACACTAGGTATAAGAGCATGGTAAGTAAACCCCACCTCCCACTGTCACAGGGGTGACAGCCACTGTTGGTACCTAAGAGTTTAGGAGGTAGACAGGTAGTAGTTTTTAACTGAGAATTTATTTTTAAAGTGTCTTAGAAAAAATATAACTACCTATTCAAACCCATGATTTTAGGGCATAAGCAAGGCTAAAGTACGAATTTAAGTCTTTTGTTTTGTTCTGTTTTTGGTAGCTGGCCAGTACTGGGATCCAAACCCTTGACCTTGCTGTTATTAACATCTGATCTAACCAACTGAGCTAACCTGCTAGCCCAAAGTTAAGATTTTTTTTAAAGTGAAGTGATTTGAGAAAAATATTAAATAATAATACAAGTGCCTAAGATAGGGCCGAAATGATGATAGCATTACTTCAATTTGGGAAACATTGGCATATGCGAAATTGGTAAGTGATAAGTATTGGGTCAATTAGTGAATTCGGTAAGTATTGAATAAATTACGCTAAGTGAATCAGGCTCCAAGGACCCCTTCGGTCTCACAAACATCAACAGAAGCCCACGACGGGCCGAGCCTACCCCACACGGCCCTGAAGAACGTCTCAAGCCACGCTTAGGCCACGGGTCGCGGAGCTGTAGTGTGAGGGGCGACTGTGGAGCCTTGAGGGGCGGGGCCAATCCACGGCCCTGCGTGCGGGGGCGTGGCTGGCGAGGGGCGGGTCCTCGCCGCGGAAAGCGGAAGCTGCTGCGGAGTCATGTGACCCGAGTAACATGGCGGCTGTCCCGTGAGCGCAGCCGGTGCCGGGCGGGAGCAGATCGCGTGAGCGGTTAGGTGACCGCGCGCAGGTGTGCGGGATCGGGGTCTGGCCGGGTTTCCAAGGCGGTGCGCAGCGGCTGGCAGGTCGGCGTGGTCCATGAGCCGGCGCCGGGAGCAGCGCGGAGCCGCAGACTCCCCTGGCCCCGGCGCGGCCCCGGCATCGGCGGGCTAAGGAGGCGCGAGGTTCCGGGGAGCTCCCCGAGCTGCCACCATGAATCCGGAGAAGGATTTCGCGCCGCTCACGCCCAACATCGTGCGCGCCCTCAATGACAAGCTATACGAAAAGCGGAAGGTGGCAGCGCTGGAGATCGAGAAGTAAGAACCGGTGGGACCCTGCCCTGGCTGCTCTGCTCCCTGGGGGAACTCCTCACGCCTTCCCAGCCAGTGTTGCTTTCCCAGGTTTCAGTCCCTTAATGCAGTACTTAAGAGCACGAAATTTGGAGTCCTTTCTGGGAGTCCCAGCTTTACCCCTGACTGACTGTATGCTTTGGGCCAAGATCTTTATCCTCTCGGTGCCCCAAAGGGCTGCAGTAAGAATGAAGTGACATAACGTATGTGTAGTTCTTGGTACAATGCCTGGCACATGGTGAGTCCTTAGTGTGGTCTCACATCAAAACCAGCAAATCAGAGAATGGCCTCTGTGATGAGAGAGAAGTCAGGAGCGAAAGAATTTGCTAGTGATGTTGGCTTGCCTGGTTTCATACACAGCGAGAAGTGAAAGGGACTGTTAGATGACCAAGTGGAGAAATCAGGTACAGAACCCATGATCTTAAGGCTCAGAAGGTTGTTTGTTTTATCTGTGTCTTATCTCCCTTTCCTGCAACTGGAAGTAGGAATAATTTGACCTTTCTTGCTTCTGCGGTCTTATTACTTGTATGTGTAACCATGATCCGATATTATGCTTCATCTCCCAATATACAAAACTGGGCATGTTTTATTAAGATTTTTTATTTTACTTTTGTATTTTTTTCCCAGGCAAATCTTAGTGATAAAGTTAGGTGGGTGGGTGATTTCAGAAGAGTGGAAAGAAGCAGGCTGTGACACTGGAAGAACACCAGTCTGGGAGTCAGGAGAGGTGGACTGTAGTTCTGCCCTGTCTAGTAGGGTAGCCATTGGTCATGCTTGGCTATGTAAATTATTAAAGACTAAATAAAATTTTAAAATTTAGTTCCTCAGTTGCACTATCCATATCTCGTGTTCGGTAGCCACATGTGGCTATTTGGCAGTACACATTATAGAACATTTTCATCTTTACAGAATGTTTTGTTGGACAGCTCTAATCTATGGTGTGACACTCATTCTTTGAACTTGAGCAGATTCCCGAACTCAGGATTTCTTAACTATTGACATTTTGGGACAGATAATTCTTGGTTGTAGTAGGCTGTCCCATGCCTTGATGGATTTTTAGCAGTATCTCCGGCCTCTACTCACTAGATGCCAGTAGCATTCCATGAGTTGTAACAACCAAAAATGTCTCCAGTCATTGCCAAATGGCCCTTGAAGTTGCAAAATTGCCCCGGCTGAGAACCACTGCCTTAACTGCTTTGGATTTTAGTTTCTTCTTCAACTAAAAGGTTTGGGTATTCATGATGTCCACAACCGTCAGGCAGTACTTTGTTGACTATTCTTTTTTCATACAGCTTTTTGTTTATAACCTGGCTCTCACTAATGCTGGAAAGTGTTAATGAGTATAACCATACTGAGTAGAGGGACCCAGAGATGATGAATAGATGTGGTTCCATGTCCATGGGTTTTGTTGGCTTTGAAATTGTACTGATACTATTTTGTCCATCAGCCACTTTGCTTCTCAGGAATATCTGGTTTTATCATAGTTTGAGTCATCTGTTGAGTCCATGAACAGATGTCTTCATGAGCATTATTGTTGCTTCCAGCATAACCTGTGTAAGTGTTCTCACTCTACAGATGGTTCTGTAAGGATTTTGTCTCTAATGGGGTTTGTTTTGTATTGGACATTGCCCTTGATTTGTGGAATTCAGAGAAACTCTCTAGGGCCTTAACTGGACTGAACTCCTTAAGAGCAGAGACCTTGTTTTAGATATCCTCAGCACTTAGCACAGTGGTTGGTGGCATTTGACAGTCAGTGTCTGTATCATAGTTCATTTTCTGTTGCTTATAACAGAATATCTGAAACTGGGTAATTTATAAGAAAATAAAATTTATTTCTTACAGTTTGGAGGCTAGGAAGTCCAAGGTCCAGATGGCATATCTGGTAAGGGCATTCTTCCTGATGGGGAGTCTCTACAGGGTCTTCCCATGGCAACACAGGCAATCACATGGTGAGGATGGCAAGAGCACTTTCATGTGCTCCTTATAAAGCCACCACTCCACACCCATGATAACTCATTAATGGATTGATCCATTCATGAGGGCAGGGCCCTCACAGTCCACTCACCTCCCAAAGCCCCACACTGCCACACTGGTGATTAATCTCCCACATGAGCTTTGGAGGGGACAGACATTCAACCCATATCATTCCAGACCTGACCCCCCAAAGCTTATGTTCTTCTCACATACAAATACAGTCATTTCATACCCATAGCCCCAAAGTCTTAACTTGTTCCAACAGCAACTCCAAAGTCCAAAGCCCCCATTCCTTCTGTGAATTCAAAACAAGTTATGTACTTCCAAGATACAATGGTGAGACAAGCATAGGGTAAATATTCTTGTTCCAAAAGAGAGTAACAAAAAAGAAGGAAGGAGTAACTGGCCCCCGGCAATTCTGAAACACAGCAGGGCAGGCATAAATATTTAAGCTGGAGAATAGTTTCCCTTGACTCAATGTCCAGCATCCTCTGCACACTGGTGCAGGGGTTGAGCCCCCAAGTCCTTGGGCAGCCCCACCCTTGTGGCTTTCCTGGGCTCATCCCACACTGGCATTGCATACTGGTAGCTCTACAGTTCTGGGGTCTTCGCAGCGGTCTCATTCCCGCAGCTTCACTAGGCATGGTTCTTATGGGGATTCTCTGCTGCCACTCTGACCCCACATTTCCACTCAGTATTGCTCTAGTGAAGGCACATCTCTCCAGTGACTCTGCCCCTGCAATGAATCTGTGTCTGGACCCCCAAGCTTTTTCATACATCCTTTGAAATCTGGGTGGAGATTTTTGTGCGTCCACAGTTCTGGCATTCTGCAAGCCTGAAGACTTAACACTATGTGGATGCTGCCAAGGCTTCTGGCTTGTATCTTCCCAAGCAGAGGGTTCAGCAGCACCTGGGGCCAATTTATTTATGGCTGGGGCAGCTGAGGAGCACTGTGCTGGAGTGCAGAGAGCAGCATCCTAAGTTAGCCTTGGGCAGTGAACTTGTGGTGGGCACCTCAGGCCAGTTCCCAGAAACCACTCTGTCTTCATAGGCCTCTGGGCCTGTGAAGGCAGGAGCAACCTGGAAGATCTCTGAAGTGCCTTCAAGGTTTCCCATTCTCTTGATGATCCTGTCTCTCTTTACTAATCTCCTTAGCAAATAGTCACTGGGCTACAGCATTGGTTTCCTCTCCTGAACACATTTTTTTACTCTTTACATAGCCTGGCTGAGAGTTTTTCAATTTTTTACCCTCTGCTTCCCTTTAAATTATAAATTCTGCCTCTACCTCATGCCTTTGCTGCCATAATTCAGCATAGGCTGCTAGAAGTAGCTACACGGCTGCCTGAATGCTTTGCTGCTTAGAAATTTCTTCTGCAAAATACCCTGGTTCATTGCTCTTAAGTTCCACATTTCATAATGCCCCTGAACATGGAGGCAATCCAACCAAGTTCTTTGCCTGTTCATAACAAGGGTGACCTTTGCTCCAGCTTCCAGTAAGCTCCTCATTTACATCTGAGACCTCCTCAGGATGGTCTTTACTGTCAGTATTCTGGTCACCACTGTTTAACCAATTTCTAAGAAGTTCCAAGCTTTTCCTGGTCGTCTTGTCTTCTAAGCCTTCCCCAGAATCTATTTTCTAGCTTGCTCCTCCAAATTCTTTTAGCTTGTACCCATTACCCAGTTCCAAAGCTGCTTCCACATATCCAGATATTTGTTATGAGCAACAACCCCACTTCTTGGTACCAATTTTCTGTATGAGTCCATTTTCTGTCACATATCAGAATACCTAAAACTGGGTATTTTATAGGAAAATGAAATTTAGTTCTTACAGTTTGAAGGCTGGGAAGTCCAAAGTCCAGTTGGCATATCTGGTGAGGCCCTTCTTCTTGGTGGGAACTCTCTACAGAGTTAATGGCAACACAGGCAATCACATAGTGAGGATGGCAGGAGCACTTTCATGTGCTCTCCTCATAAAGCCACTACTCCACACCCATGAGAACCAGTTAATCCATTAACCCATTAATGGATTGATCCATTTATAAGGGCAGGGCCCTCACAGTTCAGTCACCTACAGGCCCCACCTTTCAACACTAACAAATTGGGGATCAATCACATGAGCTTTGGAGGGAACAAATATTCAACCCATATCAGTGTCCAAATGAATGAATAGCCGTACATTCTCCATGGGGAAATAACATTGCAGTCTAAGGACCCTGCTGCTCAGAAATGTGATCTGCAGATAGCAGCATCAGTATGCCTTGTGAGCTTGTTAGAAAGACTCTGCAGCTTCTCTGCAGACCTACGGAATTAATTTGCATTTTAACAAGATCCCTGGGTGATTTGTATGCACGTTAAAGTTTGAGAAGCACTAGCCTCAAAGAATCTCCAGTCTGTTTCTGGCCTTCTGCAGTCATGTTTGGAAATGAGGAATTCCCAGTTTGCTGTGTTCCTCAGAATGTATGTTTCACAAGTTGCTCACGGACAGATGCTGACATTCATCTGTGCTTCACCAGCATTTTGCATATTTGAGCACTTTCTGTGTATACACACAGAATATTGTATATTTGAATATATTCTTCATTTGGCCTGGTCATAGTTGCGCTCAACCAAACACAGACTGTTAATTAATCTCTCTCATGTAGACTGTAGATGCCCATAAAAGAAGAGTCAGAATATTGGCAGTTATCTGTGTAGTGTACATGAGTCAGCTCACGTGCTCCAGAAATATAAGTGCTTAGTCCTGTTCTTAGCAAGTGGTTGCTCTAAGACACCCTTCTTGAGAGGCTGTATGGCATAGTGGCTAAGAGTAGGCTCTGGAGCCAGATGGCTGGGATTCAAGCTCCCATTTACTAACTGGGTGACCCTGGCTGAGCAAGCTGATTAATCTTTCTGCCTCAACTTCCTCAGCTATAAAATAAGAATAATAATAGTAGTTGTTTGATTACTTGAGCTAATGTAACGTGCTTAGTGTTTACTGGGAACATTATAACTGTCATCTAGAGAGAATTGTTATATAATATAACTTTATAGAGAGAATTGTTATATAATTGTCCTAATTATTTATAACATACACACACACATATGTAAAACATAATTGTTTTCTGGCAGTACTGCTTTTATCACTTTTTGGTAGGCAGCATAATGACCTCCCAAAGATGTCCACGTGCTAACCCTGGAGCCTGTGAATATGTTACATTACATGGCAGTAGGGAATTAAGGTAGCAGATGGAATTACGGTTGCTAATCAGCTGACCTTAAAATAGGGAGATTATCCTGGATTATCCAGGTGGGCCCAGTGTAACCCTAAGAGGTCTTAATGTAGAAGAGGGAAGCAGAAGAGTCAGTGACAGTATAGTGTGATGTGAGAAAGACTTACGCAGCCATCACTGGCTTCGAAGATGGAAGGAGCCATCAACCAAGGAATGTGGGCAGCCTCTAGAAGCTGCCAAGAAAGTGGATTCTCCCTAGCTCCTCCAGAAAATAATGCAGCCTTGGCAACATGTTGATTTTAAGACACATAATAATAAATTTGAAAAAAAAGGTTTTTTAATAAATAAATTTGTGTTGTTCTAAGCCACTGAGTTTGTGGTAATTTATTACAGTAGCAAATAGAAAACTGGTACAACTCTATTGTCATTTTTAAATCTGCCACCCCTCCTAGACTGTGAGCTCCCTGAAGGCAGGGTCTGTGCCTTTATGTCGTCTTCATGTGCTCACTGCTTGCCAGCATGTGGTAGGTGTTAGTGGAAGGCCGAAGGACTAGCTGCCCATCGGGTTTGCCCCTGGCTTTCCCAGATGAAATAGTAAATGCACAGCTTCTTTTCAGCCTGAGCCCTGCAGTAATGGTAAGGTTCAATTAGGGATCCTTTAAAGAAAAGCTCCAGAGAATGGGAGGCATATTCTGAAAGCAGAAATTGAGATCTGTTTTTGGTTTTCAAGGAGATGTAAGTCTCAGTCTTTCCTAGAACAGTCACAGTCTCTGGCTCTAATTGTCCGCTTCCGTAGTGTATAAAGTAAGGGAAGATAATGAAAGTTGAGAGGTATTAGGTATGTTTTGCGCTTTTCTTGAAAGCCCTAGCTAAATGCACAAATGCAATTATATTAGTCAGCTTGGGCTGCCATAACAAAATACCACAGACTGAGTGGCTTAAACAGCTGAAATTTATTTCTCACAGTTCTGGAGGCTGGAAAGTCCAAAATCAAGGTGCCCATAAGATAGGTTTCATCCTGAAGCCTCTTCTCTTGGCTTTTAGCAGCTGCCATCTCACAAGTGTGCTCACATGACCTTTTCTTTTGGAAGGGGGGGGGTCTGGCAGCTCTGGTGTTTCTTCTTATAAGGATGCCAAACCTATGGGATCAGGGGCCCCACCCTTATGACCTCTTTTAGCCTTAATTACTTCCTTATAGGCCCTCTCTCCAAATACAGTCGCATTGGGGGTTAGAGCTTCAACATATAAATTTAGGGTGGGGAGACAGTTTAGTCCATAAAGGTGATCATAGTGAAACCTGGGGGTGCACGTATAGAATCTGCCTCATTTGCGGTATGGGCAGGGGAAATAGAGAAGCTTCCCTTTGATTGGCCATTGTACATGCCTCATCTCATTTATTTTGCTTGGCTGCCCAGTGAGCTAGGTGGTGTGAATCCATTTCACAGATGAGGAAACAGAGCTTCCTTGAGCCTGTGTAGAAAATCCAGGTTCATCTGTCTCAAAAGGCTTCCTCACTACAATGAATGGTTTTCCCTATCAAAAAGGGGAAATACATATAATAAAAGAAATTTCATACTTGGACATCTCCGTGGTAGTGTTAGCTTCCACTTTCAGGTCTCCAGAGCCCATCCCCTCAGATGACAGAGCCAATACTGCACATGACATTCCAGTAAGGGGTGAAAACTGCTAATCAGATGTGTTATTGTGATGCAAGCCTCTCAGACACTAATAATTCAGAGAGATGGATGCTTGGCTCAACCAAAGGACAATCTCTGGGTCCCAAATCCCAGGACCGCCAGTGTGGTGTGTAGTGAACAGCATCTGTTGGTGCATTTTGTGAGCCTGTTCTTTACAAGACCTGAGAGCTTTCCTCCCACAGCCTCCTTCCACCACGACCACACAGTTTCTAAAGGATAAGTCATTTATGTTAAAATTGTGGAATGGCTGCTTCTGGTTTTGTGGGCTCTCTGTTTCAAGGGACATAGTCATTGATTAGTCTTGATGAAAAGGTCAGTAAGTAAGACCCCAGGCTGTCTTCTCCAGGATAGTGCAAAGTGGGGAAGAAACGCCAGCGGGCACTCAGGTAACTGGGGGTGCTCGCTCTGCAGGGAGTGCCGCACCAGGCGTCATGGAGGCAGAGCTCCCTCTGCCCTCTGCTGGCTGGGGGAGACAACGCCCTTCATGGTCGTGTCTCTAGCACTGCTGAGTTTTGAGTTCCTTCTACAGCTGTACCACCCTGAATGCTTCTGAGCTTGTCTGAATCCAGAGTTCCAAAAGCCAGCAAATATATGACCCCTGGGAGCCCAAGTCCCAGGGTGAGCTTATGGGACCAGAGCTCCTGAATCATGCCTCCTTGCCTGCTAAGGGGAAGGAACGGGAGTGCCTGGAGCTCAGTGATCAGGTACAGATTGATCTCTAGAGTTTGACCTGGCTCTTTGGAGCCTACCACCTCTGTGGGGAAGACACTATTTACTACCAAATGGCTTGAGGTGATTTTTGGAGTCTGGGTCAGAATTCCACCCAGTTCAGCTATTTATCAGCAGTGGGACCTCAACAAATTGTTTAATCCAGGGGTCACAGGCCGGCAGCCAGGAGCTGTGTCCTGCCTGCAGACCTGTTTGGTTTGGCCTGGATCACAGAGTATTTTAAGTATAGAAATTTCACAATGAAATTTGGGTTTCTAGCTTCCTTTAAGGAATTGGGAGATGTGGCTCTGTGGGGCCCTCATTCCTGCATAGCAGATCAGTGGGAGCCAGCCCCACCCACCCAGGTTTGCAAGCTCACCAGAGCCTGTCTTGCCTCTCTTGGCCTCCTCATTTGTAACATCTGCCTGGCCCCTCTGAGCATTTGGGTTTGTGACCTCTGGTTTAACCTCTCTCTGCCTCAGTTTCCTCATCTTAAAAAAAACATATCTTGAAAACATTTTGCTAAGTGAAAGAAGCCAATCACAAAAGGACACATATTGTATGACTCCATTTATATGAAATGTCCAGAATAGACAAATTTATAGAGACAGAAAGTAGACTAGTGGTTGCCGGGGCTTAGGGGAAGGGGGTGGAGAGAGATGGGGAGTGACTGCTAATAGGTATGGGGTTTTTTGGAGGTGGTAAAAATGTTCTAAAATTGGTTGTGGTGATGGTTGCACAACATTGTGAATTCACAAACCACTTGTACACTTATGGTATGCAAATAATATCTCAATTTTAAAAAATAAGAATGTCAGTGGTGTTTTTTACAACATAAGGGAAGCATGCATCAAATGGTCACAATTATTGTCTCCTGAGATCAAAATAGGCATCCTGTCCTGTCTCTGACTCTCGTTTTTCCTTTACGGTTTTTCCACAGGTTATACCCAGGGGATGCTTGGGATATGTTCTATCAGCTATCTCGTGGGCCTTTTTAGAAGGTCCTTGGCCCTTTTCCGAGGCAAATGTTTTACTTTTCTTGTCCAGTTACTGGAGACTAGTGAGCAAGTGGAAACCAAATTACTTAAATACTCAGCAAAGCAGATGGAGGAGATGTTTATCCAGATTCTCTTCGGGATTTTGCTGCCTGGAAATTCCCGTTAAATCTGAGAGTACTTCAAAAAGTTCTTGGAAATATTTCTGTTATCTTTCAATTCTGTTTTTCTGTGAACTTTTTGAAGCACCCTTATACAGTATGTTACACAGAAGACTGGGATGGGTAATTGGACTTGCCAGGGGAAAAAAAAGTCAGCAGCCCCAAGTCCATGCTGGAAGGTTCACATTACAGGAATAAACGTCACCTCTTGGTTTACCTTTATGTGCCTTGACCCAGGAATATAGCAGGTGCTCAGTCAACATTTATCAAATGAACACAGTCTTGTGTGGTATATATAAGAACACAGTTTGTCTCCCGGATTCTGACTTGGCGCTAATACTGTCATTTGAGCATGTGCAGTGCAGAGCACATTACGGGCATAATCTAACTTAATTTTCTAAAAACAGTGTAAAGTCATTGTGCTTATCAACCCTGCCTTACAGCTGAGGATGTCTTCTCTGGATACATGGGAACCTGAGTGCAGTGGCTAAAACCTCTGCCATGTGGGACAGCCGTTGGGACATTTGGGCATCGCCATATGAAATGGGATTGGGATTAAATGAAATAATGAAGTGTCTGGCACTTGGTGGGCATCCAACGGGGTATAGCTAAGATATTCAGGGAGGGAGATAGTATAACATAGTGGGTAAGATTTTAGTCTTCAGGGTCAGAAAAATCTAGGTTTGGTTTTTGACACACCATCTACAAGTTGTGTGACATTTTGTATATTTCTTAACTTCTGTGAGCCTCAGTTTCGCCAGACTGTAAAATGGATATAATAGTACCTAACTTGGTAGCTTGCTTTACGGTTTAGACAGTGCATCCAGCACATTGCCTGGCATATAGTAAGTGCTCAGCAAATGGTTACTCAGTTCCTGCCATCACAGTAGAAGACCAGCCCTAGAGTTCATTTCAAAACATCCCAAGTACACACCTCATCTGTTCTCCCTGTGTGTATGGAGGCATGCTTCGGGCTTGTCTGAATGCTGATCAGCGTGGGAAAATGTATGGAAAAAGCTACATTTCACTTGGGGGCCTCAGTTCTGCACAAGGGAATTGTCATCTTAATTGGGTGTGTTCACATTGCCACTGCAGTGGCTTAAGAAGATGGGAGGGAGGAACTGTGTTACAGTTAAAAGGGCTCAGACTTGTAGATGTCAAGGGATCAGACCCACTGCAACCCTGGGGATTTCTCTGAGACTGTTACAAATCTGGAGGATGGGGATAATAATAGCTGCAAAAGGATGTTGTCCTTAGGAATAACCGAAACCTGAAATACTCAGCATAGAGTGAGTGCTTCGAAAGTGTCTGGCTTTGTGCAGCCTGTGACTGTGAGTGTGCAGTGTTACAGAGGCTCAGGAGCCCAGTGCAAGGCTGTGGCATTGTTGCTGAGATGGTGGCCCCGGGTTCTCCCTTGGCTGATGGCAGTCCAAATGTGTCCTACCCTGTCTCTGGCTCTTTCTCCCATCAAGGAAGGGGTAGTTGGTGTGGCAGTCTTCACAATGATGAGGGTGGTGCTGAGAGCGTTGGCCCGCATTGGGGTTTCTCTCTTCTGGGGAACAGCAGTTTCTGCCATCCTGCGACACCACTCATCAGCTGAGGATGTAGGCTTTGAGTAACCTCTGTAGACGCCTCGCCGACCAGGATTTTTCAGCACTTTTTGCAGGAAACCGGGTAGAAGAAGCAGCTTCTCTTCTCTAGTGCATAGAACAGTAATGTCTGTGACCTTTGCGTCAGTGAAGGTCCCCAGGGATTTGTGATCGGGAGAGTTTCTGGGCCAGAGATTAACTTCAAAACGAGTTCAGCCTCAGATCCCCTACCTCTGGCTTCCAACCTATAGATGAAAAAAGAGACAGTGCGGTCTTTTGAAGAGAGACTAGGCCTGGAAGTGGGGATGCCCAGATTTTAAACTTGACTTACTCCACTTCCCTTATAGTTCCTTTTTTCTCTCTGCACTTTCCCAGTGAAGTAGAGAAACCAAACACCCAGCGAGGAGTTAGAGTACACCTTCTGCCCTGTGCAGGTACACTGCAGGTAACATCCTGGCATGTACGTCTCCCCCCAGCCACGGCTCTGATGACTTGGGCCCTTCTCGGTGCATGCTGGGATCCTAGTAATGGTGCCCTTTGCAACTACTAACTTGAATTATAAGATTCAAGGACTGCACAAATACAGTACTGATGAACCGGACAGGTTAGGTTTAGGTTTGCTTAACACCCCATGTCAATATGGCAGCATGGGCCTTGCCCAGGTTGCCCTACAGCTTGTGCTATCCTTCAACTCTGTCAGCCTTCACAGATTCCACCCACTAACAGGTGTTTACTGATTCCCCACCTGCTCCAGGTCAAGCATCCAAAATCCAAAATCCAAAATGCTCCAAAATCCAAAACTTTTTGAGTGTTGATGTGATGTTCAAAGGAGATGTTCATTGGAGCATTTTGGATTTCAGATTTTTGGATTTGGGATACTGAACCTTTAAGTGTAACGCAAATATTTCACAATGCAAAAAAATCCGAAACACTTCTGGTCTCAAACTTTTAGATAAGGGATACCCAACCTGTATCTGCAAAGCACTGATGCAGAGGGAGGGCTGGTACCGGAGATGTGGAGAAGCGTGGCGCAGTCCTCAAGGACTTTTTCAAGGAGTTGTGGACATGAGAAGGAATTTAACTGGTGACATCCAACAGTGTATTGCTGGGTACAGAGTGAGGGTCACTGAGTCCGTCAGCATTCAGAGGAGAGGTGCTCACTTTGTGGGATAGTCGGTGTATTAGTCCATTTTATGTTGCTTATAACAAAATACCTGAAGCTGGCTAATTTATAAAGAAATGAGATTTGTTTCTTACAGTTTTGGAGGCCAGGAAGTCCAAGGTCCAGGTAACACATCTGCTGAGGGCCTTCTTCTTGGTGCAGGCTCTCTACAGCAATGCAGTGTGCATAGGAATGCAGGCAATCATGTGGTAAGAATGGCAAGAGCTCTCTCATGTGCTGTCCTTATAAAGACACCAGTCCACACCCATGATAACTCATTACTCCATGAATGGATTAATCCGTTTATGAAAGCGTAGTCCTCACAATCCAATCACCTCTGTAAGGCCTCACCTTCTACCACCATATTGGGGTTAAGTTCCAGCATGAGCTTAGGGGGACATTCAAACCATAGCAGTCAGGAAAAGCAAGAGGTTGGCTTTGAGCTGGACTTGAAGTCTGGATAGAATGTGGAGGGGAGTGGAAGCTTTTCCAGCGGGTGGGGCAGACAGGATGTGTAGAAGCAGCATAAGCAGCAGGGGCCCAGCAAGAAGGCAGTGCTGGCTGGAGTGGAAGGTCATGCCAGGGAGCCGGGCAGGAAGGCTGAGAGGTCAGCCTGGCCCTGATTGTCCCAAGTGTCGGGTAAGGAGTGTGGCCTTCATTCCTGGGACAAATTGTTTCTGCTTGTGGACCAGGGGTTGACCCCCTGGCCAGGGCCAGTGCTCTCCAGGCTGATGATCTCTGGAGGTGAAGAATATTCTACCCATAAGTACAAGGGTGCAGACAGTAGAGACTTGGGTTCCCAGGGCCACAGGACTTGAACGAGCCATGTTTTTGTAGTGGCCGGCGTGCCCTGAATGGAGCCCTGGTAGGTTTCAGGTCGGGGAGGTCTTCCAGCTGGTGTCGAGCAAAGGAGAAAGGTGCTGCTGGGCTTGCAAAGGTGAGGGGGCCAGGGGTACTGACCAAAAATGTTCGCCTTTCCCAGCCTCTCCCTTTAGGAGGCCCCGTTATTCTGGCAAGCTGTTGCCCCAACATCAGAGCCACAGTCCCCATAGGTCCTCTTTCCCCATTCAGTCACTCTGTAAGCTTTTGTGGTCTTCAGAGTCCCTGGGTGCCATTCAAGTCCATACCACCCCACCTAAAGTTCCTGTCATTCCCCTGCTCACCACTTTCCGTGGCCCCCTCTGCCACCAGAGTTAAAAGCCAGTTCCTTTGCCAAGCCTTTAGGGTCCTGAGCCATATGACTGGAGCAACTTCTTCAACCTCGTCACCCAATTCTCCACATGCAGTCTCTGCTTCTGCCAAATGCCTGCTCTTCCTTCCTCTGCACCTCTGTTCAGCCTCGTCCTGAACTGCTCCAGAACGAACACCTACTCACCCTCCAGAGTCCCGCTCCAGTGCTGCCCTCGCAAAGCCGCGTCCCTCCCCACAGCTACCAGGCTACCAGCCTTTCTCACTCTTGCCTGCCCCTCATGTTGCACTTTTTTTACCAGATTTTTTTCTCTGCTTTGCACAGTAGTCCTTGAGTACTCTCCTGTGTCCTCTCCTCCCCACCCCAGCAGACAGCCCCTCAAAGGCAGGGTATGCATCCCATATGCTGGCTGTCTCATGGGAAGAGGGTCCTGTCCTGTTGCTCAGTGAATGTTTGTGACCTGAAACAAGGAGACAGGAGAAGAGGTGGTTCCAGGGATGCCGGAGCTACCCTGTGGGCTGGGTCTCCTTTTGGATCCCTTGCTGCAGCCTTGAGGATGTTCTCACTCCCACTGCTGGTGCTGATCTAACTTGTACCAAGCAGAAACATGTCTTGGCTTCCAAGCAGGCTGTCTGGGCAGGACTGGATGTACAGCTGCTTGCAGTGGGCTTTGGTGCATCTCCACATCCTGTACTTTTCAAGAACAAGGAGACATGGGTTCTGGATCTTTGTGGAATATAGGAAACAGTGTTTTTCATCAAAAGTATTTAAAACTGAAGCTAGAAACAAATCATTCTCAGTTCTCAGACTGTGTTCACAAATTCTTTAGGCAGTATGAAATCTCAAATTCAGTCTCTTAGAATTAAGAGAGATGTATTGCTGCGTTGGCCAGGAATCGAACCTGGGCCTCCCGCGTGGCAGGCGAGAATTCTACCACTGAACCACCAATGGTCCACCTGTCAGCAGCTGTGTGGGCACTCCCTTTAACCCCAGCCTTGGGCCTCCTTGTATATATGCTGATTCAACATTATAAGGCTAGATCTGATGCTGCCACATCTGCACAGCTGCAAAAACAGAAAGCTTAGACTCCAGAGCAGGAGGGAAAAGGCAAGAAGCAGAAGGGTGTATGCATGTGTATGTCAGGAGTTGATTTGCCTTCAGACCTCAGGACAGAAACTAGAACTCAGGTCCTCCTCAGTAGCAAAAGCGCATAAGACTTTTTATGACTTTCTCCCCTCTGATGTTTGGGTCCTCCCATTCCATTCCAAGTTCATTCTTGTGCTGAGCTGTTTAACTGTTCTCAGGTTTCACACCAGCCTCCCGCTGGAGACTGTCCAAGGCAGAAGTCAGAACAGCAGGAGTCCCCTTACAGGGGAGGGCATGAAGGCCGTGCTTTCACAGCCAGTAGTGCTTCTCTGGACAACCCAGCTAGTGCTCTTCATGTGCTCACTAGGCGGAGAAGTGTGGTCCCAGATTCATGGGCGTCCTTGGCTGCTGTGGCCTAGTGTGGTTGAGGAGATTGGCTACTCCAGCAGAATCTCTATGTGAGGAAACTGGCCAGGAAAAGGTAAAAAAGCAGCACAGCGTTGCATTGGCCGGGAATCGAACCCGGGCCTCCCGCGTGGCAGGCGAGAATTCTACCACTGAACCACCAATGCTCCAGCTGTTCCCTGGAGCATCTGCAGAGTTCTTTGAAAGGGACTGTCCCTATCATTACTTAGAGACAGGAGGCCTGGTAGATCACTGGGCCTCCCCTGGCTGGTTTGTCCAGTTGGGGAAACCAGACAGGTTTATGCAGAACCATCCTTGCGGGCCTTAATACACTGCTTTGGGAGTTGTAAACTATGAACTGGCATTCATCCATAGCCCTCAGACACATAAAGATCAAAGCAAGAGGCACCTCACTGGCCATTTGTGTAGCCCCTTCCTGAAACACCCATCTCTGCTCCAACATCCACCAGCTCAGGAGCCAGCCTGTTTTGTGCTGTCTAGTGTGAACAGTGCCTGACACATAATTGGTGCTCCACATGTTTTGCTATATTTAATCTTTAATTTGTTGTTTCTTTGAACAACCTTTTTGCGAGAGTGGTCACTGTCCCCCAGGACCACACATTTGTTTTTGAGCAGTTCTAATTACTATAAAGTCCTTGACATTAAGCAGGAACCACACAGACCGATACCTTTTAGACATGACTGTCCTTAAAATTCTTTAAGCCAACTTGAGACCCCCATTTATGCCACAGGTGAGCAGCGTGCCCACCATGATTGGATGCAAAGCAATGAGAGAGAGTCCGGGTGGTTGCTTCAGAAGTCTGTGGTCTCTAGACTGCCCCCCTCACCCTCACCCCTTCACTAGTGTGTGCCTCGCCTGCCCCTCCATCTCCCTGGCGTCCCCAGGCTTCTCAAGGCACTCTTTCACGTGCTCTCCAGAAACCAGAAGAGGCTTTCCTGCTACCGTGATGGAAACCCAATCTCCCTACATGGAGATACCAGAATTACCACGGTCAGCCCATCCTGGTGGATTTCCCACTGCCGTTCTGTTCTGTTCAACGAGGTCGGCTGGTTCCCCCTCTTTGCCTTTGCTCACACCGTTCCTTCTGCACACAAGGCCTGTTGCCTTCTCTCGCCCTGCCTCCCGCAAGATCCGGCTCAGCCGCCACTTCTACAGAGACTGCCCCAGCACCCCAGGCGCAGCTCTCCCACAGTGAGCTGGGCCATTTGCCACCATTGTCCCGCGTGAGACTGCTCACCACAGGGATGCTGTAGGCTTCCAAAAGGTAGAGGCTTCGCCTTCGTGCCCATGGAGCTCTGAAAACAGACTCTGGTCTGTTATAGAACCAGGCCTCCCTCTGGGGCAGGGCCTGCCTTGGGAGGCCCTGCGTTACCTCCCACAAAGGCTGGTCTCCCACAGACCTGCTCCTCAGCCCTGTCAGTGTTGCTGCCCAGGGGGACAACATGGAGGCAGCATCTGCCCTTCTTCTCCTCTCCCCTCCCCGTGTTACATGGGGTTTAGTTCTAGAAACAGTCCCTCCTGCCCTTTCTCACTGCCTCAACCATATTTCAGGCCATCTTACCCCAATAGCAGCAGTGTTCCCCTGTGAGTTTCTTCCTTGGCCTCATTCTAGTTTCTTCTGTCAAACCAGCCCCCCCAGCCCAGCTTCTCCAGAGGCGTCTAATGAAGGCATAGGTCTGAGCTTGCCATCCGTTGCTAGAAAACTTTGACTGATCCTCTTTTCCTTGACTGTCTCCAGCCACCCCTCCCACATGCCAGACTCCTCGTCCTTCCCTAAGCATGCCATGTCTTCTCAGCACCCTCTTCCTTTGGCTGGGTTCTTCTCTATGCCTGAGATGCCCTGCCTGCCTCTCTTCGCCTGCAAAATGTTTGTTAGTGTTTGTAAGCTCTAACTCCAGTGGCACTTCCCTGTCCTCTTGGACTGCCAGGGAGAGGAAGCCTTGCATCTTTTTGCTTCTCCAATGTCAGAAGTGCCACTTTGCTACAATTACTTGTTTATATGTGGATCTTGCCCATTACACTGGGGCCTGACTCAGCTGTGTGTCTCTAGGACTGTCCCTGTAAAGAATGGCACAGGTGCAGAGAACTTCCTGGATGCATGGATGGAGAGCTGAGCAAGTGTTGAATAAAAACAGTTGATCAACTGATGATGCGTTGCATATTTTAGTCCCCAATGAGATGTTCATTTGCATTCTCTTAGATTCCCAGAAGTGAGATAGCACCACTGTTCCTCATTCCATTGTACACAAAGGGAAACTGAGACTCAGAGCAGGGAAACCACATTGATGCAGCCAGCTTCTCCCAGCCAGCAGCAGAACTGGGACAACCGCCCTGAGATGCTTGACTTCTGATTCCTCTTTCTAAACAGGTCATCTCCCTTCCTTATCCCAGCCCCAGGCCCTGGAGCCTGCAGAGGTAGCCTGATTCTGCTGGCCCCACAACCCTCCTCTCCTCTCTCTCTAGGCTGGTCCGGGAGTTCGTGGCCCAGAACAACACAGTGCAGATCAAGCATGTGATCCAGACCCTGTCTCAGGAGTTTGCCCTGTCTCAGCACCCCCACAGCCGGAAAGGGGGCCTCATCGGCCTGGCCGCCTGCTCCATCGCACTGGGCAAGGTGGGCCCTTCCCCAAGTCACAGACTTACCAGCGACGGCCTTGACTCTGACCAAGTCATCCAGATGCCTTCCTTCCCAAGACCCAGCAGGGCATTGCAGACCTGTGTTTTATTGCTACCTTTCCACACCTAAGATGGCCTTAAAGCCTGGCACCCCTGTCCCCAGGCATGGCCACTTTCCTGGGAGGCCAACTTGGGGGGTTCTTGGAGCTCAGCCCTCACACAAAGGCCTGAGCATCTTCAGGGAAGCTGGGATGCTGCAGGCTATGGGTCCGGGGTCTGATGCATTCTGAGCTGTCTTCTCCTCCTGCCCCATTGCAGGACTCGGGGCTGTACCTGAAGGAGCTCATCGAGCCAGTGCTGACCTGCTTCAATGATGCGGACAGCCGGCTGCGCTACTACGCCTGCGAGGCCCTCTACAACATCGTCAAGGTGGCCCGGGGTGCAGTGCTGCCCCACTTCAATGTCCTCTTCGATGGCCTGAGTAAGGTAACTGCTCCTCCTCTGAGCTGGGCTGAGCTCGGTCTAGCCCTTAACTTGACCTCTGAGACTTGGGCGCTTGTGTCCCTTTTCCTAGATGCAAGCAGAGCAGATAAGCATGTGGCTGCAAGGGATACTTACTATCTGTTGAATCTCATATTTTTTTTTGTAAATGGGCTTGTATTTATAGTTTTTTTTCATTTCTCTATCAATTCTTTTTTATTGTGTTTTAGGAAAGTATCAGTCTGTCACACATTGGAGGGGAAAAACTGCTAGTCAGAGAAGTGCTAACCTCCCTGGTAGAAGGTGGGGATGGAGAGTCCCTCATATAGACCACTCTTCCCCTGTGCAGTGGGCGGTGGTTATTTCAGCTCACAAATGCTCTAGAAAAAGCCTGATGAGGAGCGACCACTTGACCCAGTCACAGCAGGACACAGGGGAAGTCCTTGAACAGAAGGAGGACTCTGCTGCCTCTGGTCTCTGGCCAGGTCCCACTTTGTCCATCTCACTTCTCGCCTCTCAGATTTGCCACTGACAGAGGTGCCCGTTGGATGGTCCATGCTGCACCAAGGCCTTGGCCATGGGTTTGCAGGAGATTCCTTGTGTTACATTTGATCGTGACCATTGCCTCTGTGTCTCTCTCCTCTTGCTGTGCCTCTCATAGCTGGCTGCTGACCCAGACCCCAATGTGAAGAGTGGATCTGAGCTCCTCGACCGCCTTTTAAAGGTATTTGTACTTTGCCCCCACTCATATTTTTAGAACCTATTTCTTCCATCTGTCTATACAGATTAGAAATTCCATCACTGGGGATGCTCTTTCTAATTTTTTCTAAACATTTTCATTTATACACAGTAAAAACTACTTTTTGGTTTGCAGGTCTATGACAAGAGTATGGAGCTATGTCACCACCACACTCAAAACACAGAACTGTGCCATCACCCTGAATGTCCCCTTGTGCTGCCCCCACCTGGGGCAAAGGAGATTTCTGTTGCCTTTTACACCACCCTTCCCTGACAACAGGGGCTGGGCGTTCGATCTCTACCATAGAGGTGTAGCCTTTCACCATTCAGTTAGTTCTCTTGAATTTGATTCCTGCTTTTGGCCCATCAGTTTCACCTATCCTTTGGCCTGTAACAAGATGGATACTCCAGGGACCTCTCCTGCCTAGCTCAGGCTCCACCATTTTCCTCTGTGGCCACCTGACCCTTAAAACCAGTCCTGGGCCAGGAATTCGGCCAGGTCAGGCAGCCCTGGTCTATCGCTCTGGGCAGCTCACATTCCTTTTATCCACAGGACATTGTGACTGAGAGCAGCAAGTTTGACCTGGTGGGCTTCATACCCTTGTTGAGGGAGAGGATTTACTCCAACAACCAGTATGCACGGCAGTTCATTATCTCCTGGGTAAGTCCGGCTCCTGCCACGGTTACTCCAGCCATAAGGAGCCTCTGGTTTAGTGAAATTTGCTCCCTGGCACGCCCTTGGCAGTTTGGGTACAGAGAAGCCTCCTTATTACCCCTCTGGTAGCCATTAACACTGATCATTTGAAAACACTTTACTCTGCTTGCTGCAGAGCCCATCATGTTTGCCCTTGCAGGGATCTGATTGTTTTCTTGTCCCAGGAGATTCCCAGATTTTTCTGTGAAGCCAATAGTGCTACTTCCAGCAGCCACCTTCTGTGGCTGTGTCTGTCCTTCCCCATCCATTGCCTTCTCCCCAGACATCTGAATCTCCCTAGAGGCAAATTACATGACCCCTGCCCTTTTAACTAAACCTAATAGCTGCTGGCCCCCCACCCCATGGGACCCCTGCAGTGCCTCCACAGCATCCCCCTCCTGCTGCCCAGGTCCCAGAGGATTGGGGAGGAGACAGGCTTCTTGGCCAGTGTAACTTCCCTTCCTGGTTTCTTCCCCCACGGTCAGATCCTGGTTCTGGAGTCTGTGCCAGACATTAACCTGCTGGATTACCTGCCAGAGATCCTGGATGGACTCTTCCAGATCCTGGGCGACAACGGCAAAGAGATTAGGAAAATGTGAGTGGAGAGAGGGGTGGGCATCTGCTGCCTGCCGGGCCCCTCAGTGTGCACATGTACCCTACACCCCAGACAGACAACAGCAGAGGAGCACAAAGTTCAGTCCTCCTCCTGGCTCATGTGCTTCCGCTGTGAGGAGCTGAGCCCATCAGCCCCCAGCCTCTGAAAAATGTTCACCTGACAAGTCACATGGTGTGGTTGGCCTCCAAGTGGCCAACCTGGAACAGAAACGGGCACTGGTTGAGGCTCCTCCAGCCCTGGCTGACGTGCTTTTTCTGTTCTCTTCTCATTGGTAGGTGTGAGGTGGTTCTGGGAGAATTCTTGAAAGAAATTAAGAAGAACCCCTCCAGTGTTAAGTTTGCTGAGATGGCCAACATCCTGGTGATCCACTGCCAGACCACGGGTGAGTGTGTGTATGCACGCCGCCACCACCACCTTGGAAACACCTTCCTCTCATCATCTCAGCATCAGTGAGGGGCAAGGGAGGGTGCTGGTAGGAGTGTTGGCCAGTGTGACACGGGACCTTAGGAGCAGTGGAGTGGTGAGTCTTTGTGATAGGGAGATCCAGGTTCTCTGTCAACATGGAGGCCCTTTCAGTTGACCTGGCCTGGAGTACACTAAGATCTGGAGACCTTCTTGTTGGCGAGCTTGGCCTTAGCACTGAGAGTTGAAATACTTGGGGATTGGGATTGTGTATCAGCTTCTGTTGGGTATGAAACCACCGAAAAACATAATTGCTTAAAACAACAGTTACTTATTATTGATCTTTAGTCTACAGGCCACCTGGGTGGTTCTGCTCATCTGGGCCAGGCTTGGCTGGGCTCAATGGTGTGCCTACAGTCAGCTGGAGGGTGGGCTGGGGCTGGGTGGCCTACAATGGCCTCACTCATGTCCTGCGGTTGACACCTGTCAACAGGAGCAATGGGACAATTGGTCCATGTCTCTCATCACCCAGCAGGCCAGCCCGGGCACATTCATGTGGTATCAGCAGGGTTCTAAGAGAGACGGTGGAAATGAGCAAGGTCCCTTGGCCTTGAGGCCTAGGTTTGAACCAGGCACACGATCACTTCCACCACATTCTGTTGACGAAAGTAGCAAGGCCATCACAGATTCAAGGAGTAGGGAAGTAAACTCCACTTCCTGGTGAGTGGAAGTGCAGGGTCGCATTACAGAGGGGCATGGGTACAGGGAGCGGGAGAGGACTGTGGCTACCTTCTCAGCCTGGCACAAGATTATTATGCCATTCCAACCTGGTGTCTGTACGCACCTTTGGAAGGCAAAGCACCCAGGTCACGGAGAGGCTAGACGCAGTCAGCCCTTGGGTCCCCTTCCTCCAGTCCATCCTGCATGTATGGTCAGTAGAAGGAGCACTCTAGAAGCCCATGCTGACCCCTCTGGAGCCCACCGATTCCCCTTCCAGACGACCTGATCCAGCTGACTGCCATGTGCTGGATGCGCGAGTTCATCCAGCTGGCTGGCCGGGTGATGCTGCCCTACTCTTCTGGGATCCTGACTGCAGTCTTGCCCTGCCTGGCCTACGATGACCGTAAGAAAAGTATCCTTCGCTCAGGGAGAGAAGAAATGAAAGCAGCCCTAAAGGAGGCTGTGAAGTTGAGGGACCCTGGAGTGGGAATAGGGGCTCCCTTAGGATTCATCACACCTCCACACAGTCCCCAGCATCTAGAGAACAAGAGGTAGAGCTGAAGATGGATTGGGAAAGCCAGGGACATGGAGCTCATGCTGGCTGTCCCCAAACCTCACCTGGTGACTTACAGATCTGGACCAGCTCTCCCAGGCCCCAAGGTTCCAACCCTCTGAGCTCATACTGCCCCAGTGTGAAGAAAATCCTGTGGTGGGAGGGCCACCAGGAAGGGGCCCTATTAGAAAAAATAGGAGCATCTCACAGGGGCTCCAGTATGGGAGGGAGAACAGGGCCTCAGTTCAGACTGCCTGTCTGCCTGCTAAGTAAGCCTCTGGGAAGGACTGAGCCCCTGACCAGGAATACTAGTGACCTAAGGTTCAAGGAAGACTCCCAAGGGTGGGGTCACTCCTTACATCAGTAGACTCAGGCATCAAGGAGGTGGCCAATGTGTGCAACCAGAGCTTGATGAAACTGGTCACCCCTGAAGATGATGAGCCAGACGAGCCGAAGCCAGTGGGACAAAGGCAGACAGAACCCAACCCCGATGACTCCCTGCCAAAGCAGGAGGGGACAGCCAGTGGTGAGTAGACTCTGTCCCACACCCCTCACCTTCCATGGAGGGCCCCAGGGAGCCAGAGGTCAGAGGACTTGACTTGGGGCCTCACTTAAACAACCAGGGCTATTTACGTGTGTTAACTCATTTCACACTGCTAACAACCCAGTGAGGCAAGAACTATTATCCCCATTCTGCAGATGGGCAGGGAAGCCAAGCATCGTGACCAGGACCTGGCAGCTGGTAAATGGGGGATTTGGACCCAGGCGATCTGCCTCTGGAGCTCATGCTCTCACTCTTACTGCCTCAAAGACCATCACGTTTTTCTTTAGTCTTTTTCTGGGCTCAGCTACAGGAAATGTTTGTTTTCAATGTGGGGAGGTCTGGAGCACAGCGGAGGTACCAGGTGGCTGCATGGTTCTCTTGATTCTTGGTCGTGGACATGCAGCCACCCACTGCCTTTACCGTGTGGGTCATTCTCAGAGGGAGGGTTAAGAAAGCTCTAGCTGTAGTTTTTTCAGTACTTGGGAATTAATTCTATTGCCTAAATCAACGCCTTTAAAAAATGAAGTTGTTCTGCTCTTCTTTCAAACTCTTTTAACATTATTTTCTTGTTTATTTGTAACAAAAACAAAACCGCTTTTATGCTGATTGGGGTCTAGATTGACTAAATGCTATCTAGAACTCTGACGTTTTTATATCTCTTGGGCCTCTGTCCTCGCTGGGAGGTCACTGATCAGCTTTGGGGTGATGTCATCCTTTGCAGAATTAGCCAGAGAGTAAATTGATGCACACCTACACAAATCTTTAAGGGTAGCAGAGTAAGATCTGGAACCTGCCCATAGGAGCCAAAAGAATTGCTAAAATGTTTTCTGCCATTGCCATTCACGGACTTCTCTTCTAAGCATCTGAGCAGAATGTCAAGCAGGTGTGCCCTGTGTCCCTCCTCCTGTGGGTTTGCTGGTAGCATTGAGCAGCATTCCGTGCTGGACCTGGCTCACGTGTCAGGTTACAGCTGTGCTGGCGCCACTGGGAGCCAGTGCAGCAAAACAGCTGGAGGCGGAGCAGCACTCAGCTGGAGCATTGGTGGTTCAGTGGTAGAATTCTCGCCTGCCACGCGGGAGGCCCGGGTTCGATTCCCGGCCAATGCAGCAGCTGAAGCCTTTTTGGCAGCTCCTGGAAAAAGAAAACTTGAGGATAAGTTAGTGTGGGCCTTCCTTGGGGATAAGTTAGTGTGGGCCTTCCAAGGGAAAAACTTTCTTGCTGGGGAAAACTAGAAGAATCTCAGGGATAGACATATTTTGAGAACTTTCATATGAGTGTTGTATTTTGGTTTTCTTTTTGTTTTCTGTTTCTCATTTTAGAACATGTAAAAAGTAGAGAAAAATACAAAGAAGCAAAACAGCCCCCACCAAGAGACAACCAGTATTAAAATTTTGTCGTATTGTTAACAGTTTTTTATTATGCAGTTAAGGTCATACAACTTAAACAATTACACATCTCACTTTTTTCTGGTTCGCTGATGGATTTTTGTTTTGTTTTGCTTTATTTTGTTTTGGCTTTACACAAAAGTTAGTGCCTCTTAATCCATACAGTCAGAAAGTCGAGTAATGGTTGCCTGGGCCAGGGGGAGAAGGGGTACTGGGACTGACTACTAACAGATCCTGGTTTCTTTTTGGGGTGATAGAAATATTCTGGTATTGAATAGTGATGAGTGTTACACAATTTTGTGAATATACTAAAAACCACCTAGCTGTACACTTTAAAATGGTGAATTTTGTGATAAGTGAAGTTTTATATTATACAAATTATATCTCAGTTTTTAAAAAGTTAGTGCCCCTTCCTCCAAAGTGGAACCAGCAGTCCCTACCCCACCCTTTCTGTTTACGTGGCAGCAAACCAGACCCTCTGGAAGGGAATTGTTCCGCTCCATAGTTCATGGCAGCAGACAAAAGCCTCTCTGCAGGCTGTAGCATTGGTGGTTCAGTGGTAGAATTCTCCCCTGCCACGCGGGAGGCCCGGGTTCGATTCCCGGCCAATGCATCTGACTTACTTTTTTAGATAGTTTCTCTAAGCATTCTTCAAATAGCTGCCTACTCAGGAGAGTATTATCCTAAACCAGGATACGTTCAGGCAGCTTGGCTGCAGATTTTACTGCCTCATAAACAGCATTTCCACAGATGAAAAGCTCACTTTATAGTAGTTCCCAGAGATGGCAAAAGCTAATTTGGGGTTTCACATCCACCCTCAGCCTCACTCAGCTTGTAACTAATCACTAGTCTTTTACCAAAGTGCCCAGGACAAGGCCCCAGCAAGCCAAGAGACAGATGATTTATCTAGTTGGTCAACAGTTCAATCCCAGGCTCTTGTGCGTACTCTTCCCTCTGCTCTCACTGTTCCAGCCCTGGTCCACCTGGCTGAAGACAGGAACCTAAACTTCATCTTCCTCGTAGTGTCTTTCTCTCCCACCCAGTCTGTGCTGATGCATCCACAGCACCATGTTCTTAATGGCACGTGTATACATGTGCACATGCACACACGCGCACACACGCCAGCCTCCAGAACTTCTCCTACCTCTTCTTCCCACAGGGACCTCCAGGCAAGGCAGGCCTCATTTGTGCCATGCTGTTCCCAGCCCCTCTCCACTTGCTCCAGCTCCCACTTCGCTCTGCCCCTTGGGGGAGCCACAGCACAGAGTCCTTTCCCTGATTCTGAGTTTTTACAGCACTTACCCTGTCCAGGCTGTTCCCCTCCATGGCGTCTCCTGATTGTCTCAGGTGTCACAGCAAAGATTCTGGGGCCTGACCAACCTGCCTGTGAGTCCTGGCTCTGCTGACTTCATATCTGTTGCCCTTGGGCAGCTGCTTTGCCTTTCTAAGGTTCACATTCCTTGTTTGTTAAATAGAGAAACAATAATAATGCCCAACCTGTAGTGTGGCTGTGAGTTTCAGTTGAGATTTTTACATGTGTCACTCGCAGCAAACACTCTCAGTAATGGGTGCTTTAGAGTTAAGCTGTTTTAATACATGTTGGTAATATAGCCATCGACTTAGTGAGACACTCAGGGCAGGGCTTTTGCTCCTTTGTTTTTTATCATTGCTATTGCCTAGGTGGTAGTGGGCCCACAGTGGGTTCTCAGTGAGAGATCACAGAGTGTCAAGGATGGAAGTTCATGTGGCAGATGAGGAGCAGAGCTGTAAATAGGATTTCCAGTGGAGGGCCTGTGACCTCCATGGGTGTACATGTAATGGAATTCATTCATTTGCAAAGCTGCAACTGGATTGGGTTTATCAGCACCTTCTGTGGTCACCACAGATGCAGGTGCATCAGACCCAGGACCTTTCTGTAAGGAGCTCAGGGACAGATCCTCAGATGAGTATCTGTAGTCACACTAGGCGCAGTCACAGAGGACTGTGCCAAGGACTGGGGGGCCCAGAGGAGGGAGCATCAGCTCTGCTCGGGGGACCAGTCTCGGCTTCATAGAGGTTATTTGATCTGTGCCTTTTCTTTCTCCTTAGCTTCCCATCTTCCCCTACTGCCATTTTTAAATTCTGATTATAAAGAAAATACATGTTTCTTGTAGGATTTTGGAAAGAGCAGAGAGCTCTAGGGAGAGCTGTCCCCATAATCTCACTCAGAAATAATCACTGCTAACTTTTGGGTGCATTTACTTCTATTTTTTTTTAGTGCATATACATACCACTTGTGGTTTTTGTGTTTTGTTTTTCCACAAAAATAGGATCACAGGACATAAAGTGATATACAACCTCATTTCTTCATTCAGTAGATAATGAACATTCTTCCAGGTTAGTCAACATTATTCTATATTTTAAAATTTTTTTTACATTTGACTTTTTTTTTTCCTCTGGTGGCTGGCCGGTATGGAGATCCAAACCTTTGACCTTGGTGTTATAACACCATGCTCTAACCATCTGAGCTAACCAGCCAGCCTGACATTTTTTTTAAAGTGCACAACTTGGTGGTTTTAGTATATTCACAAGGTTATACAATCATCAGCACTGTGCAATTCCAAAACATTTCCATCATCCCAGAAAGAATCTCTGTACCCATTAGCAAGCATTCTTAATTCTTCTCCCCCAACCCCAGTCTCTGGCAGCCCCTAATCTACTTTCTAGCTCTATGGATTTTTCTATTCTGGGCATTTCATGTAAGTGGAATCATGTAACATGTGCCCTTTTGTACTTGTCTTCTTTCACCTAGCACAACATTTTTGAGGTTCATTCATGTTGTAACATATATCAGTACTTCATTTCTTTTCATGGCTGAATGATATTCCATTGCATTGATATGCCACATTCTGTTTATGCATTCATCAGATGATGGGCATTTGGGTTGTTTCCCCTCCATTTTTTTAAGCTCACAAGCAATATGTACTGATTATTTCCCTTTTAGCCAACACTGTATAATTAGCCATATTAGTGAAATTGGTCTCTGGAACAGATAATTCAAATATTTCTTTGTCTTTGGGATGCATGTTATAGTTACCTTTTTCGTTCCAGGTTTGCTTTCCTGTTTACATAACATACTTATCTTGTCTCATTCCATTAGGTAGATATGCCATATTTTATTTAGCCAATCTCCTAGTGTAAATCATTTAGCTGCTTCTAATTTTATCTTAATCTTATTACCCTTCTAGAAAGACTTTTCACATAGAAAGTCTATCTGCTAAAAGGAACTTTCACGGAAAAAAATCTTACATCCATCCATAGTTATTTTCTAAGGATAAATTCTTAAACTTTAAAGGCTTTTGATACATGCTACCAAATGCTTTCCAGCATGCTTATGCCAATTTCCAATCCCACCTGCTTGAAGTGGGCCTTCAAGGACAAATAGGGAGTTCCCTGGAAGAGAAACCAGGTAGAGGATCCCTTTGCCCTAGGACATGTAGTCACACAGAAACTTTAGGGTGGGAGGAGAACATTGGGGGGAATTTGGGCTGGAAAGGTAGATGGAGATACACCCGCAGGCAGACAGACTTTCTGCCCCCTCGGAGTTGACATTCCTACAGGGGAAGGCAGACCATGCACAGGTACATAAATAGGCTGGCAGACATGTCTGGCAGGTACGTTTGGGAGCATGTATCAAAAGCCTTAAACATTTAAGAATTTATTCTTAGGAAATAATTATGGATGTAGTTAAGGTTTTTCTCTGTGAAAGTTCTTTTTGGCTGATACATTCCGTGGGAAACCCTAAGTAGAAAGGAAGGCTACAGTATTCAGGAGAGGAATGCACTTTTAAACAGGATCCTCAGGGAAGGCCCACTGAAAATGTGACATTTGAGCAAAGACTGAGGAGGTGACCGAGTGGACTGTGGCGGGGGTGGTGAGTGTGCCCAGCGGCGGGAGCAGCCCATGCAGAAGTCCTGGGTGGGGGGCGTGCCTGGCACGACCATGGAAAAGCAAGGAGAGCAGTGTCGCAGTGCCACATGGAGCAGGGTCCACAGGGAGGTCCGAGAGGGAGAAGGGGCCTCATCAGGCAGGCCTCAGCCCACTGAAATGCCTTTGTCTTTTACTCTAGAAGACTTAGGGACTCATTGCAGGGTTTTGAGCAGAGGATGCTGTGGTCAGACCTACATTGTCACAGAATCACTGTGGCTGCTGTGTTGGGAATAGACTTTATCAGGGAGCTCAGGCACGAGCCACTGCAGTAATACAGGTGACAGATACTTGTCCCTTGGAGGGAGTAGCCTTTGCTGCTGGATTCGCTGTGCGGTGTGATAGGGAAAGGAGACGGGTGGCTGGAAGGATGGAGCTGCTGTTTACTGAGATGGGGAGGAATGAGAGGCGAGCAGGTTTATGAGAGGAGAGGGGTTGAGTGTAGAATGTGCTGAAGTTAAGATAGACATATAAATGGAGCCTTCGGGTGAGCAGTCTGGCTCTGGGGAAGAGCTCTAGGCTGGAGAAAAGAATTTTGGAGTCATCAGCGTACAGATGCGATGGAGCCATGAGGCAGGGTGACAGTGCCGAGGGAGTGGTGTAGAGCGAGAAGAGATCGGGGCGCTCCAGCAGCTAGAATGGGGGAGATGAGGAACAGCCGGGGGAGATGAGGAACAGCCCGGGGAGAAGGAAACCGGTGAAGGCCATTTTCAGGGAGGAGGGAGTAAGCATCGCGTCACGTGCTGCTGGTCGGTGAGTAAGAGGACTGAGGACGGGCTGTGGATCTCACCACATGGAGGACATTTGCCCCTGGACTGGCGGCTTCAGTAGAGCAGTGGGATCAGAATCTGATAGAGTGGGGTCCTGAGAGAACAGGAGGGCGGGGACAAGTGAGGGTTGAAATCCTTCTGAGGAGTTTGCCTGTGAAGGGGAGCAAAGAAAGGGGGTGAGCTGACAGGGCAGGTCGAGGTCAACAGAAATTTTTCCTTTTTTTAAATTGGAGATGTTATGGCAGGTGTACTCATTTCCTATTGCTGCTGTAACAGATTACCGTAGACTTAGTGGCTTAAAACAACACAGATTTGTCCTCTCACAGTTCTGGATGTCAGCAGTGTAGTGTGGGCCAGCAGGGCTGCATTCCTTCTCTAGCCTCTCCGACAGGATCTGTTTCCTCACCCTTTCCAGTTTCTGAATGCCACCTGCATCCATGGCTCATGGCCCCATGCTCCATTGTCATTAAAACCTAAATGCAAGAGGACAAATAGTGTCATTTGAGTGTAGAATCTGGGGATCCACTGCCTGTTGTTCACTGCTGGCCAGCTGTGTGACTTTGGGCTAGTTACTTAACCTGTCTGTGCCTCAGTGTTCTCATCTGTAAAATGGTGATAATGCTACTATGTGCTATATACGGTCATTAGGAGGATTAAAGGAGTTTGTAAAAAGCCTAGGAAAGTACTGAGAATAGTGTAGGGCACCCGTCCCTTACTCGGCTTCAGCCATCATCCTCTGTGAGCAATCTTGGTACTTCGGATTTCCCATCCATTACCACGTTGATTAATGTGAAGCAGATTTCTGACACCTTACCATCTCATCTATAAATATGTGTTTTTCTAAAAGATAAAAGCTCCTTTTTTAAAAGTCATCATGATACCATAATCACACTCAGGAAAGAAAAAAACATTAAGTCCTTAATATTATCAGATATCCATTCAAGGTTCCTACTTCCCTATTGATTTGAGATTTTTCTTTTTTACAGTTCATTTGAATTAGGAACAAGTTGCATGCATTGGAATTGATTGATAAAAGGGGCCTTCAAAAAGTTCATAGATTCTTTCAACTATTATCTTTAATTCTATTTTTCTATGAATTGTTTGAAGTACCCTCTTATGTCCCTTACATTGCCTATGTTTTCTTTCTTTTTCTTTTGCTTCCTTGAAATTTATTTTTTAAGAAACTTGGTCATGTGTCCCATTGGGTTTCTCGTGATGTCTTTGTCATGGTCATCTGTCCCCTGTATTCCCTGTAAATTATTAGTCAGTGCTACTCAATCAGGTTCAAGCTCAAAATTTCTTGGCAAGAATACTAGGTAAGAATTTCTTAAGACCAACAAGCAAAAATTATAAAGAAAAAGATTTATACAGTGTACTTAAATTAAAAACAGGTATAACCAAAATAAGGTTAAAAGTTAAAAGGCAAGATGCGGAATCGGAGAAGATATTTGCAGTGCCTCCCACCATCAAAGAGTCAGTATCCAAACACAAGAATGAGCTCCTTTAAATCAAGAAGAAAAAGCCCAATGGAAGAAAAATGTGAAAGTCCATGATGCCACCGCTAGTTCCTTTATGTAACAAATACACACGCAGCTCTTATGATGTGCCAGGCATCGTTTTAAATACCTAACAAGTGTTAGCCCATTTGTCATAACAAGCCTGTGGTGTGGTTACTGGCATCACCCCCATCGTACAGGTGAGGAGAGGGAGGCAAAGTCAAATGGAAAGTCAGGACCCAGAACCAGACGCAGGCCCAGGCCCAGAGGCTCGAGAGTCCATGCTTCTAAGTCACACTGCAGTTCTCTGAGGAGGGAATTAACACAAACGGCAACAAAAGATGTTCAGTTTGACTGGGGATCAGAGAATTGCCAAGCAAAGCAAGGTATCGCTTTTACTCATCAAGTTGGCAAACACTTAAAAGATTGCTAATATCCTTGTGTGAGGCTTTAGGGGATGGCTGCTCTTCCATTCTGGATGTGCATATAAATTGGTAGAACCTTCCTGAAGGGCAACATAGCAATATTTATTAAAGTAGAAAGTGTCTGATCCTTCCCCTCAGCAATCCCACTCTGCATGGGACACTTGTACATAAGGACACATGGGAAAGATGTAGGAGCAAAGGTTAGGAGACGATCTAAATGAACTTGAAGTACATTTCATATTATTTTATCCATAAATGTGTGCATTTCTAGAAGATGAGAGGGAGGGTGACCACCAGAGGCATGGAGTCTTGGATGCTGTTCCAGTCTGTCCTGCCGAGGATTCTCCAGCATTTCCTCCTCACCTTTCTCTGGGCCCTGGCCCAACAGACAGACACCAGGCTGCTCAGGCCTTGACACTGGGGGACAAGCACGTCAGCAGGCCCAGCCCACTGCCACAGCACCCCCTGCCTACTCAGAGCTGTGTCCCATCTCCTGAGTACCTGTAGGACTAGAGGGGACAGGTGGCAGTGCAGAGCTCTTCTGTTTAGTGTGGAAATCAAGGCCCCCTTTACTGGGGGGAGAAGGTCCATGGCCCACACTGGAAACATGGCACTGTCTAATAGTGCACAGTGAAAAAAGCAAGTCGCAGAAAGTATGCTGTGATCCCACTGATGTTTACAAAACACAAAGCAGGATAGCAAAAGACAGCGAAGGATACCTGCCTAACTGGTAAAGTAGTTACCTGCATGTAGAACAAGGTAAGATTGAACTTTAAGGAGAGCAAGAGGTTTTCGCCTTGTTTTCTTTGAAATTTTTGGAATGAGAATGTTTTACTTGTATAACTGAAAACTTTAAAGAGGCCAAGGCTGGTATCATTTGAACAACAATATAAATAGTGATAGCTTTAGTTTCTAACCCACAGAATAAGATAAACATCTTTGGATCCATAATGATATAAATAAATAATTGAATGAGTATAAATGGCAAAAAAGGAAGAGTTTTTTGTCGCGGAAAAATTCCAGCTAATGAATGTAGAAGGAAGGAGGGAAAGAGAAAATCACCACTAGGCAAACTCCACCAGTGCATGCTATAATCAAATCTGGGGAAGTGTTTGAGGAAAAACACAGGATATTTGCCTAATCTCAAGTATCTTTCCCAAGATATTTATTAATTACAAAGAGAAAAAATAGAAACTTCACACGGAGAAACCCAGCGGACACCACCTTTATTAGATGATAAGGTAAATATCTCCAGTAATGAGACAAGTAGACATCACAGGCCCCCCCCCGCAATAGGATGCACTGGGGACATGTCACTGCTGTGCCATTCTTCCCAAGATGCATAACTTCATTCTATTCATGAGAAAACATGAGACAAACCTAAGCTGAAGACATGCTACAAAGTAACTGACCAGTGCTTCAAAAGTATCAAGTTAATGAAAAACATAGAAGTACACAGATTGGAGGAGATTAAGGAGACAGGACAACTAAATGCAATGTGGGATCCAAAAAGGACAGGAATAGAAAAACTCATGGCCTTCCAGTTCGGTCTGTAGTTTAGTTAATGGTATTGTACCAGTATTACTTTCCTAGTTTGATCATTGAACTATGGGAATGTACGGTGTTAACACTAGGGGCAGCTGGGTGAAGGGTATACAGAGAATTCGGTACTCTCTGCAGCTTTGTTGTACATCTAAAATTATTTCAAAATTAAAGCGTTTTTTTAATTTAGGAAAATATACATAAAATCTGGATTAGGCCACGTAAATAGTATCTGTCTCATTGTATAGATGAGAAAATTGAGAGCAAAGGGGGTTACATGACAAGCTCTAAATTACACAGTCAATACCAGAAGTCTAGGATTTTTTCCAGTGCATCACCCACCCTGAGCACTCCAGTGCTGCCACCATTTTCCTTCCCTGATGCCATAAGAGCTGGGGCCAATGCCTGGACCAGAGCTGAAGTTAGAATTGGATCCTACTGGCAATCCTCCAGATGCAGAATGTCTTGGCTCTTTAGGAAAACTTCATTAAATGCCAAAAGAAAAAGGTTGGAATTTTAAGGTTATTCCTTAAGTGGGAAAAACAGCCAGATAGATCCTTTTCTATCCTGGGTCATGCAGCAGTAAGTTAAATACTAATGGCTGGTACTGCACTGGCCACAGAGAGGAAGACTTGGGCAGAGTGCAGGTCACAGTCGTTTCCCCAAAGTCATGATTTAACCCTTTTATTGATATAATTCACATACCATACACTTCACCCAACTTAAAGTGTTCGAATCACTGACTTTTGTATATTTTGTAGAGTTGGGTACCCATCACCACAATCAATTTTAGAACATTTTCAGTACCCTAAAAAGAACCTCTTATTCCCCAACTCCTCCAGCCCTCAGCAACCTCCGGTCTACTTTCTGTCTATAGATTTGCCTATTCTGAACATTTCATATAAATGGAATCAAACAACATGTGGTCTTTAGTGTCGGCTTCTTTCACATAACAGTGTTTTTAAAGCTCGTCCGTGTGATAGCATGTATCAGTAATTCATTCCTTTGGATTGCCAAATTGTATGGCCGTAGCACATTTCATTTGTGCATTCGTTGGTTGAGAGACGTTTGGGATGTTTCCACTTTGTGGCTGTTGTGGATAATGCTGCTGTGAACATGATGTACAAGTTTTTGTGTGAACATAAGTTTTCATTTTTCTCGGGTATATACCTAAGAGTGGAATTGCTGGGTCATGTGGTAACTCTATGTTTAGCCCTTTGAGGAATTGCCAGACTGTTTTCCAAAGTGTCTGCACCATTCCCACTAGCAGTGCATGAGGGTTCCAATTTCTCCACGTGCTCACCAACACTTGTTTTTATTGTCTTTTTTAGCCATCCTAGTGGGTGTGAGGTGGTGTCTCGTGTTTTTGATTTGCATTTCCCTGATGGTTGAGTATCTCAAAGTCGTTTTTAACATCCATTGCCCTCAGGCCAGCAATCCCTTCTGAGATTCCCAGATGTGTTCAGCACTGGTGGCCCCTCATTGTGAGATCACTGTGCCTAAAAACTTACAAGCATGGGTACTATCCCAAAAGCTTCAGGCCCTGGGGCTCTAGAGCCATGCTTCTTTTCAGGAGCCTGAATCCAGGTGTGGGGGGCTGAAGAGTAGAGTCTTGTATGCTTGTAACGGGGATCTTACTTAGAAGAACCCAGCAGCCATTCATGACGCCTTGTGCCTCGTCCTCTCCCAGGAGGTCCCGATGGTTCCTGTGATTCCAGCTTCAGTAGCGGCATCAGTGTCTTCACCCCACCCAGGTAAGTGATTTGTTCCAGCCAGAGGTGTTTGTGGACAGGAAGCAACCTAGATCCCCCATGCATGCAGGAGACTGCAAAAAAGACCCCAAGCAAACACTGCTCGGGGCACCCTCGTACAGACAGAAGGTGCTCGAAGGGGAAATCTGAAGGACACTGGGCAAGCCTACCCCACCCAGTTCTGAAGGACTGAGCCATTTGGGGAGGGATCAACAGCTGCTAGAGATTGGTAAATGCAAGTTGTAAAAGTACAGCTAATACATGGTAACCATAGTGAGACACTTGCAGACGCCTTTGCCCAGCACCTTTTGCTTGTCCCGGATAATGTGGGGCTGATGAGGATGACAAGGGGAAGGCTGCTCAAGGACAGTTGGGAGCACAGGTAGTAACTGAGTCCAAGAGTGCAGATGGACTGTGGGCGTGGGAACCGCCCTCTCCCATGCTCCCAGGTCGGCTGTAGTAGCTCAGCCTTCCACCTGGGGGCAGTGCAGGCCAAGCAGAGAAATAATTCCCCTCTGCCAACTCCCCGCATACCCCCTGCTGAGTGATGGGATTCCCTGGGGAGGGAATGTCCCAGTTCTGTTCTGTCTGAGTCCCCTGGATGCTACCCATGTCACTTTTTCTTTGGATAGCATTGGCATCTGTGGGGCTGGAATGGGTGGCTGTTCTCCTGTAGGGGGTTTCTTCCCTCTGAACTTGACACTGAACCTGGGCCCTAGGGGAGCCCGTCACTCGTGAAGAGAAAATGTGCACTCAGCCCCAAGGGTCTCTTCTCCCCAGACCCTCGGGATCTTTCCTCCATTTATATCATTTTTGAATTTATTCTCAATTCTGAAGACCCTGAGCATGTTTTCCAAGTATGCAAGCACAGATCATAAATACGTACCTCTAGGTCCACACCCACATTGGTCGAGCAGGTCAGTAAGTGTTGGTCAATCAGTCATTTTCAATTAGTTTCATTTCCAGAGCATCTGCCTGTGTTCACCCTACAGGTTCCAAGATAAAGAGAGTCCCTGAATGTGTCCCTGACCTCAAGGTCCTCTAGTGGGAAGGCAGGGGAGTAGCCAGGAAGTTACCAAAAAGTGGGTGATTGCTGTGAGGGGGAAGTTTGCAGGAAGGGGGGTGATCGCCCTACAGAGGATGTTGGGGGACGAGTCATGGTACCCAAGCTGAGGCTTGCTGAGAATAGTGGCTAATGCTGGTGACCACTCAGCAAGTGCTTCCTAAGCCAGTCTTGTGCTAAATCCTTTGTGTTGAGGCATCTAGAGTTTGCTTATGTTTAAACCCCTTGGAGTCAGTAGCATTATCTCCAACTTAGGGATGAGGAGGGATGGGAGAACAGGGAGCTGCTGAGTAGAGAGAGGGTTGCGGGGGGGGGGGGGGGGCACAGACCAGCTAGGGAGCCACCACAGCCATCCCGGTAAGAAGGGATGGAGGCTGAGACTGAGGAGGTGGCAGCAGAGGTAGACGCTGGATGGACTTGAGATCTGTTTCAAAGGTAGAATTGACAGGATTTGCTGGTGGCTGGGCTCGAAGAGACAGGAGAGAGGTGAGGGAAAGAACAACTTCTAGATGTTGCTTGAGCCAAGCTGAGGGGCTATCCTGGTCTCGCTTCCAAGCTAGGGCTGGAAAGAAGAGCAGGTGTGGGTCGGGCAGTTGAGAGCTCGATTCCAGGTGGCTCTGAGCATCCCCAGGAGAGGGAAAGAAGGCAGGCTTGGGTACTGGATTCTGGAACTCAGGAAAGGTCTGGATGGAGATACAAGAGACTGCTGTGTCCTACAAAGGATTCGGATTTTGTCCCAGAGGCAGTGGGAGTCAGAGTTATAAGTGGGAATGTCAGGATCAGATCTGGGATTTAGAAGCCTCCCTCTGGCAGCCAAAAAGCCCGTTGTAGACAAGTCACTATAACCTCGGTGATGGAGATTGTCAGCTCCAAGGGACTGGCAGTGGAGGTGGGGGGAGATCTAGGAGGAGGCAGAGATGGGGGCATGGCTGATAGACTGAGGGGATGGGCACAGCTCTCCCTGCCTCGCCTGGGAGACTGCACTACCATGTGCTGGGGTGGCCTACAGGAGGCCTCAGTTCCTGTGCTACGGCCAGGAACCACTTTACTGGAACCAGGGTTTGGGTTTATACCTGTCCTTCAGGAGCCAATGCTGAATCCTACCCTTTTAAAATAAAAAACCAAACAAAAACAGATTACCTGGTGCTTCCTGACTCTTGGGGAATGGAGGTTTCATGGTGGCAGCTGCACAGCCTAAGTCACTAGTTATGCTAGAGAGCAGACAGCGTTTGTAGTTGGGAGACTAGAGCCAGGGTACCTGGGCCCAGGCCCCACGCCTGCTTCCTCCAGTTGGTGCTGCCAAAGAGAGACTGACCTTGACAAGATGGCATCTTCCAGGGTCACCAGAAGTCAAAACCAACCCTGCAAGTTCCCAGGTGCATTGCTTGCCTGGGGCACCACCCACAGTCGCCAGTTTCCCTCAGTTCAGGCCAGTCACGGGCAATGGCCAGACTGGGGACTCCACCATTGGTAGAAAGGCAGAAAACTGCCACCTGTGGTGGTGGTCCTGAGCCTCCTAGTGGTCATTGACCCCAGGAGAACCTGATGAAAGCTGTGGACCTCCTTCCCGGAAAAAGGCAAATCCACACAAAATTCTAAATCCACTTTCAGAGTTTTAGGGATCTCCTGGGAGGCAATTTTTACACCCCAGAATTTTAAAAAGTCGATTCTTCACTTAAACTAAAACACAGGGAAAATGAACTGACTAAACTCAAGAGCATAAGCCTCCTCTCCCTTCCTCATCTCCCTTCTTTCCCAGAATGCTGGGAAAGCCCCACTTGGCCCCAGGCTTAGCCACAGGGGAGAGCCACCTGGAAAAGCAGGGTGACAAAGTCACCTTAGGTCTGGTTTGACAGCTGAGGTGGAGCTCCAGATAGAAGAGTCTGGGATCCCTCGTTCTTCAGAACACAGGAGATACATGGGAAGTTAAAAACTGGATTCCCCAGGGAAGGGAGGAAAGAAAAGAAACCAGGATGGAGTCAGCTGCCTGCCCGCAGCCAAGGAGAGGGTTGAGAGAGAGAAATCTCCAACACCACGTGTCTGTACGCTGGGCACCTCCCTTATCTCTCTGCACACTTTGAGTTTGGGAGCCAACTCCCTGGGTTCACATCCTGCTTCTACCATGCCTGCAGTAGCCTTAGATTCTCCCTGCCTCAGCTTGCTCATCTGTAAACTGGGTGTAATGATGGCACCGACCTCATAGGAGAATGGAGCTTGAATGAAAGTACATAAAGAGCATAGGACAGTGTCTGGCACACACAAAGCACTCCCCACACTTTAGCTACAATTGTTATTATTACAAGAACCTGGTTATTATCTCCATTTTACAAATGAGGAAACAGACTTAGAGAGGCTAACTTCTTACCCAAAGTCATTCAGCTAATTGGTGACCAAGTTGGAGTTCAAGCTAGGCCTAATTCCCGAGCCTGCGCATTTAACTTTATTAGTCGCAGTTGGAGAGTTTCTGAAGTTTTGCACATTGGCCTCCCTGACTCGTCTGACGCAGGGTTCTCAAAAGTTGGAGAATGTTAGAAAATGCTGTCAGCTCACTGTTGGTGAATGTTGCTATATGAACTGTTCCACTCGGACGCCCCAAGCCTTGCCAAGAGTCATGGTGTCTTAAGTGACATTCAGTACATTTCTTCTGGTGTAGCTGGCCACCCTGTACGTAAGCAAGCAGAAAGATCTAGAAATCAGTGCTTCCCAACTTTTAGCATCTGCTGATTAAAAATTGTATGATGATATTATATTTTTAAAAAGCAACTTCAAATTCAGGAACAACTCTACTTCCAGTTTGATTAGAGAAGTGACATGAGTACCACAAAAAGTTAGACATTACAGAAATAAGGTGCTGTCTCACAGAGGGAACGACTGGAGCTTATTATTTATTGGTAGTATCAGAAGCATTATTCAGTAAATCTGTATTCTAATAGCCACAGCAGCGCCATGCATTTGGACATTGTAGTACATGTATGTCCAAGACATTCGTTGTAAGATGCTTTATGAGAACGTGCTTGGTGAAAATGGAGTTTTGCAGACACCTTGAAATAACTCAGAAGCCCCCCAAGTGACTTGTCTAGACTTTTTGGAACCAATACAGAAATGTATTTTAAACTGGAGGTGAGGGAAACCAAGGCAGAGGGTGCCACATCAGAGGCTCCAGACCAGCAGCTGGGAGCTAAGCACATCATACAGCGTGCCCCCTCAAAGAAACCCAGAGCGCCAGCCCCGCCGCTGAGCATGCACAGAGCTCCGCACCACCGCCACAAGCCCCATCCAGCAGAACCACTGAGAGCCACCTGGTCAAGGGCTGGTGGGACCATGATCCTTCCTTTTCCAGGCACTAAGATCAGTCTCCCTGGTGCCAGCAAAGTACACAGACCCGGGGAGGGTGTGTCCAGCCGAAGGACTGAGTTCTGATGCATGGCCTCATGGCCGGGGACAGGACCACACTGTCCGGACCTGGGTTTGCTCATCTGCATTGAAGGATGGGCTACATGAACAGTTACGAAGTTCTTGGTTGGTCAAGGCTGACAGCCACTTCCCCAGCAGTCTGAAAAAGCCCACAGCTGGGGAGGTTTGCTCTCATGGCATTTGCTGTGGGGAAAGTCATAGGATGTCAGTATACAAAACGCTGCTGGTTCACACAGCAGCTCCAAGAAATCCTGTTTTTGTTATTTGGCCGTGACATGACACCACCTGAAAGATGACGCCACAGGCTGGCAGAAGCATCTCAGTACTGCTATGAGTTAAGGAGCTCGGCTTGCAGAGGGACTGTCCAGCCCCGCGTCTTGGTGCCCTATTTAGGCCACTTGGGTTTGGAGTGTGCCCCACACAGGTCAGCCTCGGGCTTCCCCAGTGTCCTCTTCCTCCCCACGTGGAGACTTTGTCTACCCTTCCGACAGGAAAATACACTGAAGAATGTGCATGACACCCTCCTTCCGCCACCAGCTGGGCTGCCAGGGCTGCCCTGGCCAGAGGGGCAGTCCACACAGGGGCTGCCCTTCTGGTACCCCCATGGGAGACAGTGGAAAGTGACGCCACCGTGCACCCCCCGAGCTGCTGACCATTAGCAGGCGGGGCTGTGTGGTGGGAGAGACCATTCCAGAGTCAGACTGCTCAGATTCACATCACAGGCTCCACCACTGCCTGGCTGTAAGACCTTGGGCAGGTCCCTTCATGTCTCTGTGCTTCAATTAGCTCATCTCCATAGTGGAAATAACATAAGTAACAGGGCTTCTGAGAGGATCACATGAGGCTGTGCAGGTAATGTGCTCCTCCGCGGAGTGCTCATATCACTAAGTGCCTTGGCCGTCTCGCGTTATCAGAGCCACGTGGCCCCCTGAGGTTCATCTGCACTGCTGGGACTGCCCTGCGGGTGGGGTGGGGGTTCTGGCCATGGCACTGCCTTTCTCCCCACCAGCAGCTCCAGGGCAAGCCGTTGCTAGGCCTGTGTAGTCCTGAGTCCCTCAGGCAAGTAAAAACAAGGCTTTCCTCCCAAGGGGCTGTTTCAGATAAGCATGTGGTTGTGATTTGCCAGTCACAGGGTACCTGGAACACCTGAGCCCCATGTGACAGCCCGAACACCCTGCAGCTCCTGCTGGAAAGGGACTCAGGGCAGACCTTGGGGCCCACAGGGTTGGGAAAGAACAGGCCAGGTGGGAGATGGCTTCCGTTCATTTACCTGCTTTGCAGAAGGCCTTGGGCTATGGGCGGCATCTCTTCTACCACCAAGACACAAGCGTCTTTAACCAGGGGATTCTACAGGCCCCAGGAGAACAGCTAAAGGGAACATATTGGAAGAAGCCACAGGAAGCCAGCATGGATGGGAAAAAGAGGGGCTTGGAAGTAAGACAGTCAGTGCTGGCCATCAGCGGAGGGAGAAGAGCATCTAGGAAGTGGTCAGACAGCGGCCACAAGGCTGCCGAGCCCCTAAAGCTTGGCTGGTGTGAGCGGAGCTGCACTGGGAGTGTCAGATGCACACTGGGCTCTAAAAGCCGAGGACACAAAGAACATCAAATATCTTGGTAGTAATCTTCATACTGATTTCATGCTGAAATCATATTTTGGATCTATTGGGTTAATTAAAATATTAAAATTAACTTTGCATGTTTCTTTTTCCTTTTTAATTTAAAACTAGAAAATGTAAAATTACATCTGTGGCTCACGTTTTATTTCTGTTGGCCAGCAAGCTGTGAGGCTGATTAAGAGACTGATCAAGAGCCCAGGTTTACCCCCTGGACTCGTCTGTCCGTGCTTTAATTTCCCCATCTGACTTATCACTAAAGGATTTAAACATTTTGATATCCGCAGAAGACACCAGGAACTTCCAGTCATGTGACTCCTGGGGATGTTGCAGTAGCTGCATCACCCCGAGGCTCAGTTATGGGCCCCATCACTTTCCCACACCCAGATCCTCCGGCCACCAAAGGATAGACATACCCACTCTTGCCCCTGGAGCGGGCACCATGGAGATCATCAGCCCACATTAAACAGCAATTCTGCTTAGCCAGTACAGAGCTCAGAATTGCGCCTTTTAGGAATCACATCGAGTGAGCCTCTGAGATGCTACAGGCAAACAAGGAAGGCATGGCCATCGAGTTCCTGATGCAAATGAATAATTCAGCAGCCTGGAAATGCCACAAAAAATTGTCTGGTCGAGGCAGGCGACTGAACCACCCGGCCCCAGTCCTTGGGAAATGCAGCCCCTGGCCCGCACCTGTCATGTGGCCTTTTGGCAAATGCAGTGCAATGCATCAGAAGGAAGGGAGCCCCTCCCTGACCTCCTAAGGTTCTGTCCCTGCTGTGTCTCCCCACAAACCCCCTGAAAATCCCAGCGTCTGCTGGGAGCAGTGCTTTGGGCAGAGAGCTAACTCAGTCTCCCAACAGCACCCAGCCTCCTCCTCCTCCTCCGGGCTGCTTAGCATCACTTTTCCCTGACTGGAGACCAGCAAGGCTTCAGTCCGTGGAAGCCAGGTGTCTTCCTTCCTCTGCCCGACTGGAGCAAGGGCATATTCTGTATAATCTCAGTTTCTCACAGGCAGAGGCTTTATTGCCTCTTCCCCGACCCAAAAGAACACATCTTGGTCTCAGAGGCTACTAACAAGGCTTGCCTACTCAGCCAGATCCCATATGCTCTGGAGTGTGGTGAGGGGACAAGCCACGACCACTGCACGTTCTTCGGCTGCCTCTTGGACATCAAGAGGTGTTGCAGGGTGTTCCCCTGTACTGTCCGGACGGGACGTAGTGGTTTCATCTTATCAACAAAGGACCCACATTTAATGGGGCCCATCGAGCTGGTGGGTGCCAGCTCAATGACGTTGGTGAGGTTTTCTCTTCCTACATGGGCCAGACTGGTGCTGGGAAAAGAAAAGGGGGAGGGAGTCGGAGCCCAGCAGACTGGGAGTCCTCCCAGTGCAGTTAGCATAGCTCCAAGCAGCATGCTGCAAACTCCTGTGAAGAGGAAGGAGGAGAACAGGCTTTCCTCAAACCCCCAGCTGGGCTGGGCATTGGGAGACGCATCCCTGAGACACCCAGGGTATGTGCCATCTGCTCAGGCCTGCCCGCCGAGCCCCCAGGGCAGTGGGTAGAAGTGTGTGATTCAGCGTGTGTGGGCCCGGGTGGTGCTGAGTCTGTACAAGGTGGCTATGGCTGGCTTGAGCACAGCTCTCCCTCCTGGTCTTGCCAACAGCACTGAAAGGGCTCCAGTGACCCTTCACCTCGATGGGATAGTGCAGGTCCTGAACTGCCACCTCAGTGACATGGCTATCGGGATGATGACCAGGATTGCAGTTCTGAAGTGGCTCTACCACCTCTACATCAAGACTCCCCGGAAGGTGAGCCCCCAGGCCCATCCCCCAGTAGACCCCTCCAAGCCAGGGGGCTTCCTCCAGGTCTGCCTTGGTTTTTGAGGGACTGCCCATGCTTGGTAAGCTTTAGGTCATTGCAGTTCTGGAGAGACCCTGGCAAGCAGAGGAACAACAGATGCCATGAGGAGCCCTTGGTGTCGTGGCAGGGAGGGAGGTGGTCCGGCAGACCAGTGGGACCCTGCATAGAGCCCAGCGCTGGGGCAAGGAGAGAGCTCATGGGTGTCCTGATTTTCTGCAGATGTTCCGGCACACAGACAGCCTTTTCCCCATCCTACTTCAGACACTATCAGATGAATCCGACGAGGTAAGTCCCTACCACCACCCTTCCCTACAGTACTCCAGCTGCCCAGCCTTCCCTTTTTAGTGACTCATGGGACCTTAGAGCTGAGATGTGCTTATTTTGTTGTTGTTGTGCTCTTAAATTATCACCAAAAACTTTCCCTATTCTTCACACCTTGTAAGGTGCATCCTTCCTAGAGGTAAAGCTCTTGGCTTTGGGAGTAAGGATTCTTGTGTAGGACCTTCTGGGGTCCACTGGGATGGGCCACCAGTGAGGACAGGAATTTGCATGTCTTGCCTCGAAGGCAGTAGACAGGCAGGGCTGGGGGGCGTGGCTTTGGGGGTCAGGCTACCTGAGGGCAAGGTCTGGCCTTGCTTTACCACCCAGACTTGAGCCCAAACCAAGCCGTGTCTCTGCCTCTCAGTTTCCTATTCTGTTCAGTAGGGATAGCAGCAGTAGGCAGGATACAAGAATGAAGTGATCCGTGTAACATGCTGAGCACCCAGTGAGCGTTCCTCGTATTATTCATTTCAGCGGGACTCCATTTTGACCTCTAATTTGAAATTGGACCCTTAAGTTTTGCTTTGTTGGGGTCACCAAGAGCTGCTGGTGCAAAAGGGAGAAGCTGCGCCATGTGCCGGGCAGCAGGGTTGGCCCCTGTGAGGGGACCGGGGTGCAGAGGCTAGCCTGCGTGTGCAGGGCCCAGTTCACCTGTCATTTGGGGGAGGTTCTCTGGCTGTGCACTTCAGCATTCTGTTGCATGGAGTCAGGGCAGGGTGGTTCTTTTCCAGGGCTGCCCTGCCTCCCAGCAAGGGGCAGGATTTACAGCTGGGCGTGGCCCTTTGCAAGAGCAGCATCCCCCCATCCCTCCATGTATGTCCGATGCTGACCATCTGAGCCTTGGCTCATCTCTCCTTCCCTCTCTGGGCTCTAGGGCAGCTATGGGCAAAGGGCAGAGTTGGGTGTCCCTGAGGAGTGGGTTGCCCACACTGCCTAGTGGACAAGGGCTGGGGGCGGGGGAAAAGGGGCATGAAACGTCACTCACCACCACTCCCTGTAGAGGGAGGCAGCTCAGTCTTCCCCGGGCTGGTGCCAGGCCTGGGTGGGGACCCGGGCATCTATACAGCAGCCTGAATTTGCTTTCCTAAACCTGGGCTGCAGAGAGAAGCAGACAGCCAGGTATCAGCCTCTGGGTCGTCTGAGGCTCTTAGCATTGCCAGAAAAATCCAGGACAGATGGTCTGAGAGTGTGCCCTTGGCCCCTCCTGCCTGCCCACCCCACATACACACACTCACACCCTCTCTCTCTACGCACCACCCACTGCAGTGCAAAGCCCAGGTGGACATGGCCCAGTTCTGCCTGTGAGCTAGGAGTGACTCACTGCAGTCACGGCCCTCATTTCCACACAAAAAGCAAGAGAAGAACTTTGCTGATTGGTTCCTTTCCTAGGACTTCAGTGGAAGCAGCTGAGTTTTCAGTCCTTTAAATGGAGTTGTTTAATCCCATCCAGCTTTCTTTGCTTGAAATTGGTTTTTGTGTGCGTGTGCATTTAAAGGGAGCAGGAGGAGATGCAGTCCATTAAACAGCTCTGTTCAGGTGGCGGCTGTGGAAACTCAATTTGCTGAAGTGCCAAATGTTGTCAGGGCTCTGGGGCACGTCTTGTTTGCCTTGGATGGGGAGAGGATTGAGGCTGCTCTCGGGGACAGTAGAGGACAGTTGGGGGGGTGCTGTAACAGGAGCAAGGAGTCCCTGCTTCCCCATCTCTAGAGGAGGAATTTGGGGACCTTGGTAATCAGCGGTGAGCCCTGATTCTGCCACATCCTGGTTCTTCACCAGAATCACATTCCTGAGTGTCCCCTGCCCAATCTCTTTGGGGACATACTTTGTACTTGGCAGTAGGAATACAGCCATGAACAAGACAAAGCCCCTCTTCTTCTGGAGCTTCCTTCCTAGGGTATCTGGTAAGTGTTCTCTGTTGGGTTTTTTCAAATATTTCCAAACACAACCCTGATCTCAAAATGGAGTTCCCTGGGATTCAAGACCATGGACACCTATTCAGTAAAATAGGACCACAGCCAGACTGGTGGGTCCCTCTTGAAGGTTTCACTAACAGAACTTAACCTCAGCACTCCCTGTGAAGGTTCTTACATCCAGCATGGCGGCCTCGCAGCACAGGTTAGCTTGGATGATTCTTACTTGTGTGAAGTCATTACCGTGCAAGCAACTGTGCTAGACCCTCCACTCGCAGTAGCTACAGACCCCTCATGAGAGTTCTCTTGGGGGGAGTGCAGGGGTTTCTATTGTGCAGATCAGAAAACAAAGGCCTGGGGAGGTCAAGGAACTTGCACACAGCTGGGAAGCAGTGGAGCCCAAACGGAAAGCCAGATCTGTTTGACCCCGCAGCCTGTGTTCTCCATGGCTTAACCACCATGCCCATGTTCACCCAGCGTGGTGTTCACCACCCACATCAGGAGCAGCAGGGAGGTGGGGAGCTTGGGTTTAGTTGTACTGTCATCCTCTCATCTCCTTGTGGTTTTGCCAGGAAAAGGCTTTCTGGCCTTTTTCTCTTGTTCCACGATTTCTTGAGAAGGATTCTCGATTTGGTGTGGAGAGGTGTGTGTATTTTGAAAACACTCCCCCTTCAGTTTGTCCCTGCCCACTTTTCTTAGTGATTTGTAGAAGCTCTTTGCATATTTGGGACATTCCATTTGCCATCTGTATCATAAGTGTCTTTCCCTCCCAGTATGACTGTGATAAACCCACAAACCCCTCCCTCTTGCTGACAGCCACTGGCCTAGGGGGAGAGGGTGTACTTAGGTGCTGATGGCACTAGAGCTGGTGCGAGAAGGCAGAGCCTCGGAGACCCCACTCCATCTCCACCACCTCATTGCTCAGTCCCATTGGCATGGGGTCGCTGAGGCATCTTGTGTCTGTGGTTCCCCAGCCCAACCCGTGACAGCTCAGAGTCCCCACCCTGCTGGCATCCTCTGTTGTCTGTGCTTTTCCGTTATTCAGGACAATTGGCTGTTTCCTCCATACTGCCTGCTCCTTGCTGACATTATCTGAAAATCCCTTTTGTCAGAAAGAATTTGCAGGTGTCAAATTAATATTCTCGGCACTGGAGTAGAAATCCTCCCATTGGCTAGAGATCCAGTTGCTTGTTTGTTAAGTGAAAATGTGACCCTGATTTGCACAGCATGGAATGCAGGGTGCATGCTCAGAGCTTCCTGCTGGGCCCTGTTTGAGAGGTGGGAACATTGCTCTCTACACAGGAGATGGCAGTTGTTGGCTGCCTTGGCCAGGTAGCTGCTGCACTGCTGGAGTGAGCTCTGCCTATGATGAGATGGTTGTACCCCAGCTGTGAATACCCACAGGACAGGGTCCTCTCCATGCTCCTGATGGTGGCGATCTCCACCTCCACCCCACTCCCAAGCACAGCTCCCTCCCAACCCGCATGTAAAATTCTCAGTGCGATCTGTTGCAGAAGAGACCTGGAAGGACATCTGTTCCTCTCTCAGAGAATGTGTACGTCCTGGCCCATTGGCCACCAGAACTGGGCTTGAATCCTAGCTCTACCCTTTCTTGCCAGGAGCTGAGGGCAAAGAGTCTAACCTCCCTGGACCTGTGAAATGGCGCTAATGATGTCTACACTTGCTTCATAGACCTGTTTAAAGAGAGTGTAAAGCACCCACCCAGACCTTGGCCCATCGTAATGACCTGTCTGTTGTTACAAGTTCACTTAGGGGGAAATTGGCCTTTTCACTGTGTTGAACTCTCCTCCGCAGGAGCAGGGCTTGCCCCCATATAAGGCACCTTGATGTTCTTCTGTAAAGCTTTAGGGTCTTTTTTCTAGGTCTTATTCACTCATTGTGGTGTTTTGTATTTTCATTGTGATTTTGAATGGCGTCTCTTTCTGGTACTATTGTCTACCAAGGTAGCAATGCTGCCTGGTGGTTAAGAGCACAGGCTTTGGGGTCAGGCAGTCCAGGGGTCCAGTCCTGGCTCTGCCACTTATGATTGGTTGACCTCAAACAAGTGACCTAGCCTCTCTGAGCCTCAGTTTCCTTTATTCATAAACAGTGATTAATAATGGATCCTCTTCCCATATTTGTTGTGAGGATTAAGTGAGATCATAATGTGAAAATGCTCTGCAAAGGACCCGGCACGTGTAAACCCACCGTAAGCGGTGGCTCCTGTCATGCTGGTGATGATTTCTGTAACAAGGCCCAGAGAGACACCCTGAGACCGGGGAGATCTTCTCCATGTCTGCTGGGTCCTCCCTGCCTCAGCTTCAGCAGCAGGAGCCGGAACAGAAGCCACTCTCTGGCCTCTGTCTTTTCCTGCCTCTCTTTAGAGGCCTGGGGACCATCTCCAGGTCATAGAAAGCCAAGTGGAGGACAGAGTGGGCAGCAGGACCAGAGCCCCTCTGCGGACTTTCTCCCTTCCCATGCTCCCTCCCTCCACCTCCTGGCACCCCTGGGTGGGAGCCGCCTAGCATGGGGAACAAGGCTGCGTGTCAGCGTTTACAGCAGCGCTCCCCTGACTCCCAGGCGGAGGGGCTCCACCTGCTGCTGTGCGTGCAGGGAGAGGAGAAATGGCCCCGTCAGCAGAAGACCGGCATCAGGGCCTCTGCAGCCACAGCGTGGCACTCAGAGCAAAACCTTTGAGATCCAGAAGGCTCACGCTGCTGGGCCCAGCCGTCAGCAAGGCTTGCTTTCCCTGGAGGGGAGCCGACTGAGGCCCCCTCCCCAGAGCCTCCTCCATAGCCCAGAGCTGGGCTGTCCCTCACACTTCAGAGAAGAGATCCTCAACCCAGGAGGAGGCCCCTCTTTTCTCCTCACCGAGCTTCACAGTAACTGTGAAGAGAAATTGATGTTTGGAGTTTATGGCTTATGTGACTGGTGTAAAAGCAGAAAAAAAGAATGAGAACTGCCTTTCTAGAAAATGTGGAAGGTAGGATTCCAAGCACATTGTTCACAGCAATGGTAGAGTTTGTAGCTCAGGAACCCATTAACTGTGTGAAGAGTGTGGGCCAGTCGTCACATCCATTATGACACAGGCCATGACTTAGAAGGAAAGGGATGGAGGTTAGTTCTAAGTAGTGATTTAGGGGCATCTGAAAAAGGGCTTTTTCTAAAGTACACCTTGGGTGCAGCCCAAGGCAGCCCGGTGCCTTCCCTGTCCTCAACCCAGTGGTACGTCTCAGAAGTGCCCATACCCCGGGGGTGCAGGAGCCCAGGGCTGCTCCGGCCACTGCTGAGTTCTGCAGGAAGAGGAATTATGCATCTGGAGAGGCCATCGGCTCTTCTCTTTGGTGTGAGACTTAGCCCATCCAACCAGTCCCTATCTCAGGACTCTTGGCCCTTGCCAACAGGATGGCACTGGGGAATAGACACTACTGTACCCTAGACTGTATTTTTGAGGGATGGTTCACTCCAGGGAAGGGAGGAAAGGATTTCACTTGTTTTTATGGTCCAGGTCCCAGGAGAAATGGGACAAAGAACTGAAGAGATTCTCAAATCTCAAAGGAGAGAGCTCTCCAGGCCAAGCCAAGTTGCCAGAGAGAGACCGGCCAAGGCTCTCTAAAGAGGCCACAGCAGTGGCTCAGGCTGGGCTGTTGCAACTCTGTCTGCACTGCCACTGCTGACCAGCAGCCTGAGCCCAGTGCCTCAGAGCAGACCTGGAGTGAGGCTGCATTTGGCATCCTCTGTCCTGGGGCAGGAGCAGCCCTGTCCTCCCCTCATGTCCCTGTCCTTCCCCATCCCTCATCCCGTCCAGTCCACATAATTGCTCCCTGGACTTTTCCTTTCCCAAGGAATCCTTGTCACTTTGGTCTGGTGGATCGGCCTGCCATGCATGGGGGTTCATCTTCCTTCTTTAAAGGGAATTAGTTAGTGACAACAGGGACTTTGACATGGGCGCCCACCCCAGAGGGAGGCCCAAACCTAAGAGCTGTGCTATGAAGAATAGAGTGGGAAGGCTCTGAGTCCCCATAGGTTCTAAGGTGACTGGGACTTCTCTTTCTTGTCCTCCAGAGGGAGTGCTTTCTTGAAAACTGGCCACCCCTTATTGTCTACCCCCAAAATGGGGGCTCCCACTTAACTGGAGGCCCCTTCACTTGAGGGCAGCTTAGAGATCCGATGACAGCCCCTCTGATACCCCCACTGTGGCTTTCTTAAGGAACCATGGTGGGTGCTGTGTATCGTACCCCTTGTGTCTGTGGGAGAAGACTGGAAGAAAGAGAAGGCAAAAATTCAAGTTTATGAGGTTCGTGCACTGTTCAGAGTGCATTGCATCTGTTGTCTTACAAATCTGCATGCAGTCCTGGAGTGGTTTCAGTCACCCCCTGTTTGACATACAAGGAAATTCAGTCATGAGGAGGATAACTTGTCCAAGGTCACACTGCCAGCAGCCAGAACTAGAAGGCCTGTTGGTCTGATTGCAAAGCACCTAAAGCCCCACACAAGGTCTCGCCTCACCGCAGAGCAGGGTCTGACCAGATGGCAGTCACTGCTTTATCCAGGCTCAGCCCCTCCATGGCACTGATGGTGTTTTGTCTTGGGCTGACCTTCAGGTCTGATCCACCTTCTCTCTCTGAGCATTTGACTTTGACCTCGTTTCCTTCCCCTTCCCAGGTCCCCAAGGGCTGCTCACTGATGGGGGACAGGGGCAGCCAGAAGCCCTCTACAGGCTCCTGTCTGTCATCCCCAGGAAGTGCTGAGGCTGGTGGCTGGGACTGCTGAGGGCTGGCTGCACGCAGCCTTGGTGGGGAACAGGAGGGCAGGCCTCAGCCACGCTGCCCAGCTCTCCATAGGACCAGGCAAGTCGCATGGCACCTCCTCACTTCACTTTTCTTCCCTCGGTGCTGGGGCTGGACTAGATTGTCTTAGGTCTATTCCAGCTCTGAATCTGTGTGGTCCTGACTACACTCCTTGGAATACTAATGCTGACTGCTCAAAAGTAGACAGTCTTCCATAAGAATGCGACTTGTTTTCCTGCTCATATCCTTGCCTCAGTTTTTATTTCACTCCAATTTTCATTCCATCCACTCTCCAAAACAAACAAAAATAACCCTCCATCCCTGCCCGTATTCCACAGATTTCTTTAAAAAATCACATCACACGGTAAGGTAAAGTCTCAGCACAGCAATCTAAGGGGTGACATGTCAGTAGCCTGATTCCCCTTGCCAAGAGTCCACCCACATGGGAAGATGAGCTGAGCCCAGTGCTCGGCAGCAGTTCGTTGCCAGGGAGGCGAGGGGAGCAGCAGGTGACAGTTGCAGGGTTGCTTCTGCCAAGAAGACCTCTGCTCACAATCGTTCTTCCACATTTTCCCACTTTCTGCTTTCAGTGCCCCACATCAGCTACCCTAGAGTAAAGAGGGGACCCACAGTAACCATAGGTGGCCTAGTGGCATTCCACTCCGGGGAAACAGGTTTGTGTGCCATGAGGCTTTTAGTATTTATCTCTGTCTGGATTCCTCCCACTGGGCAGATGGGCAAGAGAGGCCCCAGAGCTGGCCACAGTACCTGGTGGGAGTGCGGTGGGGGCTGGGAGAGTGCTGCCGGCTCCTGGTGAAGGCAGAGGGGGGTTGCTTTCCCAAAGGGAGGGCCCACCAGCGGCAGGAGGAATTCCCTGAAGGGGAGCCAGTTGGGAACAGCCTTCCCCTGGGACAGGGATTGGTGCTCGCTCAGAGCCAAACTGTAGGGCATAGAGCCGAGCTGCAGGGCCGAGTTGCCTACATAGCAGAGCACACTATCTGGCCCCAGGCCTTACCGGTTCTTCCTCCACAGCCCATCTGACCTTGAACTCAGGAAGTGATCTTACCTAGAGAGATCAAAGACTAACAGCCTGGCCCGGAAGCCCCACAGAAGAGCCATTTAAACCAGGGCTGCCATCAGAATCTTCAGGAGCTTTTCAAATTCATCTGCTTGGGCCTCTGTTGTATCCTCCAGTAGGCCCTGATGGCTTGGATACTGGCATTTTTTCACAAGTTCCCTGTTGATTTTGACACACATCTCTGGTTGAGAGCCTCAGATATGTACCAGCGGGAAATCTTGATTGGAGACTAGGGGCCATGCCCCAGCTCTCAGCCCTGATGCCCTCTCCCCTTTCCCTGGGTGTGGCAGCCAAGCCAGGGCCCCCTGTCCTTACCCCACACTCCACTCAGTTATTCTGTCTTCAGAAGTCAAAATTTCTTCCAAGTTGGGTATTGGTTTTTCCTCCTCTGGAGATGGCCAAAGCTGAATCAGCCAAATTTCCCTGGCAGCTCCCTGTGGGCAGGTGACCAGGCCCACGGAGCCCAGATGTTGAGGATGGGGTCCATCCCCCCACTGCTAACAAAACACCTGCCATTTCACACTTGCTAGCTCTGTTCCGCACCCTGTGTGCGGTCTTAGTTAATCTGCACAACAGCCTTTGAGGGTGGGTTCTGTTGTTTTCTCCATTTCACCTAGGAGGAAACTAAGACCCAGAGAAGTTAAGTAACTTGGTCAAGATCTCAGCATAGATGCTCCAGAAAGCCTTATTTGTCCCTCCTCCTGCACATCAAGGACAGGCCAGGTCCCTTCTGTGTCTTTACATACCCCCCTCCACTCAGACCCTCTCACAGCCCTTATCACGCTGTGATGGCCCCTTAGCTGTGAGCTCTGTGAGGGCAGGGTCTGTCCAGCACATAGTAGGTGCTCGGAACCATGCGCAAAAATGAACAATAGGAGGTTGGCTGGATGGTGCGCTGATCCCGCTCGGGCCTGCCCCATGTCTCCTGGGCCCTCCCCTGCTGCAGTCTGGCCCTGCCAGAGCAGACAGGAAGCCAGGCCTACAGGGAAGAGCCTGCGTCTTCAAGAGCAGGGCTGTATGCAGCTTGCAGGTAAACTGGGATTAAGTGGAGCCCTGGAGGTAGGCAGGAGCCTTCTCCCCTCGTTGCCATGGCTGCTGGGCTCATCCCTGGTAACGGAGCCATGGTGGAGCACCACTATCGTGCCGCCCTCAGCACAGCAGGGCCCGGTAGCTCACGGAGAGAATTTATAACCGTGAGAGTGTGCACTCCGGCTCAGGGGCCCAACATGATGCAGTTGAGCAGTGACTGGAGTCTTCTGGAAGGAGGCCCTGGGGGTTGCGGGTGGGTGGGTTGGGATCTGGCCTCCAAGTTGTCCTACCCCTACTGGCCTTTCTTCTTTACCCTAAGAGGGATAGCTGCCAGAATGTTTGTAGCTGCCAGAACCCACACTGCTCTCACAGCTAATCAGTGGAACTGAATAGCATTTGGTGCTGGCCTTTTGCATATATGACCCAGTAGGAGGCACTTAAGAACAGATTCCAAAAGTCTACTTTAAAAAAGAAAGCAGTCCTGATACCCAAGGGCTTATGGTCAAAGTTAGGCAACACTAACTGAGATATATCCTTTTTTTTTTTTAAGTTGCTTTTGCTTTACCAAGACATAAAAGGCTTTTAATAAGAGTAGTTTTCTCAATGGGGGATAAAATAGGCCTAAGCCTAAGCAATCCTCTCTCACATCCCCAAATCTAAATGTTCTTTTAGGCAATGCTTTCCTTCCTAGTTGCAGAAGGCAGGGCTGTAGACCAGAGCTTTTCTCGGAATGCCACCCCATTCCCAGGCTAGGGCCAGGGTGTGATTGCTCTTTCTGCAGCCCATGTTTACTCTCTGTCCAGGGTGGAGGCCTCAGCCCTGGTGCCAGCTGGTGCTGGGTGCCTTCTTCCGCTTTTCTTGGACTATGGGAGCCCCTGTGGCCCTCCCTTGTCTCCCCTCCGCTAACCCTTTATGGACAGGAGCCTGGCTTCCTAGGGCAAGTTCTCTAACTGATTCCCCAAGCCCTAGGACAGCAGGAGCCATTCTGTTGTGGTCAGGGACTGCCAAGGCCTAGCCCGCTGCTTCTGCATAGAAGGAAGCAGAAGGTTCCAAGTTGTTCCGTGAATGCCTGGCCTCCGTGATTCTGCACTCAATATCAGCGCCACTTCACAAGAATAAGGAGCAGCCTGACCTGACCCAGATCTCACCCTGCGACCCGACTGCTCTGGGCAGAGGCATCAGATAGCCCTTGGCACCAAGTGTGTCCCTTGCAAACATTCTTGTAGCTTCCTCCAGGCCAGGACTGGAGAGGGCCCAGCTTAGAGATTTCCTGTCAACGTAGGAGTTCCCACTTTGTGAGCTGGGAGGCCGAGCCAGTTTACATTAAGGGCCTCATCAGCCAAGCAATGGCCCATGCAAATCTTTGACAAAAGTTTCATAAAGACAAGTAGGTGGAGTACAGTGGGAGGCCTCTCCGTCCATCCCCCTTGGCAGGAGCTTTTCAGAAGTGTCTACCTTCCATTCCCTGCCTGGTGAGCAGGTATGTGTTCCACATCTGCCAAGTGCCTTGCCCTGGGACTTCATGTTCAGCAGTCCTGGTAGGAGGCCAGGACAACCTCCCAGCCTAGGGACTTGGCCTTGCAAAGCCAGTCTCTAGGTTCCAGTTGTTCCCAAGTAGTAAAGGAGCAGCCACAGCACTCGGGAAGAGTGAGAGAAGGGAGCCCCCATCTCCAAGTGGCCTTCCAGGGTGGGTCTGTAGACAAAGTATTGGGACAGTGAGTGCCTGGATGGACCAAAGAAAAGAGGGAAACAGCTGCCATCCAAGAGAGACTGTCCTTGGCTGCTGGAATGCAGTGTGCGGGTGACAGCCTGCAGCGGCCCCACCCAGAAGGTGACTTCCCTCCCACACCGAAACATGCCCTTTGTTGGGGTAAAGTCACTTCCAAGACTGGGGGTCTTTCTCAGGAACCCCCTGGCTTCCTCATCTTTGTTGCCCATGCTGTGGAGGGTGAGAAGCCCCCATCCCTCACCCCAAGGCTCCCCTCAGAGTTGCCTTGTCAGATGCTCCCCACACCCGGTTGCCACCAACTCTGACCCTTTACTCCATGGATGGCCAGCTCTCTCCACTCCAGGAGAGACCAGCTGATGGGCCTTCCCCACCCCCGCCTGTTGCCATGGTAAAGACAGGCTCTCCTGCTCCGGCAGAATATTGCTTTCTTATAACCACCCTCCCTCCCTCTCTTTCCCCTTCTTTCTCTCACAAAAAAAGAAAGCACAAGTGTTTTATATTCATTTTGCAAAAAGCTGTGTAGTGCATACTAATTGGTGTGCCTTCCTCCTTCTTTCTTCGAGCCTGTCCCCATCCTCAGAGCCAGGACTACAGGCCAACCACAGGCATGGGCCCAGCCTGCCTGCTCACTGGAAGGAGAACTAGCCATTTTTCTGGAAACTGATGCAAGAGTGGCTGAGCAGTGTGTCTACAGTGCTGGGGCCTTTCCTCCTGGCCTTCAGCAGGGTGCCCAGTAAGCAAGGCCACAGAGATCACCTTGTCTTCATCGCAGAGGTTCCTGTCCACACACCAAGGGCTGCAATTTCATCCAGAAGGGCTGTCACAAGTGATGTTGCCCCAGGCAGGGCTGTAGGCTTTTTGCCAGCCCTTGGGGACCAGGGACAGATCCTTTGATAAGCATAAGAGGAGTGGCTGGAGTACTGCAGGAACCTGTAGACAACATTTCCACTTTTAATTGTGCAATTGAAGTGTAATTTGCATTCATTTGCTGTTTGGTGTTAAACTTTCTAAAATAAGAGAATTCAAAATGTGAATGAAATATGCAGCTTTGCTGGCTGCGCTCCCCAGTGGGGCAGAAGGCTGCAGTACAGAGACGGGCAATGCGGCTTCTCTTCAGTGGAAAAAGTGGAGTTGGAAGCCCTCCTTGTAGGCACTGCAGTCCCTGCCTACTCACTAAGTCAGTGCCGCAAACAGCTCAGCTGTGAGATCAAAAACTTGTCATCAAGGTGGTGAGCCACCCTTTCTGGTGGGCCTGCTTTTTCTGCTTTGCACATAAAGTATCTCTTATAATCTTCAGAACAGCCTTGCAAGTCACATCTCTGTTTGCATACATGGGGAAACTGAGGCTCCCATCCCCCACACAACAAACTTTAGACTTGTTCATCTGGGTCATAAGCTCTCGATGGTCTGCACCTGCCTACCACTTCGGCCTGACTTCCGGTCATTCCCCCATTCCTGCCCCATGCCCACTCTGGGCTAGACCAAAGCTTAGTTTCCTGGATTGTGCCCTGTATTTCTGTATATCCATGAGTACCTTATGCTAGTTAAGAGAACATTTTGAATGCCTTTCTCCCACCTCATTCCCTTAGCAAACTCATGCTCTAGTACTTCCAAAGCCTGCAGGCTCCCCCTAGGCCAAGTGGCTGCTCCCTAGAGCTTGCACTGTACAAGGTACTTCAAAAAGTTTGTGGAAGAATTGAATTAAAAGATAATATGGGGGCTGGCCGGTTAACTCATTCAGTTAGAGCACAGCCTTGTAACACCAAGGTTAACAGATTCAGATGCCTGTACCGGCCAGCTGCCAACAAATAATGAATGAATGAACAATAATATGAATCATTCCATGAAATTTTTGAAGACCCCCTGTATTATTAGCTAATGTTTACCACCTGTCTCCCCATGAGGCTGTGACTCCATCACAGGCAGAGCCTATCCTGTTCAGCCTTGCATCCCCTAGAGCCAGCAAAGACCAGGCCATGGTAGCTGCTCAGTGGATTCAGTAGATGTTGGGGGGTGGTTGTATGGACAAAGTTTTAACTGATCCAGGGTCAGGTGACTGAGTGGCAGGGACAGGATTGGAAGTCAGGAATGTCTGGCCACAAAACCAGTTTCAGACCCAGGTTCAGAGCTGGGTTTGAAGTACTCACTGTTACCCTGAGCAAGTGACTGTCCAAGCCTCAAGTTTCTCATGTTTAATGAGAGACTAATGACAAGTGGGGGTGTTAATTCTGCCAGAAGCAAGGACCACTTGCTCCTCTGGCCTCCCTCTCCCTTGTGGCCTGGCCCTGGAGCCACACAGGGGTGGCAGTGACTTTGCACAGGCCAGGCCTCCCAGGTCCTGAGCATCTTTTCCGATAGGACACCTGGTGTGGGTCAGTGTGTCTGTCGTGGAGTCAGATATCACGCCAGCTCACGCTTTTCTTTTTTTTTTTTAAAAGATGACCGATAAAGGGATCTTAACCCTTGACTTGGTATTATCAGCACCATACTATCCCAAGTGAGCTAACCGGCCATCCCTATATAGGGATCCAAACCCGCCACCTTGGTGTAATCGGCACCACACTCTCCCAAGTGAGCCATGGGCTGGCCCTCGGCTCATGCTTTTCTCACTTGCTACATTTGACCACCAGGGTTTGCTGCCCGAGGGCTGTGTGCCTCTGTCCAACCTGCACAGACAGACCTGAGAAGAGCACACATGCAGGTGGGCATGGTGAGCTCACAGTTGCGAAGGGATGTGAAGGGAAGCAGTTGCCTCCTGAGCCCTCCTCTCCTGCGGGTCTGAACTGGGTGTGAGACCATGGCGAGTCAGCAGGACCCCGCCACCTGGGGCTTTGGGCAGAGCAAGAGCAAACTGTTCGCAAGCACTGCTGGATTGGGAATTAGGGCGCTGATCTGGGGTTTTGGCTTTATCTATAACAATTCACATACCATAAAATTCACCCTTTGAAAGTACACAATTTGGTAGTTTTTGGTATTTTCACAGCCATCACTACTATCTAATTTGTGCAACCATCACTATTATCTCATTCCAGAGCATTTTCGTTCCTCCAAAAAGAAATCCTGTGCTCTGTACCAATTAGCAGTCGCTCCCCTTGTCCCCCCTCCCTCCAGCCCCTGGCAGCCACTAATCTCTTTTCTGTCTCTGTGGATTTGCTGTTCTGGATATTTCACATAAATGGAATCATCATACAGTATGTGGGTTTTTGTGACTGGCTTCTTTCACTTAGCAAATGTTTTTAAGGTTCATCCGTGTTGTAGCGTGTGCTTCATTCCTTTTTTATTGCCAAATAATGTTCCTTGGTGTGGATATGCCACATTCTGTTTATCATTTATCAGCAGATGGACCTTTGGGTTGTTTGCACTTTCCGGCTGTTAGGAAATAATGCTGCCATGAACACTCATATAAGTGTTCCTGTGGACATATATTTCCAGTTGTCTTGGAAACTACCAAGGAGTGGGAGTATACCTGCGTTTAACTTTATGAGCATCTGTTGGCTTGATTCTTGCCTCCCTGTTTAATTTTGGGTGAGTCATTCCCCCACCTTCCCCCATCCCAATGCCCTGGTCTCATTCCCCCACCCCGACCTTTGGAAAGAGGCTTGTTTAGAGAGCCTAGCATTGGGTGCGTGGCCTGTGCACATCCTGCCAAGGCAGGTGCATGGCGACCGCTGCATCAGATGGCGTGGCGCTACCACTGCTGGGCCCCCTGCTTCCCCACCCCACCCTCCTTCCTCTGTGTCTTTCTCCCACTGCTAAAGCAAAGAGCCTTCTGGAGGCTTCTCCCTCAATGGGAGCAGAGCCTGGGCCCTGCCTGCTTCTTGGCCTAGACCTATCCAGGGTCCCTGGCTCTTGGCCCAGGTGCAGGGGCCATCCTTGCTCATGCCATCTGACTGGGCTGCTTGGCAGCCATGTTTTTCCGCCACCATGGATCTGTTTCCCATTGGCCCAGCAAATAGAAATGTTCTGAGGACAGCTAAGTCACGTATACCGATGCAGGGAAGGGCAGGTGGTATTAGGCTCCTTGTGAGGACTGTGTGCTGGTGATTAGTTGACTACTCTGTCTACCCAACAGGCTGAGGGCAGGGCTGATTCTGACTTCTTCAGCCCCTGGTACAGAGTAGGGGCTCAGGCGGTGCTGAGAGCAGGTCTTGGTGCTGGTGAGTGTGGAGAGATGAAGGGAAGGACATGAGTGGACAGTGGGAGGTGGCATCTGTGTAAATGAGTGCTGTGCCCAACCTAGAAGAGGCCACGGTGGCTGGTGGGGAGGTTGCATGCCAAATGCGTGATGCTGGCTGGAGAAGAATGGGTCATTGCCCAGTCCAGAGGCTCTGGGATGCATACTGCACAGGGTGCACCTTGGCACCTGAGTTCTGCATCTTCTGGGGACCCCTCAGGTCTGCTCAGGGGACCAGGGAGGAGGGGTCATGGGAAAGCGGCTCACCGGCCACAGATTCCAGCTGCCTCCCTCCAGAGGCCCTGTCCCCTACCAGCTATGGTCTCTGCAAACCATATCCTTCGTTACACTTTTCTGAGCACTCTCACAGCATGGGCTTGGTGGCTCTCAGCAGCCCATGTCATCTGCAGACCCTGCTGACCCCTGCAGGCTGCTCTCTGTTTCTGACTCACCTCTCACCAGGTCAGCGCAACTTGCCGCAGACAGCTCATCCCTTATGCTCTGCTTGTCTTCCCAGGTTATCCTGAAGGATCTGGAGGTGTTAGCAGAAATTGCTTCCTCCCCCGCAGGCCAGACAGATGACCCAGGCCCACTCGATGGCCCTGACCTCCGGGTCAGCCACTCAGAGCTCCAGATACCCACCCCCGGCAGAACCAGCCTGCTGAACACTCCTGGTGAGTATTCCCGAGGGCTCTGGCTCAGGGGCCCTGGAAGTGCTGGTGCTGGGCCTCATCCTAGACCATGGCAGACCTTTGGGCTGTTGTTCATGAGCCCTGGAACTCTGCTTCAGTGTGAGGGGTCAGTGGGTTTCCTACCAGTGATCTGCCAGCACAAGAGGCCCCAGAGGTGGCAGACCTCACCCTCTGTTCGCCTCCCAGCTTGCACTCCAGCAACCCCCCAAAGAGACCCTCACACTCTCTTTCCTCATCTTCCTGCACCTTTGATGCTTTTGAGGCATTGGCTAAATGCAAAACCATCTGAGGCAACTGATCGTCTCTCTACCTGGGAAGTGTCTCCCCAGTCAAATCCAGGGGCTTTGGTCTTGCGTCTTCACGTGGAAGACGACTAGGCAGCTGTTTCCTTCCTCACTGAGAAGCTAAAAATAGCTCTCAATATGTCAGGCAGCCCAGGCAGGAGAGGGGTCATGCACACATTCTGTTTCCAGGCAGTCCTAGCAGGTGAAAGTGGCCATGGCGTTTGTTCTTAGTACTCGCCCCTTGGGTTCCTTCCAGAAAGCAGGCCGGCTCTTCTCCCTGGCCCCATGTACCTCCCAAGCAGACACCCCTTCCCTCCAGCCATGCAGTCCTAGATAATGTCCAGGGACATGAGTTGGTAGGAGGGTACCCAGCGAGTCTTGGGTGTCTCTGTGTCCTTTGGGCCCCTCTTGACATTCAAGCACCAGGTTCTAATCAATGCATCCTTGATGCAGAAGCCAAGTGTCACATAGGTGTGGGGCCTTTCAGCAGCAGTTTCCCTGCTGCAGCCCGACCATGCTGGTCCCAGGCTCTGAGAACACCTGCTGCGCCCCAGTGGGAGCCATGTCAGCCCTGTGTGGCCCAGAGACCAGACCTGGTGCCTGAGAAGTTCAGGTTGTCGCCAAGCCATGTCAGCCCTGTGTGGCCCAGAGACCAGACCTGGTGCCTGAGAAGTTCAGGTTGTCGCCAGAGCCCTGTGGGCCTGACTGCACCCTAGGATGTGCCAGGTGGAGTCGCTGCAGGCCCTTGTATTACGGACATCTCCCAACAACACGGAAAGCCAAGGGTTCCCTGAGCCCCTACAGTGGGGTGGTGCCTAAGAGCCCTGGCTTCAGGCCACCTCCTGTGCATGCTGTGGCTGCCGCTGTTTCTGACTGCACAGGGAAGGGGTTGAGGGCTGCAGTGCAGGCAGCCCAGTTTCCTCTCTCGCTTGCCCAGGATGCAGTCATTTCCTTCCGATGAGCCTGGTTTCCTCTGGGCAGTCAGTCGCCACAGTTGGTCAGGGAAGTGGCTCACACATACTGACCCCGGGACCCTTGCCGGGGCTCCCACCCTCTGTCCCTCATCACAGGAGTTCATTCTCCATCCTGTGTCCTCAAGTCAGCACGTAGGGGCCAACGTTAAGTCCCCAGGACAGATGGCGGGAATGCCAGAGATGGGGAGTGGGAGCGTGAAGAGACAGGGAGAGGAATGGAAGGGAGGGGCAATGAGAACGGACCAGGAGAGGGGCAGCAGCCACAAGAAGGTGTCCAGCAGGGGGAGAGTGCTGCACTTCTTCTCTGCGTCTCAGTGTAGAAGCAGAGAGCTGTGAGAGGGCTGCACAGCCTTGGGGCCAGGGCAGGACACCTGGATCTCCCAGGACCCTCTGTGATTCACCCCTTCATCTGTAAGGTGTTTTTTTCTCTTCCTCCTGGGCACCAAGAAGTTGATGACTGTGACATGGGTTCCTGCTGTGGGCAGTAGGACTGGAGAGGGTGCAATGTGTGCCCTGACGCCACAGGGTCTGGCCCAGGGGGTCCCTGAAGGGCCCTGCAACATCGAGCCCTTGTAGCTGCTTGGGAACAAGGGTAAGTTCCCCTGCCCCACAGGGGGACTTGCATGACAGAGCACTCTGAACCCCAGCTCCTGGCCCCACAAAGACAGTGGGCTGCAAACCAGACTGAGGCCGTAGAGACGCTTGCCCAGCTCACCAAGGCTGTCAGACTGGCTCCTGTCAGCCAGGGACTCACTCTGAATTCATAGATAAACAACAAAGTACGCCAGATGGGAAGAAATTCCATCCTGGAAAGAATACCAAGAAAGTACCCGTGGCCAATAATGCTTCTTGCTTCAAGAATCCCCAACTCTGTGGACCACGAGCTCTTGATCTGAGACCCACATGTGGGCTTCAAGACCCACATGTGAGACCCTCCAGGCAGATCCACATATGTTCACATGTGCTTGCCCACAGCTGGCATCCAGTTTTACAAACAGGTCCATGATTTTAAAAGGTAAAGCTCAAACCAGTAATAGAAGAGCACAAGAAGCCAGAGTGTGCCCTGTCCCCTACCACCTCAGCTGCCACAGGAGGGCACCTGCCGGACGCTGAGGATGTGCAGGGTGGTGCTCAGGTCAGAAAGCATGCAGGAAGTGTACACTCTTTCCTGCGCGAACTGCTCTTTCTAAGATTGCTCTTCAGGCATGCAAGGGGGTCCTTCTGTCTGTTTCCATCTGGCCGTGCATATGAACAAGGCTACAAGGCCAGACCCTCTTCCTGTTTGGATTCTGCTTTCCTCTGGCTCTCTGGGGCACAGCTCTGGGAACTTGCAGGCTGCAGTACTGTGTCTCTTTAGGGTAGATCACCCCACCCCCTGTGAGGGGACTTTCTGGAAAGCAAAGGAGACAGGGTGCCTTGCAAAGATGAAGTCAGTGGCATCTGCAGGGAACCAAATGGCTCTGCCTGCGTATTGGGTCTTTAAACTCAAATGGTGCAGATCGCTCGCAGCGGTGGGGAAGCAAGGCCCATCACATGCCTGGATAGCTGCTGCATTGGCCTAAATGCACCACAGCAGTGGTCCCCAGGGCCCCAAGAAGCAGAGTCGCCCACACGGCATTTTCCTCCCACCTGGTGTAGCGTAAACATCCCTCCCTCGAGGGCAGAGCTGCGTGGGCAGAGTCCTGGGTCTCAGGACTCCCGCCCGCCTCCCTCCTTTCCAGCAGGTGCAGAGCCCCAGGCAGGGGAAGACAGCCACCTCAGGGCCATGGGGTGCAGGGGGAGTTGCTCGGGCTAGTGGCTTTGGCAGAGGGACACTATGTTTTCCCTTCTCCCACCCTTTGGATCCCCTGTGATTAAGCTCCAAATTTTGTACCTTCTCTGCCCTGACTCCACTTGGGGAGTCTACAGAGGCGCTGCCAGGCTCAGGAGAAGAGGGGATGGCAAACAGGCCTGCAGGCCCACTCTGACCCTGAGCCTGCATAGAAGACTCAGTAGAACCAAGGAGGCCTCTGGGATCAGTCCCTTGTTAGAGATGTGCCTGCCCTCCCACGGCATGGACATCCTTTGCTGCCAGAGAGGGAGCGACCAGGCCTGGGGAGAACAGTCCAGCCTGCAGGATCCTTGGCCAAGCACAGCAGCAATGTGGCAGTCTAGGGTCGAGATTGATGTTTGCCCCTAAAACCCAGTCTTCCCTGACTTTCCCTGCCTGCCATGAGGCCCATTCTTAGTGGGGCAAAAACTGCTCACATCAGTGTACCCTGCAGGGTTCACTTGGCCAAGGTGTGTTAACCCCTATCTCTAAAAACAGGCAAAAATGCAATGTTTTGATTCGGTTTTGTTCCCGTAGCCTAGGCCACTGTCGCCAAATATCAGCAGACAGAAACAAGTTCTAGAAAAAACCCAGAAAGCTACCTCTGGGACATTTTCCCCAGAAACAACAATAACATTGGTGATGGCGGCTGCAGCGCTGGCCAAGCTCGTGGTAGGATGGCGCAGTTCTGAGCCTTGCACAGACGGGCTCCTATGGATCAGCCCCTGGACTCCTCCCTGCAGCTCTGAGAGGTGGTGCTGTTGTCATGCCCACCTCTACTGGGGATGGTGACAGGGTTGGTGCTGGCCCAGGAGCCTGGGCCTGAGAACTAGCCTGAGACTCCACTCAGAGGGTGGGAGTGCACAGGGTCCCACCCTGGCCCAGCCCTGGAAGCTTCTGCTCTTCTGGGTGCTAGGCCATGGCCACAGCCTGGCACTTCTTGGTGTCCTCTTCAGGGTGACTTCAGTGCCCCTGTTCTGGCCTTAGGCCATGGCAGTGCCTCATCTCTTGTCCTTCCCCTGCCCCTCCACCTCCTCTGGCCACACCAGACCACTTCCCAGCCCCCAGAAAGCTTTTCCTGTTGCCCTTTGAGCCTTGGAGGCCCTTCTTCCCACACACCAGGCTCTGCCCTCCTAGCCCATGACTTTGGGCAAGTGAACTGCCTCAGTGTCACCTCCCCCTCCTCTGTACACTGAGTGATGGGGCACTTGGGGGCTCTGTGAGCTCCTGCATGGAAGGAAGGGGCTTAGATAAATGCTCCGTGCTTGTGAGGGGTTGCCTTTGCTTCTGTCCTGGTTTTTGCAAGTTCCCCTGCATGCCTCAGGCCTGCTTGATGGCCCCTGCTCGATGGCCCCTCCTTGGCAAGGCTTTCCCAGATAGCCAGCCAGACCAGTCTCTCCTGCTTCCCTGTTCCTCATCACACACTGTGCCTGGGTGGCTGGTAGGGTTCACAGCTGTTCCCCCCACTGCTCAACTTGCAGTTTGTGGCTCTGCAGCATTGCCCACAGCTGGTGAGAAATGCAGACATTCAGGCTCTCCCAGACTCAGTCGCAGCTCACTGGGATTGCCAGACGACTCGTGTGCTCTTCTCAGTTTGAGACGCACCTTCTCAGACCATGGGAGCTGTGTTCTACTCGGCTCTGAACCCCAGCCTCAGGCACCCAGTAAGGGTCAGTACCCATTTTCCAGAGTTGGCTGAAGTGATGGAAGGCGGGGCATCAGGATGATCACCTTGTCACCAGCAGCGGGTGTGGGGCTCCACTAGCAGTTCTGCCCAGGAAGGTGTCCTCTTGTGCCCTACCTCCGTGTGTCACCAGGTGGAAAGCCAGCCCCCGGCGGCCCTACTGACTGGTCTGAGGCAGCCATAACTCCTGTCCTACTTGCTCTGTCCCCAGCGCTGCCCTCAGCCCCAGCCCTCACTCCCGCAACAGCAGCAGCAGCAGCTCTCTGCTGGTGGCAGAAACTCATGCCGCCCCTCTCCATTGCCGTGTCAGCTAGAAGTCCCTCCAGGGCCCTGTTGTGGCCCATTAGCTTATCTCTGTCTCTGAACTGAGCAGCTGGACAGCCTCCTGGATGTGGGGCATGGCCGAGGCCCTCCTGTCCTCTCTGGTCTCAGCTGGGCTGGCCCACAGGTAGAAAAGTGATTGCCTCTTGGATCGGGTCCCCAGGGTGCCATTACTACAGCATCCACACAGCTGTGGGTTTGCGCCCCCTTCAGTTCTGCAGACTCCATACCACCAAGACCCTGTTTGGCCTCCCAGCTACTTGATCCCGTGGGGAAGCTGTCCTTCCCTGCCCGATCCCTCCTGGCTCTGTACCAGCCTCTTAATCACTCTGCCTTTTCCGTGGAGCACTTCCTGTGCCAGACACAGCATCACACTCTGTCCCTGCAGTGGCTCACAGTGAGGAGCTGGCCTTGGAGAAGGTGTCGCTGCCTTGATCTGATCTTGCCCGTTGGACTGCGGGTGGTCTGAGCAGCCTCTGGTCCTTCCTCTGTGTTCTCAAGCCACAGATCCTGATGCCTACTCAATCGGGGCTGTCCAGGCACGTGGGCCCTGTCCCCGGCAGAGAGCGTGACGGGGAAGGCAGGGAGTGGAGCAGGGACCTCGCAGAGCCCAAGCAGCGCAGCTAATGTTTTTTCATCTGGTTCTGTTGAACTGTAATTCACGTTGTGTATTGAGGCCAGAGCTATTTTTATCCTGACATATGAGGTTCCTTCACGTCATAGCCACAAAACTCAATCCAAAACATCCCAGGGAAGGTTGTTTGTGAGACGCTATGCAGATTCTCATGTCACCACATCAGGTTCCACTTAGTAGCGTCTGCAGAGCTGGCTCCCCGGCTGCCCACCCCGCCAGCCTGATGGTGTGTACAGAGTGCTCCTGCAGCATCTGTCTGCCCCCGGCCAGCCACAGTCACATGCACTTCCTGCCATAGCCGGCAGACTGCTCACCCAAACCAGAGATGCAAGGCAGAACAACCTTCTTCTGAGGAATGGGGCTCTCTTTCATACCTCCAGTCTCTCCTGAGATGCGTAGCCAGGTTGTTCCAGCCCTGTCTCCCCCTGCCCGCCCCAGCCAAAGCAGCGCGCCCACCATCCCGAGTGGGCCTGGAAGACTCTGCTGCTCATAGTGCCGCCTGAGCAAAGCCTCTTAGCACATCCTCAGGGCATAATGTTGGAGGGCAGGCCTGGAATCGGGACCTCAGAGTCTCTGTCCCAGCTCTGCCCCTTCCTTGTGAAGGTGCAGCACCCAACCCAGGGCCCGTCTTTTATCAGAGCTGCTAAGAAACAGGCGATTCCCAGCCGCTTGTCAAGCTCATCAAGCGTGCAACTGTGCTGGAGCCAGAGGTGGGCAGAAGTGACCAACGGAGACGCTATGATCTCTCCCTGGGGAGAAGCAGGCTGCAGGGAGGCGGAAATCAGTGCAGTGGGGAGCTGAGAGGCCTGTCACTCCTGTAGTAACACTCCTGGGGCAGGTTTGTTCTCAGTCCTCCCATCTCCTCACCCTGTGCCTGCAGCCCTGCCTGAGAACATCTTTTCTCAGATCCATCTCAAGACAGCTAGGCCTGAGGGCTGCTTATGTCAGCAGAGTGGCTGGTGGGCAAAGGGGGAAACTGAGGTTGGAAGACATCTAATAGGCCTCACCCTGTGCACAGAGAGCACTGAGACAGCTCTCCATCCTTGTCCAGCCCACCCAAGCAGGATCCCTGACCAGCTCCCACCCCGGGAAGTATTGCCGAGACCTGTGGTCTCTACCCAGCACTTCCCAAGGCCCTCAGCCTTGTCCTGGGGAGGCTCCTCCTCTCAAGGGCCTGGTGTTCCTGGCAGGTGGGATTCTAGAGGGCAGGAGGTCTCACCCCTGAAAGCTGTAGTCCCAAGCAGGCACGGCCTTGGGCAGCTCATCCAGAGCTCCCACCATGGCATGCCCTGGCCTCCTGTCAGCAAAGTCTCAGGAAGGCGCCGGCTTCTGGCTGTTCGTAGTCTTCAGTCAGTGCAAGCCAGGGCTGCACTGCGAGAACATGAGTCTCTCGACATGGCTTCTCGCAGATGAGCTTCTGCCCACCTCCTGCCTTCTGCTAAGGGCCACCGTCCCAGTGGCCACTATGCAGCCTGGACATCAGGAGTCTATTTTTGGCCCAGAGTGGGGGCCATGGCTAAGGAGATCAGAGATGAGTTTGGAGCAGCCTCAAGCCTTCTCTTCTGCTGTCTTTATCTATCTGCCAAGTGGTAAGCAGATCTCCCTGGATGTGGGTTGGGAAGGTCACAGGTGATCCCCTCTCTTCCTCTCAGCGTCTTGACAGAACACTGAATTTGTCCCAGATCTGAAGTCTCCCCACTCGGACATTTCCAAACTATCTCCCAGCCCCCAGTCATCTAGTCCAAGACTCAGAATGAGAACGGTCTGCCGTGCCATGCTCTGGCATATGGGACATTTGCTAACAAGAGCAGTCAGTCCCAGTACATTAGATTTTTTGTCTCATTTAATAGGGGCTTTTATTGCCCCCATTTGACAGGTGAGGAAACTGAGGCTTAAACACCATGCTTGATGCCTCCATGAAGCCAAAACAGCCCCACACCTCTCCCCAGTGACTGCCCAAGACACCCAGCCCCCTAGGAGTGGAGACTCTGGCCCCAGTTGGAGAGGATTTCTTTGTGGTTACTCCCTACATTGATCCCTTGGTCCACTGCAATACTTTGGAGCCTAAGTGGCCCTAGGCCTGGAAGTGGGGTGGGCCGGGGGTGCACATAGAGAAGCAAGAAGAGGGCAGGGACACAAGGAGCCTTCAGGAGCGAGCCCTTGGGAAAAGCCTTTGGGGGAGGTGGGCATGCAGCCTGTGTCCTCCAGCCAGGCCACCACAGGGCTGCCAAAGTCATCTGCTGGGCCTGGGGACCTCATGAGGCGGGGCAGCCACGTCTTCAGAGATCGGCCCAAGCTGGGCCTGGAGTAACTCAATCTGTAAGAATGTGACACTTGATTCTGCAAACAGCCCCTCTGGGCCAGGAAGCAGAGACCATTTGCCATTCCAGAGTCACTCAGGACCTCCCAAGCCAGGCTGTTCTGGGCAAGGACCCAGAGTAACGCAATCCAAACAAGAAGTTATACGAGGCCTGCCCTTGAGCTGGGCTTCCCACTCAGGGCTCACCCTTCTCACAGCTCATGAGAGCTGTCTAGAAGGTACTCAGGATAGAGGACGGTACAGTCTGGAGGTGTGGCTCCTGGTGAGGAACCCTCATAGCGTAATTCACAGCTGTGAAAAACAAAACAGAAAAATGCCTTTGCTAGTTCCCAGCCAGTTCCCCAGGACCATGAGAGGAAGTCTGAATTCGGCCAAAAAGACAGAACTCCTGGGAGGAGAGTTTTACTGCTTCTTCCTGGCCCTGGCATCTAATGAAGTCAGCCCCTAGAGGCTCCTCTGAGACTTGCTTGTGATTGGATGGTTCCACACATTCTTGTTTTATGCTTTGAGCCAATGCTTCTAGGAACTGTGCCGTCCCACAGCCAGGCTTGGTTTCCAGAGACCCCACATCCTGCCTGTCTTGTGCTGGTGCCTGGCTGATCCCTCCTTGGTTCAGGGAGAAAGTCATCATTCCCAAAGGGCTCCTGGACCAGAGAATGGCTGGCCTGGAAAATGATGGCCCCAACTTCCTCTGTTGGTCACTCTGCTTCCCCAAGTGGCCTCTCAGAGTTTCTGGAGAGCTGCGGCCTGGTGCTTTTTCCACTGCTTTTGATGGTGTCATTTTCTCTCTGTCCTCAGTTTTGGCTCAGCAGGACATTGACTTTGGTCTTTATGCCATCTTCTGCTCTCCTGCCTAGCAAGGCACAACCTCCTAACCTGAGAACCCCAAACCTGCCCAAACACCAGTGTCCAAGAGATGGGCAGGATGGCAGAGTTGCTGGGGTCAAAGACTCCACTGCTCACCAGCTCTGTGGCTTTGATAATCCTCAGCCTAATTCACAGCTTCTCTACGTATGCAGTGGGAATGACAATAGTGTATATTTTTAAGAATTATTTTGAGGAATAAATTAGATACTATGTGTGAAGGATTTTGACTTGCATAGCATATAGTAAGTACTCAATCAATGGTAGCTCTTAAATGGCTATTAAGATGTCATGTTATGGGCCAGCCTGTGGCTCACGTGGGAGAGTGTGGTGCTGATAACACCAAGGCCATGGGTTCAGATCCCTATATAGGGATGGCCGGTTCGCTCACTTGGGAGAGTGTGGTGCTGACAACACCAAGTCAAGGGTTAAGATCCCCTTACTGGTCATCTTCTAAGAAAAAAAAAAAAAAAGAAAAAGAAAATGTCATGTTACACTGGGTCAACTAGATACTCATCCACATGCAAAAGAGTTTGGAACCCTTCCTCACAACATGTACAAAAATTAACTCAAAATGGATCAGAGACCTAAAACATGTTAGTAAATCTTTATGACCTTGGATTAGGTAATAATTTCTTAGCTGTGACACCAAAAGCACAAGCAACCAAAGAAAGAATAGATAGACTAGACTTAATCAGAATTAAAATTTTGTGCTTCAAAGGATGTCATCAAGAAAGTGAAAAGGCAGCCCACAGAATGGGAGAAAATATTTGTAAATTACGTATCTGATAAGAGACTTGTATCCAATATATGAAGAACTCTTACAAATCAACAATAAAAAGACAAATAGCCTGGCTTAAAAATGGGCAAAAGATTTGAATAAACGTTTCTCCAGAGAAAAATAAATGGCCAACAAGCACACCAACATTATTAGTCATTAGGAAAGTGCAGATAAGTCAAAACCACCATGAGTTATCACTTTCCATCCACTAGGCTGGCTGTGATCAAAAAGACAGGTGAATAAAAAGTGTTAGGATGTGGAGAAAATGGAACCTCATCCACTGCTGGTGGGAACGTGAAATGGTGCAGCCACTGTGGAAAATGGTCTGCCAGTTCCTCAGAAGTTAAACCTAGAGTTGCCGTATGACCCAGCAATTCCATTCCTAGGTATAACCCAAGAGAAATGAAATCATATGTGCACACAAAAACTCATACACGAGAGTTCATAGCAGCATTATGCATAATAGCCAAAAAGTGAAAACAACCAAATGTTCATCCTATGATGCGTAGATAAACATCTATACAGTGGAAATTATTCAGCCGTAAAAGTGAATAAAGAACTGATATATACTACAACATAGATGAACTTTGAAAATATGCTAAGATAGATGAACCTTGAAAATATGCTAAGTGAAAGAAGCCACATACTGTATGATTCCATTTATATGAAATATCCAGAATAAGCAAATCCACAGAAACAGAAAGTCAATTAGTGGTTTCCAGGGGCTGGAAGAGGGGGAAATGGGGGACAACTGCTGATGGGTATGGGATTTCTTTTGGGGGTGATAAAAATGTTCTGGAATTAGTGGTGATTGATGCACGGCTTAATGAATATTCTGAAAACCACTGAATTGTACACTTTAAAAGGGCAAACTTTATGGTGTATGGATTATATCTCAATAAAGCTGTTATTTTAACAAAGACGTCCTGTTAATGTCTTGGGCAGACTGAGTGAGGATTCCTACTGTCCCTGTCACCTCTTTCCAGCAGTGCTGTTGAGGTCAGCATGTGTTAGAAAGGAAAGGGGGAGGGCAGGGTTCCAAGGGTGTGTAAATACACTATGTCAGGACCATCCGAGCATCCCCTTGGTCCTTCCCTGTCCCCTCGGCCCTGGAAGCTTTACAGAGGGGCACATGTGTGGGGATGGACTGGAAGGGATGGGGGTGTCTGGCCCTCAGTGTTTTTTCAACTGGGACACATAGAGAGATGTTGCTTTTGCTTCTGGTTATAAAGCCAGCTCAAGACTCTGAAAGTTTTCAGAGCACTACCCTAAAAGAGCATTTCTTCCTGAAGATGAGGAAGAAAGAACGTTTGATTTCAAAACCATAGGTGAAGATGAAAACACTTTGTAGTGCTTTGTCAGTGTTCGTTATCTTTAATAATTCATTTTTCCTCAAGTAACATTGGAGAAGGAGTTTAGCTTTTGTTGGGTTTGTCGGTTTTGTTGACCATTAAAAGATCATGTGCCTATCTTACCCCTTTATTCTCTCTCACTTGTTGTTGTCCTTTTTCGGGAGGGGGGGGCTGGCCAGTATGGGGATCCAAACCCTTGACCTTGGTGTCATCAACACTGCACTCCAAAAAACTAAGCTAATGGGCCGGCCCGTGGCTCACTCGGGAGAGTGCGGTGCTGATAACACCAAGGCCCCGGGTTCGGATCCCATATACGGATGGCCGGTTCGCTCACTGGCTGAGTGTGGTGCTGCCAACACCAAGTCAAGGGTTAAGATCCCCTTACCGGTCATCTTTTTAAAAAAAAAAAAAAAAAAAAAAAAAAACTAAGCTAACTGGCCAGCCCTTGTTTGTCTTTGACTGGCCGAAGTAAACCCCAAGTGTATTTAGTTTATTGGGATAATGAGTAAAAATTTGTTTTTAAAAAAAATTATAGCACCTAGCAGGGTCTTACACATGAGAGAAGTTCACTCAGTGGCTTGATGTTGGATGGAGGAGCGGACAGGTAAATGGATTTTTTTTTTTTAAGATGACCGGTAAGGGGATCTTAACCCTTGACTTGGTGTTATCAGCACCACGCTCACCCAGTGAGCTAACCAGCCATCCCTATATGGGATCCGAACCTGTGGCCTTGGTGTTATCAGCACCACACTCACCCGAGTGAGCCATGGGCCGGCCCATAAATGATTCTTTGCAGAAGCAAAGTCACACGCGTTTGCTCGTACATACTGCTTTTACTCCATCAGTCCGTGACCCTTGATTGGCGATTTCCCATCACCTTTTTGCACACAGAACCCCACACACCTTTTTGACATTCACAACTATTCATATTCTGTATGGGTCTCATCACCATGTGGACACACAATCAGAATAAATCCTGGCTCTGTCCCTTTCCCTGCAGGTACCAGAGGCTTAGAGTGTTCTCCTTCCACTCCCGTCATGAATTCCTACTTCTACAAATTCATGATCAATCTTCTCAAGAGGTTCAGCAGCGAACGGAGGCTCCTGGAGGTCAGAGGCCCTTTCATCATCAGGTGAGCCTCAGCCTCCTCTCTCCTTCTTTACCTGACCTTTGTGTCTGTTCTCAAACGAAGGAGCTTATCCCTTCTTCCCGGGCTGCTGGTGCTACTGACAAGAGGCGGGTCAGTGTTGACAGTTTACAAAAACAACTGAATTAATTTTTTGCCTGTCGAGATACTCTTCTCCCTTAAGGTGAAATATTTTCTTATTAAATGCCATTGTAGAACATGACACTGGCCTGTGCTCTGGGGACCAGCCACCAGCACAGGATTTGGCCAGGGTTGGTGGAGCCAGGTGCTTGAGTTGTGTGAGCCTCGCCCTGGACAATCCAGGGCACCAGCCCAGTGGCTTGAAACCTCTAGAACTATCATTGCCAGCAGCATGGCTGGGTCTGGCCCTTTGACTCCAACTCAGCTCCAAGGAGCAGGGTCATCAGAAGAGTGGCCTATTGTCGCCTTCAGGCAACAATGAAAGCCAGATCAGGGACACAAATTCCTCCAAGCTCACCAGCAAAGCCAGGGGGAAGAGATTTCTAGAATAGTCCAAATGGCCCTGGATGCTGTACAACAGTGATTCTCAGCCCTGAATGTTAGATCACTGGAGGGGCTTAAAAAACAAGATGCCTGGGCCTCCCTCTGACCAGTAAAGTCAGAACCTCTAGGGTGATGAGGTTACTAAAGTTGTCTAGGGTGCTTGGGGAGCAGACTAGACTAATGTGGTCCCAGGGGCTGGGGGTGGCAAGAGTCCCAGCAGAGGGCCCAGCCTGTACAAAGCTTCAAGGCAGGAGAGAGCACGGAGAGCTCATTGTGCTGTAAACCAGAAGGCAAGGGGCAGAGGGGCTCAGCCTTGCAGCTGTTCCAAGGACTGGGGACCTCACCAGAGGTCAGTGGGAAGCCACTGAACGGGCTTGAGCGGGGGAATGACGTGAACAGATTTCTGATTTTAAAGATTAAAAGTACTGTGTTGCTGGGGGAGAATGGGTTGGAGGGGCCAAGACGGATGTGTGGGAGACCAGTTGTGAGAGACTGTGGCAGCTTGTTAGGGAGCTGGGAAGAAGCTACAGGCTTCAGGAGTTGACCGGCAGTGGGGTTGATTGATGGGGGGGTGACTGTGGGGGAGTGAGGAGAAAGGAGCTGGGAATGACAGCCAGGTGTGTGGTTTGAGCATCTGGGTGGACAGTGGTGCCAGTCCCTGAGGTGGTAGCCCTGGAACAGTAGCAGGGAGTGAGAAGGTCACATGTTGGAGTTGGAATTGCTTTGAGGACATCAAAAGAAGGGTGTTGAAGAAGCCATTTGCTGCACCTGGCTCACAAAAGGAACACCCAAGCCCAAGAAACACATCTAGAAATTGATGGCATAGTCACTCATTTCATTCATTCATTCATTCGTTCAACAGATATTTACTCAACACCAACTCTTTGCAAGGTACTGTTCTAGATGTTTCTGCCCTTGTGGAGCTTTCTTTCTTTTTTTCAAAGATGACCGGTAAGGGGATCTTAACCCTTGACTTGGTGTTGTCAGCACCACGCTCTCCCAAGTGAGATAACCAGCCATCCCTATATGGAATCTGAACCCGTGGCCTTGGTGTTATCAGTACCACACTCTCCCGAGTGAGCCACAGGCCGGCCCCTCCTTGTGGAGCTTTCATTCTTAGGGAGTAAGAGGGGACAGTGAGAAGGAAAGTGGTCTGAGGCCAAGCCCTAATGATCTCTGGATGTAATGGTTGGGGAAAGAAGGAGAAGCCAGAAAAGGAAGCTGAGAAGAAGGTCCAGCCAGGCAGAAAGAAGTGGCAGGAAAAGGGTGATGGCAGGAGGGAGTGAGGGGAGATGAGGCCTGAAGGGGTCTGCTGGGAGCCATTGCAGGAGCCTGCTCAGCTGCAGGGGGAGACAAAAGAGTAGGAGACAGGGAAACAGAGGGGCAGGACAGACTGCTTGATCAAGAATCTTGCCTGCACGGGGGAGGGAAACAGAGGCAGCTCAAGGGCTGAGTAGAGTTGAGGGCAGCCGGGGATTGGGCCAAAGGATTGAGTTGTGGGAAGGGACAGGCCTGCCTGGCCAGAGTAGCAGGACCGCAATGGGACAAAGGGGCTTCTGATGGTCTGGACCTCCAAAAGGATGTCCCTGTGGCAGTGGGACGCCGTCACCACCCTCTTGCTTCTCTGAGCTCTTCTAGAGCAGGGTTTCTCAACCTCAGCCCTCTTAGCATTTGGTGCCGGATAATTCTTTGTGACAGGGGCTGTCCTGTGCACTGTAGGGTGTTTATTTTAGCAGCATCCCTGGCCTCTACCCACTGGATGCCAAGAGCACCTGCCCCAGCACCTGTCCCAGTTGGGACAATCAAAATGTCTCCAAGGGCCGGCCCGTGGCTCACTCAGGAGAGTGTGGGGCTGATAACACCAAGGAGATGGGTTCAGATCCCTATATAGGGATGGACAGTTAGCTCACTTGGGAGAGTGTGGTGCTGACAACACCAAGTCAAGGATTAAGATCCCCTTACTGGCCATCTTTTAAAAAAAAAAAAGTCTCCAAAAATTGCCAAATGTCCCTGGGGACCAAAAATCTCCCCTGTTGAGAACCACTGTTACTGAAAGACAGAAATCAATTCTCAACCTCATTGACCAAAAGAGGAAGATTTTCAGTTTTTCATCCCATCAAGTTTCAGTTAGGGGATTGAAGTGGAGACTGAATGTGGTGGGAGAGAACCCCCACCAGGAAGACAGTGGAATGTTCCTGGGTGATTGACAGTTAACTTGATGTGCTTTTCCAAATTGCAGAGGTGTCAGCACTCTTGATGACACCGGAAGACTTTCAGGGAACAGTGGAGAGAGAGAGGCCTTTGAAAAAGGAATTTGTAGCTAGCTTCCTCTCTGGAGAACTGGGCTGTAATGGGTTTTTCAATCCTGCCTCAGACTCACATGCCCAATCAGAGGCTTGGGGAAAGGGAGTTCAGGGTGATAACCAGCATCCCCAGACTACACAGAGCAGGGGCACAGGTGATGTGGGCATGCCTGGGCACCTTCCCCGCCCACACAGTGCAAGGCTCCGGAAGTGGGCGGCCAGGCTGCTACCATGTTCCCATTTACAGACTCCAGGGCAGTGAGGCTTCGCTTGCTGTGCAGCATCACCTGGGCATCCTGGGCTGATGGACGTCCTCATTTTGCAGAAGCACAAATGAGAGGAAGCAACGTGCCCACTGCACTTGGTTGGAGCTGGGCTGCAAACTCCCGCATTCTGCTAATTCAGCAGCCACCACTTTGTCCCTGCTGTGAGATAGTGCCGAGCTTGGTGCCCTCAGGGGACCTGAACCACCTGGGCCAGGACCACCAGGGGCCTGGCTCTCATAGGGCTCAGGAACTGGGCCCCTGGCTATATCCAGCATGGCAGCTGCTCGCTGTTCCTGTTCCAGGGCTCACATCCCCTGTGGCCCACACTGGGCTCTCAGTGGGCATCGAGCCTGGCCTCCAGGCCAGCACTCGCTGCCATCCGGCATAGCCACAGCAGGTCTCTTAGCCCTTGGCTGGGACAGAAGGAACCTTGCAGCGGGGCATTTCACAAAGGGCTGGCCCTGTCCTCATCCTTTGCCGCATTTGTCCAGCCTGCCATCCCCCAAAGCAGCACCCAGCCCCTGTCGGTACAGTACTGCTGACAGCCACCTGGCTCAGCTTTCTAGGGCCAAGGCTGGCTCTGAGGAAGTGCTGTCTGCTAAGCCAGTGTGCCAGGCTGCTGCTGACCAGCCCTGGGTCACAGTCCTAGGGCCATCCATCCTGGGCTTCAAGGCACATAGCACAGCACCTGACATGGAGGAACCTTGCAGACGTGTAGTTTCCTCCCCGCTTCCCCTGGTCGTGCAGGGGCCTGGGGCCTCCACCAGAGATTGCTGGGGGAGAGTCCATGGTGGTATGAGCCTGCCCTCCTGCTGCTCCATTTCATCCCCTCCTCTTCCGCAGACAGCTTTAAAGAGGGGCGCAATAGTGGTACCTGCAGAGTGCTGGGGCAAAGCCACAGGCCTGACACAAACACGATAAACACTTTCCTAACCCTCTCCTTTAGCTGAAAGCAAACTATAAGTTGCTCCTCTCAACCTGAGAAAGAAGGGAAGGAGATTCTTCTGGCAACAAGTGAAAAGTGTAGTGTGGTCAGCTCTGGGTCCAGGGGCAGTGCTGTCAGGGGAAGGACAAAGGCGTCCAGAGTTCCTAAAGACAAATATCTGCTGGGGTTCTTGGCATCGAGGAAGGTGCATGATGTCCCTCAGGACCCTGGTTCAGTTTCTCTCCCCACGTGGCTTGCTCAGGCCACACTTTGATGTGGGAGTTGGGGGAGTGGGCATGGATGCCCGAACTCCAGCCAGGCCTGGTAGGGGTTGGCCATCCTCTCGGTGTCCGCATGGCCTCTTTTCCTGGTGGAGGTGACAGTTTAAACGCATGTTGAGCTTGCGGAAGCCGATGGCTCCAGAACCGTGATCTCTCAGCCAGCCTTGCTGAGACCTGCTCCAGCCCCAGGCTCCTCTCTTGGCTGCAGGGAGTTGAGGCCAAGCCCACAGAGTGGGGGAAGATGTGTGGGGCAGGGTGCTGTGAGGATGCTGGCATTGCACCCCACCTACACCCCTGACATCCCCCTCCCCAGGACTCCACAGGAGTGGGGCAGATGGGCCTCCACAGACACTGGGAGCTGGAGGAAGAGTGCAGCTTCAGGTGTCAGACTTGGGTTCAAACCCCAGCTCCCCCCATTGTTCACTGTGTGACCTGTTCCCAAGCCCTTCCTGCTCTGTCCGGGAAACTGAGATGATCACAGTGCCTGCCTCATCGTTTGTGGTGGGGGTTACGTAAGATCGTGCATGGTCCAGGCCCGGTGCTGGCTGTGCTCATCAAGGGGGGCTGTTGTTCGGCCTCCTGACAGGGCCTCTGCCTCCCATGGTGGTCTGGGGGGAGGGAAAGGAGACTAGCGAGAGGGTGAAATAATCGGACCTTCTGTGCCAAGAGCTGGCTCCACTGCACCAGGCTGCAGCCCCAGCACCCAGGGCAACACCAGCAGCCCGGCCCAGCCCAGCCCCGCTAAAACAACTCTGCTCGCAGTAGGTGTCAGTGTGCGTTGCCCTCCTCCGGCCCCTTCCCACCCTCCATGCAAATGCAGGCCCAACAAGCCCAGGCCTTGTCTGCCCGTGAAGCAGCCCAGTTATACTCAGTAGAAAAGGAGGGGAGGGAGAAAACGCAGCCTCTTTGATAAACTGTGATATGAACTCCAGCGTGACCCAACAGCTGTGATCTTTACAAGGCCTGCTTCTGTGCTGGGAAGTGAGTGAGTCTGAAGACACTCCACTCTGCCTGCCAACAGGGCCCTCTGGCCAGCGGCCTCTGTCTTCATCAGCTGTGCATATTCCCCTCGTCTTCCTCCCCGCCTGGCAAAGAGGACTGGCCAGAGAGTGCTTTCATTTCCACCGAGTGACTGTGTGCTGTGAACCCGAGGGCTCCAACCTGAACCACCCCAGCTGGTGGTAGATGAGGTCCCAAGGGGCTCTCCTAAGATGACAGGGGCATTTGGAGAGGATGGGCCCCGGGCCCGAGTGGGAAAGGAGGAAGCCGTCTTGGGACCCCGACCCAGAGAAGCCCATGATAAGGCTTCCAGTTCTTTCTGGCCATCCTCTTACCCCTGATACAGGCAGGCATGGCAGCCTCTCCAATTCAGCAAAAGCTCGGAGTCTCTAATATGTGCCCCTGCTAAGGCTGCCACCCCCCAGTGTCATGGATTTGCATAAGAGCCCTTGTGTTTGGAAGAGGGGTAAGTGGTGTGGGGAGTTGATTGGCCACTGAGGTGGGTGGTGGGGCAGGGCAGCCACTAGAAACTGGACCCGTTTTTAATTGTGGGGACTGGCGGGGAGGGCCTCAAGAGAAGAAGCTCTCTTTCATGCTGTAATTGGGAAATTCCACTTTGCTGGCCATGTATATTCTGCCCTGAGAGGCAGGGCCCTCAGCTGGGGCCAGATCACCACAGTGTCTGGGACAGTGCACACTGCCAGGCCCCGCTCCCCTCCTCACACTCTGTAATCCCCCAGGCCTTCCAGGCTCTGGAGTCTGTTGGGCACCGGGTACTCCCCACCCCACCCTACCCCCGCTGTGAGTCTTTGTACATGTCACCTTACTTGCTGGGGGCATTGGCCAGGCCCCCAGACACCCATTGTGCTGGAGCTAATGGAAGGTAAATTGGAGTAAAGTGACAAGACCTGCATCCCTGGTTAAAATGGCATTTTAGAAAAGCATCCTTTGCCTCCAGCCACCAGCTTACACAAGAAGCTTCAAAGAGGCCCCACTCACCTCTCCCTCTCACCCCTCTAGTGGGTTGCGTTCATTTGCTCAGAATAAAAACAAATTGCCATGGCAAACACGTGCCAACCTGAGTCTGTCTGCTAGAAAAGGCCCTGATCACCTACCCAGAATGCAGACAGGTTTTGATTTTTTATTAGTTGTAGCCATATTGATTGGGTCACCAGCCAAGCAAGGGGAGGGAGGCAGGACACTAAACAGGGCTGGAGGGATTCTTCTGAGGAATTTCTTACTTCCCTCTCAGAAGAGCTTCTCTTCTTGCTGGCTTTAATTAAGGTCTGCCCAGCTCCTTGGGTGAACCTTCTGGAGCTCTCCACATTCATTCTCGCCCAGGGCCAGGGCGGGGTGCTTTTGCTGCGATGCGCACAGACGGGGGAGGGTGCAGCAGAAGCCATTTTGCAAAGCCGGCTCTTGGCTTCTGATGTCCTAATTGGAGACGACACTGCAGAAATGTGACTGGCAGGGAGGTTCAAGAGGCCCAGTCCAACATGCAGAAAAGCTTGCCTGGGGGAAAAAGAGTCATGCCTTCCAGGGTAGAAAGATGTCCTTGTGAGGGGCAAAATTCAGGCAGCCCAGAGAGCCCGACTCAGTCCGCATTTCATTGTCCCGTAATCTGTGGCAAAGGGACTAGCATCCCAGCACCTCACAGAAACACCTGAGATGGTCCCTCTTGCTCCTTGTTGACCCAAGGGTGGCGGGGGTGGGGCACTGGCTCTGCTCCGCCTCCCCCAAGCAGTCCCCACACTGTCATACACACAGGCACTCCCTGGGAGAAGGGACGTCTTTTCTTCTGGAAAATGGAAAACACATGTGTTGGGCCTTGTTAGGCCAGGCTGGGAATAATTAGGTCTGAAAGGGTATGAGGGGAGGAAGTACAGGCCAGAGAAGTGTGGGAGCTTCAAAGGGCAGTGTCCCCATGTTTCAAAGGGCCGCTCGCTTTGAGCAGGGCTTGTGGGAGGTTAAGATCCCAGGTGAACTTGGCAGCGGGAGGCCATGTGTCCTTCAGTATGACCCTGTCACCACAGCCAAGGCAGCCATCCTCCCACTAAGCCAGCGACCGCCCTGTTTCCAGGAGCCCCAGTGGTGGAGGGAAGGACCAGGCAGCAGATTGGTGGGAAAGCCCCTCACCTCTGTACCTACCTCATCAGGTGGATGCTGGCACCTGCCTGGCCCCTTTCCAGCCTCCAACGGAAAGCACGCGCTTTGTAGTCCACATACCTGAGAAGCATCAGCTCTCCCAGCCCGTGGCTCAGGCAGCCAGCAGGGCGAGGAGGGTGACTGTCAGCAACTGTTTTCAGGGGATGAGAACTTGATAATGAATTTCTTTCTGAAGCTCGAGAGGTTATTTCCAGATAAACCTGCAGTACTCTGTGGATCTGACTGATGGTCTATACTTTACCTAATGATACCAGGACACTTGGAAAATTATGACGTTGGCACCTCTGACAGCTTGGTTAATTAGCAAATAGCTAATGTAGATCATAATGTAGTGGCTTTGGAAAAAAAAAAAAATAGCAGCAGGTTTGAATTGGCCCCGAGAAGTCATCTTTCATCCTCCGGCCTCCTTGGGTAGGGCTGCATCTGAGCCAGGACGGACAGATGGGTGCCTAGTTTTTAAAGCGCATTTAAACTCATTCTAGAAAGGCAGCTGTAGAGTGTATCTTGTCCGTCCATTGTGGAATGTTTCTACTGCCCTCGTATCATTCCATTGCATGTTTATTTGGGCTGTCCTTGGAGACCCCTATGTGATTCTCTCTTCTCTCCCCTTGTATTAGTCCATTTCTGTTGCTTATAACAAAATACTTGAAACTGGGTAAATTGCAAGAAAACAAAATGTACTGCTTACAGTTTCAGAGGCTGGGAAGTCCACAGTGCAGGGAACACATCTGATGAGGGTCTTGGTGGTAATGGCAGTGACACAGGGTATCGGGGTATCACATTGTGAAACGGTGGAGCAGAGGGAGTAATCTCATTCACTCTCCTTTTAAAGCCCTCAGAACCACTCCCATGACCCCTATTTTTAATCCATTCACTAGGGCATGGTCCTACAATCTAATCACCTCCTCGAGGCCCTCCCCTTTCAATTTCCATGATAGGATTTTCCACCCTCAACAGTTACAGTGGGGATTAAGTTTGGGGGGCACATTCAACCCAAGGCACTCCTCAAGCAATTTCTTTTAACAGATAGTCACAAAAATCACAGAACCCCTTGGACCTGGTCTACAGAAAAATACCCAGAAAGGTTTCTATCACGTGCAGTTTGTGAAAGTCCATCCAGGCCAGCTGCCCCTTCCACAGGGAAGGAGAGTTCCAGTCTCGGAGCCAAGATAATGGTGGCCCTTGGAGGCCTGGCCTGGGGGAGCCAGGGCACTGAATTCTACCTCAGGTGGCAATCATAGCCCATGTGAAGTAGTGTTGTCCATGGGGAAGGGTGCTAGACAGGCCAAATGCCTCTTTTAACCAGGCTGGAATGGCTCTTGGTTTTATTTATTTTTTTTTGGTGGCTGGCTGGTACTGGGATGGCTCTTAGGATCTGAAGTGAATAATGGAACTTTCTGTAAAAGTTCACTATTTCAGACAGGGTAAGTGAATCCCAGGAGAGTGTGGGCTTTGGGTCTATCACTGTCATTGTCATTGTTGTCACTGTATCTTTTATTTATTTATTTATTTATTTTTGTCTTTTTGTGACCGGTAAGGGATCGCAACCCTTGGTGTGGTGTCGCCCGCACCGCGCTCAGCCAGTGAGTGCACCCGCCATTCCTATATAGGATCCGAACCCGCAGCGGGAGTGCTGCTGTGCTCCCAAGCGCTGCACTCTCCCGAGTGCGCCACAGGGCCGGCCCGTCACTGTATCTTTTAAATGCTCCATAGCACCAAAGCTCTTGCCCGCACCTTCCTCCCCCAAAGTCTTGGGATATGATCCGCGGGGTCAGAACATGATCTGAAGGAGTGCTGTGTAGCCATCTGAAGACCCCACAGCTGAGGTTTCCCCTGCCAGGCCTGAGGTCTTTTATTGTAGGGAAGGGAGAGCCATAGCCAGGATGGTAATACATGTGCAGGAAGCACCTACTGTGAGCACCATCGCACAGCTCAGAGGGCCAGTGCTGGTCCAGTACCAGCACCGTGGGATTCACTTATCCTGTCTGCAGAGCAGTACCAGCACCAGCCAAGAATCCACAGCCCAATGGACCTGGAGAGTCCATGTTGTCCGGCCCAGAGAGAGGCAGTGGCTGTTCCATACAGCATGCAGGGACAGAACTGAGATGCAAGCCATGACTCCCGATTTCCACACACTGGAGCAGGACCCCAGATCTGGCAGTGCCCCAGACAGGTCTTCTTTTCTTCTCCCAACCAGGGTAGTGTGGCAGCCTTTCCTCTGTTTGTACCTCAATGCTCATGAAGCCATTTTTTAATGTAGATTTAAACAACATACTATTAAAGTGCACAAATCATGAGTGAACTACAGCCCAGTTAGCTTTCACCCAGTTGTGTACACCCATGTAACAAGCACTCAGATCAAGAAATAGAGCATCTACAGCACCACGAGGCTCCTTCCACATCTCCTCCCTGTGACTACTCCTACCCACTCCCCCAAATAGCTTGTCACCATCCTGACTTGTAACGGTGCAGGTTCCTTCTACCTGGTTTTGAACTTATACAAAGTTCAGTTGAATCATACAGTTTGTGCTGTTTTACAAAGTCTGGCTTCTTTTGATCCACACTAGGACTTTCAGTTTGGCACTATTAGGAATAATGCTGCTATGAACGTTCTCTCACGTGTCTTTTGATGTACATGTATAGACATTTCTGTTAGGTATATACCTAGGAATTGCTGGGTTGACAAGCAGACATACGTTCACTTTGGGAGATACTATCCAAAATGCACCCATTTCCACTCTGTGGGCAGTGTAGGAGAGTTCCAGTTGCTTGACGTCCTCACCAACACTTGGTATCATCAGTCTTTGATTTTAGCCATTATAGTAGGTGTGTAGTGGTATCACCTTGTGGTTTTAATTTGCATTTCCCTGAAGACTAATGGAGTTGAACAACTTTCTCAGCTTATTGGCCTTTGGGGTATCCTCTTTTGTGACGAGCCTATTGAAGTCATTTTCCCATTGGGTTTTTAGTGTTTTTCTTATTGATTTGTGGAAGTTCTTTGTATATTCTGGATCCGAGGTTTTCTCAGCTGTCTATACCATAGTTACCTTCTCCTATTCTATGGCATGCCTTATCACTCCCTTAGTAGTACCTTTGATGAAAAGAAGTTCTTATTTTTAACATAGTCCAGGTGATCAGTTTTCCTCTACAGTTAACATTTTTAAATGTTTTGTGGTGCTTTTTTGAGGGGACTAGGAGCTCATGGGAACATACCTGTGAAGCTACCTGTTTCTGGTTGATGTTTGTTAAGCACTCCCAGTGAGGGGGACACTGAGCACAATCTGCCTCAAGTCCAGAGTATTGTGTCTTCGCTCTGGACAGGGTCTTAGAGACCACCTAGGCCATCCAGCCTGCTTGTGCTTTGTAAAAACAAAGATTCCTAACTGCCCTCATCCCCCCCCACCTGACTGAACCTGAGAGGCTTCTGGTGCAGCCAGGCCAGCAGTGGTCTACAGCCTGGAGTTGGGAACAACGAATCTAACTATGTTGGGCAGCACTCTTCGGGTGGCATGTGGCAGGAACCCAGGTGAAAGGCACCAGAATGAGCAAAAAGCCTTGACTGGACTATGTAGCCAGACCAGGGCCAAGGTCAGCAAGATCCAGGAGCTCGGACAGTGTATACCTGTGGCGCTGTCTCTCTCCCCAGCCCGTGTTTGAGGACCGCCTTGTTTTGGTCTCTTCCAAGCGGTGGAGGCACGTCCACCCTGTCACATGACCATTACATCCCTGCAGGTCATGATTCAGGGGAAGCTCTGATCGGCCCAGATAGGGTCATGCGCCCATCCTGGTGGAGACGTCAGTGGCCCAGAGGTGGGGACGTCAGTGGCAGAGAGGTGGGGCCATGGAGAACTGCAAGTGGCAGCCCTAACAGAACCCCACATGGAGTGGGGAGTAACAGCTCTCCAAAGGGAAGGGGCTTTTCTTGCTCTTACCACAAGATGCTGAGCAGTCAGAACCCCAGAGGCCCACACGTGGCTGTCTTCCTGAGCAGTTTTCGTAAATGAAATATAATGACAGGGATCCTCACTATCTCCTAATCATTGTAAGAATAAAATGATGTAACATGGAAAGTGGTTAGAAGAGAGTCTGGCCTGTCGTAACTGCAGTAAATGCCAGTAGCGCCTCTGCGGGGGATCGTGACGAGGAGCATCATCCCTGTCTTGCACATGCCGCCCAGGAAGCGGTCGCAGAGCTGGGCCTGGCGGCCACTCGCTGCCTCTACTGCTCCCTCAGCTCGGCTGCTAGAAAGCCAGCATTCTGGGGTTGACTCGCTTTCTCTTGTTTTCTAGAGAGGAGCCAGAGAGAAAGCCAGTGAGCCATTGAATCTGTCATTCACATGAATACTTGAACCCCAGCATTTGCCCTTCTTCTTCCCCCCTCCGCATCCACTGACCCCGCTCTTGTTCAGTGCCTCCCAGTTGGGACTCTGGATGGCTCGTGACAAAAAAACAATTCTCACCCTCACATTAAAAAAGATAGAGGTAGTGTACAGGCCGTAACGACAAGACGTCTCATTCAGGAAGAACGAGAAGCCCAAGCCTAGAGCCCACCTCCTTGAGACTTCTGTCCTCTGTCCACCTCCATTGTTGGCTCTTCCTCCTCCCTGTCAGCCCCATTCTTGGACAGTCCACCCCCTCAGTGGCAAGATGGCTCATTCCTATTCTCTCAGCACCCCCTCTGATGCCCTCATTGTCCAGAACAGGGGCTGTGCCCACCCCCAGGCACAGGAGGAGGAGCAGTTGTTCATGGGACATCAGGGTCCTTGAACCAGAGCCAAGGCAGTGGACACCAGCAAGGCAGGCCCCCGGCAGCCATCCACTCTGTGGTCTGGGTTCAAGTGCTGACTGCAAGCTCACCAAGGGCCACTGTGGTGCTGGCAGGAGTGTCTCTCCCTCACCTTCCAGTAGCCAAATGCCCCGTTCCTCCAGGAGCTGAGGCTGTAGGTGTGACCCAGTGACCTTCCCAGAGACCAAGTGAGGAGGTGGCTGGTGGGGTGTGGGCCACACGTGAGGAATTCCATAAGCCTTCCCGCTCGTCCCTTCTTTATGACTACCTTCTGTTAGCAGCTTGTGCCTTGCCAGAGACTGGAAGTGTTGGCATTGGCAGAGCAGGTGGGTCTTCTTCCCTTTGTCATGTGTGGAATTGGGGGTAGATGCAAGCTCAGCACCTCCTAGCAGGGCCCACTCCACGCCCTCTCTCCACACATGTGACCCTCAGAGGTGGTAGCCATGGGGCCATAACCAAAGAGGGACCAGGAGACACTCAGAATGGCCAGAAGGGACCTCAGGGAGCAGCAGGGTTCTTTTATGCAGGAGGAAACTGAGGCTCTCATTTTTCCAGTAAATATTTACTGTGCTAGACTGACATGGCCCAGCCCCCACAGTCCTTAGAGGAGGCTTATCGTGTGATGTGAGCATTTTAGAGGCGGATAGCCAAGAGCGCCAGGGAGTTGGTGACAACAGAGCTCCCTAGCTCAGGGGCAGGGTCAAAGATTTACTAAACACCATGGTCCATTCCGTGAATATTCCTGGAGCACCTGGGATGTGCCAGTCCCCAGGCTGGCCCTGGGCACAAATGGGGGACCGAGAGCTGTGATCCTGCCTTCGCCAGGGTAGCAGACTAGAGGGGCAGGCAGGCGCAAGTACTGAGAAAACGAGCGACCAGCATTGCGGTTCCTGTTGGGAAGAAAGGCTGGGGGCAGAGGGGGTGGGCGCCTCAGGTTTGAGCCTGTGGGAAGGGGGTGCCCCACAGCTTCAGCAGCCAGGAAGCCGTGACCTGGATCTGATGTTTTCTCAAAGCATGAAAGTGCCCTAGTTTTCCCTCTCATCAGGCTCCGCTGAAGCTACGCCAAGCACTGGCTTTTAAAGGCTGCCTGAAATGTGATTTGGAGCCAAAAATCTATAGAGCCAGTGCATTTGTGACCTTGTTGAAAATGCTTACTGAGGAAAATCAAGGGGGTGGGATTAGGGATTTTTTTTTTTTCTTTTTTAAAATTTGTTTTTTAAAAATCCATTTGGTCCATCCCACCCCCGTCCCTTTTCCACCTGGCACGTTCATCGCCTTGCGGCCTGACTGCTCCAGTGCCATGTTCCTGTCTCCTATTCGTCCCCCTCCCCCACCCTAGTCCCTCACCATCCCCCATGCATCAGTAATGAAAAATACCAAGTGGGTATAAAAATAAGGAGCCTGGTTATAGCCCTGGAAATTAGGCCACAGCTGTCAGGCCAGGCAAGAGCCCTCCTCTCTGAGAACGGAACTGCCAGGGGCAAGTGCTCGGCCCCCTACCCCGTAAGGACAGAGAAGAGTCTCCACCCGGCACTGGGGGGGCGGGCAGTCAGTACTGTTCTGGCCAGGCAGGAGGGTCAGGAAGTGCCATTTGTCACTGACCAGACCTGTCCCACATGTCCATCGGTGCCAGGCCCAGTGCCCACCACTGGAGACACTGCGGTGAGCAGAGCTAGTCCCTGCCCTCCCAGGTTAGTCACAGCCACAAGCGGCAGCATCACAGCAGGGTGGTGCTCTGTGGGAATAGATGGAGTGGGGGTGCCCAGCCCATTGGAGAGTCCGGGAAAGCTTCTGGAAAGAGATATGTCTAAACTGAGCCATGAAAGATAAATAGGAACTGGCTGGGGGTGGTAAAAGGGGTGTTTCTGGTGCAGCTGGCAGTCTGTTCAGAAGCCCAGAGGCCAGGTCCCAAGCCCTCCAGGGAATCTGGAGTGTGGCTGGGAGGCCAGGCCCCGCTGCCCCATGAGCAACCCTGAGGGGCCCAGTGAGCCACTGCAGGGCCAGAGCAGGTGCAGAAAGCTCCCTCCACCTGTGTAGGTGCCCACATCTCTGAGGAAGCCACTGACTGTGCCACCCTGGAGCCTTTGGGATGAACTATGGGGCTGGGCTCCCAGAACCTCCAGTAGGATGGAAGGGAAGTAGGGCTCAGGGCTCACCAGGAGAGAGTTGGAGGAAATGGGGAAGGGGCTGAGACCCCTACTCATTCGCTGTGACATCTGTGGCCTTACACTCCCTCCCCTGCCATTAGCCTCATAAAACATCAAAGCTAGTAAAGGAGGAGACTCAGGAGCTGGCTCGATCAGGGATCACACATCATTCTGGGAGGCTCAGTGCCGCTGGGACAGGTAGTTGAAGCCCATAATCTGAACTCAGTTTAAAACCTCAAAGGGCTTACTCAGGAGAGTCTGGTGCTGATAACACCGATGCCATGGGTTCGGATCCCTATATAGGGATGGCTGGTTGGCTCACTTTGGAGACCATGGTGCTGACAACACCAAGTCAGGGGTTAAGATCCCCTTACCGGTCATCTTTAAAAAAAAAAAAAAATCCCTCTCAACACCCCAGAGCTTGCTGAGCTCTGCAGAGGACACTGGCTTCAGTCAGTTAACTCCAGGTGCCTGTAAATTCAGCCAATTTCCTTCTCCACTGATTCCTCCCCAGAGGAGCCAGCTTTTTCCTTCCTCCCATGTGAGCTGAGCCCCTCCATCCCTGATAGACAAAGGCGGCCTGCCTCCTTCAAGCCCCTTTCCTGAGGGAGACCCTGCTCACCCCATCAGAAGCCCCTGGCCCTAACAGTTGGCAGTTCCCGGAGTCATTTCTCTGCCTTCCTGCCTTTGAAGGCTGAGCAGCTGCCCCGGTCCAGTTCCTCCTGCTCTCTGGGGTCCCCCAGTAGCATCATAATTAGTTTTTCAGATCTTCAGCTGTGCACCCCATCTGGGAGTATCTCCCGGTCCCCTGACCCTCAGCAGGAAGACCTGTCTATGATCTTAGCCCTGTGGGAACCCCGAGGGTAGAGAGGTGGTGGAGAAAGGACTGATCCCTCCAGTTTCCTCTCATTCCTGCCAATGACACCTAAAATAGACATCAAAAATACTGCCACTGTCTGTCCTGGCCACCTCGCCCCTGTGCCCGCAGCCCCAGGCCGCTCTCCCCTCAGGATGAGGCTTCGGGCCTGGTGTGACAGAGCCAGAGGCGAGAGGAGCTGCCTTGGTGGTATTATCTGTGCGCAGTGCAGCTCCAGGGACGAGTATCTGTAATTACAGCTCTTGGAAGGTCACAGCTTTCGTTTCATTTTTGCAGTGTCGTGAGAGAAGTTCGAGCTTCTCTTCTCATGTGCACGGCCCCCGGTTCAGTCTTCCCGAGCCAGCTAATGGGTTTCTAGGAGAGAAAAGACAGCAATCAAAGATGTGCCCACAGGCCAAGCATGGTGGCAGGGAGAGCAGAGAGCTCAGGAGAGGAGAGGCCAGACAGGGGTGAGGCCCTGGAGTGGCCCCCAGGGGTGAGGATGGGGGCAGCTCAGAGAGGCAGTGACTGGCCACAGTTGTGTGGCCTCTGAAGAGGACGCCTCCGTGAGATTTCATCATCTGTGTCCTGCGCTATGACTGTCCCTGCCTGCCATCTCTTGAGTCCATCCCTCCTGACTTGACTTTCTCCTGCCCCCCAGAAAGTATATCTGGAAAGGCAGCCCCAGAACCGTTTGTACTTAAAATTGTAAGAGGGCAGTTGTATGAGGCAAAAGTGATAATTAAATAGCACCCAGAAGGGCTGCCTTCCAGGGCAAAGCATGGTCGTGTTTAGGTTCTCAGATCCCACCCCATGCCAGTGGCCACATCGTATTACCAGGCCATTGATGGGCGTGAGGTAGCTTTCCTGCTGCAAGTGAAGACAGGGGTTTGGTCCTCATTGATAAGACTCTGCTCAACTCCTGGTGATTCTGTTTCAGGAGAAAAGCTCCCCTGTAGTAGGCACTCCTGCCTCCAGTGGAGCCAGGCCTTTCTTTCCTGCTCATATTATGCTAATCACTCCTTGCAAACAGGCAGACTTTGTAGGAGGTTTGCCTGGTTTTAGATGAAACATACGCCTTTGAAGCATAGAGCCACAGTAGCTAAAAATATCATCTCCCGGCTGTTGATCCTCTCATTTGTAAAATGCATGTTTCCATTGTTAAATCTACAGCAGCCCCCTCTGGGGAGAGGGAAGCTCCATAGTTGCTGGGCCAGAGACTGGCTCCCGAGCTCTGCCCTGAGACTCTCCATCAGGGAGCCAGGACAATCTCAAAAGTATAGGATTCCGGCCGAGCCCGTGGCGCACTAGGTAGAGTGCTGCGCTGGGAGCGCGGCGACGCTCCCGCCGCGGGTTCGGATCCTATATAGGAATGACCGGTGCACTCACTGGCTGAGTGCCGGTCACGAAAAAACGACAAAAAAAAAAAAAAAAAAAAAGTATAGGATTCCAAATACTTTCTTTTTTGTTATGTAGAAGTATTTAAACCTTGTAAAATAAAAATTGAAATAATGTGGAAAAATATAGTGTAAAATGTGAAAGATCCCTTACCGCCACTTCTTCCCCAACAAGTAGCCTCTGTCAGCTTCGTGTATTTCCTTCCAAAAATCCTTTCTGTGCATTTATAGACATGAGGCTTGGTTTGGTTGTGGTTTCCAGCCATATATCCTAGACTCAGGATGGCTGTGTGGCTCGCCTTGGCCTCACCCCATCGCGTGCGTCTTTGGACAGAGCTCATCGCCCTGAGGATCCTGACCTCGGTTGGACTGTGCCCTCTGCTCTCTGGGCCAGAGCACAGTGGCTCAGGGTCACTCCCCCTCCTCATGGAAGCCTCCACATCTCAGTGTTGAATTCTGCCCCCTGTGTTTCTATATGTGGGCAGTAGCGTGATCCTGGGGGGTGGGGAGCCAGCCCCTCGCCCACCTGGTACAAGCTCTGGTAAGGACGGCCTAGTCTGTAACCAAGACCCAAACTAGGACACTTCCCCCAGGGTGACTTCCAAGGACACATCATGTCTGAAGCCCTTTCTCGTTCTCATGCACTTAATCTGGTGAAGATTTCCTGGGCTGGCAAAGAACACTTGGAGGAAAAGCCTATTTCACGCATCTTAAAATTCCTTGAAAATGACTGATCACAAAAGGAATTTTTCAACCACCTGACTGACAGGGGCTGGGGGAGGGTACAGACAGGAGAACCCCCTGCTATTTGGCCACAAATAACTGAAACCGTCCCCTCCGGGTCGTTTTTGTCCCCACGCTTCTGCCATGGCTCTTCCACTCTCCTAGCCCTCTCAGACTCTGATCTTGTCACCATCTTCCGGGAGACTGCAGCGAGGCTGCTCTGATATTTGCTCTTTGTTAACAGTCATGAATATTCATGTTTAACTTCCCATTCTGTTTTCTGACACTTATCTCAGTGCCCTTTAAGTGGACACTTATAAAGAGCCACAGAAAACAATCTCAGTTCATAAAATTTCACAAAACCCCCAGATTAAAGATGTGAAGTCCAGAAAGGAACTCATCACTCTAGCTCCTGATCAGGGGACTGCTGTCATCTGTGGATGTCAAACATAGCCAGAAAGGCAGCCTGGCATGTGCTGTCTCCCCTAGGAAGCTTGTGCTGTGAGAGGTGAGCCCAGCACATGGCTTCCAAAGGAAGCCATGGCCAGAGGTGAGGTCGGCCGTGAAGCTGGAGACCTGGAAGCGTCCCGGGCAAGCGCAGGTCTTGCCCAGAGCTGATCTCTCTTTCCTTCTGTTTGAACAGAGTAAGTCAGGGCTGTGCACCACAAGCTTGGGACCACTATGGTAGAGACCAGCAGAGAAACAGAATGAAATGCCAGGCAGAAATTTAGGAAACACCATGGCTGGCCATTAGCTTAGTTGGGTTAGAATGCAGCCTTATAACACCAAGGTCACGGGTTTAGATCCCCATACTTGCTGAAGGTGGGACCTACATGTGGTCTTGGTGCCACAGGCAGTCTTCAAGTGACTCCAGTGTACAGCCAGTTTTAGGAATCCCTCAGTTAGGGGGTGTTCCTGGCTTGGGGGGCCCTCCTGGTTCTGGAGGGTAAATGTTCAGAGTTCTGGGTAGGTGAGGACACTGGTGGGACAAGGAGTGGTGACCCTCACAGAGTGTGGAGCTGGAGCTGGGCTCATGGATCCCAAGGGCAGAGTAGTTGAGGTGTCACCAGAAATCAAAATGGCAGCCCCTGGTTGGAACTCCTTCAGAGTGCATTAAGTGCTTTGGGGGAAAGTCACCATGGGAACATGAGATATTTATCAGTGAATCACTGATCACCTGGGACCCTACCACAAGGACAGCGCATTTAGGTAAATACTTTAGAGGAAGGATGCACTCTCACTTTGGGACCATAGCCATGGGAACACCAGGGCTGCTGGACCCAAGACGGGCACGGGGCTTTAAGGTTAGAGGAGGAGAGTATGGTCCTGCTGTGGCCTTAGTGTTTGTGCTCAATGCTGACGAAGGTAGAAGAGGGACACTCGCCATCTGTAAATGTTTGTGGTTGTACAGACAGCAGGGGGGCGATCCCTTCGTCTGGAACAAAGGGACTAGTTTGGGAATAATGGGATGAATCAAAGGAAAATGTGAACAGAACGGCTTAGTAACAGGAAGACGGGTGGGGTAAGGGGCATTCCCAGCCATGTGAGGGACAATGGAGCAGCTCCCTAGGCTCCTGGCCCCGCTGTTACTCAGAAGCCACCCCAGTAGCTTGAAAGGGGAAAGGGCAGAAATGTGGGGGTGCTTTTCCTTTACCTGCCCCAAGACAGGCTCTCTATCCCAGAGGAGCCTGCATGAGGTCACTTACCATGAGGTGAAGGGTGTCTGCCCATGGGTATTGGAGCTGCAGGGACTAGACCTGTCAGATGGGTAGGAAGAGAGGCTGGGTCAGGGAGACTGTTTGGCAGAATGCGACCGGGAACTCCGGGTCAGGGACCCAAGTTCTGACCCCGCTGTGGCCCTGGCTGAGTGGCCTCAGGCCAGTCCTTGGCTTCAGTTTCTTCCTCTGTACTGAGAGGGGGCTGGAGCACGTGAGCCTAGCCAAAAGATGGCAGGGAGGGGCGTGGAGGAGCAGGCAGGCCTGGGTCAGGAAGGAGCATGCCAGGCTGTGCTGGCCTCTGCGCAGGCAGGACCCACCTCAGCGGGGAAGCTTGGCACGTTCGCAGGAGGAAATCCCGCTTAGAAGGGTGGGAACTCAGAGGGCTTCAGAGGGAGAGAAAGGTTAACCGTCAGCCGAGGAGACTGTAAGGAAGTTGGAGCTCAGGGATCCTGTTGCCCTGTCAGCATCAGCTCTGGATTCAGAGCACCAGCTTTGGCTACGTCTCCCTGGGCACCAGGAGCTGTCATATTAAAATCCCCCCTCTTGGACCTCAAGCGGCAGCTGGCCTGGGACCCACACTCAAGAGCTGCTGCTCCTAACAGAGGTTCCTGGGAACATGATGCTGGAGTCTCTCCCGGGTCTGAGTTTAGTTCCTGGCTGCAAGCTGTGGATACAGCTCGCAGGCCCTGCTTCCCTCCCGTCCCCTTGGAGACAAGCCATCACCCCAGCAGAGCAAAACTAAGAGTGGACCGCAGGCCAGCACTGTCCCCACCAGGTATGGACAGTGCCTGCCACCCACAGAGGTGGCCCCAGAACAGAGGGTGGAGGAGGAGGAGCTGGCTTGCAGTACTCTGCCTTGGAAGCTTCTGGAGAAATTGAGGCCGCATCCATCAGAGGCCCCAGTGATATCTGTAGCAAAGGTGTCCCCAGACCATCTCCATGGGAAAGCATGTCTGAGCCCCTGTGCCAGGGGGCCCTGGGCCTGCGAGGCAGCAGCTAAGCTCAGTTGCTGGGGCCGGGCTCACCTCTAACCTGTGCTTTGCTTGGTTTCTCTGTTAAAAGGGACACGGGGCTGAAATGACACCTGTCCCATGTGGGAAGGATTTATGTACACGTTGTGCCTAAGGTGGGGAACACGCTCACCACGCTCACCACTGTTATTTGTGGCTGCTGTGAGGAAGGAAACAGTGGTTCTGGTCTGAAGGGAATCCCTGTGGCAGTGGAAAGCGTGAACCCACCCGGACCCAAGCCTTGGAGTGTCCTGTGCTTCTCAGAGTTGATCATGGAGACAACAGGATTTCCTTTAGGGACCCTTCCCTTTGTCTTTGTTAGCTCTGAGGGTTCTGCACTCAGAAGCCACAGGTTTCCCTACCCAGGGTTTGCGGCCTGGATATGATGGCCTCCAGTACAGGGGCCAGACCAGCCCTACTCCTGCTGCCTGTGCCTGTCTGCTCCCCCCGACATTGTCCTCTGTACGCTGCCTTTCCCTCCAGCACCAAGACACTATCTCATCTGGGTTCCCAGGGGTCTTTACTGTCTCCAAGCCCCCACCATCTGACCAGCATCCAGCCAAATTCTGGGGTATCTCCATATGGGATAGAAGGTGCAGCCTCTTTTCTGAGACACAAACCCAGACCTGATTGTGAGTCACAGACCCGCTGAGTCCCCTCTGAAGGCCTTCTTACAAATTCTGGAAGTGCTGCAACCAGAACCAGACACCTCACCAAAGCCCCGATAACAGTTAAAAATCTACCTGACTCCAAAGGCCCCTTAATGTGCAATTCCACGTGCAAGCCAAATTCCACAACTAAAGTGAGCCAGGCCACCTTGTCCCTTCCTGGCCATTAATTTTCTGTTCCACAGGTACCCATCTCTCCATTGCCAAGCCCCAAACCTGCTGTGATGGGCCAGCTAGCTGGGACCAGGGGGGCTGACTCCCCGGCTGCCTCAGTGAGACAGTTTGGTTTTCTGCAGCAGCTACTGGCCAGATGAGAACTACCCTGGAGTGCTCTAGATGAGCCCAGCCCAGGTGTCTGTGACACCCCCCACCCCTACCCTGAGCGTGGCATGGCTCCTCTTGAACAGAGAGACGGACAGCTAAGAGGACAAAAGGCCACATTCCACCTCATCTTTTCCCCATCATCCATCCCGTGCCCCCGTCCTCCATCCCCTTTCTATCAGCACCCAGCAAGACCTAGAAAACAAGTCCTCTTGCCACACAGCAGCCTCCTCCCACCCCCATTCCCCCAAGAAACTTTTAAGTGTATCACACACATCGACTGCATTAAGCATGATGAATTTTTAAGGCATGAGTTGGCAGGGTTACCATGGCTGCCTTTGCCCTGAGGGGCACACTGCCGAGGACTGATTGAAATAAATAAAACAGACTTACAGTTTTCATACTTGCAAAGCAGAGTTGGGAGGGACAAGAGAGAGGGGGAGCAGCAAGATGCAGTGAGACTCTGGAGCTTTCTGAACTCCAGATGGGGGCCATGACTTCCTCTCCCACCCCAGGGCTATACTGACCCAAACACCACTTTCTCTAAATTCCTAAAGGATCCCAGCTGTTGGACAGAGAAGAGGCCCTTTTCTGGTGGAAATTGCTCTGGGCCTCCTGTGTATTTTTTAGGTTTGGTATTAGGTTGCACTTCAGGTTTATCAGCCATGAGACTCCAGGGTCTCCTAGGAGAAGTGCCTGGGTCCCACTGGCCTTGAACCACTGCAGGGGACATGGACACCAGCCAGTAGCCAGTGTAGAGGGGAAGTGAGGAGTCGTCTCTCTGTGCATGGTGCTGGCCTGGGGAGTGAGCCGCAGGCAGCTGGGGATGGAAGTGAAGGAGGGAGGCCAGGCTAGAGGGAGAAGGGAAGGGGACTGTCAGCAGGGAAGCTGAGGCAGGGGAGTGCTCTGGCCCTGCCCGCGAGAACGCTGGACCAGAGGCCCCTGAAGCTTGGTGCCCTCCTGCCCATCTGCCCAACCCTGGGGCCACTGAGGGCAGTGGAGTCCACCCACCCTGTGCTCTCCTACCAGGCAGTGTCCAACCATCCCTGAGAGGTGCCTTGAGCCAGGACTGTCTGCCCAGTCACCTGTTAGAGCTCTCCCCACCCCTGGGGAAGAGCTGGCAGTGGCCAACTGTTCACCTCATTCCCCACCAGAGAGCAGGGCTTGTAGGCAGGTCCCTCTGGGGCCAGTGGGCTGGAGAATTGGACCTGCCTCGGGGAGAGATGGAGGGCATCGGGTGGCCCTAATGCCAGATAGCATAGAAGCAGACGCATGAAGAACCAGGTGGGGCAGCGTAGGGGGCTTCTGCTGAGTGTTTGGGTGGTTTGAGGAGTTCCTGTATCAGGTTCCTGTGGCCCAGCCTAACGAGGCACCAAATGAAATCATCAAACCCCTGCTTCTCATGTGGCACTAAGAAGGCACGACTGGAAGGACCCACGTCTGGAACCTGCCGGCTGGTTCTGAGTCCTCAGTTGGTCGTGGGGCGATTAGCACTGAGTGGCAGGCGGGGGTGAGTGGACTGGACGCGTCGACAGCAGCAGGAGGGACTGCCAGGTGGGACGGGGGTGCTCCAGCTTTCACACCCACCTCTCAACGTCGGCATCACTTTCTCTTGGAGATCTTTGGAGTCCAGAGTCCACCCACCAGCCCCACTGTTCTGCGCTCTGTGCTGGTGGCCATCTTGGGGTCCACAAGCTTGTTGTTAGGGGTGGTCGAGAATGTCAGAGGCTCCTGAGAGGAATGATCGCTTCACCCTTCATTTCCCCTTAAACTTATCTTGAGGCCGTCGATGCCCTTACCACAACCCTGCCCAGTGGCCTTGTGTTAACTGGCCAGAGGGGCCGGCTAGGCAGGGGCGTTCCTTGGCCCCCAGCCCCTCCCTCTGTCCCAGGCTGAACTCTCACCCAGAACATCCCCATCATGGGTCAGCCACATCTCCGGCCTCTGCCTTCTGCCGCTCTCTTAAACAGGCCAGGCCTGAGGGAGGAGGGTTAACGGCAGGGCTGCCGCCTGGGCCGCCCTGTGAGTGGACTGGCTCCTTCCCCAGCCACCCTCAGGTCTATGCTCAGTGTCATAACAATCACGGGCTGGCGGGGGTGTCAGCCTGCCCTTACTTGGTGATGGGAGCCAGAGGAGTGTCCTGGAAAGGAGCCAGCATGAGGATCGGCTGACAGTGGATGGCGGGGGCTGTTTCTGGCCTTGGTGGCTTTGCTGTCCTCTTTTCAGAGGGTGTGGGGAAGTGGGGTCATGAGAAGAAGTCTTACATCTTCCCTGAAGCCACATGGCAGGGTCCAGCTTCCCCAGGGGAAGCCAGAATACTTGCTCCCCAAGAAGGATCCCACGAGCTCAGCGCTCTGCCCTCCAGGGCCCTCATCCAGCACAGGGCCCCTGCTCCTGCGGACAGGCCCTGTGAAGGAGCCCTTTCCCCAGCTCCTCCCCGTGTGGGCTCCAGCTGTCCCCAGCCTCCACACCCTCACTGCCAGGCCCCAGGTGAGTCTGTCCTGAAAGAAACTGCTCACTCTCCCCCCCACTGCCAAACAGGCTTCCTCCTGCCCTGCCCTACAAGATGAACTGCGGCCGCAGGAGCTGAGCCGGTAGGAAGAGGCCTCTCGCTGCACGACAGCCCCCGCCCCATGCCCTTGGAGAGCCGTATCCATGCAATGGCTCTTCTGCCCTGTACACAGCCCAGGGAGGGGGGTTAAAGCCACAAGGAGATCTTGTCCTCCAAACCAAGGCTTGGCTTTGTCCGAGTTGGTGGTCTGTCCAGTCCCCGGAGGAGCAGCAGCATGTGGCCCCTTTCCCACCACCCAGGCCAGAATGGAGAAGACAGCACAGGCCCCGTCAGCCTCGGCCCAGGCCCTTCTCCCGCCACCCTTCTCTTACTAGGAGTCGGGCCTTCTCCTGCTGAGCCAGGCCACGTGGACTTAGGGCGTGACTGGCCAGTCTAGAGCTGCCCGGAAGCCTAAGGCCCCAGGCTCCTGCAAAACCAGTTGACGCCTTACTCCTCCCACCTGCTGAGGCCCATGTTTTCCCTGAAGCAGGGCTTGTGCGTGGCCACCAGGCAGGGACCAGGAGAGCACCTTCCACCATGCCACCACCGAGGCCTGCAGCTGTCCAGGGCTGGAGCCTGGTGCACAGTGATGTTTGGTTGTGTTTTTTTTTTTTTTTTGACCGGTAAGGGGATCGCAACCCTTGGCATGGTGTGGCCAGCACCACGCTCAGTCAGCGAGCACACCGGCCATCCCTATATAGGATCCGAACCCGCGGCCTCAGCACTACCAGTGCCGCACTCTCCCGAGTGAGCCACGGGGCCGGCCCTATGGTGATGTTTGAAGGGACAGTGGCACAAAGGCTCACATGGCCTGGCAGTGGTGGTGCAGCCACTTCCATGCAGACTCTACTCCAGAGCTCAGTGTGGGCCTACGCCTTGGCCTTTTGAGGCTGCCTTAAAGAAGGGGATCTTTACAGGCAAGGCGGTGTTGTCTCAGTTCTTAAGGAAAAGTGATGGCTCCATCTCTTGGATTCTGGGGGGTCCAGAACAGGCTGAAGGCCATGACTCCCTTGAGAGCTCCTGGTATGTGGCAGAGGAACCAAAGAGGTCCTTCCTGCCCCAAGCATGAAGCCAGACCTGGAAGTAGGGGAGCAGCAGTCCCGGCAACAGCAGGAGGCCCAAGAGGAGAGGCAGAGCATGTCCATGCAGGCTCCGGTCTGTGCGTGAGGTGCCCTGCCCAGTGCGGAGCCCCAGCTCAGGCCAACAGCTCCACTGCCACCAAGTGAGGGGCCCTTCCTGAATGGGTGTGCACCCCTCTTTTCTGGACACTTCACTCCTGCTGTTCCTCAGTCACCCTCTTACCAATTCGGCACACTCTTGTGTGGGCCCCTGCCCTCCTCCAGCCCCAAGGTGGGCCTCCAGGATGGTGCCAGAGGTCCCCATGGCCTTGCAAAGCCCATTCCGGTTCCCTCTCACCTCACCTTTCTGTCCCCAAGTACTTTCTATCCATTGTCTCATGATGAATAGCACTTTAATATGGGTATTAGAAAATATGGGCAAATGTTTAATGCTTGCAAGCTGTGTTCCATTATTGACGTTATGCTTGAGAGCCAGGCAGGCAGCTCGAGCCCGGCTTGGGCTCAGCAGAGTAGTTATGACGCAGCAGCCCTGCGAGGCAACCATCTGCCAGGCCTCCACCCAGCAGGGACAGCCCTTGGGGCCTGAACATGACAGGCACCGAGGAAGCAGAGTGGCAAAGAGGAACTCAGGTCGGGAAGTCGCCTCCCCTGGGTCTGAGTTCTCTGTTCCTCCTTCCCTGGTCAGCTGTGTGACTGGTGGCATAGGTCCCCTCTGAACCTCAGATTTCTCTTCTCTGCATGGGGGTGATAATCATATACCCTGCCCAGGTTGTGTGAGGACTCAGTGAGAAGCCCTAGGAGGAGCTCAAAGCCTGGCACCAGGCACATGGTAACTCTGAGGCCATCCATGCAGGTCCTGTCATGAACTTGGGATTGAAATGAAGTGGGCCCTCCTTCCCCCATCCCCACCTTCTTGGCTCAAGAGAAGGCATCCTGTTCAAGTTTCAGGGCTCTCCAAGATATGGCCCACCTGACCTACTGTGACTCGCCTTCCCCTCTACCTTGGGTGCCCAGGACGGTGCCCTGAACCTGGTGAACCCTCAGTGTGTGCCGCTGTTTTTGCCACCTCATCCTGACCTGGTCCAAACAGGTTTGTTAACCCCCTCGACACAGTGCCTGGCATGTAGCAGGGGGTCCCATGAGCTAGCTAGCACTTTCGCTATTATTCCTGTCTTCTGAAAGCTTTATGACCCAGCAGTCTGGGAGGTGTTTTCCTTCTCCCCAAACATAGGGTGGCCTTGAGATGAGGCAGGCTGCAGCCCCCACCTCTGTCTCCCTCCTGCTGCCGCAACCCCTCTTAGTGGAGCCCCTCCAGGTCCGCCCAGCAACCACCATGGGTAGGGGTGGAACAGTGTCCAGCAGTTCCTAGCTTCTCCCCCCGCTCCCCTTGTGGTGTTTTCTTCAGCAGCACTCAGGGGGAGACTCCCTGTGAGGAGGCTGGGTGCGATGTGTTGCCGATCCTTCAGGCTGGCTGAAGCACGTGCTCCAGAGTCTCCTGCAATGAGCTGGCCTCCCAGGTACTCCTCAGCAGAGGGAGCGAGCAAAGGAGGTGTGGGCAGCACAGCCAGGCCCTGGGCCTAGCCTGGCAATGATAAGGGGAAACTATTGTCAGGGCATCTGCTTTCTGCAGACCACAGCATACAGGAACCTGCCTGGGGATGAGCCAGAGGGGCCATGGAGCGGGGAGTAGGGGGCATCTGTGGGCCTGTCCTTGAAACCTCTGATGGAGGTGAGCAAGTTTCCTCCACACAGCAACGGCCAACAGCAGTTACTGTGCAGCTCCTGAGTGCCAGGCCCTCCTCATGGTTGGAGGGACACAAGGGTCACAGACAAGGCCTGCCCTCTGCAGCTCACATTATGGTGGGAGAGACAGACGGGAACCCTGAGAAGAGCATATTCATATTAGCATGACGATCCCGTGCTGATAAGTGCTGTGAAAGAAACAGGGCTTTCTCCTAGAAGGGCTGGTGGCAGGGCAGCACATCAGACAGGCCTCACTGGGACCTAAGGCTAGAGCCAAGACCCACATGGCGGAAGGAGCCAGTGCGCCGGTCCCTGGGCACATCAGCCAGAGCCTCTTGGCCGCAGCAGCTAGGTGAGGTCGGGAGCAGAAGAAAAGCCCAAGAGGCTAGAACATCATGAGTAAGGGAGATATGAGGCTGGAGAGGAGCCGAGCAGCAGGTGTCAGATCTCACAGGCCCTGCTGAGCAGCGAGGCTTTATTTTAGATCCACAGGAAGCCATTAACGAGTCTCAAGCACAGAGGGATGGGTTCTGGTTGGCACTTTTTAGGATTGTCCCCTCAGTACATGGAAGGCGAACAGCAGGGGTTGAGACAGACCAGGAGACATCATAGGATTGGCCAGACAAGAGCTAGCTGACGTTAACCCCAGGCCATGGTGGCTGAGAGGAGACAAGAAGGCTGAAACAGGCTGTGCTTTGAAGGTAAAGCCCCTGGGCCTGCCAGTGGACCCAATGGAAGGGCTGGGGGATGAAGGATGACTCCTTGGTTTGGGCTTGAGCAGCGGGGTGGGCAGTGACGCCATTTACCAAGGTGGGGAAGGATGGGGGTGTGGCACATCTACAGGGATGCCAAGAGTTGGGTTGTGGCCCTGTGAAATTTGAAATGCCTGTTAGGTTGCCACTCAGGGCTGTATACTGGGCAAGCAGATGTCCCATCCCGAGCTCAGTGGGGGCTCAGGGCAGGAGAGTCACGTACAGGAGTCTCTGGTCTAGAGAAGGCTTTGAACAAACACATCCATGGGACCAGATGACACCACCAAGAGGTGCAGCCTAGGGAGAGAAGAGCAGTAGGGCTACCCGACATTAGAGGAGGAGTTGCAGTCGGTGAAGTAGGAGGAAAACCAGGACAGGGTCATGTCACTGGTGGCAAGAGAAAGGTGTTTCCAGAAAACTCCATCCCTGACCTTTTGTAGTGCCATCAGCATTCCCTGGGTTCTCTGGGACACCAGGAGGCCTTGGCACCCACCTCTCCTCACCACCACCCCTTGCCTGTCACTCGCACCCTCCCTAGCCCGTCCTCCCATGAGAGCACCGCCCCTGCCCCCAGGCTGCTGCAGGTCCTGGCTGGACTGTGGTCCCTGGGGAGCGCTGCCTGGCAGCAGCTCAGCTGCTGGCCCTTGTCATGGAGACGGCAGCAGCTGCAGGTGACGGGCATTTGTGACCATTTGTCAGAACGCTCCCCTTCCTCCCCAGCCTGCCCTTCTGGAACATTTCTGTCCCACGGCCCTGGAGACAGGGCTTATCTAGGGGAAGGAGGTGTGGAGGGGAAGGAAGCACCATCTGAGTTCTGCAGAAGGGCCACCCCCTCCCTGCCTTTGGATTGAGGCAACCTGGCCAGGCTTCCCTCCTGTGGCTGGCCATCATGGTACCACGTCCCCAGCACTGGGCACCTCATGTGAACTGCACCTAGTTTTCACGCTGCCCTCTGAGTGTTTCCCCTCATTTTACAGAGAGGTATCACCCGCAGTTGAGGTGAAGAAATTGTTGTGCGAGACCTTGAGATCACGCAGCTGGTGGCTGGGAGCACCAGGCTCTGAGGCCTTCACCCACCCACCTACCACCCAGGGAGCCACTCGGGCAATGGCAGTGTCCCAGTGGTGTGTGCAGCAGAGACCAAGTGGCCCCTTGTTCCTGTGTCCACCACTGCCCCATCCCCCCAGTGTCGCTGCCTTGTTTAGATTTCTCTCCTGGTTTCTTGCCCAAGCCTGCCAGTCCCAGCTGGGGCAGGGCTGGAGACCGCCTGCCCAGCGTTTGTGCATCGTGGTTTGGCCTTTCCACTACCAACTGCGCTGGGATTTTTCCTGGGCTGGGATGAGGAGGAATCTTCCCCAGCCTGGCCTCAAAACCATGGCTGGTATTCAAAGGAAAGCAAGAAACTGTCCTGATAATGATGAGTTTAGTACGAGTTTAGTGAGCTGGGAGGAAAGGAACATGTTCCAGGCGTGATGCCCCAAAATGCTGCTCATGTCACTCAGCACACAAGAAATGAGGTTTCGGCCCCTTTGGCTCATCTGCAGTGAGGAGGCCTCCCTGGAGCAGGGACAGGGAGGTGGGCGGGCGGACACCAGCCCCTACCTCCTTCCTTCTGGGTTTGCAGGAAGCTTCCGGATCCATGGGATTCCCAGCGGGAGGTCTTCCCACCCCAGCTGGAAAGCCATTGCCCAGATGGCCTTCGGGGTGCTCTTCCCCTCAAGGCCAAGTCTGAGGGCACAGTGGTGAAGGGGTGAGGTCAACAAGCCTGCCCTTGACACCACTTGTCACCATTAACATCACCTTGCCCCAGGGACCCTGGAAAAGCTGTTTTTCTTCATTCTCTGGGTTTCTTTTTTTCCTTTATTTTTTTATTTTTTTTATTTTTATTTTTTGGTGGCTATGGGGATCCAATCCCTTGACCTTGGTGTCTGTTTTTCTTTTTTATAACATGGAGACTCCTTTCTGTAAAGCCCAATCCTTATCCCCTGACACTCTTACTAGAGGAGAGGAGGAAGAAAGGAGACACGGCCCAGGGGTTGATGGAGCCAGCAGTGGCCCTGCCTGATCCTGCCACCTTGTTCTGGTCACTTCACCTCCCCATGCCGGAGTTTCATCATCTATATAGTGAGGAAAAGAGTCGGGGTTGCCGTGAGGGGCTGCCCATTCCACCAGTACCTACTGAGCCTTCCTGCCTGCAGGCATCACTCCATGCCAGGGAGACGTAGCAGGAGTGGCACAGATCCCTGACCTTGGGGGTTTTCATGGGCAGGGGGAACAGGAAACAGATGACCAGTATGTGGAGAATTTGTCTGATGAAAGTGAGCTCTAGAGAAATAAAGCCCAGAAGGGGGCAGGAGGGCCTTGGCTTGTGTGGGGCAAGGGGTGAGAGGATGCTGATGTTTGTGGGAGCTCAGGAAGGTAACTTAGGGCCCTGCAACACCATTGGTAGCCAGCGACCCAGCTGTTTCTCCGGGGAGGGGGTTGGGGGAATACAGCCTGGGGGCTCTGGGATTGCTGGGCCAGGGTGGAGGCTGTTGGGAGCATGAAGCCAGGCCTCCTGTGAACAGCACCCCAACGTCCCCCCACAGGCTTCAGAGTCAGGTTGCACACCAGCCCCAGGAAAGAGCAGGCTTCCCCGGGATGCAGAAAAACCAGAGGGGGGTTCCCAAGTTGAGGCCAAGCGTTTCCTGGTATGGCCTAGCCATAATGTACTCTCTGCCTGTTTTCCAGGCAGCTCTGTCTCCTGCTGAACGCTGAGAACATCTTCCACTCGATGGCAGACATCCTGCTCCGAGAGGAGGACCTCAAGTTCGCCTCGACCATGGTCCACACCCTCAACACCATCCTGCTGACCTCCACAGAGCTCTTCCAGCTGAGAAACCAGCTCAAGGACCTGAAGACTCTGGTACTCCATGTCCCTGGGCTCTGACCCAGGTTTAATCCTGTGTGCCCCTCGGCTGGCCCCAGGAGACCGGGGAGAGGAGATGCGGATGGAATTGAGATCTTCCCTGGCCCAGTGTGAAATATGGATCCCCTGGTGAATGGCTACGTGTAAGCGCTAGCCATGGAGTGAGTCCCCACTGCTGAAGCCTCTGTCAGCAGAAGGCTCCGTACTCTGTCCAGGGCCCATGTGTCCGCCCTGACCCACCAGTGGCCCTGCCTTGTCCACTCGTTGACACCCACCCCCAGCCCAGGCACTGCCCCTCACAAACAGAGGTTCTGCTGTCTCTGGGCCCACTGCTGGGCGATGCCAGCCTCTCCAGGCCAGGCTTCCAGATTATAACCCTGCAGGGGAATCAGGTTCATTCTCTCCTGGCCCTTCTCCTTGGTCTTGCCCCTCCCACCCACAGCTGGACACATCTGTCTCACAAGGCGCCTGTCATAAGTCAGGGTGTCCCAGGCTTTGGGTGAGGACGCACCCAGGGCTAGTAGGAGTTGAGGAAGATGCTCACCCCCCTGCAGGACGGAGAGATGCAAGCCAAGGGCCCCCAGGGATAGGTGCCAACCCGCATGCAGGACCTCCAGGGCTTTCATTCCCCAGTTTGGGCTTCAGTCACCACCTGGTGCCTCCTGCGAGCTCAGACTCTGCAGACCCTGCTTCCACCTCCCTCACAGGAGTCTCGGAAACATCCAAGCCTGAATCTGAGGGCGTCTGGGGCCAAGTGGCTCAGAACTGACCCAGACCACAGCCCTGCCTCCTCCTGTGGTTCCTTCCAGACATTCGCAGAGGCCTCAAGAATTTTCCTCAGGGTCAGGGGCTCCCCCAAGTGTGGACTCAGCTCCCGGGCTCGTTTCCAGTGTCCTGGGTGTATGAAGTGGGCTGCAGAGGGGAGGAGGACACCCCCGCCCGGAGAGCCCAGCCTGAGGAAGCTTCCGCCTGCCTGCACCCGCCTCACCCTCCCGGCCCCTCAGCCCTGGGACATAGAGCTCGGGGGAGGACAGTTACTGTTATTTGGCCAAGGGCAGAAACGCCAGCACAAAGGAGAGCCTCACTCCAGGCCAGGCCCTGGTGGCCACCCCACATGGCTCTGTGGGACCAGGAGGTAATGACAGGGTCTGAGGAGAAGCTGTCAGTGTTTCCTTTGTGACAGCTCGTTCCCAGCTGGGCTGCCAAACACAGCCCGGGGTGCTGAGCTGGTGAGGGCCCCTGGTTCTCAGACCTGTGGCCCTTTCCCCCACAGGTCCCCGCGTTCAGTGACCGGGTGGGAAGGAGCAGGGACTCTCCTGACTGCTCGCCTCTCCCCCTCAGGAGAGCCAGAACCTGTTCTGCTGCCTGTACCGCTCCTGGTGCCACAACCCAGTCACCACAGTGTCGCTCTGCTTCCTTACCCAGAACTACCGGCACGCCTATGACCTCATCCAGAAGTTGTATCCTTCCTCTCACCACTGTTGGGGTCTGACCACTGAGGGGCCCCCAGGGGCCAGCTGCTCCCTTCCTGTGTCATCCTCCTGCCCCTGCCCCTTTACTCAGCCTCCAGGGCTGGGACATCAGGGCCATGGCCACCTGGCCAGGGGCACTGGGGCCATTTGGGGGCTTCCTGGAGGGGAACTGGCCCTGGAGGAACCTTGTGAGTTGGGATCAGGGCTGAGTGAGCCCAACCCAGCTAGTGTTGGCAGGTGGTGTCCCAGGGGCCATCTGGGCGAGGACAAGCCCCAGCTCCTGCCCTGGGGAAGAGGCAGGTACTCTCAGTCCCCTGCAGATCCTGCTGGCCACCCTTGTGCCTGGCCCAGTGCCAGGGCAGGGGTGGGAGGGAAGGCTTGGGAATGGGTAGCGGGGGGGGACTGCTGCAGGCTGGCAGCTGAGCTTAGATGAGGCCTGCAGGCTCAAGCTCAGGTGTGGGACTTCTAGGAGCCACAGAGCAGCCTCGGCATTTGACACAATGGGGAGGAGCAGGCCAGACAGACAGGAGGCCTTGGGAAGGGGACCAAGCCCACACACATTCAGCACCCGCCCCATCGAAAGGCACATATAGGTTTTATTTAAACACAGAAGCAGCACAGCCTCCTCTGTGAATGCCTGCCATGTGACCCTGGATAGCAGCACTTTTTAGGAGGCAAAGCTGGCCTCTTTCTCTGATGGGCCAGGTGTTGGGGGTGAGGAAAGAGGGTCAGGTCTGGCCTTGCTAGGCTCCCCTCAGGATGCCTGCTCTCCTTCCACAGCCTGGATTTGCTTCTCTCAGCTGCTTGTGGGACCCAGAACCAACAGGCTACTGCCCGCAGCTCCACACGCTGCAGTCCTTGCAGCCCTGATGTTGCCTGCTGGCAAGCCATCCACTCAGGCAGGAGCCGGGCTGTTCCTGCCCAGCCCTCCCCTGACAGGCTGCAGAGCTGTGATAAGAGCCTTTTCAAGCCCAGGGGGTGCAGAAGAGAGAACGGCTGGAGCAGAACCCAGAGCACCCGTGCAGGAGGGACAGCCATGCTGCTTTCCATTGAGAGGGGCAGAAAGGCAGACAGGATAATAGACATATCCTCTGTATGCCACATCCTGCTCAGCAAGAACCAGGCTCTGTGTGCAGGACACCAGGGGCAGGTGGGAAGGACACACAGTGCTCTGAGCTGCCCCACCAAAACCCTGCATTCCACCTCTGCCACCTGCTTGTAAGGTGGGGCCAGCCTGGCCCCCCTGAGCTCCAGTGGCCCCTCACAGACACAGGCTGTGCTGGCCCCATGGTCAGACTTTCCTTGACTGCCCACCCAGCGGGGACCTGGAGGTCACTGTGGACTTCCTCACAGAGGTGGACAAGCTGGTGCAGCTGATCGAGTGTCCCATCTTCACATGTAAGCCCTGAGTCTGGCCTAGCTTGATCTAGCAGGGACCACAGGCCCAGCAGTGAGCCTTTGACCAGCCTGGAGCAAGGTGGGGGTGGAGCCACACTCAGAGACAGCTGGCTGAGGCTGGGGAGGGAGGGAGGGCAGTCACCCCAGGGATGCTTCTGGAATGTCAAGAATGTAAGACTGGGGATGACAGGGCTGAGAGACCAGCTGGAGCAGGTCTAGGGCACATGGCATTAGAATCTGGGTCCTGCCTATGTCTCTCAAAGTGGGCCTCATGGACACAGGCCAGTGCTGACAGCACAACCCACCTGAAGGTTGACATCAGGCCCTACCCCCAGGCTGTCCCAAGCTACCCCTCCCAGGCATGCTGTCCTCTGCCCAGGTTCTCTGAAGTTCTGGGCCCCCTGCAGTACTCATCTTTGCCCAACAGCCATGTCCTTACATTTCTGAAAGAAGCGCTGGCATTTGCTGGAGCTGAGGGGCCGGAGATGCCTGGGTAGTAGCACCCAGGCTGAATGTGCACAAGCGGCAGCTGGCTGGGGTGGGCACAGCTCCTGGAGCCTTGGTACATACAGCGCTTGCTCCCCAAAGCGGGTGTGCTGCAAATGACGCTCGTGTTGATGGCGTGTGGAGAAGCCGGGAAGCGGCTCTGCTGGTGGCCACCTTCCCTGCCAGGCTGGAGGCCCAGGCCTCCCACTCCTTGGCAGCGTCTCTGCCCCACCCACCTGGGCCCATCAGCCTTCACCCCGGATCCTGAAAGTGAATGCAGGGATGGGGGCCCCCTCCCCTCCTCTTCCTTCCCCCAACTCCTAGTCAAAGGGCCAGCTTCTCCAAGCAGCAGAGTACATCAGTGACTGACACCCCGAAACAGAAAAGCAGGAGGGAGACCTGTTCTCAGCAGAGTGCACTAGGGCCTGTCCCAAGTGTGTCGCGCCTGAGAGCTCACTTCCCCAGGGCCTCCCTGGGTGGCCAGGCACCTGCTCATTCACCTGAGGTGATTCACCCTGACCATGGAGAAGCCACAGACACCTTCTCCTCAGGCCCAGGGCTTTGTTGGGGAAAGGTGACTACAACAGAGATGCACCCCGGTCTCTGCCCAGCACCCATCCCAACCTGGAGCTGCCTGGGCCTTGTTGGTGGCTGGCCTGGCCTCAAGGCAGTCCCTGCTTCCCCAAGGCCCAACTGGAAGAAAGGATTTGAAGCAGGCTCAGACTTTTGCTGGAGCAGCCAGGCCTGGGGACACCTGTGTAGGTCTCCACTGGTGGCTCCTCCTTCGTGGGGCAAGAGGAGGGGCTGTGGGAGGCCCTCAGTCCCCTGCTTCTTGGTTCACTGACACCCTGGCCCTAAGGCCCCCAGTGTCGACCTAGACACCCTGCACAGCTGCTACTGGGGAGACATGTCCACTGTCCGGAAGGATGTTGTGGCTTATGCTGCACAGAAGATGCCCTGGACTGGACCAGGAGACAGACCATCCAGTGGCTCTCCTGGAGAGGCTCTTAGGGGAGAAGTGAGAGCCCGTTTCGAGTCTGGTCTCCCCTTTGGGCCTTGGGGAAGCTGGGACTGCCACCAGCACAGCCCAGGCAACTTGGGTCGGAACGTGTGCCAGGCGAGACCAGAGGAGTGTCCTCTCCCTTAGGTGGGATGGTGGCAGGCCTGGTGTCTGAGGTGGACATCCAGAAGCACCTCGCATACACTCCTGGGCTGTGGTGTGTCTGGCTACACACAAAGCAGTTTTCCATCCTGCCTCCCTTAAAGCTGTCCTAATCCACTGTCTTTCTCTCCAGCACACTCTATTTATAGCTCTCTCATGCGGGCACGTGCGAGCCGACTGGGGAATCTGTTACACTACAAGCCCCAAGCCCTCTTATTACCAGGGAGGCAGCTGGGGGGTTGGGGGGTGTATGGAGGGGACATGGACTAGGCCCAGCAGCAGGTTGGGGATCGTCTGGCTGAGGTGACTATTGGAAAGACCAGACAGACCGGCAGGTGGGTAAGGGAAGAAGAAAGAGGTGAGATCATGGAAACAGCCGAGACACTCCTGGAGGCGGAGGAGCCCTGCTTCCCTCAGCCACAGCTGCCCGCTGGCCCCACACATCTGGGTCCTTGGGTCCAGGGTGGCTCTGGCCCTCTCCTGGCCAAGCTGAGGCATGGGGTCTGGGCTGCGTGTCTCCCACAGCAGTGCCAGGCCCCTGACCCCTGCCCTATGCCCTGGCACAGACCTGCGCCTGCAGCTGCTGGATGTTAAGAACCACCCGTACCTGATCAAGGCCCTCTACGGCCTGCTCATGCTGCTGCCCCAAAGCAGCGCCTTCCAGCTGCTGTCCCACCGGCTCCAGTGCGTGCCCAACCCCGAGCTGCTGCAGACCGAGTAAGTGCCAGCCTGGGACCACTTACTCTGCGAGGAGGGAGGGGGCGGCTGAGGGGTCTCTGAGATCTCCCTCACCTCAGTATCCTGCCCCTTTTGTCACTGTGGCTGCCACCCACCCCATAGCCACAGAGTTGCCCAAACAGAGGCCCCCGGAAAGAAACTCCAGAGAGGGGGAAGAGCTCCTGCCCCAGCTTAGAGATGGGGGCCCAGGTGGCAGTCAAGCAGGAGAGCTGACCAGACCCCAGACAGCCCTCCCCACCCCCTCCTGGGTGGGGTGGGAGGTAGGGGTGCACCCATGGCCTGCCCATGCGGATAGTGGGTCCCAGGCTCGCCTCCACCAATAGGCCCACCATGGCAGCCTCTGGGCAGGGGGGGGTCCAGGCTCCCACCCTGAACCCACTGCTGGCCCCGGCCCCAGAGCCTGTTGGGCTGTGTCTATATTTGGTAACCCTTGGAGGCTTTGCCTCATCCACAGGCATTTGGCATCCGAGATGGAAAATTTCACTTGTCAGGTCGCCATGGAAACAAGCAGAGCCACTGAGAAGATTTACGCTGAATGGAGCGTGCCCAGCTTGCATCAGATGCCCTGTGTGTCTAGAATTCCCTCCCAGGCTGTTAGAGCCACTCAGCAGGCCTGGCGCCTCATTCCAGCCAAGGGCCTCGGGTGTTTGCCCTTGGGATGGACAGGCAGCCTCAAGATGGGCCTGCCCAGAGTCTCCTGTGCGTTCCATACCACTGGGCGTAGGCTCTCCACCCCCCACCTAGCCTGGCCTCTGCAGAAGCTGAGTGTGGGGCACCTGACAGGTTGTCCGCCCCAGGCTATGGTCCAGCTCCTGTCTTCCCTGCCCCATTCCCCAGCAGCAGCACTCCAGGGTGGCAGGACTAGGCCTTGTCCCAGCTGCTCAGGGTGTCACTCAGGTAATACCCAGGAGACAGCATTCGGTGTACTGTGTGTCCCAGGGGAGCAGGAGGCGGCCATGGAGTTGGGTTTGCATTTGGGTTCCCTCTGCCAGAGCGCCTCTGGCTCCTGTGACTCGGAGAGGGGCCCAAAGCCACACCGGCCTTGCTGGCCTGGCCTCTGCACTGGCCTTTCCAACACCCAAAGGGTGTTAGGGTCACCCTAGCAGGCACTTAGGAGGGGGAAGAGGAGGAAGGAAGGGCTGCTTCCGTGTGACCTCCAGTTTCCCCATGGGAACCAGCCTGCCTTCCTGGGGGAGGCCTCTTGGCCAGGCGACCAGCCCTCCGCTGCTAAGGACCACTGCCACTCTCAGAGCTTGGCATGCTACCTCTCTTAGTCCGGGGAGGGCAGAGAAGGCTCAGGCAGTTGGACCCCTCCCTACACTCCCCAAGCCAGGGAAGAACAAGTTTGCAGAAGGAAGCTGGGGAAAATGAGGATTTCCTCATGAACTCTCATTGTCAGTCTGATGGAGGCCTCTGGGTAGAAGATTCTATGGGTCGGCGGGTGGTCACAGGCCCGTACTAGGAACTGATCCAAGCTCTGCTGTGGATTTGCGTGTGACCTTAGGCAGACCCTATGCCCTCTCTGGGCTCTTGGTTTTTTCATTATCAAATATACATCTGGACTATATGGGTGTGTGAGGCTCTTCTCAGTCTTCACAGGCTTCACTTCCCAGCTTTCTTTGCAAGGACCTAGGAAGAGGTATCAAGATAGGGGCACAAGAGCAGTGGGCGAGCGAGGGGCCTCAGCAACAGCTGGGGGAGCGGTCAGATTGCAGGGTTGGGCACGGAGGGACAGCTCACACCCTGGGAAGGGGGCTGAGGACAGTCCCAGCCCTGGGAGGGGCAGGCAGCTGGCAGACAGCGTCGAGTTGCCTGACAGGCCCGCGAGCCAGGAACAGCTGGGGAGTTTCTGCGCTCGCCCATCCCACATTCTGTGTACACAAGGCGCTGGTAGGGTTTGGGGACCATAGCCCCCTCCAGCTTCCAGGCTCCTCCTCAGGGACCAACCATCTCCTCGGTGAGGCAGGAGGGAACCTCTGAAGAAAAAGCTGGTGACAAGTGTGTGAGTAGGGTGGCAGGGGAGAGGGCCAGCTCTGGGTTCTGGAATCCCAGCTCTGTGCCACAGGCTGTGTGTCCTTGGTCACTCGGTGCCTGAGAGTTACTGTAAACACAGAGAACATGAAAGGCCTGAGCAGTGACTGTGCCCATTAGGACAGGCAGGGAGAGGAACCCTGGCCTCTGTGCTCAGAAGACCCAGACAGTGTCTCCCACCTCTATCCCTACTCCCAAGACGTCAGGCCAGGAAGGGCCTGCCCATCACTGGGGACAGAACTTCTTGCCACCCTGAGAGCCCAGAGAGCAAGATGGACCCAATCCTCCCCACCCCCACCCTGGCCACATCTGTGCGCATCACCCCAGGTTAGCCATCCATTGCTAGCATCTCCCTAAAATCCCCTAATCTCAGTCTCTCCCCTGGACCTAATGTGTTGGCTTACCTGAGTGTCATGGGGAGTAGCATACAGATCCGTGAGCACTCAGCATCAGACGACACTTCAGTATCATCCCTGTGTCCTCCTGTCTTCAGACCTGCACATCTCTTCCCCTGTCCCAGCCTAAATGGGTCAGGAGAGCATCTGGCCACACCCTGGGATTGGGACTCCAGGCTCCAGGTTCCCTTGGCCTCCTCAGAAGCCCAGTTTGCTCTCTTGGGGCAGTAGCACCTGGATCACAGGGTTACTATGCCAGGGAGGTCCCTCCCCCATTCCCAGGGGAGTTGAAAGCTACAGCTGGAGCCCACAGACTGGCCCCCTGGAGTGGGCACCACCCAGGTAACTTTAATCTCTGCTAATGCTGACCAGGAGGAAGGGTCTCAAGGCCCAGAAACGAAGCAGCTGCAGACTCTGTCCAGGATGTTTTCTGGTGGTGCCTCTTCAACAGGAAGGCAGGACAGGAACAGGTGTGGGGTAGGAGGCCACCTCCGGGATCCAGATGGCATCTGGACTGTGGGAAGAGTCCCCTCTGCCCCTGGTCCTGCCCCAGCAGCCTGGTAGACTGTCACAGATGTCTGTCAGGCTCTGGCTGATGGTCTTCTGTGCTGGGCCAAGCTCATTGGTGAGGGTTCCATTGCGGGGAGCTCCACTGTGTTTCCCCCAAAATGGACTGAGCAGCCGATCTGCACAGGCCTTGATCTCCTGTGCCCTTGCTGGTCCTACCTCAGAGGGGCAGAGTTGTAGCTCAGAGCACCTGCCTATCGGGTGCCTAGGCTGGGGCTGGGCACCAGGCTGGGCTCTTACACATTGTATCAAGTAATCTTTACCACCATACCATGGGGTGGCTCGTGTGGCAGTCGCCCCTTTACAGATGAGGAAACTGAGTCACATGTCCAAGGTCAAATGGCTAGGAAGTGGTCATGTTATGGTTAGGTCCAGGTGTGTCTATCTCCTGTGCCTAGCTGCTGCCTGGACCCCCCATACTAGGGACTCTTCATGAACTCAAAGGGCCCAAGGAGTGTCTGCTTAGCTGAGCAGCCCACAGTCTTCTTGAGCCCCTCACCAGGGCCACCAGGTCTCAGGAGCTAGAAGCAGATACTGCTCAGCCGACAGATCTGCTTCTCCAAGCCAGTAAGGGAGGAGGTAAACATTTCATGAGATTCTGCTGGAGGGATGGTTAGGAATGGGACAGGGCCCAAGGGGATTCAGTCCCCAGGGGCAAGATAAGCACTGGGCTTGAGGGGGACAGTAGGGCCACTACACTGTGCAATTATAGGAAGTATTGTGCATACTGCAGTTGTACAGTGCACAACCTGTGCTGCTGTACAGAGCAATTGGGGAAGGTGGTAACAGGAGTGTAGGAGCCATCAGCATGTCCAGCTTTCCTTCCCCAGGAACGGGGAGTGAATGCAGGCCTCGGCCGCAACACTCAAAAACAAATGTCCTGCCAAGTTGAGGGCCCAGCAGAGACTCCAGAGATCCCGCTTGTCCCCATCCCTAGCCCTGCATCAGAGAAAGGGCCAAGCTGCATCCTCCCCCTTCTCCCCAGACCCTGTTCCAGGCCCCAGCTGGCTTCCTGGTTGGCAGCTAGCCTTGGCTTTCACCCCAAAAGAGCCACTCGTAAACAGGAAATGCTTCCCAATGCGATGCCTGCTCTGGGTGCCATTGCCAGCCCACAAGCTGAGGGTGATATCCAAGGAGCAGTGGTGGCTGTTCTCACCAAGCAGAAGGGGATGCTCCTGGGGCTCCCCAGCTCTTTGGGGCTGGCTGTTGGGGAAAGACTGCCAGGCACGAGGCACCAGAATCCAAGAGGCTGAGCCCCACCTGCCTGTGGCTCTGCCCCGACCCCGCTGCCTCCACCAGCAGCCCCACCTATGTGATACACTGATGCTGAGCTCTGCTCCCTCTTTCCAGAGATAGTCTGAAGGCAGCCCCCAAGTCCCAGAAAGCCAACTCCCCCAGCATCGACTACGCAGAACTGCTGCAGCACTTTGAAAAGGTCCAGAACAAGCACCTGGAAGTGAGGCACCAGCGGAGTGGGCGCGGGGATCACCTGGACCGGAGGGTTGTCCTCTGACAGGCCTGGCATGGAGAAGGTCCCAACGAGTGGTCCCATGAAGCACTCAGGGTCTTCAGACCCCTTCCCCAAGGAGCCTAAGGACCTGCCTCTCAGGGGCGGGGCTGGGCCCAATCACCAGCCCAGGGCATGGTGTGGGGGACAGAGGCTGCTCTGTCCTGCTGAGCTCCTCTCACAGCCCAGCCCCACCCCCGGGCCCCCAGTGCTGTCAGCTGCACCCCAGCATTCAGACAGCTGGCTTCCCACCAGGGTGGGGCCACAGCCTCAGATGCCACCCATCCTCTGGAATCAATCTCTTTCTAATACCCTCTTGCAAAAAGAGCTTGCCCTCCTCAGCCTGCCAGAGCTCTGGTCTTATATATACACATGTGAACATGTGTGTATGTACGTGTGTGTGTACTTGTATGCACATAGGGACCAGCACAAGATCTTTTCTGAATGATGCTCGTGCACACACATGCCCCAATAAAGAAATGACAGAAATCCCTCAATCTGCACCCGCCTGCTCCTTCCCAGCTGCCACCTGCCTCTGCCTGGTGCCACAGCTGCCCCAGGCCTCACCTTCTGTCCAGGAGACCTGGCTTCCTGGTGACCTCGAGGAGTGCTGGCAGCACCACCAGGGCCTGATCAGGGCCCACTCACCTGACGGGTCTGTGGACCTGGGGCCAGCTCTCCACCTCTAGGACCCGCACCTTCCCCGACAGACCAGGCACTGGCCTGCCCTGGAACCTGACCTCTGCCTCCCCCAGCCCCTAATCTGACTTCCATCCCACCTCCATCCTGGTCCCCGTTGGGCAGATGGAGCTGAGCCTCGGGAGCTTCGGAATGAAAAGAAATTAATTGCACACTGCAGAACACTTTGCAGATCACTGGGCTATAGACCAGTCCAGGGGACAGGTGCCCCAGCCCTTGGTTTGGCTGAGCAAGCTTCTCTCCAGCACCTGTAGGCCAGGGTTCACCTGTCCCCAGGCATTGGGAAGCTCAACTTGGCCTCCTAATGAGCTCCCAAGTGGCTCCCACAGCCCTCTTGAGTGGGGGAGAAGCTTGTGCCTGCTTTTCCCCAGAGCCCCAGCATTTCACTGCCCAGCGAGGGTGGGTTTCCCTCCTGGAATCTCCAGGACGACAGGCTGTACTTGCCACCCACATGCACACGCCTGCCTTCCCAGGCATCAGGGACTAGGGACAATCCTCCTCAGCTGGTACGAAACGGACCCCTACCCAAGAGACCATCACCCCTCAAAAGCCCGGCCTCGTGCACTCCATCCGAGTGGCATCAGCACTGCTTGGAAACTTATGGAGAAGGGTCTGCACCTGAGATGAAATGTCCCAAAGCGGGCGGCCCGCATGACCTGCGCCCCTGTTCTATGCTGCGTATGTGTCCGGCGGTGGGGGCATGCACCGGGGACCCCATCCTGCCGCCGTGTGGGGCGTGCTATAGCCACTGTCCGTCTGTGAAAGCGCGGGAAGCCCCCGCCCGAGACCAAAGACTGGAAGGTGTCGTCGAGTCCCTCCCCGGGAGAGTGGGGGGTCGGGCCCCGCCCCAGCGCCGCCCCCGATCCGCCGTGGCGCCCGCGCTCTCCCGACGAGTCTGGCAGCGCCCGGGCTCGGATTTCAAAGCCGCGCTCGCCGGCCGTGAGCGGGGCTGCGCCCGCGCGGCCTTTCCCACAGCCCCGCCCGCGCGCCCTCCCCCCGCGCCCACGTGACGCCCGAGCCTCGGCGGCTCGGGTTACCGCCGCCGCTCAGTCCGCGCGCCCAGGCTGCGCCGCCCGCCAGCCCCGTCGCGACATGGCCCGCGCCGCCGGCCCGCGGCCCGCCACCCCGGAGCGCGGCGCGGCCGGCCGCTGAGTGCGGCACGGAGGCGGCAGGCGCGGCCCGGCCTCGGAGCGCGCGCCCGCCGCGGCCCGGCCCCGGCCCCTGCGCGGCTCCCCGCGTCCTGTGCGCCCTGCCGCCGCCGCGCGGCCCGGCCCGAGCATGGAGACGGCGGAGAAGGAGTGCGGCGCCCTGGGCGGGCTCTTCCAGGCCATCGTCAACGACATGAAGGTAACCAGGGCGCGGCCGCACGGACGGGGTGCGGGTGCGTGTCCCCTGCGGGGACGCGTGGCGGCGGGCAGCCGTGCCCCGCGGTGTCTGTGTGTCCTTGTCCGAGCGTGTCCTGCCTGCGTCTGCTGTGCGCACGGGTCTCCGGCTGCCCATCTGGGGAGTGTGGGTGCCCGTGTGTCGGGGTGTCCGTGCGGTGCCCGGGGTCGCCCCGTGGGGTCCCGACCCAAGCCTGCGCACTCGCGGACTCCCTGCGCCCCAGACCCCCAAACTATGAATGGGGTTTGGCTCCAGGGCTGAATCTGCGGCCTTTTAACGGGTACGGGGTCTCACCGGCCTCCGCCCCCTTCCACCACCATGTTCGCCCCGACCCCTGAAGGCCCCGGAGCCCAGACAATGCTGTCACCGCCAAAGCAGGAAAAAATACTAAAGCGGATAACCGTTAACTCCTTCCCCGCCGGCCTCAGCCTCGGCCTCTGCGACTGCCTACCCCACCCCCAGCAAGCCCCAGGAAGCTCCCGGACTCCAAAGTCTGCAGGCTGAATGTCCCTGCAACCAGGGATAGGCCTTATCATCACCTTGGAAGGGGTGGGGAGAAGTCTGGGGTTGGTGGAGCAACCCCTAGGGAGTGCTTTTCCTACCTCATCACACCCAGGCCATCAGCTCCAACGCCCCCATCCCATGATTGCTCAAGGTCAGGCTGGAGCAGACCACCAATTCCTGGCTCACCCCACCAAGCGGGGAAACTGAGGCCTGGAATGGCTCAAGGTCGTTAAGGAGACTGTTGGACACTATCCCTGAACTCAGACCTCATTGTTCATCTGAGATCCAGGGGCATCCTCTCAGATGAAAGAGACCAGAGTTTGGCAGGGCTGCCCCAGGCTGACTAGGCAGAGAGGGCCCCTGCTCCAGTGACAGGGTGGAGGCCAGGAACCAGCACCCTCCCCTCCTCCTCTACCCATTTCCTTGGTCTAGGATGAGGGGGCAGGACTGTGGGGCTGGGAAGGGGCAGAAAGAACTTGGCTCCCCACAGGAACTCCTGAGGGCCCCCAACCTCACAGCCCAGCACACACTTACCAAGTACACGACACAGAATCCCATCAGGCCTAAGGCGGGAAAACCACACTCCACAGTGTAGCCCACCCCTCAGTGCCTAGATGGGCCCTGCGGAAGGTGGGGGATACAGGCAAGCCAGAGGTTCCAGGTGCTGCCAGGGAAACAGCCCCAGAGGCAGCTGCCAGATCTCTGCCCTGGGGAAGAGAAGAGGCCTGAATCCATCCTGGCCAGGGAGTACTCGGTTTGCAGTATGTAGGTGACCATCCCCCGCCCTGCCAGCCCTCCTCCCCACATGGTGCACGCCCTTGAGACCTCCATCCCTTGCAACTCCACCTCCGAGTCCTTCTGAAGGCCTTCAGCACACACACACACACACACACACACACACACCCCGCCTGCCCTGTGGACATCACAGTCCTAGCACCAAGATCCCTTCTGGGACTGGGCAGCCCAGACCACCCTCCCCCGGCCACTCCCAGGGCTGGCTGAGGGTGGGACCTTCCCACACCCTCCTCCCACTGGCAGCCTCACAGCAAACACTGCAGAGAGCAGCAGCTTTTGCTCACAGAAGAGGAGCTGGACTGTCTCCCTCCCCCTCCAGCCAATTTGCAAGGAACTTGGGGATGAGACAGAAGGAAATGAGCCCAGACTGTAGAAAGAAGTTTAGGCTAGACATGGGGCAGGATCTTCTGACATGTGGAGGCAAAATGGGAGAGATTTCACCTGGGGTGCTGCCAAGTATGGTATGCCCCTACCTGTGACACATGCTGTGTTCAAGGGCCCTGGCCAGGGACAGAGAAGAGTACTGGCCCATCTGGAGGCCGATCTCCTGGATTTGGGGGCTACTTTCAGCTATTTCCCTTGGAAGCAGGGCTTCTGTAGAGGAAGGTGGCCACCAGCTGGCTGGCCAGGTTGAGGACACTGAGCTTGCCCAGCAAGGCTGATCCACTGCAAGGCCACAGCCCCACGACAGCCTTCCCTGGGCTGAGGGGTGGCAGAGGGGAGGAGGGGGACTCCCCAAGCTACAGCAGGAGCCTGGATGGCCTTGAGGAGGGCACCAAGTCATGATTGGGCAGGGGGCCCTCAGGGAGTTTCTTGCTTTCTGGGCTTCACACAACCCAGGTCAGATGTCCCCTGGCACTAGGCTGCCCACTGAAGTCCAGAGAGAGGCAGGGACTTGCCCAAGGTGATAGGTCTGGATGTAGCACCTTTAGCAGAGTGAATGGAGCCATAATCTTTGCCTACCCCCTCAGGATTAGGGAGTGTCACCCAGACACACAGGCCCTGGCCAGGTGGGAGGAGCTCCTGGCAGAGAGGCAGGGTTGTGTGTTCTCTTTTAGCCAACATTAACTAAGCACTTACTGCGTGCCCAGCACTGTGCTCCATGCTTCCTACACAGTGCCTCCTTGAGTCTCCACACTGACACGGTGTGCTAGGTGCAGCTCCTCTCCTGATTTTAAAGGTGAGAAAAGTGAGGCTCAGAGAAGAAGCCCCTTGCCCAGGGTTACCGAGAAATCCCTCTCTCTGGGACTGGAGCCCGGGACGCCCACATCCCACATCTCAATCACAGCCGCCACCCAGACAGAGATGAGTCTCCAAGGGTCATGTGTTAAGCACCTCCTCTTCCCCCCACCCCCCAGCAGCCACTGTGCTTAAGGCAGAGCTGGGTGTTTCCCCCATCCCTGCCACCTCCCCACCCTGATGCTCAGGTGCACATTTCCTTACCCCTACAGAAACAAGGGATCTCTCTCTGATGTGTAGTGACCAATCAGACATGGGATCAGATCCTGACCCTGCCACCCTGCAGTCTTGGCCAAGTCAATTAACTTCTATGAGCCTCAGTTTCCTCATCTGTAAAATGGGGGCAATAATAGTTTCCACCTCATGGGACTGTGTGATTCTGTGTGATCACATTCAAAGGGCTTAGTGCAGTGCCTGGCCCACCGCAAGCACTTGATCAACAGTAGCAACTATTTTGACTAATGATGATCAGTCAGAATCTTAGGACCTGACACCAGGGGCCTGAGCCCATGTGAAGACTGAGGACACCCTCCCTGGGCACTGGCTGCTCCGGCCTTCTGGGGTCCTTCATGAATTACTGTGGGCCAGAGGGGGGAGGGGTTGGAATCCCAGATGCCTGAGACTGAGGTGCCGGGTCCATCTGCTGAGGGGACACTGGGCCTGGCTTCCCCCATACCCTCTGTTCCCCTCCCCACTGGGAGATCCCTCAGTCACTGATACGGCCTATGGGCTGCTGAAGGGACTAAGAAGGTTTCCTGGAGCCAGGACAGCTGGCTCTGGTCCCTCCTGTACCCTTAGCATCTTCTCTGTTCCCTGGAGGGAGGTCTTAGCAAGGCTTCAAGGCTGGAAGGGGGAGTCTAGGTGATGAGAGGGTACCCACTTCCAGGAAACCCCTGGGGGTGCCAAGGCATGGATCAGCTCCTTGAGACTGCTAGCAATGGCCTCCGGGGCCCCTTTACCCTGCACTGTGCCATGTGGGGACAGCCCACCCACAGCTTCCCCTCTCTGCTCCAGCCTTTGTAGACTTGTCAAATATTTGCTTTCCCTGGGCACGGGCACTGGTGTGGCTGGGCTGGGAGGAGAGGGAGTGTGAGGTTCCCGGAAGCTGCCCTGTCTCCTCTCCACCCCTGCAGGCTCTCCTCGCTGGAGAAGCCAGTTGGAGTCTGCCCCTGGGGTTCCTGCTGGGTGGAGCCTCCCTCTGAGGCCTTTAAGGCCAAGCCCTCTGCCTTCCCTCTTTCCTCAGGAAAAGCCTTGTCCCCCAGTGCCCCATGCTACAAGGAGGGGAGCATCAGAGGCCCCTTTGGGCTGGGGTTTGGGGTTGGCTGGCTCAGGACTTCCCTTCAAGGCCCTTGGGCCAGGGCTGAGGTTTCTCCAGGAAACTGCAGCCGTGGTGACAGTGGGGTAGCCAGAAAAGCCCCTTAATCAGACTGGACAACTCGGTCTCCAGGAGCCCAACCTCCCTACAGGGAAACCCCCCCCCCAACTTGGAACCTTGGGCCAGGCTGGGATAAAGGCCACACTGTTTCCCCAGGAGGGGAGGGGAGCGGGGGGTGGAGAAAGGTGGCTCTGTTGGCCGCACAAGGCCCCATTCAGCCTGGGGCCTGGTTGTCCCGGGCAGGATGGCCAGACCCTACAGCAGCCATGGCCTCCACAGGCCTGGGAGCCACTGCTGCTGGCCTGGGATGGCTGGCCTGCCCGCAGCGGCTTCCGGGGCACAGGGTGAGGCTTAGAACTGCATGCCTTGAGCCCAGCCAGTCTCTACCCTCCACACTGTGGGCAGGTCAGTACCCAGCATGTGTCCCAGGGACATGGTGCCTCTTATGGAGATCAGCCCAGATCCCCTGCCAGGCCCTCGGGAGCCCTGAAGAGACAGGACCTGCCTGAGGGAGGATGTGGGCCCCTGACTGTTAGGGACGGAGGGATGAGCAAAGGCTCCCGTTCCCGGGGCCTTCCTCATGCCTGGTGGCTCTGTCCTCCCAGAGGGCCCAGGTCAAGCTGCAGTCTACATAGGGTCTCACCTTCTCTCCCCTCTCCCTGGCAGAGCTCCTACCCCATCTGGGAGGACTTCAACTCCAAGGCCACAAAGCTGCATTCCCAGCTGAGGTGAGGCTGCTCAGGGTGTCCCAGATGGGGAGGGGGCGGGCGGAGGAGAGGACACCTCACCACTGACGATCCATCCCATCATCCGTCTCCCCAGGACTACTGTGCTGGCTGCGGTGGCTTTCTTGGATGCCTTCCAGAAAGTGGCTGACATGGCCACCAACACCCGAGGTGGGGAGGGGCTGTGGCCAGAGGTTGGGGATGCCCCAGGGGGGCTTGGCAGCCAGAACGGCTGAGTGGGGAATGGACCAGGGAGAGGATGCCAAGCCCAGAGTTAGGACCTTGCGTTCTGCTCCCTAATGGAAGGGGTTGTGGACAGAGTGAGCCCTCGTCACAGGAGGCATGCGAGCAGGAATGGATGAGTGGTGGCAGGGACGGTACACGGGGACTCCCTTCCTGCTGTGGGCAGTTGGCCTGACCCCCCACCGCAGTTGCTCACGCTTCTGTGCAGTGAGTCTGATAAGCTCCTTCTCACCAGCCCCATGTGCCTCCTGTTCCTTCGGGTGCTGAGAACACCAGGCCCTGGGCATGTGCCCGCACGCTCACGCCTACGTCCAGGCACACCTGGAGGGAGTTCCTGGTGGGGCAGGAGGGGCGTGTTGCTGGCTCCTCCTTGGACAGTCTGGCACTGGCCTCTCCCAGCGCAGGGAGAGGGGACTCTCCTGGCCTGCCGGGCAGAGCACCTGCAGTTGCAGCAGGCTGCGGTGGCCGGGATGGCCAGGGCCCTGGGCCTGGCCGTGGGAGGAGCTCAGGTAGATACTGACGAGTGAGCAGATCCCCGCCGAGTGAGCAGATCCTCGCCGGGCCGCAGGATTGCGGATTGGTGGGGGCGGGGCGCGGGCTGCGGGCGCGGGCTGGCGCGCCCCCTCGTGGCCCGAGACTGGGACTGCAGAGGCCCCACGGGCCCCTTCCCATGCCGCGCGCTTGCCTCGCCAGGGGCCACGCGGGACATTGGCTCGGCACTCACGCGCATGTGCATGCGCCACCGCAGCATCGAGACCAAGCTGCGGCAGTTCACCAAGTGAGTGGGCCCCACGGGCGGGCGGGGGGCGTTCACGGGGAGACCCCCCCCCACCCCCCAGTGTCCCTGACCCAGTCACTCCCTCGCCCACAGCGCGCTGCTGGAGAGCCTCATCAACCCGCTGCAGGAGCGCATTGAGGACTGGAAGAAGTCAGCCAACCAACTGGACAAGGACCACGCGAAAGGTGGGGGTGGGCTTGGCAGGGGCTTTCCACTCCCACTCAGCGGGGACCCCCACTATAGCGCTCCCTCTTGTCCTCTGCGCAGAATACAAACGAGCCCGGCATGAGATCAAGAAGAAGTCGTCAGACACACTGAAGCTGCAGAAAAAAGCGCGCAAAGGTAGAGCCCGGAGTGGCCTGGGAGGCTCAGCCCCACGGGCCCCACTCCACGGCCCCCACCGCCCTGGGGGCACCACAGGGCATGATCCTGGCCCAAGGGGCCCTATCCCCGACACAGGACCCTCCAACCTGTTGGGTGGGACCGAGGGAGCTGCCCTGCACCCCAGACCTGGTCCAGGACCTCCCTCTCAAGAAGGCAGCCAGGGGCCCCACAGGCCCAGGCCCCTTACCCCACCCCAGGAGTGGCTCTGTCCATCCGGCTGTCTTTCACACATTCTTTCTTTCTCTGTCTCTCCTCCTCTCCTCCCACATCCTTCCTGTAGAGCTACTTGGTAAGTCAAATGTCCATCCCTCCAGTTGCTCCTCCCGTCCTTGTCGCATTTGTCTGTCTCCCCCAGCTCAGGGCCATTGGAAGAAACCTCTCCAGGCCAAGGAGGAATGAGGAAGGCAGTCAGAGGGAGGGTCCTGAGGCACAGCCTCGCTGGGGCCCCTGGGACCCCTGCCAGGGATGAGTCTGGGGCCACTGCTGGGTCAGTCTGCCAGGCCAGGAGGGGTTGGCCAGGGCAGGGTGGGAGGCACAGGTCCTGGCTGCCCGCCCCACCGGGCCAGCCCTGCGTCCTCACCAGTCACCCCCCATGTCCCATCTCACCATCTCCTTTGCATCATCTTCTGCCTCTCTCTGTCTCTCTCGCTGCTTCTTGGTGTTGCTGTTGCGTCCTCGTGCATTGCTCCCTGAGCTGAGTAGGGGCCCACACTGAGATATCCCTGTCCCTGCCCCCAAGTCCCAGCCCCTAGCTCTCCTGACGACCCCCCTCCCCCCAGTGGCCTGGCCTACAGCTGAGCCCCCACCCTCTACTTTGTTCTGCTTCCAGTCTATCTCCTTGGACCCCAAAGGTGAGGGGGTGCCATCCAAAGGGCAGTGGGAGCATCTTGGGGGGGGGGTGAAGGCCTCCAGCTGGGCTCCAAAGCCCCCCTTGGGCTACCTAGGGCTCTGCCCACCCCAGGTCCCTGGTGGCATTGCAGCTTTGGTGTTTGTCCTGTGCATATATGTCTGTCCTCTCTCCCTACTCTGGTGGGACCAGCCCCTCCACAAGCCCCAGAGTCCTGCCTGCCTTCCCCAGTTCCCTGGTCCCCATGGCAGTCCCCAGCCCACTGCCAGGGATGCCACCACAGGGCCCTGAGCCATGACTGCAGTGAGCCAGGCCAGCATCCCCAGCGCAGCCTCTCCTCCCAACCCTTCCAGGGAAAGGAGACCTGCAGCCCCAGCTGGACAGTGCCCTGCAGGATGTCAATGACATGTACCTGCTGCTGGAGGAGACAGAGAAGCAGGCGGTGCGCCGGGCCCTGATCGAGGAGCGTGGCCGTTTCTGCACCTTCATCACCTTCCTGCAGCCCGTGGTGGTGGGTCTCTTGGTGACTTGGAGGCCCCAGCGGGTTGGGCCAGGCCCAGGGTTGATCCAAGAAAGGCCATTTCTCAGTGATCCCCGGCTGGGTCATGTGCTCCTGGCCCAGAGGCGGATCTCAAGCTCATCATGCCTTGATTTGGTCTGGACAGATGGTCTCGCCAGCTGCCCAGGACATGCAAGTCCACCAGCCCCAAGCAGCGTTGGTTAGCGGGGAAGGGTGAAGGTGGGCAGGCAGGCAGTGGGGGGCCAGCAGCTCTGACTCACTGCTTCCTCAGAACGGCGAGCTGACCATGCTGGGAGAGATCACCCACCTGCAGGGCATCATCGACGACCTGGTGGTGCTGACCGCAGAACCCCACAAGCTGCCTCCCGCCAGCGAGCAGGTGCGGCCAGCCCAAGGGCCAAGGGCCAGGGCGGGGAGGAGATGGGCTAGCCCTTGGATGGGGACAATAGAGAAAAAGGGGCAGCCTTTGGGGGAGACAGCTGGGGGGTGGAAGACCAGACACCTTCCAACACCACTGTGGGGCATTCAGGAACACCTGCCCAGATGAGGGGTGGGACTCACTGGTGCTCTCAGACTGAGAGCAGATAGGCGAGCATCCCAGATCCGTGGGGGTTGGCCTTGCATCTGCCTACCTAGGCAAGCCCCCTCCAAACCTGGTGTGCCTTGTCACCGCCACACCCAGAACCCCTGTCGCTTCCCCTAGACCCAGGCATACCGCCCACCCCCCCTCCACCCTGCTGCCGCCTGACAGCCCTAGTGTCATTGCCCACGTATTTACTGTATGCCCAGCCATCTGCTGAGCACTCTCCGTGGGTCATCTAGTTGAATCCTATCAGTGCTCTGAGACAGGAACAGTTGGTCCCAGTTCACAGGCGAAAACAGACACAGAGAGGTCCAGTAACAATTTGAACCCCGTGGTATCATGGTCACTCTTCCCTGGCTCCTCTGCTAGCAGCAGTGAGTTCTGGAGTGCCCGCTTCTCCAGTGTCCCCTGCCCAACCCTGGCTGGGCTCAGAATTTGCACTCAGTGTATAAGCTGAGGGGGCTTAGAGAAGGCTGAGTCTCCTGGGGTCTCCTTCCTTCCCATCTTAGGAGAAGGCTAAGGGAGGGGCTTCAGACCCCCGGAGCCTTCTCCTGGGATGTGGTTCGCAATTGGGTAGAGGGTGGGGGCCTCTGGCCCTTCCAGCACTCGGGGAGACCCCAAGAGAATGACGAGGCTCTCTTCATGGCAGGGGCTGCCTGCAGTCACTCCCATCCATGTCCCTGTCCAGGTGATCAAAGACCTGAAGGGCTCGGATTATAGCTGGTCGTATCAGACACCACCCTCATCCCCCAGCAGCTCCAGCTCCCGGAAGTCCAGCATGTGCAGGTCAGTAGGGGTGGGATTCAGGAGGGACATCCCACAAGGGAATGGGGAAGCTCTCAGCAAAGCTGCATCAAGAACTGTTTCAGGGCCCCATAGTTTACATAACGTCTCCATCATCCAAGGAATTTGCAAGTGTAGAGGAAGCTCTGCCCGGTCATCCCAAGACTGGTGCTGGCACAGGCATTTGTTGGCAGGAAGCAGGGGCAGTGCCAGCTTCATTGCTGGAGCATTAACTGTGTAGGTGCCATGCCACATGCTTTGTGCATTGTCTTCGTTGAATCCCAACACCGCCGTATCAAATATGGTGTTGTCTTTATTTCACAGAAGGGGAAACTGAAGCACAGAGTCCCTGTACTTAACCCCTGGAGTCTGCCTGGCCTAGCACAGTGTGGGGTAATAGTAAGACTCTAAGATTGGGGACAGGCGCAGAGGTTTCTGGGAACATGTGCTAAGGCCACAAGGTGAAAGACTATAGCCTGGCTGGTTGCTAAGAGCTGGTGCCCAAGCAGCTGCCACAGGCTCGAGTCCTGGCCTGCACACTGGCCCCCGGGGTCTCACAGAGATCTCACTCAATCACCCAGTAGGCTCAGGATCAGGAGCCCTTCCTCAGAGATTTGGAGGAGATGTTTACAATTCAGGGTTACTTGGGTGGAGAGGACAGTGGGCACAGAGTGAGTTACTGGTGGAGGAGGCCCCTCTGTGCCAGGCCTCCCTTTCCCCAGCATCACCTCTGGCTGGACACCCAGAGCTTGGGAGAAGCCAGGCACAGCAGTCAGATGCACCTTCAGGGAGAAGAGGGCCCAGGGCTGCTGGAGGTGCTTCACCCTGGGTGTGTGGCTGTCACTAGAGCGAGGGTTGATTGCAGCAGAGACCCACAAGCAAGGGCAGGGGCTGGGAGGCTTCAGGATCACACTCAGGGGGAAGGCAAACTTCATTGCCAGGAATACTGCCCAAAGGTAGTGCAGAAGGTGCTTGCTGCAGAGGACTGGACAGCCTCGGGGGTGGAGGGGATGAGTGTGATGGTGGATGCAGGACCCACCTGGAAGGGACCTCCATCTCCCTACAGATCGTCATCATGTGCTAGACACCCAATTACAATGGCAAATAACAGACTTTGAGAAGGCAGTTTAGAAATGACCAGATTCGGGGCTGGCCCGTGGCTCACTCGGGAGAGTGTGGTGCTGATAACACCAAGGCCACGGGTTCGGATCCCATATAGGGATGGCTGGTTAGCTCACTTGGAGAGCGTGGTGCTGACAACACCAAGTCAAGGGTTAAGATCCCCTTACCGGTCATCTTTTAAAAAAAAAGAAATGACCAGATTCGTCTCTGGTTCTAATTTTTTGACACCTGATGACTCAGTTTCCCTGTTGTTAACCTAAGGACAGCTGTTCTTAATGGCAGAGTAGGAGGCAGAGAGATTGCCTCGCCCTGGGCATGTCCTGACTATGGCTTCCCTCAGCACTGGGGCACTCAGACAGGGTGTCCCATGCTCTGGCCCTCCCCTGCCACACCATCCCAGAACGCAGCTCCTCTGTAGCTCCTGGGTCTCAGGACCTTGTAGTCTGACATTGTGTTTTCCTTCCTTTGCCCTTCACCTCTCTCCCCCACCCTCATCTGTCGCCCTCTTCCCCATGCGCACCCCTGTATCTCCCTGTCTGGCTGCTGTGCCCTCCTCCTCCACTCCCCTAGTGCCCCCAGCAGCGGTAGCAGTGCCAAGGGTGGCGGAGCTCCATGGCCTGGGGGTGCCCAAACATACTCACCCAGTTCCACCTGTCGCTACCGCAGCCTGGCACAGCCAGCCACCACCACCGCCCGCCTCTCCAGCGTCTCCTCCCACGACTCTGGCTTCATCTCCCAGGATGCCACCTACTCCAAGCCCCCCTCACCCATGCCTTCAGACATCACCAGCCAGGTGAGTGAGGGGGCATCAGGAGGACCACCCGAGGTGGGATACAGCAGCCTCATGCCAGCCTCAGGCTGTCCAGGAGTGGGGCTGCTATAGCTGTTCAGACACATCATTTTCCATCTCTTTGCTTTTAAAACTCACTGCAACAAACAACACAAGTTTGACCTGCATGGATCCACTTATCCACAGATTTCTTTCAACTCATATACAGAGGGTTTTTGTATACGTGGGTTCCATGGAGCCATCTACTTAGGTATTTAACTACTTAAGTTGCTTTAATGTGACCAGGGAAAAGTTATCTGCAGATTTTCGACTCCATGGAGGTCAGTTTCCCTAACCCCTAAGTTTTTCGAGAGTCGGCTATATGAGATGAGTCTCTTCTAAACAGCATATGCCTAGATTTTCTTTGTTTATCCAATCTGACAGTCTCTTTTAATTGGCATTTTTAGTCCATCTATATTTATTATGATTACTGACATATTTGGACTTCTGTGTTACTTTTTTCTACCTGTTCTGTTTTTTTCTGTTTTCGTCTCTTCTCTTGACTTTTCTCATATGTCCCGTCCCCTGGATTATAAGTTATATTCTGTTTCTTCTCTTTTACAGGTTAGCTTGAAATTAAACCAAGCATTCTTAGCAAAGTCACTACTTCACCTCCTGAATAATTCCAGGACCATAATATATTTCATCTTTACTCACCTACTCTCTCTCAACTGACAAATTATTATATGTTAATCTCTTTTTTTTTATAGTACCTACAAATAACATTTCTCTTCTTAATTTTATTATTATTTTATACCTATGGTATTTGTTTGGATTTGCCCATGTTTACACACTTCTTTGTTCGCCTTGTTTTCTTGCACCTCAAATCTTCCTTCTAAGGTTATTTTCCTTCTTTCTGAAGGAAAGGACATCTTTACCTGGTCTTTTAGAGTAAGTCTATAGTAGTAAACTCAGTTTTTGTTTTCTGTAAGCATGCTTTATTTTGTCCTATTTCTTCAAAGTTAGTTTTGCCAAGGACCCAATTCTGGGGTTACAGTTATTTTCTCTCCACACTTTACTTTCTTCCACTGTGTTCTGACTTCCATTGTTGGCTGGAAGGTCTCCTGTCCGTCACATTGTTCTTTCTTTGTAAATGACATGACATCTCTCTCTAGCTACACCCTTCTCTTTAATTTTACTGCAATGTGTTCACAGTACAGATTTTTTTACTTAACCTCACTTGGTTTGTATTCATGTCTTTCATTTGTTTTGGGAGCTTTCAGCCATTATCTCTTTATCCCCACTTCATGTTCTCTGTTCTCTCCTGCTGGGATTCCAATTAAATGTATGTCAGACTTTCTCACTCTGTCATCTTTCTGTGTCTCTAACTCATATTTTCCATCTTCTTGATTCTCCGTACTATATTCTGGATAATTTCATGTCTGTCTTCCAATCTACTTTTACTCTTTTTTGCTATTTGACCTACCCACTGAGGGTTTGTGTCTGTTTGTTTGTTTTGCTTTTTATTTTGAAATAATTTTAGACTTGTAGAAAAGTTGCAGAAAGAGTACAGATTTCCCATATACCCTTCCCACAGTCTCCCCTAACATTGACATCTATATAACCACCAAACAATTTTCAAAACCAAGAAATTAACATTGGTACAATACTACTAACTAATCTACAGACTTTTTTCAGATTTTGCCAGTTTTCTCTCTGCTGTTCTTTTTCTTGTCCAGGAGTCCAGGATCCAATACAAGATTTTACATTGCATTTAGTTCTTGTGTCCCCTAGGCTTTTCCAATCTATGACAGTTCCTTAGTCCCATCCCTCTTTGTCTTTCATGACTTTGACACTTTAGAAGAATACTAGTTAGGTATTTTGTAGGATGTCTCTCAGTTTGAGTTTGTCTGATATCTTCCCATTTAGAATGAGAGGTCATACATTTTTGGCAAGGATACCACAGAAGTGGTGTCGTGTCCTTCCTGGTGCAGCATATCAGCTGCATGATGTCACTATGCCTTATGACTGGTGATATTCACCTTGATCCAGGGTTAAGGTGGTGTCTGCCAGGGTTTCCCACTGTAAAGTCATTATTTTCCCTTTTGGAATTAATAAAGTATGTTGTGGAGGGATGCTTTGAGACCATGCAAATACCCTGCTTCTCATCAGTCTTTCACGCAGTAATTTTAGCATCTGTCAATGATTCTTACCTGTTACAATAGGGATTTTTTATTTCCATCATTCCTTCTACTTTTATTAATTGAAATTCTACTGCAAAAAGATCTGTCCCTTGTCCCCATTTGTTTATGTGTTGGATTATTTATTTATACCAGTATGGATTCACAAATATTTATTTCATTCTAAGAGTTGTAACCCATTACCACTGAGTCATTTAAGAACTTTTTTATTGGAGTATCCTCTACATGCAGAGAAGTAAATATATCATAAGCGTACAGCTTGATAAATCTGCACAAACTGAACATAGCCGTGTGGGCAGCAGCAAGAACAAGAAAAAGCATGACCATCAGCCCGGAAGTCCCTGCTGCCCCCTCAAGTCACAAAGGGTAACCACTATCCTGACTAGATTTGTTTTGCCTTTTTTATCTTTTATATATACATATATATATTAGATTCGTTTTGCCTTTTCTATCTTTTATATTTACATATATAGACATAATCATAAAGTATGTATCTTTTATGTCTGGCTTCTTTTGCTCAGCATTATGTTTATGAGATTTATCCGTGTCTTAGGTGGATATGTGTATCATTCCATTGTGTGAATATATAATTTATTTAACCATTCTACATTTGATTGACGTTTGGATGGTTCCCAGTGTTTTGGCTGTAGGACTGTAAGTAGTGCTGCTGGGAACATTCTAGTATGCAGTTCTATGAAGGTGCATACCCAGTAATGGGACTGCATTTCCCTAGTGAGAATGAGCTTGAGCACCTTTTCCTCCTTTTAAAGGCCATTTGAATATCCTCTTTTGTGAAGAGCTTGTTCAGATCTTTTGCCCGTTTTTCTATCAGGTTGTCTGTCTTTTTCTTATTGATTCATAGAACCCTTTATGTATTGTAGATAGAGTCCTTCATTAGAGGGATCTGGCTGGTTACAGGTGATTAGAGCACAAGTCCTTCACCAGGTATCTTCTCTCATTCTATGGGTACATTTTTATTCTCTTAGTGGGGTCTTTAAATGACTAGAAATTTTTAATTTTAATGTAGTCTACTAACTATATCCATTTTTTAAATTGTTAGTGCTTCTTGTGTCCTGCTTGAGTATTTTTGCGTACTCCAAGGTCACAAAGATGTTTTCCTCTAAAAGCCTTTTTTTTATTTTTTTATTTTTTGGCAGCTGGCCAGTATAGGGATTAAAAACCTTTTTTTGTTATACCTTTTTCATTTAGATCTATAGCTCATCTAGAGTTGATTGTGTGTGTGCGTGTGGTGCAGTAGGGGTCCTGTTTTCCATATGGATATCTAATTTACCCAGGACAATTTATTGAAAAGATCATCTGTCTTAGCTCATTCAAGTTGCTATAACAAAGTACCATAAGCTGAGTGGCTCATAAACAGCAGAAATTTATTTCTCATAGTTTTGGAAGCTGGGAAGTCCCAGATCAAGGCACCAGCAGAGCGGTTTCTGGTGAGAGCCCACTATCTGGTTCATAGATGAGCCAGATACTGCTATGTCCTCGTGTGGTGGGAGGGGCAAGCTAGCTCCCTCAGGGCCTCTTTTGTAAGGGCCATTCATGAAAGCTCCACCTTCATGATCTAATCACTTTCCAAATGTCCTCTTAATACCGTCATTTTGGGAGTTACGGTTTCAACATATGAATTAGGGGGAGACATATACATTCAAACCATAGCATCATCTTCTCCCCACTGCTGCACTGCCTTTGCTGTCAGTCAGCTGTCTGCATGGGTGTGGCTCTTTCTGGAGTTTCCTCTGGTTGATTTATCTGTCCTTGTGCCAATACCACACCATCTTAATTATTGTAACTCTATAGAAAATCTTGATATCTAATAACGGAAGTCCTTCAGCTTGTTTTTCTTCACTTTCATCTTGCGTATTTTTGGCCCCTTGCATTTCCTTATAAATTTTAAGATCAGCTTGTCAGTTTCCACAAAAAAAAAAAAAGAAGACATGGGATTTTGACTAGGATTGCATATGTCTCTCTGTTTATTCAGATTTTACTTTATCTCTATGATGTTTTGTAGTTTTTTTTTTTTTTTTTTTTTTTTTTTTTTTTTTTATTTAAAAGATGACCGGTAAGGGGATCTTAACCCTTGACTTGGTGTTGTCAACACCACGCTCAGCCAGTGAGCGAACCGGCCATCCGTATATGGGATCCGAACCCGGGGCCTTGGCGCTATCAGCACCGCACTCTACCGAGTGAGCCACGGGCCGGCCCCATGTTTTGTAGTTTTTATGTAAAGATCTTGCACATCTATCCTTGGATTTTTTCCTAACAGATGTTTATTGATGCTATTGCAAATTACATTTTTTCCTACTTGTTAAGCTGCTGGTATTTAGAAATATAATTGATTTTTTTTTCTGACCTTGCTTCTAATAATCTTGTTAAAATCACCTATTAATTCTGAAAATTTGTAGATTCTTTTGAATATTCTATGTATACTATCATGTCATTGCAAATAGTGATCAATTGATTTCTTCCTTTCTAATCCTTTTGCTTTTTACTTCTTTTTCTTTATTGCACTGGCTAAGATTTCCAGTGCTGAATAGAAGTGGTGATGGCGGGCCTCCTTGTATTTTTCTCATCCTCAAAGGGAAGAGTATTATTATTGTTGTAGATATTCTTTATCAGATTAAGGAACTTCCTTTCTACTCCTGGTTTAAGTGTTTCAGGTTTGTTTTTCTGTCATGAATGGGTATTGAACTTTTCCATTAAGTTTTCCAAATCCTCTTTTTCATTGAGTTTTTATTTTCACAGTCATATTGCTAAAAGTCTGAATTTGTTATTTCCACTGAATCCTCACCTGTGGTGCTTTGTTTTCTTTTACTCTGGTGATCTTGGTTTTTATCATAACCTGAAAGGAAATCAGAGGATCTAAATCAAGGATGCTTTGGAGTATTTGGCCGGCACTGGGGTTGCTTCTGGTTCACTTCCAGCTGCCCTGGCTTAATCTGGCTCATCATAGGGCAGCACTTGCCTATGCTCCATCTCTGACTGCCGTGCTGATGTCGGCATCTGCCCTGGGGAGCCCTGCCCATCACACGTGCTCAGGAGTTCATGGTCCTGTTTCTACCCTTGTTTCTTTTTTCATCTTTCTTTTCAGTTGTTTTGGAGTGGGAGGGCCTTGCAGGGTGCCTAGTCCACCTACTGCCCGGAGCAGGGTTCACACTTCAGGCCACTGGTAAACGGGCCTCCCCCCAGCCCCTTTCTACTGAAGCAGCTCCCCTGGTGCTCTCCATGGGCGCTCTTGTGCCCCAGCTGATGGACCCAGCAGGGGTCAGCACAGCTAACCACCCCTCCTGCACAGAACAGGTTCTTCTCCTGATTTTTGAGGCATCGCCTGATTGCGGTTTTCCTCCCACTTCTCTGGCAGCTCCTTGTGGCTCCCTTCCACTGGACCCTCCTCTTTCTCTCAACCACTGAATGTCAGCACACCTGAGGGCCTGGTTCTTGAACCTTGTCTCTAACCACACTCACTACCCCAAGGCTGCCGGATTTGTGGCTCCCTAAACTCCATGCTTGTAACAAAGCTTGCCTCCATTGCATCCATTCATGGAGCTCTGATGGGCAGTTCAGCTGACATGGGCAGCATGGCACTGGACTTCATACCTCCCCCCCAGGGTCCCCTTTCTGAGAAAACAGTGACACCATCAACCCAACTGCTCAAACCAAACATCCAACTATAACCCTAAGTACCTGTCGTTGCCTCACCCACCATGTCCAGGCCGTCAGCAGCGAGTCCTGTGCTTGATCCTCAGAATGTAGGGGCCTTGGGCTGGGCCGTTGAGTGGGTCCCTGCCCAAGGCGTGTGCTCTGGGCCGCGTATCCTGCTACAGATGCTCAGCGGCCAGGGCCCTGGGGGTTTGGGTGGGCTGCCGAAGGGAGCCACCCCACTGCATGCAGGCGCAGTGACCAGGACCGTTCTGTCCTCTCCTCTCTGCACTCCGGCCTCTGTTTGTCTGCAACCACCTGCTCGCCTCTGCATGACAGAAGTCCTCCAGTTCTGCGTCATCCGAGGCCTCTGAAACCTGCCAGTCCGTTAGCGAGTGCAGCTCCCCGACCTCGGTCAGTGCTCCCAGCCCCAGGACCATCACAGCTCCTCACCCTGTGCCCTCCTGACCTGGTGCCATCACTGCAGGGAGGTCCCAGCTTCAGCTACAAGGGCATGGCACTTGACACCTGTCCCCACCTGGGCACCACCCACAGCCATTCCCCACATAGCTGCGGCTTTCCCTCCTGGGACACCCCATCCTGCCCATGGGCCTGGTGAGACTGAGGGGTCACAGCCACTGTCCATGCTGTGGACTTGGCCATGATTGTGATCCAGAGGGTCCTCACAGACCCTGAGCCTCAACCACAATCGGGACCCTTGGCCATGGCAGCGGGGCCAAGGGTCCCCCTGAACTTCCTGCCATGCCCTCCAGGAATGGTCCAAGGCCGGCCCCCATGAGCAGCCCTCGGGCACCACCTTGCAGCGGAGGAAGGACCGAGTGGAACTCCTCCGAGACACAGAGCCAGGCCCCACCAGTGGGGGCACCCTGGGTCCCAGTGGAGAGGAGGCACCACGACCTCGGATGTCCCCTGCCACCATCGCAGCCAAGGTAAGCAGGCAGCTGCCTGCCAGCCCAGCCAGGGCTCCACCTTCACTCCCAGGTCAATGCCAGGAGGCCCAGCAAGGGGTCTTCAGGGCCAGCTCCAGCCAACTGGTGGGGCTGCCTGGGATCACGGCAGACGGGGGATGCGGGGAGCAAGGATTTAGCCTGCAATTCCCCCGCCAGCACGGTGAGGAGGTGTCCCCGGCAGCCAGTGACCTGGCCATGGTGCTGACCCGTGGCCTGAGCCTTGAGCACCAGAAGAGCAGCCGGGACTCGCTGCAGTACTCAAGCGGCTACAGCACTCAGACCACCACACCCTCGTGCTCCGAGGACACCATCCCCTCCCAAGGTAGGCCAGGAGGGCTGCAGTCCCTGCGGGCTGGGAGCAGGTTATTGGGCCTCACTGTCCCTTGGCCCCACCCTGCCAAGGACACCCATGACTCTGCCACACAGGAGGGCCCTGTCCTTCCCTCTCCATGTCTACCCTGGGCTGATGGGATCTCAGGGGTACCCGGGCTCCAGGCTCACTGCCTCCTGTGCCCACCCCCAGGCTCAGACTATGACTGCTACTCTGTGAACGGGGATGCAGACAGCGAGGGCCCGTCCGAGTTTGACAAGTCATCCACCATCCCACGCAACAGCAACATCGCCCAGAACTACCGTCGCCTGATCCAGACCAAGCGCCCAGCCTCCACCGCCGGGCTGCCCACTGCAGGGCTGCCTGCAGCCACCGGCCTGCCCTCTGGCGCACCCCCCGGCGTGGCCACCATTCGCCGCACACCCTCCACCAAGCCCACCGTGCGCCGCACCCTGTCCAGTGCCGGCCCCATCCCCATCCGGCCGCCCATCGTCCCCGTGAAGACACCCACGGTGCCCGACTCCCCAGGCTACGTGGGGCCCACGCGGGCAGGCAGCGAGGAGTGTGTGTTCTACACTGATGAGGCCGCCTCACCCCTGGCACCAGACCTGGCCAAGGCCTCCCCAAAGAGGCTCAGCCTGCCCAACACAGCCTGGGGCAGCCCGGCCCCCCTGGAGGCGGCCAGCTACCCCGGGGCGGGGGCAGGGGCTGGGCTGGCAGCCGAGGATGACGAGGAGCAGCAGCAGCAGCAGTTGGCCGCCAACCGCCACAGCCTGGTGGAGAAGCTCGGGGAGCTGGTGGCTGGCGCCCACGCCCTGGGCGAGGGCCAATTCCCCTTCCCCACTGCCCTGTCAGCCACCCCCACAGAGGAGACGCCCACCCCACCCCCTGCCGCCACCAGCGACCCACCTGCCGAAGACATGCTGGTGGCCATCCGGCGCGGGGTCCGGCTTCGCAGGACCATCACCAACGACAGGTCGGCGCCCCGCATCTTATGATGGCGCCCCGCCCCCCTCTGGCCCCAGCATGAGCAGGCGGCCTGGTCCCGGCCGCTCAGAGCAAAGACACAGACAGGGGAGAGAACGGAGTCAGGGAAGAGGCAAAGCCACTTTATGGAAGGGGACACCCGCAGTGACATCCAGCACTGAAACGGGAAGTGACTTCTTTAACAAACCTGGCCAGGATGGAGCCTGTAGCCTTTGGACAGGTTTTGAAACCGCTTTTATACTTTTCTTGTCTACTCTGTTCCTCCTCTTCCTGCCTGTAGGCCTTTTCCATACCCCAGCGAGCGCCAGAGCCACGCCCCCTGCCCACGACAGTGGCCAGGCCAGCCTCACCACCAGCACCCTGGCCAAATTCTCCATGGGGCTGGTGGTGCCCCAGCTCTTCCTTGAACGCCAGCTCCCTCCTGTCCCCTGGCTGAGTCCCCCTCTCCTTCCCTCCTGCCTTCTCTGCCTCTCCCAGGCTCCTGTCTGTCTGGGAGGCAGGGTGGCCATGGAGGGGTTGGGTGGCCTTGGGGGGGGGGGGCCAGGCACCCGTTTGGCTGAGGTATCTGACTTGTGGCTGTGGGTTGGGGAAGCAGGCTGAAGTTGGGGGGCCAGACCTGCCCATGGGGGAAGGGAGTCTCGGGGAGGTAGTCCAGGGGACCCTAAGGTGGCCCCCACCTCCCCTGTGAGGCATGGCTGGAGTGGGGGGCGGCAGCCAAAGGTGGTCCCCCCTCCCCCGTGAGGTGTGGCTGGAGTGGGGAGCAGCACAGGGCAGCCCTTCAGGAACGGGGCAGCTGAGAAAGGCGTCAGAGGCCCAGGGGTCACCTGGCCAGCCACACAGGCACTGCATTCAGATGTCCAGTTCTCATCTGGGCACATCGAGACTTTAACTCTGGTGGCACTTTGGGGTCACAGTTTCAGCCTCCTTTGCAGCTGGGGGCTGGAGCAGTAGAGGGTGTGGGGGGTTGTATTATGAATATAATAAAATGGAGCTGACGCTGGACGAGGTAACGGGTACAGGGTGTATGTCTGCGAGTGCCTAAGGGACAGGGTCCCCCACTGTGGCCTGGTGGCCCATAGCAGGAAGAGATAGGGGAATTGGCTCCTCAGAAGCAGAGGAGCATAGCCAAGCTAAGGTTGAGGGTGCCAGAGCAGGGGCAGGGAGTGAGTCTGGGAAGATTGGCTTTGACTCTCTGTTGCCAGAGGAGATGCCATGCCAGGACGGTCCCCGCTGCACTCCTGGGCGGGGGCGGGGTGGAGGGTGCCCTCCCACTCCATACACCAAGTCAGCCAAGTCTAAGCAGGTAAAAGCATGTGAGCCTAGGGCAAGCGGAGGGTTCTTGGTGGTCCCACGGGGCAGTTGAGAGGCAGCAGGGCTCAAGGGCTTCCCTGGGGGTCGGGGCAGCTGGCTGTCCTTGGTCTTGATGGATGGAGTTGGTCAGATCCTCAAGCTCGAGCTCCTGGGAGTTGTGCCATGAGCTGGGATCCTGGCAGGGCAACCAAGTGGGTCTGCGGAACCAAGGACGTCCCTGTGTGGACAGAGCCCCCACTGGGCTCCCTGAGGGCTGATGGTGAATAGCCCCTTTGAGTCACTCAGCCCACCAAGCTCAGACCAACACCAGAGCCCCAGGGGTGGGTGCCGGGAGAGCAGGCAACCAGTTTTGGGAGCCCTGGGTGGGTCTTGTGCTGCACCTTCTCCCCAGGGCTGTGTCAAGGCTTGGCCCAGGTGGGCTGATGACACAGGATGCAGGACGTGTGACAGGAATGGTGTGAGGAACAGCTGCCAGGCTGTGGGTGGCCCTAGATGCCTCGCCCTGGGGGCAGCTGCACAGGGGCGGGGCGCCCTGGGCCTCCCAGGCTGATGGGGAGGGAGGCTGGGGCTTCCCAGGGGGTGGGTGGGTGTGGCCCAGCCCCCTTGCTCCGTCTCCCTCTCCCCTTGGAGCCCCCCAAGGGCTGTACATACTCTCCATCCCCTCGACCATCCCCTTGACCACCCCCTCGCTCTCCCGTCGATTTAGTGACCACCTCATAGGCCCACCCCCTCGGGATCGGAGCCAGCCATCCCGCATCACAGACTTTGGTTTGGGGACTTCTTTACGTTGGTTTTATTTTTCATTTTGTACAGAGAAATATTCTTTTCAAAAGCGTCTTTTGACTGAAGTAACTTTTCTGGTGCTGTTAACTTGTTCCTTTTTTTTAATTTATTTTCCCTCCCCAGGCTGCCCCTCCTGGTTCCTAGGCACCCCTTCTCCCCCCACCCTCCACCCCCATTCTTCCATCCCATCTGAACCATTTTCTTTTCTTTCTGTCTGTTTTTGGATAAATTCTCTCCTCCCTGTCCCCTCCACCCCATCCTCCCCTTGATTTAAGTAGTCACTGCTACAAGTAACAAATGCACTGTGAAGATTCCAGTATTAATAAAGTTGTACTGTAATTAACACCCCTGCCTCTGCCTGGCTTCCCTGGGCGGCTGCTGCCCGCCTGCCCCCAGCCTCTCCCAGCTCAGATCCCGGCTGCTTGGAGCCAGGACAAGGACTCCTGGAGTCTCAGGTCTGAGTGTCACAGGGCAGGAGTGGCCAGGTCTTCAGCCCAGACTGGATCTTAAATGCCTCTGCTCTGTCCTTGCTGGGGGGCTGGCTGGGGACTGCCAGATGGTGGAAGGGAGGATGTCCTGGTCACTGCCAGGGCATCAGCCCCAACATCCCCAGGCCTGCTGAGGCTCCAGGGCCTGGAAGAAACCAATCCCTGAATTTCCTGGGAAAGGCTGATCCACTCCAAATCCCAATCCGCCACCCACCTCCCACCTCCTCCAGGTTCACCCTCACAGATGCAAACCAAAACAAACCAAACCAAACCAAACAAAGCGGACGTTTAATAGAAAAAATAAAAGTAACTGGAAGAGCATCCACTTGTGGCAAGATGTGGCACTGGCACTGGCCTCTGCCTGGTACTCCGCCTTGGCCGGACTGGAAAGCCTCCGTGAGTCCCGGGGTCGCTGCGTCGTCCCCCGTCTGCACCTGCCCATCAGGCACAGCTCTCACTGCTGCAGGCACAGGAGCTACTCAGCACCCTTTCCAGTGGGGGGACAACCAGGAGGGGACAGGAGCGCTTCCCGTCCACCTTCAGGTCCCCCAGCCTCAAAGGAAAAACACCTTCCCAGGGTTCCTGGCCAAGGGGGCTTCCCACCACCACCTGAAGTCTCAGGTCCAGTAGAACTGTGGGGGCTCGTCCAGCTGCCCCACCCAGGGTCACCATGCCAGCTGCTCAGGGCAGGAGGCCTTCGCCCTGTGCCCCGAGCAGCTTCACTGAGCGCAGGGAGCGGGGCAGAGAGGTGGGGGGCTGCCGGGGTAGGGGGTACAGCGGGGCGGCCACACACTGCAGTGAGGGCTCTGGGCCATGGGGCTGAGGTCTTGGCACCTCACAGTCCTGCCAGTTTAGGACGGAGCTTTGTTTACCTATAAGGGACAGAAAAAAAAAAAGAGAGACTGCAGGAGTGGTCAAGACCACCCTCCCCCCAGACCGAGCCACATGTTCGTGGCATCTCGACTTCCAGAAATGGCTTGTAGCCCTGGGAGTAGAGGACATGCCAGGAAGGTGCCCGCTCGGCCCGCTGAGCTGGGTCTGGTCGCTGCCTCCCACCCCCAGCCCCTGCCCAGGCCGCTCCTCACAGCACGAGCAGTACAGCAGCTCCATGACCCGGAAGCAGTTGTCCAGCAGCGCTTTGGGCCGCACCAGCTTCAGGCTCAGCCCAGGGGCATTCAGGACGGACAACACCGCTTCCACCTTGGGGCTGGCCTCCACGTCCTGGAAGGGAGAAAACCATCAGGACCAGCGAAGAGAGAGTGGGGTCACACCACAGGAGAACCGTGGTGCTGCCGACCTGGAGCTGCCCAAAATCAAGGAAGAAAGACTTGACTTCCTGTGACCAGGAGCCCATGAGCAATTTCTCACCTTCTTCCTGCAGACACAGGGAGGGTCCCAGTCGCCGCCCCTCACCCAAGCACAACATGGAGGCTTCTGCTTTTCCAACATTGGAAAAATGACCACAGGGTACAGGCCGGGATGGGGGAAATTGGGGCATCCTTGCTCCTCACCACATGAGGAGCCCCTGACCTGGGGAAAACTACCCTTCGGGAAGCAAAGACCTCCGTTGACCCCCAAGGAACAAGAGAAGACCTCATGAGAGACACTGAGGCACAAGTCACACAGGCAGGGCCGGTGTCCAGCTCTAAGCTCAGGTGGCTTCTCTTCATAATATTTACCAAACAGGAATATGTGGGGAGCACTGAGGCACTGAGGGAGGAAAGTCCCTGAACAGGCGGCCAGGGCCATTGCAGAAGGCATCATGAGGAATGTGGGGCCTTAGCTGGGACAACCTTCCTGAAGGAGATGACAGCCCAGGCAAAGTGTCCTAGGCTGATTGGTGTCTCCCATCCCCCTGTAAAAAGCTACCTCCCAGCCCTACCCCTTGGCACCATATGACCCTATTTGGGAAATAGGGTCTTTGCAGATGTAATTAAGGATCTCAGGATGACATCCTGGATTAAGGATGGTGCCTATATTCAATGATCAGTGTCCTTATAAGAGAAAGGTCACAGAAATGGAGACTCAGAGCAAAAGGCCACGTGAAGACGGAGACAGAGAATGGAGTGATGTAGCCACAAGGCAAGGAACACTCAGAGCCACCAGAAGCTGGAAGAGGCAGGAAGGACTCTTCACTAGAGCCCTGGGAGGGAGCACAGCCCTGCTGACACGTTGCTTTCGGACTTCTGGCCTCCAAAACTGTGAGACAATAAATTCCTGTTTTAAGCCACCCAGTTTAGGGTAATTTGTTACAGCAGCCCTAGAAAACTCATACACAAAGGTGGAATAAGGATGGAAGGAGGAAAAAAAAGGCACAGCCCCGGGGCCCCCAGAACCCAGCTGCCCAATAGTTATGTCCCCACACCCTGATGCAAGGCCATAGCCCTTGGGGCCACAGTGCCATCCAGAGACACTCAAACTGAAGGAGAGCTGGGTAGGAGACCCTCTTCCAAAAGCCTCAACAGGAAAAAAGTTTGGCAGTTCCTCAAAAAGCAAAACATAGAGTTACCGTACAACCCAACAATTCCACTCCTAGGTATATGCCCCAAAAGAATTGAAAACGGGTTCTCAGGTATTTGTGCACCAGTGTTCACTGCAACATTGTTCACAACAGCCAAAAGGTGGAAACAACCCAAGACAAATGGATAAACAAAGCATGGTATATACACAACACGGAATATTATTCAGCCCTGAAAAGGACCAAATGGCTGGCCGGATAGCTCAGTTGGTGAGAGAATAGCCTTATAAGACCAAGGTCATGGGTTCAGATCTCCGTACTGGCCAGCCACCAAAAAAAAAAAAGAGAGAGATGGCAGTTCTTTTTTTTTAAAGATGACCGGTAAGGGGATCTTAACCCCTGGCTTGGTGTTGTCAGCACCACGCTCACCCAGTGAGCTAATCGGCCATCCCTATGTAGGATCCAAACCTGTGGCCTTGGTGTTATCAGCACTGCACTCTCCCGAGTGAGCCATGGGCCGGCCCTGAGAGAGACTGCAGTTCTGACACATTCTATGATGTAGAGGAACCCTAAAAACATTTCACAACATGAAAGAAGCCAGACACAAAAGGACAAACATTGTGAGATTCCACTTACATGCAGTACATAGAACAGGCAAACACGAGGGCACTTCAAAAAGTTTGTTTAAAAAATGTAAGTAGGGCCTGCCCGTGGCTCACTCGGGAGAGTGCGGTGCTGATAACACCAAGGCCACGGGTTCAGATCCTATATAGGGATGACCGGTTCGCTCACTGGCTGAGTACGGTGTTGACAACACCAAGTCAAGGGTTAGGATCCCCTTACCGGTCATCTTTTTTAAAAAAAATTAATAAATAAAATAAAAAATAAAAAATAAAAAATGGAAGTAAAAGATCATATGATCCTTCCATGATCTTTTCGAAGACCCCTTGTACATAGAACAGAAAGCAGATTGCAAGGGGCCAGGGGTGCAGCGAGGTGGCAACGGGGAGTGACTGTGGAATGGCTTTTAGTTTCTTTCCGAGGTGAGAAAAGAGTTTTGGAAATGGGCGGTGGTGATGGTTGCACAACACTGTGAATGTGATTAATGACACTGAATTGTATACTTAAAAAGGTCAAAATGGCAAATTTTATGTTATAAAATGTGCTCCCTCCCACACAGCCCCCAAATCTCCTCCTAGGACCTTGTTTTTGTTTCTGTCCGAAGGAAACAATGACGGCAAGGGGAAATACGGTTCAGGAACAAAGCAGAGCCCAGAATCCAGGCAGCGCTGCCCTGCACAGCAGACAAGCAGGCAGAATGAAGTCATCGAATCAGAGTTTTAAAGCTGGATACGACTTCAGGCTTCACTGCAGCCCTGTCCCTTTTACAAGTGATGAATCTGAAGCCCAGAGGCGAAACAACCCGCTCACAGTCACCATTGGCAACAGAACCCTGGTGCCCAACCCCCAGGCCAGTCTGCTTCTACATTACACAGCCACTGCGAGATTTAATAGAGAAAGAAGTCTGAAGGGTGGTTTTTCTATCAGTTAAATCCATCTTAAAAGCTAGGTCAGAGACTACTGACATTGTTAGAGAGAAGAAAGATTTAAAAGCTGGTTAAATCTGAATAATAAAAAATACCCATATGTGCAACACTTTAAGCAAAAGAGTCCAGGCCCAGGTCAGCTCTAGCACACATCTTGCCCATGGGCACGAAAGAGCCACCAGGAAAATCGTTGGGTCTCCAGACCTCTGCAGGAATTGAGGGAGGCTCCCCCCTAGTCCTGTCCTGGGAAAGTTCTAGGCAGCTGCAAAAACAGTGCTGGTCCCTAAGCCCTCCTCTCATGGGAGCTCACAGCTGGGGTTGGATGTTCTGGCCGGGGCTGGGCCTTGTCAGCATGAGGCCAGGTAGCCAGCTGAGCAGTGCAGCAGATGGGCCCGGGGAGGGCTGGCGGGTTGGGCGAGATAGCAGGAGGGTTGGGGAGGGGTCCTGCGGCACCCACTGGCCTGCGTGGGCAATGATGATCCTGCCACCTAACTTTTATTATGACTCAGAGAATATCTGTGAGGTCTCAGATCGGTCCCTCCTGAGTGGAGGAAGAGGGGGACCTCTTTTTTTTTTTTTAGTTAACTAATTTTTATTAATTAACTGAAGTCCACAGTTTACATTAGGTCCACACTCTGTGTTGTACAGCTCTACGGGTTTTGACAAATGCATAATGTCAGGTATTCACCATTATTCCCTCCTCTCTCTCCTCCAAAAGAACCTCATTTCTTACATGCAGAAACCAAGTCAAAAGGTTCAAGGATCCATGGTGACAGAGACAGAGCCTGGAACAGAGTCTCAGGGGCCTCTTCTGCCCCACCCCCAGCCTGGCTCACACGGTCACCACAGTGGTCCTCACCACCCCCTCTTCCCTCCACAGTCTCCTTTTTCTGCTCCCCTCCCCTACTCCTCCCACCCCTCAGGAAATGCCCGAACTTTCCATGCATTCACTTCTTGCCTCGACAGCCTTAGCCATGCCCCTCAGACTCTCTCTCACACACACACACACACACACACACACACACCCTGCCTGCCCGCACCTCTGCACAGCCCACCTGCAGGCCCTGCTGGACATCAAGCAGCAGCGTCTGCACCTCCTGCAGGAACTTCCAGGACGGGTGGTCTTCCAGCAACACATCCTGCACTGACTCAGTAGCACTGAGACTCACTAAGACCCACAGGTACCGCAGCTCCCGCTCACTCACGCGGGCCTTCTGCTGTGGGGACAAGAGAAATCACTGGAACCCCTGAGACACTGGCCTCTCAGCTCTGACACCCTCCACACACACATGGGGAGCAGACTTCCAGGCGTCCACTGTGGACGGTGGCAACCTTGGGCCTGGGCTTACTCGGGGGGCCGGGAAAAGGCCCCTAACCAGCAATGTGACCTGCCAAGACCAACGCACCTCCCAGGCTGGGGCCACAGTGTCACAGGAGGCAGGGGGCTCCCCAGCCTAGCAGGAGATTCTCACCAGCCTGGTGACGTTGGCGATCCTGAATACCCCCTCATAAGGCACGCCGATCCTGTAGTTGATGGGGAAGTATTGTTTCTGGGGGTACAAGAACAAACCGCAAGGTTAGAGGCAGAAATGACTTAGTCTCCCCAAGCTCCCGGATGAAGGTTGATAAGCAGGAGAGGCCCCAGGCCCAGCCCTTCAATGGCAGAGGTGGCCCTCTACAGAGGAGGTGTGCCTGGCCCCCAACTGGGATAAAGACAGCTCACTTTCCTCTGGGACACAGGAGGGTGAAACAGGATACGTGGTTTCTGTGGCAGAAGTTTCAGGCCCGGGGAGAGGACCACTATTTCAAGAAACACATATTATTTTGGTGGGGTAGAAGATGTTCTAAAAATTATTATGGGAATGGCTGCACAACTCTGTGAACATAGTAGAAACCATTGAGTTGTACACTTCATTTATTTTTTTGGCTGCTGAACAGTCCAGGGATCTAAACCCTTGACCTTGGTCTTTCAAGGCTGGGCTCTAACCAGCTGAGCCAACCAGCCAGCCTGAATCGTAGGCTTTAAATGGGTGAATTGTGTGGTATGTCAGTTACATCTCAATAAAGCTATAGCCACGCAGGTGTCTCCACTGTATGAAAAGTAACGAATGTTCCAGTTTCTAGGTCTTTATCTCCCACACTAAGTGCCTGGGGTTCCCCAAAGGGCTCCTAGAGTCCATTTCTGTGTCATAGAGCAGTGCCACGTGGAGGGGGATCAAAGGTCAGCTCAAGCAGGAGGGGTGGAGGCCCCGGGAGATGGCAGGAGAGGGGACAGTAAGTGCAGACAGGCCTGTGGGTTGTGTGTGGAGAAAGGTGGAGAAGGGGTAAGCTCAGGGCTGACCCAAGTCATGGAGGGGTCCCAAATGTCCAGAGCCCTGCGCCAGGTGAGCTGTGAAGCTTGGGAACAGGGACACAGTGGTGCCTGTGTGAGTACCATGTACTGAAGCCGGTTCTTGTACTGCAGCTTGTCCCGCAGAAAGCCGGTGACCGCACACTCCTCGTTCCGGGTCAAGGGCCACACCTCCAAACCCTCGTTTCCCAAGGTCATGCCAAGGAAGATCCCAAGATCTGTGGGGCATACCCAGCAAGAGCACGTGAGCCCACACCCCGCATCCACACTGCCCCCGTGTACACGGCGCTCATCCATTTTCACGGGTTACGAGTACTGATGGGAGAGGCCGCAGCGGGCGCACAGAACCCTGAGAAGGACTTCCCACCCTGAATCCAGGATGCTGTCCCTGGGGTCTAGGCTCCAGGACAGCAAGGACAGACTGGCATGAGCAGCCCAGGTGGCCCATGTCCACCCCACCCCTGGCCTGAAGAGGTCCCGAGGAGGCCTCCCCGAGCTTGTCTCCAATTCTCTTCCCCTTGCCCACCCCATGGGGCAGGCACAACCTCAGCCCCTCCTCTAGGGGGGACATGTTTTCAAAGCCGGCTGCTGGATTTTCCCTCCAGGGATTCAGGAGATGGGGATGACTCTTTGGTGACCCAGCTGCTTTCTTCCTTGCTGTATCTGACCTTGGCATCGCTCTCAGTTAAATGTACCAGTGAGTCTCAGCACCTCCTGGTTTGGTTATTCTGGGTTGCTAAGCAGATCTCACAAAGACTATTCCTGCAACACACCAGCGCGGCCTTTTGAAACATTACCAGCATTTACCACTGGGGGTCACTGTGACCTCAAAAACAGCCTTCGTGGTTTCCCCATAACTGAACAAACAAAAAATATGAGAATTTCTAACAAATAGAATAAGGGTTAAGTCGATCCCAGAAGAAAGTACAGAACAAAAATGGGCAAGAGATGTGTCCAAAAAATCAACCTCACCAATAAGATAAAGAAATGTGCATTAAAACCATCAGATGTCATTTTTTCATCTATTAAAATGAAGAGGTTTTTGTGGTTTTGTTTGGTTTGTTTGAATGTACTTGATGCTGGCAAAGTCATGAGGCAGGAGTTCTGATCCTGGAGAGCAATTAGGCAATTTTTGTTATTAATGGACTTAATAATGTCCATACCCTCTGACCCACTAGACTCAATTCTAGGAATAAATTGGAAGGAAAACAAAAAAAAGAGACATTACCAAATTGTGGGTAAAGACTTACACCACAGCATTATTTTATAATAGTAAAAATCTGTAAATGGCCTAGATATTCTATTCTAATGACTGCAGCCAATAAAAATCACATTGTCCATGAATGCTTATGATATGTTTATGAGGTGAGAAAAATATGTGCAATGCGCTCTGTGAAGTTTTAAAGAAAGCATGATTCAACACTGTACGATACATGGCATACATCGTATGACCTGAATTTTGTCAATTATACAGTATCCATGTGTGGTTGGAAAATGTCTTAGAAATTCATACCAAATCTCTGTGGGAGATTTTTATGTTCTTTATATTTTATAGGATATTAATGATCTTTTTTCTTTCTTTTTGCAAAACCCAGGCCAGCTGTCTCCTCCCTGATTCACCCCTGATTATGAGTAGGAATTACTGATGGATTTTCTCTACTCACTTCCTCACACCTAGGAAGACTTTCGTACCCAGGATCCCCTTCCCCTCCCTGACCTGGGCCCCACAACCTGTTCTCTTCCCCAGAACCTGTTCTCTGGCCCCACCTCTTCCTCCAGACCCACCCTGCTGGGTCCTGCCTTTGCTCCTGCTGGAGCCCTCAACTGGGATCCTCAGGTCTACTCAGGCCCCGTGCCCTGTGTGGGCTGCGGCCAGCCAGCCCTTCCCCTTGACAGAACTCCAATGACCACGTTTTCTGCAAGGTCGCAAGTTCACAATCCATCTCATACTTCCTTCCTCTCTCCCTCTTCCCACGTGCCTGACACAGTGTTGGACCAAAAGAACAGATAAACACAAACCAAACTAGTGAGTGCCCCTTTGACGTCTGCTTGCTTGCTTTCTTGTCTCTAACTCAGTAACCCTCTCAGCTTGGCACCCACCCCTCTAGGTCAAGGTCATTCCTGCCTGCAGGGTTTTATGCTTTGCCCTGTCCTGGGCATCCTCTCACACTGCAGATGGAGACTCTTCCCCCTCATCACCCAGCATGCTCCCCAAGGTCTTCCCTGCCTACACCATCCCCACCATCTACCCAATTCACTCATTACCTTGACAACTTTGCCCTTAGCATATGAATCCATAATGCTGACAACCCCAGCATGGTCTGGTTTACTGAGCACTTCACACGAGAGTTTTGGGATTTACCTCTAGCAGTTGAAATGGGATCAGGCAGCAGAATCCCCTGGGGAGCTGGGTAAAGCACAGATTCCCCAGCCCCACCCCAGAGCCTCTGATTCACCAGGTCTCAGGCAGGGCAGGAGAATTTGCCTTTCTAACAAGTTCCCAGGTGATGCTGCTGGTCTGGGACCGCACTTTGAGAACCATGGACCTACAGCAACAGTTGCAAGTTGATGTCCCAAGGGCCACATCTGGTCCACAGGGATTTCACATAAAAATCCAAATTTCAATCTTTTCTTTAAAAATCAGTGTCTCTGTCCACACTGGGTCTTCCTTCCCCTGTGGCATTCACCACTGGCTGTCCACTCCACCTCCCAAGCCCTACCCCAGATGCTCTTATCTGTGCCCTGGTCTGGGGCTTCCGGGGCCTGGCAACTGTGGCCTCAGGGCAGGGATTATGTCTCAGGGTGCCACCGTGCCTCTCAGCCTGGCACAGGTGGGCACAGAAGCTGCCCCAGAAACCCTGCCCATAGATGACCTGCCTTCCCCCAAACTGGACAGCATTCCTCTACATCTGCAGCCCAACCACCATTTCTGATTTTAAGCTTCTTTTCTGCTGCCTCACCTGGAGAAATAGGCCAACAATGGGGGGCCAGGCAGGGACAGCACAGGCTGCAAACTCAGGGCCACTCTCCCCCCGTTGCTCTGCACCCCAGGAACCCCAGAGCCAGTACGACACCTGCCCCCTCTCCCTGCAGAGATAACCCACGGGACAGAAGAAGAGGCTGGAGAACGATCAAGTAAGAAGCTCTCTTCCTGGCTCCCTGGCATAGGGTGGGGGGTAAGGGGGACCTGTCCCCTGCCTCAGCTGACCCTTCGTGCAGTGACAAATGAGGCTTGTCACTCCCACCCCCAGCAACCAAATCTGTGCCTGTATAGTGTGTTGAACAGCATCCCCCCAAATTCATGCTCACCTGGAATCTCAGAATGTGACCTTATTTGGAAATAGGTTCCTTGCAGATGTGATTAAGCGAAGGATCTCAAGATGAGACCATGGATTTAGGGAAGGCTCCAAATCCAATGACTGGTGTCCTTGCAGGAAGAGGAGGACACAGAGATACACAGAGGGAAAGGCCATACAAAAATGGAGGCAGATTGGACTGATGCTGCCACAAGCCAGGGAATACCAGGAGCCACCAGAAGCTGGAAAAGGCAAGGAAGACCCTCCCCTAGAACCTTCCGGGGGAGCGTGGCCCTGCTGACACCCTGATTTCAGACTTCTGGTCTCCAGAACAGTGACAGAATAAATTTTCTGTTGTTCTAAGCCACCCAATTTTTGGTCACTTGTTACGGCAGCCTAATGTCCCCCAGCGCCCAGCCCCTCTGGCTGCAGCCCCTGCCCTGCATCCCCTCCGTCTGCCTCACCTCCAGCCAGTCCTAGCCAAGTCCTAAGATCTGCCTCCCGGAGCTTTCTCCCCTCTGCCAGGCCTTTTCACTCTCACCTGCACCTCTGCAGCTGACCCTCATTCCCTCCTGCGAGGACACCTGCAATGCGACTCCTACAAGCACCGCCAGCCTGAACTTTAAAAGCAGAGGAACTTCCAGTCACGACCCTCACCACCAGCTCACAGACCCTGCAGGCTGCCTGTTATCTGGTGAAGTAGACACGCTTTGTCTGGCCTCCAAGGCCTCGGCCAGCGGGGCCCAAACCCGCCTTCCCGCCTGGCCTCTCACGGTCCTGCCGCTGAGCCTTCGCTCACGCTGTTCCCTCTGCCTGGAACAGCGGCCTCACTGCCCTGCCTTGGAGGCCACTTCAAGTGGCACCTCACCCATGGCTGCCTCCCCTGCTCCTCATGACTGCAAGTGTCCAGAGCACTGGGTCTGCCTGGACCCTGGACCCTTCCATCTGTTCTGAATGTCCTGTCCCTCCACAAGGGCCCAGGAGACTCAGCCCTTGTCTGAATCCCTCGCAGGCTCAAGGCCTCTGCCTCGTTTATTCAGCAAGCAGTTCCTGAGCTCCCACCTCCATGCCAGGCATTGGAGACAGAGGCACGAGACAGACCAGGTCCTTGTTGTCATGGCAGTGACTTTCCAGTGGGCATGTGGGAGGCAACAGAAAAATGTGTTGAATTTGAGTCAATTAAAGTGAATCCTGGAGTCTGAAGGGACCTTGGTCTGGCCTCCCACCCAACCCGCATAAGAGGCTTCCAGAACATTTTTTTTTTTTTCCTGTCCTCATTTCAACTTATTTCTCTTTTTACAGACAACACTGTTACCTCTCTGCTTTTTAATTTCATTCCTTTACTGAGGGAGGGATAGAGAGGACAGGCTGCCTTCTCTGGGCACCTGGCCACACTTCTCCCACGTGTCTTGGGTCCCTGGCACTTCCACCAGTCCTCACCCCATGCCCACTGGCCACACCCAGAAAGGCTGGAAATCCTCCCTCTGCCACATACCGTACTCCTAGCACCAACGAGTCTGAGAAGGTGAGATGCTGCCACCTACCCCCATGGCCTGCCTCGTCCCTGTGACCACCCACTGACTGTGCCCACCCAGCCTGAGCCTCACGCCCAGCACGCCCATCCAAACCTGGGGTCAGCTACACACGGGGCAGAGGGCAGCCTGGGAGTCCCCGAGGACGCTTGCAGTCAGGCTGGGAAGCATCTTCACTTCTCACCAGCAAGAATGCCCTGGTTGTCATGGTTACAGAAGAGCCTAGCTCTGGGTCAAGGCCTCTGGGGCAGGTCCCCAGGGACCCCCAGTACTCACAGCGCAGCCAGGCGAATCCCTGGGGCATGGTGGTGTGCTGGGTTCCCGGAGAGCAGAGGCGCTGTCCCCAGTGGTGTGTCCACAGAGGCCCAAGCAGGCCCTACATGGTCTCAGGTCAGCAAAAGTGGCCACCAAGTCAGGGAAAGGCTGGCCCTGGAGGAGCAGCCGGGCAGGGGAAAGAGGGCAGGTGCTCCTGGGGCAGCAGCCGCCCTTATCTGCCTGGCAGGGCAGAGGACAGCTGGGGGGCAGTGGCTGTGAGTCCCATTGCACCCCTGGAGCTGGTCTGAGACAGCGGCCTTGGGTCTTCCTTCCCGAGGAGGAGGAGGAGAGAGTCCCTAGCAGGCCCCTCGGAATCTCTGGCTGGGTGGCGCTTTCTCTGATTTCTCTGACTGCAGCGGCTCAGTGTGAAATCTGGCTCTGGAGAGAGAAAGGAGGAGAGAAACCGATTATGTAAGAGCAGCGCTGCCACTCAACCTCCAGCCACAGCAGAGGAGCCACCATGTACGCTGCACCCACTGCCTGCGCCAGGACCACCACCCTGGCTGCTGATGACACGGGACACAGGCTCACACTCAAGAAATGACCTCAGAGAGCATCCGAGCAGCAGCCCCGCCCCAGGAGTGAGTTACAGTGACAGAAGCCTTGGGCCTGAACAAAAGCAGGACCAAGGAATGAACAAGCAGTGTGGGCTCACGCACCAAGCAGGCTTCCAGGTGACATTCTAGGGAAGTCCGTGAATGGCTCAGGCTGCAGGCGAGGTTTAAAAAAGCAGCAGAAGGTCATCCAGCCCCGCTCACCTTCAGACTTAGTCGCACCCTCATGTTTCTCCACATCTGCCTACCCTGTTAGTAGAGTTACCAGGTCAATATCGGGCATCCAGTTAAATGTGACTTTAGGATAAACAATGAATACTTTTTTTAGTATAATTTTGCCATGAATAATTTTTTAGTATAAGTACATTCCAAATATTGCATGGAACATACTTATGCTAAAAAAAAGTATTCATTGTTTACCTGCATTTCCAAATGAACTGGAAGTCCTATTTTTTTTTTTTTTTTTTTTTTTTTTTTTTGCTGAATTAGGTGACCCTACAATACTAATGGGGTAGCTCTTCCTGAGAGCTCACTATGTGCCAGACCCAGAGCTAAAGACTTTATATTCACTGAATCCTCATAACAATCTTATGGGAACCATAAAATCTCATTTGATCTGTGTGGAAACTGCGATGCAGAAAGGTTAAGACACTTGTCCAAATTCACACAGCTTGTAAGAAGTGTAACAGGAATTCAAACCCAGCCTGCTGGTGGCCACTCCTGCAAGTCACCATCCACGTGGGGCTCAGCGCTCTCATACGGTCACGTCAGCTGTGCCTCACTGACTCTGCAAGGTATGGACGATTGTCCCCATTTTGCATACGAGGCTGAGTTGGCCAGCGGCAGAGTTGGCTCTAAACTTTAGTCTCTGACTGGGGTCTATCCCATCTCCTTGCCCTCTCCCCATTTCTTCTCTGCTCAGGGGAAATGGCCACAGGTTGATGGCTCGAGGGGAAAGTAGGTGTGATTTAGGGGTCTTCTCCTTTGTGGCATCCATGGCCACCCTACAGAACATGCCGGAAGTGCTGGCCCTTCCCCTGGGAGGTCCCCAGCAGGCAGGCACGGCTCACACGGAGAAGGTGGGCTGCTCACACCCACCTTGGGTGGAGTCTGCCGTGGGTCTCAGCCTGGCCACCGCCTGTCCCCCTCCTCCAGCTCACCCCTGCAAGCTCCCGGCTATTTTCCAGCCTCACCACGCACACTAATCAGCTGTAACTTCCAGTTGTCATCAATTTGGGTTTTGTTTTCTCTCAGGTTTATTGAGGTATAATTTACTTTTCTAGTGCCCAATTCTAAGAATTTTGTCAAATTCCTAGAGTCGTGTAACCATTACAATAATCCAGATATAAAATATTTCCAACCACCCAAAAAAAATCCCTCCTGCCACTTTGTAGTCGTCTCCTCCTCCTGCCCCGCCCCAGGCAACAACCCATCTGTTTTCTGTCCCCGCCTCCCCAGCACGTGCTGTTGGTGCAGTCACAGGGCGCAGCCTCTGTGTCCAGCCTCCTTCACGACGTAGGCTGCATTCAGGACCCAGCTGCACTGTCGCACGCATTAGCAGTTGGCTCGTTTTTCTTGCTGAGTAGTATTCCATTGTACGGATGGACCACTGTTAGTCCAGCCACCAGCTGAAGGGCATCTATGTTGTCTCCAGTTTTGATGACTATGAATAAAGCCCCTACAAGCCTCCACGTATAGGTTTTGGTGTGGCCAGAAGTTTCCATCTGTAACTTCCAGTCGTGCCCTTTGGAGCATCTGGACTCTGCGTGCCACCCACAGCAGGCCGACCAGTGGCTTCCTGCTCCTGCTGGCCACCGGCTGCATGTGTCTTCGCTCTCTGCTGTGCACTGAACTGTGGCATCACAGCCCAGGCCTCCCCCCAAAGGCACATACCAGAATCAGGCACTTTCCCTGAACCCTCTTGGAAGCCTCCCCACTCCGAATGGCCCCCAGCACTGGACCCCCTCATGCTTCCTGGACAGAGAAGCCAAGAAAATGAGAAATAGGGTCATGCTACCTTCATGCCACACCTGCACAGAGTCCTGACCCTTGGCGCCATCTGTGTGGTCCACCCCTCAAGCCCCACGGAAATGGCAGAAATGTGAGAAAGCCCAGGGAGGACACAACGTGGGAGCTTCCTGATGACACAGAAGCCAGAGCTGGGGGGCAGGAGGACACCAGGCTGCCTGCAGAGGCCCCAGAAACAGATGTGGCCCAGAGGCCTCAAGGACCCTTCCTGGCAAATGAAGCCAAACTAGTGGCCTGCGAACCATCTGCCTCCAAAAGAGTGGACTTCCCTGACCCTGAGAGGACCCGGGCCTGCCCCTCTCTCTTTCTCTCTGTCTCTGTCTCTCTGTCTCTCTCTCTATCTCTATCTCTCTACCTGTATATATTTCTTTGTCTCTGTTTCTTTCTCTGTCTCTTTCTCTGTTTCTCTGTCTCTTTCTCTGACTCTCTCTTTCTCTGTTTCTCTGTCTCTTTCTCTGTCTCTGTCTCTCTCTCAAGGGTGGGGATGGAGTGGGTGAAGAGTTTGAGAACACACGTTTCACACCACACCCTGCTCTGCCCCTGGGTTTACCCCCACGGCAGGCATTGGGAAGCTCGTGCAGGGAAAAGTTGTGCAAGAAAGTAAATTAGCATAGTGTCCTACATATTTCAGTGGTTGATATGGATTGAATTGTGTCCCCCAAGTTTTATGTATTAGAAGTTTGGTGCCAGCCCGTGGCTCACTGGGGAGAGTGCGGTGCTGATAACACCAAGGCCACGGGTTCGGATCCTATATAGGGATGGCCGGTTAGCTCACTGGCTGAGCGTGGTGCTGACAACACCAAGTCAAGGGTTGAGATCCCCTTACCCGTCACCTTTAAAAAAAAAAAAAGAAGTTTGATCCCCACTGTGACTGTTAAGAGGGTGGGATATCCTATTACAATAATTGAAAGGTGAGGCCTTGAAGAGGTGATTAGATTCTGAGGATCATTCCCTAATGAATGCTTTAGTAATGGTGGTCATGGGTATGATTCTGAGGGCTTTAAAAAGAGAGCACATGAGAGTCTCTCTCTCTCTCTGCTTCTGCCATCTTGCAATGTGATACTCTGTGTCGCTGAAGCCACCACCAAGGAAGACCTCACCAGGTGCATCTCTGGACTTGGGACTTCCCAGCCTCAGAAACTGTAAGCAATAAATTTTGTTTTCTTATAAAGTACCCAGTTCCAGGTATTTATATTATAAGCAACAGAAACAGACTGATACAGCAATATTGGTACCAGAGAAGTGGGGTGTTGCTTATAATAAATACTTGAAAATGTGGAAGTGGCTATGGAACTGGTGTTGAGGAGAAGCTGGAAGAATTTGGAAGAACAGGTTAGAAAAAGCCTAGCTGCTGGCAGGAGTTTAGAAAACAAGAAAACCAGAGAAAGTTTGGAACTTCTTAGAGACTGGCTAAATGGTGGTGAGCCAGAATGTTGAAAGAAATATGGACAATAAAGGCCATAATGAGGAGATCTCAGAAATAGAAGGAGTTTATTGGAAACTGGGGCAAAGATCACCCTTGCTATGAATTTGCAAGGAACTTGGCTGCATTCTGTTCGTACCCAAAAGGTTTATGGAATGTGGAACTTGAAGGTACTGATCCAGGGTATTTGATCCAGGGTATTTGACTGAAAAAAGTTCTAAGCAGCAAAACATTCAGGAAGCTGCATAGCTACTTCCAGTGCCTACACTGAGTTATGGTGGCAAAGGCATGACGTAAACCCAGGATTTATAATTAGAAGCAAAGTGTAAAGATTTGGAAAATGTGCAGCCTGGTCATGTGGTAGAGAAGCAGAGAGCATTTTCAGGAGAAAAATGCAATGGTGTAGCCCAGCGACCATTTGTTAAGGAGATTAGTACAGAAGAAAGGGATTATCAAGAGAAGGGAAAAAAGACCTTGAAGCCATTTCAGAGATCTTGAAGGCTATGTCTTCAATCACAGCCCCAGAGGCAGGCCTAAGGGAACAGAATGATTTTGGGGAACAGGCCTGAGGCACCCTGCACAGGCTCGCCACACAGGGCCACATGAGGAAGCTGCTTCCAGCCCCAGCATCCTGGCTGCTTTGGCTACTCCAGCTGTGGCTAAATTGGCCCCAGGTGTGGCTGGACCTGCAGCTTTGGAAGCTACAAGCCAGAAGCCTTAGCAGTGTCCACGTGGTGTTAGGTCTGCAGGCTGGCAGAATGCCAGAGCTGTGGAGGCTTGGGAGCCTCCATCTCAATTTCAGTGAATGTAAGAAAAAGCCTTGGGACCCAGGGAGAAATATGTCACAGGAGTGGAGTCACTGCAGACAGACTTCACTACAGCAATGCCATGAGGAAATGTGGGATCAGAGTTGCAGTGGAAAACCCCCACCACTGCCATGCCTAATGGAGCTGTGAGAATGGGACCACCATGGACACCCCAGAACTAGAGAGCTACCAGAGTGCAATGCTAATGTGCAAGAGCTAAAGCATCACTTCAGACCAGGAAAGCCAGAGAAGTACTGCCCGAGGACTTGGGGACCCAACCCCCACACCAATGTGCAGAGGATCTCAAACATGGAGTCAAGGCACATGATTCGCCAGCTTTGAGATTTAATACCTGCCCTGCTGGTTTCAGACTTGCTTAGGACTTACTATGCCTTTCTTTTGGCCTATTTCTCCTTTTTGAACTGGAATATGTGCCTTTTGTCCCACCATCGTAACTTGGAAGTAAATAACTTGTTTTGATTTCAGAGACGGACCTTTGAACTTGGGACTTTTGAATTGAAACAAGTTAAGACTTTGGGGACTGAATTAATGTGTTTACCTATGAGAAGGACATAAACTTTGGGGACCAGGGGCAGAATGATATTGATTAAATTTTGTTCCTCAAATTTTATGTATAAGAAAGTTGATCCCCACTGTGACTGTTAAGAGGGTGGGAAATCCTATGACGGCAATTGAAAGGTGGGGCCTTGAAGAGGTGATTAGATTCTGAGGATCATTCCCTAATGAATGGATTAATAATGGTAGTCATGGGCATGGTTCTGAGGGCTTTAAAATGAGAGCACGTGAGAGTCACTCTCTCTCTCTCTGCTTCTGCCATCTTGCAATGTGATACCCTGTGTCTCTGAAGCCACCACCAAGGAAAACCCTGACCAGATGCAGTCCCTGGACTTTGGACTTCCCAGCCTCAGAAACTATAAGCAATAAATTTTGTTTTCTTATAAATAATCCAGTTCCAGGTATTTATGTTATAAGCAACAGAAGTTGACTAATACAGTGGTGAGTAATCAAAGTCGTAGTAGCAAGTAAAAAGGGAATATTAATTTCACCAAATTATGACTCAAGAATTCTGGAAGGACAAGAGTTGGAAAGAGGGCAGGTGTGTAGGGAGGGAAGGGGGTGACAAAGAGCTAAATCTTTCATGGTGGCAAGTCAACAGGAAAGGCCTCAAATGAGGAGGTAGCAATATGAGCATGCTATTTAGAACGATATATATATATATTTAAATATATACGTGTGTGTGTGTGTATATATAGATTTTTTTTTTTTCTCAAATTGAGAGTCCTGTCTAGGAAGTAGCAAATGGGGAGAAGGGAACAGGCAGAGACCTGCTGTTGTTTATAACATCTCATTGAACTATCTGATTTTTAATTCAGGTGCAGTTACAACTTGAATTTGGATTTTTTTTTTTTAAATTAAAACTACCTTTTTAAAAAAAGGAGTTCTGTGCTGGATCTGTGTTGCAATATCCATCCAAGTCAGGAAGCAAGGACCTGCTCACTCTGGAGACTTCACTGCCTCCTCCTTTCCAAAGCCACCTGCTTTGGTTCATCTGTCTCCTGCCTGAGAACCAAGACCACCTCCCCAAGGAGGGAGTGATGGAACCACAGTTGGAATCCAGCAGTTTAACTCTGGGCCTGTGCCCCGGCCCTGAAGAAGAGATGCAGTTTTATGCTCAGGACACATACAGCCAGTGAGAGACTCCAAGGGCCCACTCCACCAGCTGTGTAACAAATCACCCCAAAATACAGTGGCTGAAAACAACAATCATTTATTATTTTTTACAATCTATAGGTTGGCTGGGCTTAGGTGATCCAGGATGGGCTTGGCTGATCTAGGCTGGACTCAACTGATCTAGGCTGGACTCGGCTGATCCAGGCTAGCTTCGCTTAAGCTGGTGGGTAGCAGGGTGCTGACTGGTCTAATTGGCTTCATCTGGAGTGACTCATCCTCCAGCAGGCTAGCCTAGACTTGTTCTCACAGCAGTAGCAGGGCTCTAAAAAAGGGTACAAATGAGTCATGGCCCCTTAAGGCCTAGGCTCGGAACAATCACACCATCACTTCCATCATATTTCATTGGCCAAAGCAGATTCGGGCGGGGGGTGGGGGGAGTTGCAATATCCACCCCACCCCCACCCCTACTCCGCTTCTAGATAGACTCCACTTCTTGATGGAAGAGCTGCAAAATAGCATTGCAAAGGTCATCGATGGGTGTGTGTGTGAGACATTGGGTCCACATTTGCAATCAATCTATTATACCCACCCAGAACATCCTTCTCCCAAAAGAGACCAGGCCTGACCTGAGTCCCAAGGGACAGAGTACTGAATCACCTGTTCAGCCTGACCACCTTCCTATGAGCAGGACAGGGCCCAAAAAGCCTCAGAGCCATTCCATACAACCCCACATCCTAGAGATGAGAAAACAGAGACCCAGGGAGTGGGAGCCAGCCTCAAGTCACACAGCCACCAAGCCCCCCAATCCCATTATATTGCTGTGAATCAGGCCACTCTGCCCCTTAAGAACATGGGGGACACCACAAGAAGCCATCACAAGGAGTGAGTCACAGATGTTCTGTACATGGAGGAGGTGGGAGAAAAATAGGACTGAGTTTAGGTCACAGAAAAAGGGAGACAAATGAAAGCAGAAATAGGAACTATTTATTCTGGTTAATTTCATTAGCCCAGGATCTCTCTTTCTGAGTAACATTTCACCCACTATCCCTGTTCTACCAATAGAAATAAGATTCCAGACCTGGGCCACATGAATAACGCAGGAGCTACTCCTGCCCACACCTAAGATGTCAATCGCACTCAGAGAGGAGACCTGGGTCAGCACCATTCATGCAAGTCCAACCTGCAAATGAGTCTTTATTCCTCCACCCTTGATCTGGGCTTGGCCACATGACTTGCTCTGATTAATGAGACAGACTCATGCTTTGGGGCTTGCCCTATCTTGCTGCAGGGAAGGCTTCTCATCCCGGAAATAATCCTGGGTAGCCTTCTAGAGGAGATGTTGCTGAGGCCGCAGACATTTGAGTGGGGCCATCCTAGACCAGCTGGCACCAGCTAAGTCAGCCCAGAATCCCAGGCAACCCACAAAATCATGGGGGGAAAAGTATTTGTTTATTTTAAGCCACTAAGTTCTGGGTGGTTTGTTACTCAGCAAGAGCTAATTGATATTGCAGGAAGGTGCATCCTCTCTGTAAAATGCTCCATAAAAATCTGAATCAATCCCAACCCAAAGCATCTTCTGAGAGTTGTTCAGGGGACTTCTCTTCTCAGATTGAAGCTCAGTTCCAGGTCAAGAAGCCTTTGGGGACAAAAGCGTGTTGTCACTGCCTAGGGCCTAGCTCAGAATCTTCTGTTGGAAGATGAACTCTCTAGAAATCATAACTAATCGAAGACTTTTTTTCTCTCTGCCATATTTGATTTACTTTTTGTAACTTTTTAGTATGGAAATTGTCAAACAAACCCAAACAAGATAGAATAGTATAATGGACCCCATATATAGCCATTACTCAGCTTCAAAAGTTATCAATATTCTGTCATTCAAGTTTCACCCCCCTCTCAGCCCCCCCCCCCCCTCAATTTTTCTCCTGGAGTATTTTATTTTATTTTATTTTATTTTATTTTATTTATTTTTTTGGCAGCTGGCTAGTGCGGGGATGTGAGCCCTTGTCCTTGGTGTTACAACACCATGATCTAACCAACTGAGCTAACCAGCCAGCCCCTCGTGGAGTATTTTAAAGCAAATCCCAGACATGCCATTTTGCCAGTACGTAAGGATTTCAAAAATATATAATCACGATATCATTATTGCACAACCCCAAATTGATAAATCCTTCATATAATCCAATACAGAATCCATGTCCGATTTTCCCTGGTTGTTTTTAAAATGTCTTTTTTTAAGTTGCTTTGTTCGAATCAAGAACCCAACAAGGTGGTCCATATAACACACTTGACTGATGAGTTTCTTAAGTCTTTCTTTTCTCTCTTTTTTTTACTAGGGTATAATTTGCACGCCATAAAATTCACCCTTTTAAAGTGTACAGTTCAGTGGGTTTTTCAGTGCACTCACAAAGTCATGCAACAATCATCACTATCTAATTTCAGAACATTTTGAACACCTCAAAAATAAACCCTGTATTCATTAGCAGTCACTACACATTTCCTCTTCTCCCCAGCCCCTGGCAACCACTCATATTCTTTCTGTCTCTATGGATTTGCCTATTCTGGAATTTCATATAAATGGAATCATATGATATGTGATTATTTATGACTGGCTTCTTTCACTTAGCATAGTGTTTTCAGGGTTCATTCATCTTGTAGCATGATGAACTGAATGTCTGTGCTTCTCCAAAATTCATGTGTTGAAGCCCTAACACCTAACGTGGCGGTATTTAGAGATAAGGCCTTCAGGAGGTGATTAGAGTTAGATGAGGCCATGAGTGTGGGGCCCTCATGGTGGGATTAGTGCCCTTATATGAAGACACATCAGAGAGCTCTCTCTATATATATCTCTGTGTGTGCATGCACACAGAGAAGGTCATGTGAGAACACTGAGAAGGTGGCTGTCTGTAAGCCAGGAAGAGAGACCTCACCAGAACCTGACCATCCTGGCACCATGATCACAGACCTCCAGTTCCCAGAACTGTGAGAAATAAATTTCTGTTGTTTAAGCCACACAGTCTATGGTATTTTGTTATTGAAGCCCTAGAAAACTAAGACTTCATTCTTTTCATTGTCAAATAACACTCTATTGCATGAATATACTACATTTTCTTTGTCCATTCATCAGCTGGTGGACATTTGTGTTGTTTCCACTTTTGGCTGTTCTGAATAATACTTCTATGAACATATCTGTACAAGTTTTTGTGTGAACATATGGTTTTCATTCTCTTGGGTATATATCTAGAAATGGAATTGCTAGGTCATATGGTAACTCTATGTTTAACTTTTTGAGGAACTGCCAGTCTGCTTTCCAAAGCAACTACACCATTTTACATTCCCACCAGCAGTGTACGAGGGTTCCAGTTTCTCCACATCCTCACCAGCACTTGGTATTATTCGTCTTTTTGATTATGGTCATCCTAGTGGGTGTGAAGTAATGTCTCATTGTGGTTTTGATCTGCATTTCCATGGTGACTAATTATGTTGAGCATCTTTTCTTGTGCTTATTGGCCATTTGTACATCTTCTTGGAAAAATATCTGTTCAAATCCTTTGCCCATTTTTTAATGGAGTTGTCTTTTGACTTTTGAGTTGTAAGAGTTCTTTATATATTCTGGGTATTAGGCCCTTATCAGATATATTACTTGCAAATATTTTCTTTCATTTTTGTAGGTTGTCTTCTCAGTTTTTTCTAACATCTTGATGCACAAAAGTTTTTAAGTTTGATGTCCAATTTATCTTTTGTTTTCTTTTTTGCTTGTTTGTACTTTTGAAGTCATAGCTAAGAAATTATTGCCAAGGTCATGAAGATTTACATCTGTGTTTTATTCTAGGAGTTTTAAAGTTTTAGCTCTCACATTTAGGTCTTTCATCCATTTTGAGTCAATTTTTACATATGATGTGAGATGAGAGTCAACTTCATTCTTTTGCATGTGACTATCCAGTTGTCCCAGAATCACTTTTTGAAATAACTGTTCTTTCCCTTATTGAATGATCTTGGCACCCTTGTCAAAATCAGTTGACCATAGACACATGGGTTTATTTCTGGACTCTCAATTCTATTCCTTGATCTATGTCTATCTTTATGCCAGCACCACACTTGTCTTGATTTATGTAGCTTTGTAGTAAGTTCTGAGCTCTTAAGACTTTTTAAATCTATAATGATTGACTTTCCATTTTTATATATATTTATTTTTTATTATTATTTTTTATTTGAAGAAGCTAGGACATTTGTCCTGTAGACTTCCCGCATTCTGGATTTGGCTGATTGAATCCTTGGAACGGCATTTAACATATTTTTTTTTAATTCTCTGTATTTCCAGTATTAAGATGAAGAGACTTCATTGGGCTCAAGCATGATTTTCATAGGAGGTGTTGTGTATTTCCTATTGCACCACATCAGGAGGTAAACAACATCTGCTTGTCTCAATTTAGTGAGCTAACGTAGTGTCCTTCTCCCTCATCCATCCATTTACCTTCCATCAGACACTGATGGGTATAGCCTTATCCCAATATTTAATTAGGTGCTGACTTCCTGATTCTCTCTTTCCATCTACATTTATTACTATGATTCTTCTGTAAAGTAGAACTTTCCCTCCTCATCTAATTTCTTATCTTATCTGAAAGTTTCATCTGTCTATAAAAAGCAAAATAAAATTCTCTTTCCCAGCTTTCAGAATGATTTGCTCCTTGGCATCCTCCAAAAATTAATGAGGACTTTTAATATCATTTTGAAATCATTAATTTTTTATTTAAATATTTTAACCCATTGAAGTTAACATAAAGTCAGGTTTATTGAAATATAATTAATGTACAGCAAATTTCATCCTCTCTAAGTGTATACAGTTCAATGAGTTTCAACAAATAATACACCAGCACCTCATTCAAGATATAGAACATTTCTGGCTGGCGGGTTAGCTCAGTTGGTTAGAGCGCAGTGTTATAACACCAAGGTCAAGAGTCTGGATCTCCATACTAGCCAGCCGCCAAAAGTACAAATAAAAAATAAAAATAATAATGATATAGAACATTTCTGTCACTCCCAAGAGTTCCCTTGTGCCCTTTGCAGTCAGTCCCCTTCCCCACTCAGCACCTTGGGTAATCACTGATTTAATTTCTGCCCCTAGAGTTTTACTTTTTCCAGAATGCTATATAAATGAAATCATGTAACATGCTGCCAATTCTGTCCTGCTTTCTCTCACTTGGCAAATGCTTTGGGGATTCATCCCTGTTGCTGAGTGTGTCAGTAATTTATTCCTTTTATCACTGAGTTGTGTCCCATTGTACCGCAACGTGTTTATCTATCCATCCATTGATGGATGTTTGAGTTGCTTCCAGGTTTTAGTAATTATGAATAAAGCTGCTACATACATTTACATACAGCTTTTCCTGTGAACATATATTTTTATTTCTCTTGGGCAAATAACTTGGGTGTGAGTTGCCAGGTCTATGATAGCTGGAGATTTAACTATAATAAATCTGTCAAGCTGTTTTCCAAAGCGGCTACTTATTATTCTCTTTGATGTTCAGATTATTTCATCAATAGGCTAGTGGGAACTCCTCCCAGTAAATTCCTGTCCTATCAACGTGATTCCAGTAGTCAACAGCTTCCTTGCTTTCAGATATTACAGGAAGTTTCAGACTCATCTTGTACATTTTCTGCCTCAGACTTGAAATCAGCAACTTTTCTAAGGAACCCATTTAGCGAGAAATGGTACTTAGATACCATGGCCTGGGCATTAGGGGTGCCCATTACTACTGGACTGTCATGGCTTATAGGCCTTTTTGGGTAGAAAGACCTAGACATTCATATTTTTTAAGAAACATGAAAATAAATTATTAGTTCATTGATAAATGCTTAGAATTATTAGGTTTTTAACTTCTTTAGCTTGTTACTTACATCTCTTTTTTCTTGTGATAAAAATCCTATTTCCTAGTGACACTTAAGGTAACTGTTTATTTGTCATATATATGTTACATATAAATATTATGCCAACAATAAGACAGCCTGTGCAGTTTAAGATTTTTTTGTGGGTTTTGTTTGTTCGTTTGTTTGTTTTATCTTAAAATATATTCCTGCTGGGAATGTACAATCAAAAGACCATGTGTTTTCATTTGCTTTTAATTTTTAGGGATTTTTAAAAATTATTTTTTAATTTTTTTATTAGCATATTCATTGTTACAAATCATACTTATTCTTTATGCCTCTTATCTAATCTCTCCTCTTCCCCCACTTCTTAGATGCTTCTTCTCTTACTCTGGAGTGTTCTTTGTGGAGAAGACCTCTTCTTTTTTTTTTTTGGTCTCCACTGGTGCCTCTCCTTGTGTCAATGAAGTTGAGAGTCCGGCATGCCATCTGCACAGTGGCTGTGACTGCTGCTATAGAGACTAGCCACTTTTGTGGCAGTGATGGTAATTGTGGTGGCTGTGGTGGGCTACCCACAAAAATTGGTGGTTTTGGTATGTTCTTTACCTGGTTGTGGCTGGGTTTGGCTTCCCCCAGATCCACATCTCAGGGCCCCAGTGGGGCCCCAGGGCAGTGGCAGCAGTTTGCCTAGCTGTGGCTGGGTTTTTGTGTTTTAATTATATAAAACATTAACATCAATCCAAAGTAAAAACCATAAAAGTTATGTTCGGAAAGGTCTAGCTTCCAGTCTCTATCTTTCCTCACCCCATTTTCCCTTTGCTCCGACAGATAACGATTTTGATTAGTTCTTGGTTTATCCTTGCATTGTTTATATTTTAAAATAAAAGCATATTTTTCATATTTCCTCTCTTTTTGCCTAAAGAGGGAAGCCTACTACACATACTCTTTTGCACGTTGCTTTTAAAATTTTTTTATTTTTAAATAAAACAGGCACAGATAACATAAAGCAAATGTAATGGATTTTTGTAAGACAATCACACCTTATAACTATAACCCAATCAAGAAATAGAACCTGGCCAACCATTCCAGAAACCCTCCATGTGCCCCATACTGGTCACAGCCAGCCACAAAAGTAACCATCATTCTGACTATTGTAGCAATCATCTTGTTGGGTTTCCTTATGGTTTTATCAACTAAGTGTGCACACTTAGACACAGTAATTTAGTTTTAGCTTTGTGCATTTAAAAATTTGATATATCTTTTAAGTCCCTCTTAATCTACAGGTTTCCCCCTCCATCCCATTCTTTCCCTCACATTTCTTCTGTTGAAGAACTGGTGATATTTGACCCATACAGTGTGTTTTAATTTTTTTTTTTAATTGGGATGCTGTTAGGCTGGGGCATCTCCAGTGCTTTAAGTTCTTACATCAGCAAACCAAAATCCAGTATAAACAGTAAAACAAAACTAGAGCCTTAACCAATCAGAAACCTCCAACTAACCTCTAACTAGAGACTTTACTAATCAAAAAAAGTTTTATTAAATTTATTTTGTCTAAAGTTTTTCTTTTTTTTTTTTTTTTTAAAGATGACCGGTAAGGGGATCTTCACCCTTGACTTGGTGTTGTCAGCACCACGCTCAGCCAGTGAGCTAACCAGCCATCCCTATATAGGGATCCGAACCCGCGGCCTTGGTGTTATCAGCACCACACTCTCCCAAGTGAGCCACGGGCTGGCCCTTAAAGTTTTTCTTTTAACAAGTGTCCCCAGTCTAGACTTTGCTGATTGCAGACTCAGGGTGCAGTGCAAAATGTTCTCATGTGATATTCTAACTTATCTTGCTTTCTGATCAAGTCTTTCCCCATGAGGCAAGCAGAGGCAGCAGCAGATCAACAGCTTTGCCGAGATGTCTGATAGGAACGAAATATTGTCCTTTCCTCCTACATCTGGCCTCTGTCTGAAATCACATAGGCTCCAAGGTCCAGGAACCAAATGCTTGAAGCAGGCTGTACACTTCTGGCAGGTGCCAAATGTATGTACTCGATATCAGCACATCTGGGAAGTTTAGTGCCCATAGCATATCCCTAGGGCATCTCCCAAGCTGGAGTGTTGTCTTAGGTGAAACAAAACATGACAACCTGCCCCAGAGCTATAGGTGATGAAATCACTGAAAACAGGAAGACACCCCACTCGGCACATTCTAACTTAGAGCCAGGTGGCCACCACAACACTACTTGGGCTGTATCTTCCTATATTCACTCACCTTTTTTCACTTAAATTTATTTGTAAAGAAAACTTTATAATGCTTTCATAAAGAGAAAAACAGTTTCCACTGGTCCAAATGAGACGGCAACTTCAAGGAAAACAAAACAAGGTAATGCAATTCTATTGAGAAAGCTTTGCCTGCTGAAGTCTCTGAGCCACAGATCTGCTCTCTTTTTGGAAACAGGAGAGTGGCAAGGGTTAAAGAGGCATTTCATATATACTAGCACCAGGCTGAGTCTATCTCCTAAAGGAGTAGTTCTCAACTTGGGGGTGATTTTGTCACCCATAGGACATTTGGCAACGTTTGGAAATATTTCTGTTTGCCACAATTAGGGGTTGAGGTGCTACTGACATCCAGTGGGTCAAGACTGAGGATGCTGCTAACCATCCTACACTGCACAGGACAGTCCCCTTCAACAAAGAATTTTCTGGCCCCAAATGTCAATAGCAACAAGGTTAAGAAACACTGTCCTAGAGAAAGAAGAACAGTTAACAAAGAACTAAAAAGTAATTTTCTCACCTTGGGATTCAATGTTATTTACTGCAGGATCCAAGTACCATGGAATACCATCCAACATTAATCATGGTACACAACCCACACTAAGAGAAAAAATTGTCTAAATAACAAGATGACGTGGAACCCAAGAGTGACACCAGCCACGGGTGCTAAAAGAATGCTGTTATCTGAAGGCCTATCTCAGAGAAGTCCACAGGCCCAGCAGCAGTACTAATGCAGCTGTACTGGACACTGTCCTTTCAGTCAACATGTATAAGCACCTACTATGTGTAAGCACTGCACTGGGGACAAGTAAGTCATGATTTCAGTAAGAGGCACAGTGGGGAAGCTAAGAGATAAATAAATGAGTAGGAAACAACATCATGGGAAAGCGTGTGCAGCTATAATGAGGATGAGAAACCACTGATCAGGGGACTGGGAATAAGTGGGGGTCAAGAGGCAGGAAAGTTTTCCCAGGGAAGGCGATGACCCTAGTTCTTAAAGCTCCCAGGGAGCTCCCTCTGGTTGGAAGCAGGACTAATTCAAAAGCAACCCACGGCTTCTGGCAGAGCACATGTATCCAAACACTTTTAATATCCATTTGTGGTATGAATAAAGATCCAGAAATATACCCTGAAATAATTTTTTTGTGTGTGGCCGGCCAGTCCAGGGATCTGAACCCTTGACCTTGATGTTATAACACCACACTCTAATCAACTGAGCTAACAAGCCAGCCCTATCCTGAAATAATTTTAAAGAAGAAGAAAAAACTGTACACCTGAAATATCCATGGCATTACATTGCTGTTTATGCTTGAAGCAAAAAAAAAAAAAAAACTGGAAACAACATAAATGCCAAACCACAAGTAAGCAGGTAGCAAAATCTGAGAACCACTTGATATTTATTGAGTGCTGACCGTGTGCCAACTGCTTTACTTACGGTGCAGCACAATGATTATACCTTCTTATCCTTGTAGCAACAGTCAGAATTAATCCTCCCATTCTCTCAGAAAAGCCAGACTCAGAGAAGACAGCGGAAAGGATTCTTTTCCATCAATGCTATGGAAGCTATTGGGCATCCTTATACAACAACAACAACAGATTATTATTTTTTTTTTTTTAAAGATGACTGGTAAGGGGATCTTAACCCTTGACTTGGTGTTGTCAGCACCACGCTCTCACAAGTGAGCCACAGGCTGGCCCAACAACAACGTATTAAATGTAACACTTACCTCACACCATGTGCAAAAATTAACTTGACATGGACCATAGACTTAATTGTATTTGGTTTTTTGTTTTGTTTTGTTTTGTTTTGTTTTGTTTTCATAGACTTAATTGTAAAACGTAAAACTATAAAGTTTCTAGAAGAAACCTAAGAGAAAATCTTTGTGACTTTGAGTTGGGCAAAATTTTATTAGATATGACATCAAAAGTACAAAGCATTTATACAGAAAGCTTAGAACACGAGCAGGCATACAATACTCACTATCTTGGTATTTGCTGTTATTATTATTATTCACTATTATTAACAACAGTAAAGATGGGTTTTAGAAAATTCAAGCTTTTTCGTTTATTTTTGAATTATTTTCTTCATTGTCATTGCTTTTGCCCCATCAATAGAGATTTGTGAGGAAAATACTTACATGATTGTGAAAGAAGGAAAGAAAGAAACTCAGTGTGAGACTAGTCAATAGAATTCTTGAACACTCTAAACAGTTCCTGCTTCAAGGAAGCTGCTGATGTTTTTCTGAAGGACTCCAACTTCTGACCTCAAACCTCTGACCTCCAACATCTGACCTGCAGCAAGCAAGGGGACTCAAGAGTGGAAGAATAGAGTGTGTAGAGTCCACCCTGGTGCTGTTCTATGAAAAAAGGGAGAGTAGACAAAGGGACTCCAGCAGGTCTTTGTGCCTGAAAGCTTCCCAGGAGCAGCAGGATAAAAAGGAAACAAAACAAAGCAAAAAAGGAGTGAACTAGAAGTCAGTATGGGAGGGTATTTAGCTCGAGAGCTCTGTGGATGGAAACCTCTGCAGAGAGGTCGCCCTCTCAATGGATTAAAGAAAATAACTATCTCAGTTCATAAGGATGTGGAGCAACTGGAACATCATGCAATGACCTTGGGACTGTAAATTGGTACAATCACTTTGGAAGACTGGCAATTCTCATATAGTCAAACATACACCTGTGCTATGACCCAGCAATCCTACTCGTAGTATTTAACCTAGAAAAATCAAATTATATGTCCCATAAAGAATAACCAAGAATGTGCATTGCTGCTATATTTGTATTATAAATAATATGCAGTTCCAAAAACTTAAAACAATCCAAGTATCCACCAACAGAAGACTGGACATACAAATTATGGTATAATCATACAATGGCATACTATTCAGCGATAGAAAGGAATGAACTACTGATCCATGCAGCAACATGGATGAATATTAAAAACATTATTTTAAGCAAAAGTGGCCATACACAAAAGAGCACACACTGTGTAATTCCATTTATTTGAATGCAAGAACAGGCAAAAAAATAATCTATGGTAACAGAAATCAGAACTGTGGTTGTCTGGGATGGGTGGTGGTGTTAGGAATTGATTGACTAGAAAGGAGCATGAGGGAACTTTCTGAGATATTGGAAATGTTCTACCTCTTGATCAGAGTGGTGTTCACATGGGTATACACAATTGTCAAAAAAAAATCTGTACTGGGTTGAACAGTCCCTGCCCCACAGACCCTGCCCAATTCATGTCTATCTGAAATCACAGAATGTGACCTTATTTGGAAACAGAGTCTTTGCAGATGAAATTTGTTAAATTACAGTGAGGTCATGTCAAATTAGGTCATGCCCCAATCCAATGAATGGTGTCCTTATAAGAAGAGAAAATAGAGACACACAGAGAGAAGACCATGTCATGACTGAGACAGACTGGAGTGATATGTCCACAAGCCAAGAAGCACCAGGAATTGCACACAACCAGTAGAAACTAGGAAGAGGCAAGAAAGGATCTTCCCCTGGGCCTTCAGAGACCACAGCCTTGCCAACACCTTGATTTTGGACTTCTAGCCTCCAGATCTGTGAGAGAATACATTTCTGTTGTTTTAAGCCACCATATTTGTGGTACTTTGTTATGGATGTCCTAGGAAACTAACATACCACCAAACTGAATATGTAAAATCTGTGCATTTTATTTTAAGTTAATAATACTCCAATTTAAAAGTAGAAAAGAAAAGAACTCAACTCACTGGAAATAGCAAGCTGGTGATGAAGGCTCCAACCTGGCTTGTTTGTCACCAAATTAGACACAACACCTAAAGGAGGACCAGCCCAATGCTGTTCGGAGTTCACATTTAGTGGGAGTGCCTGGGCACTGCCCAGTCAGACTTTTCCCAATGGCTCTCCCTTCACACTCATCCACCATCCAAAACTGACCTCTCTGCTCACAGCAAAAATGCTCCCTTCACCCTGTCCAACACAAACACCATGTGGTCTACACGCAGCACTACCAAGAGACCCAGGAAGAGCCAAGAGCGTCGGCCCTACCCTTCTTCCCATTCACTCACAAGTTTTTAGCTGAAATGCCAACCTGAAGGATCCTGGGCTCCATTCCTTTGCCTTCTACAGCTCATACACTTAAACAAGGACATTTTTTTTAAATCTCATTATTTTGATTAGTGGTAGATATCCCTGACCTTGAGAACTGGCCCCTCATTTGTCTAAGCACCTCCATAGATGTCTGCATGAGGATTAGGGTCAATGAAGGTAAGGAATGGACGCTGCATGCAGAAGAGCCCACCTGGCCCAGTCCCTCCCAGATGTTCTAACCCCCAGAAAGCCTCCCCTGCATGTATTAGGTGCTTACCATGTACTAAGGAACTTCCTGTGCATTAATTCATTGAGTCTTCACAAGGATAGAAGTAGAGACTATTATTATTTTTCCTTTGGGACAAAGAAACTGAGGACCAGAGGGGTGAGATAACTTATCCTAGTCACACAAGTAGTAAACTGCAGAGCAGGGATTTAAGCTCAGACAATCTGGCCCAGAGATGACTGTCTTAACCACTGGCTACCCTGCCAAGTGGATGCCTTCTTCTATGGACTGGGCACCACATCCTCCAGTGACCAAGAACCCAAAGGTTTTTCTTTGTTACTAACCCAGATCTTTTTAATCTTTTTTTTTTTTTTCCCACCCTTTTTGAGAAACATGAGGGCAGTGAGTTCTCAAGTTTAGTTTTGGTTGCCCAGAGACTCTAAAAGGCTATTGGGATATCCTCCAAAACATATAAACAGAACTAAGTATAACAGGATAAAGGTTGTTTGGTCTTGTTTTGGGGGGGTTAGTATGTTTTGTTTTATTTTGTTTTCAAATGAAAGTTAATAAAAACAAAAACCAAGCTACACTTAAAAAGGCTGGGAGCAGAGTCATGCAGTTTTTCCTAAGTTGGTGGGAAACCCAGTTCCTATTGCTGATTACAACAGGACAGTGTCTGAGCTGGCGTTCTTGGAAGGGAATCAAACCAATGCTTCCTTACGTCCGGAAAGAAGACAAATCTATAGTTACTGACTCTGCATATGTCCACAGACCCTGTACAGAGGAATCCACAGTAGCTATTGGCTTAGTCAAAGGAGCTTCTCCATTTGGGTGGCACAGGATACTAAGAGACCATGTGGAATTTATTCCAGGAGTGCAAGGATGGTTCAATATTAGGAAACTTCTTAATACAATATAACATAATAATAGGTCTTAAGAGATCTGTAAATGCTGAACAAGCACCTAACAAAATTCAACACTCTTTCCTGATAAAAGTTCTTATTAAAGTATGAGCTGATGGGCAAGCCCATGGCTCACTTGGGAGAGTGTGGTGCTGATAACACCAACGCCACAGGTTCAGATCCCTATATAGGGATGGCCAGTTCACTTACTTTGGAGAGTGTGGTGCTGACAACACCAAGTCAAGGATTAAGATCCCCTTACCAGTCATCTCTTTTTTAAAAAAAGTATGAGTGGATGAATAATTTTTTAACACAATAAAATATACCAATCTCAGATAACAGCCAGCATTTTGATTAATTTGGAATCACTAGAAGCATTCCCACTCAAGACAGGAATAATATAAGTGTGCTCACTATCATTGCAGAGGAGGTACTAGCCAATACAATTAAATAAGCAAAAGAAATTAGAGATGTTACAACTGAATAGGAGGAGGTAAAATTATTTCCATTTATAGATGATATGATTATAAACCTAAAATATCCAAGAGAATCAACTAAGAAAGTACTTCAAACAATAGCCACTTAGAAAAGACTCCACATACAATAGTTACCAAAAAAAACAATAAAATATTTAGAAATAAACTTATCTTGGAATAAACTGTGCAAAGTATATTCTAAAAGTTGTAAACACTATTGAAGTACATAGGAGATTTAAATAAATGGGACAACATGTTATGATCTTAGATAGGAAGATTCAACCCTCAACAAATTTAAAAAATTGAAATCATTTCAAATATCTTCTCAGACCACAACAGATTAAAACTATAAATAATTAACAAGTAAAACTCTGGAAACTATACGAACATGGAAATTAAACAACATGCTCTTGAACAACATATGGGTCCAAGAAGAAATTAAACAACAAAAAATTTCTTGAAACTAATGAGAATAAATACACATCATACCAAAACCTATGGTATACAGCAACAGCAGTACTAAGAGGGAAGTTTATTGCAATAAACACTTAAATCAAAAGAATAGAAAGACGTCAAAAAAAAAAAGAACCTAACACTATATTTCAAAGAACTAGAAAAACAAAAATAATCCAATCCCAAAATTAGTACATGGAAAGAAATAATAAAGATCAGAGCAGAACTAAATGAAATAGAAACCCCCAAAATGACACAAAAGAATGAAACAAAAAGTTGGTTTATTGAGAATATAAATAAAATAGACAAACCATTAACTAGGCTAACTAAAAAAAGGAAGAGAGAAGACCCAAATAATAAAAATCATAGATGAAAAAGGAGACATTAGGACTGATACCACAGAAATAAAAAGAATCATTAGAGACTATTACAAACAACTCTATGCCAGCAATATGAAAACCTGGAGGAAATGAATAAATTTCTGGAACATACAAACTACCAAGACTGAACCAAAAAGAAATAGAAAACCTGAACAGACCAATAACAAGCAGTGAGATTGAAGTAGTAATCAGCAGTCCCCCAACAAAGAAAAGCCCAAGACTGGATGGCTTTATTGTTGAATTCCAAGAAACACTTAAAGAAGAATTAATACCAATTTTCTTCAAACTATTCCAAAAAATTGGGACAGAGGCCATTCTCCCAGACACATTCTATGAGGCCAACATCACCCTGACACCATAACCAGACAAAGATACAACACAAAAAGAAAACTACAGCCAATATCTCTGATGAACATGGATCCTCAATAAAATATTAGCAAATAGAATACAGCAACACATCAAAAAAATTATACACCATAATCAAGTGGGATTCATCCCAGGGATGCAAGGATGGTTCAGCATATGTGGGTCAATAAATATGATACACCACATCAACAAAATCAAGGTCAAAAATCACATGATTATCTCAATAGACACAGAAAAAGCATTTGACAAAATTCAAAATCCCTTCATGATAAGGACTCTCAGCAAATTAGATGTAGTATATCTCAACACAGTAAAAGCCATATATGACAAACCCACTGCCATATCCTGAGTAGGGAAAAGCTGAAAGTTTTTCCTTAAAAACAGGAACAAGTGCCGGCCCATGGCTCTCTTGGGAGAGTGTAGTACTGATAACACCAAAGCCATGGGTTCAGATCCCTATATAGGGATGGTCAGTTGGCTCACTTGGGAGAGCGTGATGCTGACAACACCAAGTCAAGGGTTAAGATCCCCTTACCGGTCATCTTTAAAAAAACGAAAACAAAACCAGGAACAAGACAAGGATGCCCACTCTCACCACTCCTATTTAATGTAGTTTTGGAAGTACTAGCCAGCGCAATTAGGTAAGAGAAAGAAATAAAGGGCATCCAGATTGGAAAAGATGAAGTCAAATTGTCCCTGTTTGCAGATGACATGACCCTATATAGAGAAAAGCCTAAAGGCTCTACAAAAAAACTCTTAGAGTTGATAAATGATTTCAGTAAATTTGCGGGATACAAAATCAACATGCAAAAATCAGTAGCATTTTTATACTCCAACAACAAACTAGCAGAAAAAGAAATCAGGAAAGTTAGTCCATTTACAATAGTCACCAAAAATAAAAATAAAATACTTAGAAAACAATTTAACCAAGGAGGCAAAAGAGCTCTACAATGAGAACTCCAAATCACTGTTGAAAGAAATTAAAGATGATGCAAAAAGATAGAAAGACATTCCATGTTCTTGGATTGGAAGAATTAACATTGTGAAAATGTCCATACTACCCAAAGCCATCTATAGATTCAATGCAATCCCCATCAAAATACCAATGACAGTCTTCACAGAAATGGAAAAAAACAGTCCTAACATTCACATACAACAAAAAACACTGAATAGCCAAAGTAAATCCTGAGCAAAAAATATATAAAGCTGGAGGCATAGCACTACCTGACTTCACATTATATTAAAAAGCTATAGTAACCAAAACAGCATGGTACTGGCATAAAAACAGACACTTGGACCAATAGAACAGAATAGAGAGCCCAGAAATCAATCCACAAACCTACAGCTAACTGATCTTTGAAAAGTCACCAAGAACATACATTGGGGAAAAGACTGCCTCTTCAATAAATGCTGCTGGGAAAACTGGACATCCATATGCAGAAGAATGAAACTAGACCCATACCTCTCACCATATACCAAAATCAACTCAAAATGGATTAAATACATATATAAGACCCGAAACTATAAAACTCCTAATAGAAAACATAGGGGACACACTTCAGGAAGTAGGACTGGGCAAATACTGTATGAATATGAACCCCAAAGCTCAGACAACAAAAGGAAAAATGAACAAATGGGATTATATCAAACTAAAAAGCTTCTGCACAGCAAAAGAAACAACTAGCAGAGCTAAAAGACAACCTACAGAATGGAAGAAAATATTTGCAAACCATGCATCTAACAAAAGATTAATATCCAGAATATACAAGGAACTCAAACAACTTAACAGTAAAAAAACAAATAACCCAATTAAAAAATGGGCGAAAGAGCTCAATAGGCATTTCTCAGAAGAAGATATACAAATGGCCAACAGACACATGAAAAAATGCTCAACATCACTCAGCATCAGGGAAATGCAAATCAAAACCCCATTAAGATATCATCTCACCCCAGTCAGACTGGCTACTTCAAAAAGACAGAATAGCAAATGCTGGTGAGGATGCAGAGAAAAGGGAACCCTCCTGCACTGTTGGTGGGACTGTAAATTAGTGCAGCAATTATGGAAAACAATATGGAGTTTCCTCAAACAACTACAGATAGAACTGCCATATAATCCAGCAATCCCACTGCTGGATATGTATACCCAAAGGAATGGAAATTATCATGTTGAAGGGATACCTGCACCCCCATGTTTATCACAGCTCTATGTACAATAGCTAAGAGTTGGAACCAACCTAAATGTACACTGTCGGATGACTAGATAAGGAAAATGTGGTGTAGATAACAACAGAATACTACTCTGCCATAAAAAAGAATGAAATTCTGCCATTCTCAGCAACATGGATGAACTTAGAGAAAATCATGTTAAGTGAAATAAGCCAGGTGCAGAAAGAGAAATACCACATATCCTCACTCATAAGTGGGAGCTAAAAAATAAACAAATAGATTTTTAAAAAGAAAGAAAGAAAGACACAGCAATCACAAGAATATGTTGAACTTCCAAAAGGAGAGAACAAAAATGAGGTTACCAAAGGTGGGAAGCAGGGCTGGGGTGGGGGACAGTAAGGAAGGAATTAGTAAAGGCCGCAAAAAATGATTATACTGTATAATGCTGAATATACTAATTATCCTGATTTGAGCATCACATGTTATACACAGGTACTGATATTCACCTCTGTACCCCACAGATATGTACAGTCAACTATAATACAATAAAAAATGTTAAATAATAAACTTTTAAAAAATAACATAATAAATATGTCCATTCTCTAAAGTTAATGTATAAATGTAAAGTAATCCAAATACTTTTCACAACAGAGGATATTTAAATGGCCAATAAACATAAAACAAAGATACTCACTAGAGAAGTGAAAATTAAAACCACAATTCATTACCACTATACGCACATGAGAATGAATAAAATTTAAAAGACCGGGCCGAGCCCGTGGCGCACTCGGGAGAGTGCGGCGCTGGGAGCGCAGCGACGCTCCCACCGTGGGTTCGGATCCTATATAGGAATGGCCGGTGCAGTCACTGGCTGAGTACCGGTCACGAAAAAGACAAAAAAAAAAAATTTAAAAGACCAACCAATTCAAGTGTTGTAAGGATCTGGAATAACTGAAATCCTCAGACATTTCTAGAAGGAGGGTAAATTGTTACACATCTATTTGGAAGACAGTTCGGTGGTGTTTTCTGAAGTTGAGCATGTGCTATCCCATGGTCCAGCAATTCCTCTTGTAAGTAAATATCCAACAGAAATGTGTATAGGTGGGCACCAAAAGCCATGTGTTACAATGTTCATCTCAGCATTATTCGTAATAGCAAAAACTGGGAACAACTTAAACGTCCATCATCAGGAGAATGGATAAATAAACTTCACAAATATAATGTTCAGAAAAAGAAGCCAGATACAAAAGAATACATGTATATAAAGTTTTATGAAAAACACAGCAAGTGGTGTTATAACACCAAGGTCAAGGGTTTGAATCCCCTTACTGGCCACATGCCAAAAAAAAAAAAGAAAGAAAGAAAGAAAAACACAGCAAAACCAGTCTATGACATGAGAAATGAAGATAATGATTACCTTTCAGAAGGAGAGTGAGATAGTAACCAGGGGTCTGGGGGGGGCTTCCACACACGGGTAATGTTCTTTTTCCAGATCTGGGTAATAGATACAAGGTGTGTTCACTTTGTGATAACTCATCAAGCTGTACACTTACACTTTATTCACTTTTCTGTATGTGTGCATACTTCAGTTTTTATTAGAGCAACTCCAGTAAAAACACCAGCATGTGTGTATATGTGTAATTAGACATTAGACTGTAAAGTTCAAATAGAAAAACAAATAAGCAAGAATAACCTGAAAGAGGTAAAAATAAATAAATATAAATAACAAAGGGAGCATCCCATCCATATATTAAAATATATATTTAAAATTTTATAAACCCCCCCCAAAAAACAAAAGAAGTAAAATATTATGAACCTTATAAACAAAAGAGTGGGAACATGAATGACCGTGAGTAGACAGAAACCAGTGGGAGAGAGTAGCAAGTCCTGAAATAGACCCAAATACACATGGGAAAAGTAGCTTATGATAAAATAGCTTCTCAGTTTAACAGGGAAAAGATAGCTATCTGGAAAAACATAAGGTTAGATCTGTTCCTCACAGCATACATCAGGATAAATTCCAAATGGATCAACATTTGAATGCAAAATAATAGAAGAAAACATAAGACATACCCTGTTATCTTAAAGTGGGGAAGGCCTTTGTCCCTATGGTTCAACATTCAGAAGCCATAAAAGACAAGACTGCTAAATTGGACTGCATGAAAATAAAAACTTGTACATACCAGAAAAAACAAAATCAAAATAAAAGAGAAACACGGAACTAGATGCAACTTGAAACAAAGGCAAAAGGCTAATCTCCCTAATATATAAACAGCTCCTAGAAATAAAAAGAAAAAGCCAACAATCCCATTTTTAAAATAAACAAAGATTTCCACTGAGTATTTGTGAAAGAAAAAAAATTTAAATAAAATAAGCAAAGCATATGAGTAAGACAGTTATAAAGAAATAGAAATTATAAATTTAAAACTTTTTATAACAAATTTAAATTAAGACTACATTGAGTTATTGTTTTTCACTTATCAGATTGGTAAAAATCCAATGATCTGACAACTTAATAAGTTGGCAATAATGTAGGAAAACAGTATTTTCGCATCCTAAGCTAATGAAGGGGCAAATCTTATGGAGGGAAAATTGGCGCTATCTCTCAAAACTACAAATGCAGATACTTAGCAACCCCATTTCTGGGAATTTATCCTGCATAAATAGTACCCACCTGCAAAATGCCACATTTGTTAAAGGTTAGTCATCTCAGCAGTGTCTATGATAGAAGACTGAAAACAACCTGAACGTTCATCACACAATAGTACAGCATGATATATTCAGTGAAACAAAGCACAGAACAGTGTGCATTCTATTTCATAAACTGTGTTCAGCAGAGGTGGCAAAGAATTTTATGTATATTTTTTGCATATGCTTGTATTTGCATAAAAAGACTGTGTGAGTACTATAATAATTCACACTAAAGTGTGAAAGATTGGCAACTCGAACACCTCTCAGAGACAGTGCATCTTTAAAAGATGTTTGTTAACCCAAATAAATGTGTAATTTGACAGACTTTTGGTCAGGGGATAAATCTGTGATTTGATGGACTTTTTGTCAGGGTGTTAAGTGAATTGGAAAAATGCATACACTGCAAGTCCAGAGATTTTGGGGGCGCAAGGGAGCCATATATCAGGGGATTCCTCAGATTTCCCAAGGATCAGCTTTAATTAGATTAGACCCAGTAAAATAAAAATAGTTACCAGGTGAGGATGGTTATGGGACAGGCGTGAGAAGAAAACTTTTCACTATCATTCTTTTTTACGTGATGTTTAAACCATATGAATGAATTATTTACTCAAGATATTAAACAGTGGAAGAGAGGAGCTGCAGTTCATGAGCTCCTAAGCCCTGAATAAGACCTACAAGATCTCTACCAGATCCTGTTCCAACAGAGCCTGTCATTTACAATCAGGTAATGTTAAATATTTACAAGGAGTTTTATTATAATAGCTCACTGACATTTCCCAGAAACATCTTTCGTCAATATTGCTACTGCAAGACATTGTGAGACAGAAAGAGCTAGGGCTATTTGCTTAACCTCCCTTCAGCCTCAGATTTCCCTTTGGCACAGCAAAAATAAGCTCAGAACAACATCACAGAATTGCTTTGAAGTGCAGGTGTGTGAGGGTTTCTGAATCTGGCACAAAACGAGCTCCGTATTCACCAGCTGCTCCACAGCCACTCCTCAGCTACAGTCAGTGCTGGATAGGAGCTTCTGTGATTCTCAAACCTCAGTGTGCTAAGAATGACCCGGGAGGTTGCTAAAACACAGGCTCCCAGGCCCCATCCTCAGAGATGCGATTCGGTAGGTCTGGGGCCCATGAACTTGCATTTCTGACACACTTCATCTCCCGGGTGATACTGAAGCAGGTGATGTGAGGACCACATTTCAGTCGTCTGGTCCAGAGCAGGGCTCCTCAAACTGTCATATGCAAATGAATCACCTGCAATCTTGTTAAAAGAGATTCTGATTCAGAAGCTGTGGGGTGGGGCCTGGAATTCTGCATTTCTAACAAGCTCCCAGGTGCTGCAGATGCTGCTGGTCTGCAGACCACAATAGCTCTAAAATATCCCACTCCAGTTGTTTTACAGATGAGGAAACTATGCTTTGGAAAAGGCATATGACTTGCCCAAGGCCACTCGGACAGTGAGGACAGAGACTGGGTAAGGCCCCGTCTGGCATGCCTCCCCTGCATCCCCAGATCTGTGCCACAAACCTGCCTGAAAAATTAACTAAACCATACATGGTCCTCCACCGTTCAGAGAAATAAGCCACTGACCAGGCTTAGTTCAAACCACCAGTCTGTTCTTTTAAAAAATGCACATTTGGCAAAATCATTTTTTTAGCAGAATCACCTTCCCTTTGAGTGACTCACACCCTTCACAGGCTATGCTGTGGGAACCTGAGGAAGACACCGAGCATTTCTCAATGAGCATTTCTCAACATGTGTGGTCTGATGGGGGGGAGGTGCAGCAGTGGGGGTGGGGAAGCCAATCCTTGGGAAAGCTGAAGAATGTCCTCATATGCGGCTCCCTCGTGACTCTCAAACTCTCCAGATTTTGCCCTGTAGGCATTTTTCCAACTCACCCTATCACCCTGATGAAAAAAAATTCATCAAATTAGAGATTTATTTGGGTTCACAAGCATCTTCTTTCCAGGATGCATCATCTCTGGGGAGGGTTCTGAGCTGCCAATCTTTCACACTTTAGTGTGAATTATTCTAATACAGAGGGAAGGGGTAAAATACAGGAAAACTCGGGTCTCTGGAGTAATTAAGGCAGAGGGAGCCTCATCCAGGAGCACAGCTTTTGACAAACCACAAGTTGGGCCTTGGCCTCTGCACACACTCACCAGTAGGCCCCAGCATCCCCACACCCCCTACACCCAGTGCCTCCAGGCTGTGAGTGGTTTGTAGGCCTGGCTCTGCCATGAACTTGCTGTGTGACTTGACTAAATCACACAGTTTTAGAGACCCTTAGAGCTGGAAGGAACAACCCTCAGGGATCACCTGGTCCTGTGATCCCAGAACCCCAATTTCTAGACAACACATAGCTCCTAATGGCCTGTCTGAGGTTGGCTTCCTCAGAAGCAGAGCCTGAGACAGGGGTTCAGCTTCCCGTGATTTATGAAGAAAAGACCCTCAGGAGGAACCTGTGAGAGAGTGAAGAAATGGGGGAGGACTATTTTTAAATAGCACCACAGAGTCATCCACCTTGAGACAAAGAGACCAAGCTTTTGCACCCAAGATTCAGTCAGGGACCACCCCTGCGTGTGTGGCGTGGGGTAACCTCCGAAGTATTTCCAACAAGGCGACCTGGGGGACATGGGTCTGCTGTTCACTGCAGCCCTTTCTACCTCACAGCAACCAGGAACTGGGTACAACAGCAAGTAAAGGGGATTTGGTGGGAGCCAACCCCCCCCCCAAGTTCGGAGTCTGTCAAATGTGTTTCTAAACAAGAGGCCCCAAAACTCACAAAGGAGAGATGGGGAGGGAAGAATACAAGCATTTTTCCCCCCATTTCCAGAAGGATCTTGGAATCTGTACTTAGAATATATCCTAACTGCTCCCCATGGCTTTCTGGAAGGCAGAGGTGGCCCCTCCTACCCCTCCCCCAGCTCCACTTGCTGTCCCTGCACTGCCTGACCCCTCCTGGAGGACTTTGCCCTCCCTCGACCTTGAATGTTCCACACCAGATTTTTGCCCAGCTGGCTCCTTCCTGTCAAATCAAACATCACCTCCACAGAGATGCCTCCTCTGACCAGCCCAGACCATTCTTTCCCGTCACACCCTCTGTGGCACTTTCTGCACAGCGCTGTCTGCTCGGACATCATCTTAACTTGTCCCCGTGTGTGTTGTGCATCTCCCCAAGAGGATGACCTCCATGGGCATACAGCCTGCTGTGCTCTCTTCACCATGTCCCCAGAGCCTGGCACTGGCTCTGCACATAGGAAACTCTACAACATCTGGCACATAATATCTGAGTGAATGAATTGAACATTTGGGCCAGATGCTGAAATGCCAACAAAGAAAGACAACTAAGTCAGCTAAACGATTGGCACCCCCAGAAGCCGGAGGAAAATGGGGCACAAGGCCAGGGTGGGGAAGAAGGGGAGAGCCCACCAAGAGTTTCTCGAGCTGTCTGATTCCTTCCTCCCCTCCCAGCTCTCTGCTCCTACCCCTCAACTTGGAGCCAGAGCCGGAGTGACTCTGGGGAGATGTTCACCTTTTGGAATGGTGGAAACCCCCCAAAATGTCCAGGGGCATCTGAGTTCTTATTCCAGCTCTAGATCTGAGCTCCCCCTCCCCCCGTGGGTAGCCACGAGGAGAGGGGTACAGGGGTCGTGCCAGGCCCAGGGGGTTGCTGGGAGCAGCAGCCCAGGAGGCAGCGTCGATCAGACACACGCCACTGCCTCCCGCCCCCTCAGGGTGTCCATCCCCCACGCGCACCCCCCGCTGCTGCGGTGGCCTGCGTGGCTCCCCGCGTCCCAGTCTCCACCATAGCCCCAGCGTCCCCGGGGCACCTCATTCCCAGGCGCCAGGCGCTTGACGCGCTCGCTCACTCCATCTGCGCCCGCCACCGAATTATCCTCGCAGCCCCACGTCTCCGGCCATTGCTCTCCCCGTCTTTCAAATGAGGAGACTCCGGCTGCGAGATGAAGTCAGCGGCCCCAGGACGTACCGCTAGTGAGAGGCGGCCTCGGATTCGAACCCCCGACATAGGCTCGTCTCATACCGCAGCCCTGGGAGGACGGCGTCCTTACCTCCGTCTCCCAGGGAAGGGGAGCGCGATGCCCCTCGCCGCCCGCCCGAGAGCTCCCGCCGCACCGGCACCAGCTCCGGTTCCCAGATGCGGAGGCTGAGGCTCCCGGAGGGGTGAGTGCGGCGCTGCTGCGCCCAGGGAGAGCCCCAGGCGTCTCCCGGGGCAGGAGACGCTACAGCAGGGGCCACCCTCGCGGGGACATGCTGCGAGGAGGGGTCACTAGGGCGCTCACCTGGGGCTACCTGGGGCCTGCCAGGCAAAGGCTGCCATGCCCACCCTTGACCTCGGCCTCCTTCCTCCCTCTTCCAGAATGACTGGGTCTGGAGCCGGGTCTGGCACCTGGATCCGCATATCCTAATCTCATGCAATTCCAGGAATGAAAGGTTGGTTTAACATTTGCAAATCAATCGCAGGTTAGCTCACTTGGGAGAGTGTTGTGCTGATAACACCAAGCAAGGTCAAGGGTTCAGATCCTGATACAGTCCAGCCGCCAAAAAAAAAGGAAAAAAAGAAAAAGAAAATCAATCGTAATTCACCATGTTAACAAACTAAAACAGGAAAATATATATATATATATATATATATATGATCATCTCAGGAGATGCAGAAAAAGTCGACAAAATCCAGCATCCATTCTTTTATAACACCGAGGTCAAGGGTTCAGAGCTCTGTACTGGCAAGTTGCCAAAAAAAAAAAAAAAAATTGGGGCTGGCCAGTTAGCTCAGTTGGCTAGATCTCCAGACTGGCCAGCTGCCAATAATAATAATAATAGTAGTAATAATAATAATAATAAAATCAGACATCCATTCCCAATAAAAAAAAACTGTCAGCCAATTATGAATAGGGGGAAACCTCCTCAAGCTGAAAAAGGGCATCTGTGAAAAATTACAGCTAAATAGTGAAAGACTAAGTGCTTTAGGATGTCTGCTCTTCCTGCATCTGTGCAGCAGTGTGTGGAGATTCCAGCCAGTGCTATCAGGCAAGGAAAGAGGGAAGGAGGGAGGTATGCATATTGGAAAGCAGAAAAAACTGCCTTTATTCCCAGGTGATAGGATCATCTATGTAGAAAATACAAGGAATCCATAAAACAATAAAGCTAAGTGAGTTCAGCAAGGTCGCAGGACATAAGAACATACAAAAATTAACTGTATTTCACCAGAAGAGAATCCTAAATGTTATAACTACAAAAAAATGGCAACCATTGATCCGGCCAGTTAGCTCAGTTGGTGAGAGCACCGTCTTGTAACACCCAGGTCAAGGATTCAGTTCCCCAAACTGGCCAGCTACCAAAAAAAAAAAAAAGAAATGATAGATGTTTAGGTAGTATTCTGATTGGATCATTATACAACGTATGCAGGTATTGAAACAACAAACTGTACCCCATATAATGTACAATTTTTAAAAATCATTTTAATCAATCGTATTTTTTTTTTCTTTTAAAAGATGACTGGTAAGGGGATTTTAACCCTTGACTTGGTGTTGTCAGCACCACGCTCTCCCAAGTGAGCCAACCAGCCATCCCTACATAGGGATCTGAACCTGTGGCCTTGGTGTTATCAGCACCACACTCTCCCAAGTGAGCCACAGCCCGACCCTAATCAATCGTATTTCTATATACTAATACCAGAAACTAAAAACAACCTAAATGTCCTTCAGCAGATGAATGGGTAAAAAAAAAAAAGATATCTTCAAACAGAATATTACTCAGCAATAAAAAAGAATGAACTATTGATACACACAAGATGGATGACTCTCAAATTAATTACGCTGAGTGAAAGATACCAGACCCCTCAAAAGAAAGAATACATCCTGTACAATTCCATTTACTTAAAACTCTAGAAAATCCAAACTAATCTATAATGACAGAAAGCAGACCAGTGGTTGTTTGGGGATGGAAGGTGGGGACAGAGGAATTACACAGAGGCACGAGGAAACACTAGCATGACTGATATATTATTTTTATTATGGTATACATATTCAAAATTTAACAAATTGTGCGCTTTTGTGCAGTTTATTGCACGTTAATTTTACCTAAATAAGCTGTTGGGTTTTTTAAATTACATATAAATTGAGGAATCTAGAATAGGCAAATTCATATAGACAGAAAGTAGAACAGACGTTACTAGGGGCTGGGGAGGGGGGGGAATAGAGAGCTGTTGTTTAATGGGTCCAGTGATTCTGTTTGGGATGATGAAAAAGTTCTGAAAATAGGTAGTGGTGATGGTTACACAACACTGTAAATGCATTAATATGACGGAATTGTACATTTAAAAACTGGTTTAAATGGTAAATTTTGTTATATACCTTTTACCACAATAAAAATAGTTTTTAAAAACTCAAAAAAGGGCTGGCCTGTTAGCTCAGTTAGTTAGAGTTCATTGTTATAACACCAAGGTTCAAGGTTCGGATTCTGGTACTGGCCAGCCACCAAAAATCCTCAAAAATATCTCATATAAGTGGACACTTGCATTTGAGGAGAAAAAGTTTCTTCTGCTCTTCTCAGCCTCCCGTGGGGTCTCTGTCCTCAAAGAGGTTCAGAACGGCCCTCCTGCCCATGGGACAGACAGCCTTCCCCTCTTGTGGGACAAAGCTCTCATGATCCTTTGCTCCACAGACCCAAGATCCCGTGGTGTCAGGTCCCCACCCCTGTAGCCCTCACCCCCTCCATGATGACTGGCCCCAGCCCCTTTGCACCTGCTGTATTCGATAAGTAGAGCACCCTCCCCCTCTCACCTACCAGCCTCGTCCTGGCTCTAAGAGGCCTTACCTTCTCCACCCCGAGCAGCAGGACCCACGTACACACATGCACACACATGCACACACATGCACACACATGCACACATGCACACACACACGCACACACACCCAGGCTCTCTCACTTCAGCCCTTGAGCCACAGGAGCCTGCAAGCTTCTTGTTTACTCCAGCTGCCTCCCCCAAATGGGCTGCCCTTCTGTGCCCCCCACGCCCCCAGTCCCCCTCTTCCTTTTGACCTGCTTGCAGTGTCCTGTGCGTCTGCTTTGTGTCTCAGCACCAAGCCAGGGCTCCTTAAAGCCTGGGATTTTGCCTGCCTCCTTTCTGTCTCCCAGTTCTGAATCCAGTCTAGACCCAGCACAGCCAGTCAACTGCCAGGGACTTGGGCTGACCCAGTCCCTTTCTTACTAATTCAGGAATGTCCCTAATGGACAACAATGGGAAATGGAATTCTTGGTGAACAGAGCAGCTTTGTTTCACTTTTGGCATGTGGAGGATGCCCTGTGGGGACTTGAGCAGACACATGCGTGTGCCGGGAAACCTGGTTTTGGTTTTCCCTTACTGACTTGGGACCTAGAGAGCAAATCATTTCCTTTCTCTAGGTCTCACTCTACCCATCTGAAAAATGGAGCTTGAGAAACCTCTCCTTAATTCTAGAAGCAGAGCTTAAAAGAGAAAGAAAGAAACTCCTCCATAAGCCAGGGGGGCGAGTGGTGTAGGGGAAATGGGGGTGTGCAGAGACCCCACTGTAGGCACCATCTTGGGCACACAAGGCCTGTTTTCCTGCCAAGTCTGATCCCCAGTTTGGCCTCACACTTGTTGACTTCGGGTTTAAATTTTGCTCTTTCAAGGATGCTGGCAGGGACGTCCCTGCCCATCCCAGACCCTGGCTTGCCAGCTCTTCCACTCTGGCTCGTGGCTGGGGTTGCTCTGTTACACCTTCCAAACCAAAGCAGTGGGACCTGTGCTTCATAATGACCATCAATACTGTAATTACACAGCCAATCATGCACTCATAGTTTCACATCTCTCTCCTCTGCTGGAACATCAGCCCCACTGAATTCCAGGCACCTAACTTAGAGACTCATTGTGTTAAGTAATTAATGCAGGGAGGCCCATGGGCAAGGGTGGGATGTCTTTTCTGCTGACAAGTGTCAGTATTGCAGCCCCCACTCCCTGAGCCCCCTGGGGCGGCATGGGGAGGGGCATCCCCGGCCTCCTCCCCCATCACATCCCTCCTCCCACACCCACTCCCGGGTCTGATCCAGGCCCTGCCCTGGCACCCCACAGCCCCCATTCCTGCCCAGGTTCACCTGGTAGAAGAACATGACATGGTTTCAATGGGTTGTGAAGTCTCCACATCAGGGTTAAATCCTAGTCTACGTGCACTCTTGAGCAGAGCCTTGGGCCAGCCCCGTGGCTCACTCAGGAGAGTGCAGCACTGGTAGTGCTGAGGCCGCAGGTTTGGATCCTATATAGGGATGGCCGGTGCGTTCACTGGCTGAGCGTGGTGCAGACCACACTGTGCCAAAGGTTGTGATACCCTTACCGGTCAAAAAAAAAAAAAGCAGAGCCTCTCTTGTGTGTCCAGGATTTGGCACATAAGATGCGAAGCTTCCAGCCCAGCCAGGAAAGAGTGAGCAAGAAGCCGAGGGGGGATCAGGGCCTCCCAGAGCCTGAGAAGGGGAGGAGATGGGGAAGGAAAGGGGCTGAACAGGCTTCCAGAGCAGGAACCTGAGGAGTCCTCCTCTGCCCCATTTTTAACCAATGTGAGGAACCAGTGCTCACCTTTATCCCATCCCCCGACCACCCATGGGAATCTGTGAGATGGAAAAGAAATCCAAAACTCAGAGGAGCTCAACTCTGCCCAGGGGGAAGAGGGGAGTGAATTCCTCAAGAGCGGACCCAGCCTGGGCAAAGAGAGCTGTTCCAGAACTTGCAGAAGCACCTGTCACCAGAGTTGGTGGCTTGTAGGTATCAGTGGGGACCATCTGTCCCCAACAGGAAGGCAGCAGCGGCAGCAGCTCGGGTTCTCCCAGCACTCCAGCCGCCTTCATCCTCAACAGCCCCAGCCGCTCCCACAGTGGGCAGCCCTGCAGCACACCAGGCCTCCAACTGAGAGACAGGCCCAACGGACTCAACCAGAAGTCCTCTTCGCTCCATTCCCCGTCAGTCTGACTTCTGGCCTTAGGCTGCTTTCTTCCAGAAGCATCTCACATGTGCACTTCCACCAGCCTTCTACCATTCCAGAGCACCCAGGCATCTCTCTCTCATTTTTTAATCTCAGCGGTGGTACACTACACATGCCTGTACGAGGTTAAATAGTGTCATATCCTAAAATTCATGTCCACCTGGAACCTCAGAACATGACCTTGTTTGGAAATAGGGTCTTTGCAGGTGTAATTAGTTAAGATGAACCTGTTTCTGTTGCTTATCACAAAATACCTGGCACTCGGTAATTTATAAAGAAACAATATTCATTGCTTACAATTTCAGAGGCTGGGAAGTCCACAGTCCAGGGAACATATCTGGTGAAGGCCTTTTCTTGGTGGTACCTCTGGCAACACAGGGTATCGCATGGCGAAATGGCAGAAGCAGAGAGAGCGCTAACTCTTCACTCCTCCTTTTAAAGCCTTCAGAACTATGCCCATGACCACCATTAAATCATCAATTTATTAATCCATTTACTAGGCATGGTCCTCACAATCTAACCATCTCTTCAAGGCTCCACCTTTCAATTAGCATAATAGGATCTCCCACCCTCTTAACAGTCACAGTGGGGGCTAAGTTGCTAATACATGAACTTTGGGGGGACACAATTCAATCCAAAGCACCACTATGTATGGACCATAATTTATTTAATCTGTCTCGTATTGATGAACATTTGGACCATTTCCAATCTTTAACTTCTACAAACTATGCTGCAATGACTGTCTTTGTACAGACAGGTATTGCAAAGGGCTCTCCAAGAAGATTGGAAACACTGATGCTCTTATAAGCAATATATGACAGTATTTTCCACTGGATTGCTTGTTTGTTTCTAATTGCCTTTGTTGTTTTTCATGTTCCAAATTAATGCAAATTTGTTGTCGCAAGTGAAACAATACAGTGCAAAGACATTTGGATTTGTGTCTCTGTGTCTCTGTTTTATAAGGACACCAGAACCTACTGTCTCCTCTCCCCACTCTGTCCTCTCCACTCTTTTCTTTATGGTATTACTGGCGTCAACAGTCTGTTTTCTTCTACACCTTCTCTTTACTCATGCTAACGCATGCAAGCATATGTACCCATAGAGAAGAAGTTTCCTTGTTTTAATAAAATTGAATCACTAGATCCATATAATTCTGTAACTTGCTTTCCCCTCTCACCTTACTTCACAGTCAGTTGTAGGCATATCTGCAAGTCAGTATTCTAATTTATTATCCTGCAGACACAAACACAGACATGTGATACTTTCCATAAATGGGATCTGAGCAGGCCTGCTACTGTTGTAGATATTTCCAGCTCAGTTCTTTCTCCCACACTCCCTCCCTCTCTCCCCATCTTGCTTATCCTCCCTTCTCCTTTCCTTTACCGGCAACCCTACACAAGTAGCCGGACTATGCAGCCTTCACTACCTTTCTTTATGCTCATACACCCACCTGCAAATACACACATTCACACTAATATAGAGTTTCAGGTCAAGTTTTGCTTTATTTGCTTTATTTGGGATTATTTGCTTTGTAAAAAATGGGCTCATATTAGTAGCCATCTCTATTTCTTACTTTTCTCACTCAATAGCAAAATCCCTCAGGGAAATCCCTCTGCATCTTTTAATAGAGGCACAATATTCCCTGACTGTGGGGCTTTTACTTGGTTTCCAGTGTTCTTGGCCTTGTGAATAAGGCTGCAGTGAACATCCAGCACAATTATCCTCTTGCTCTTCTGCTGCTGCTGCGGCTGCTGCTGCTGCTGGCTCTCCCTCCTGGTGGCCTGCTTCCTTGTGTGCTTTCTGTTTTGGGGTAGTCCCTCAAGTTTGCATCCTGTGGCACCCTGAGCTGGTTGGGTTGAAGATGTGTCCCTCCAAAGAGATCTTCCTTTTGTTTCCACCAGGTGTCCCAGGGGAGTTACCAGCCAGGACTAGCTTTTCTGGTTTTTGGTTTTTTTTTTTTTTTTCCTTCTTTTTAATTGTGGTAAAATATACATATTATAAAATCTATCATCTTTTTTTTTTCCTGACCGGTAAGGGGATCACGGCCCTTGGCACGGTGTTGTCAGCACCACGCTCAACCAGTGGATCCAAACCTGTGGCCTCGGTGCTACCAACGCTGCACTCTCCTGAGTGACCCACGGGGCCAGCCCTAAAATCTATCATCTTTTAAGCATACTGTTCAGTAGTGTAAATACCTTCACATTGTGCAACCAATCTCCAGAACTCTTTTCATCTTTCCAAAACTGAAACTCTCTGAAACCCATTAAATAACAACTCTCCATTCCCCACTCCCCGAGCCCCTCGTAACCATTCTGATTTCTATCTCTATGAATTTGCCAGCCAGGAATAGCTTCTATGTTCATTTTTTGGTTAGGGATTCTAGGATTACATAAGTAGTGTAAATCTGATCTCCAAATCCAAAAGAGGGCAGGCCTATAGTTAACATGCCTCAGAGAGGCGTCCCCGATTCCCCAATCCATGCCAAGTCAGATCAGTTTCCTTGTCTCTACCTTTGCCAGTAGGTCTATTTCTTCTGGTCTGTCTCAGTAGAGGTTTAAATCCTTGAGTCCCAGCTGTATGTGGGGGTCTCAGTTCTACCTTCCTGCTTCACGTAGGCTCAAAACTTTATCCCTTGTCCCTGTGGCCATTAAAGCCTAAATCCCCAGGTTATCCAGCCCAGCAAAGCAGCATAACTCAATAAAATGGGCACCGCTTACTAGATGCAAGGCTGAAAAACACACTGCTTCCATCTGTACGGAGTGTAAATTGTCATGTAAGAAAACACTTGCTGTCTTTAGGAATTAAAGAGAGATGCATTTGGTAAGAGAAATATATGTTTGACATATGTTTGAGACACACATGCTCATTGATAAAATTCTCCAGTCTCTCAGGATTGGCCCTACTTGGCAATTTGTAAAAAGAATCATAAAACTGGCTGAGTCTATGAGGGGTAACTTCACTTTAGGGGGTGGGCCCTTAGGAAACACTCAAGTCAGAAATGGCCCAAGGGCTGGCCCAAGGGCTGGCCCGTGGCTCACTTGGGAGAGTGTGGTGCTGATAACACCAAGGCCAAGGGTTCGGATTCCTATGTAGGGATGGCTGGTTAGCTCACTTGGGAGAGCGTGGTGCTGACAACACCAAGTCAAGGGTTAAGATCCCCTTACTGGTCATCTTTAAAAAAAAAAAAGAAAGAAAGAAAGAAATGACCCAAAGCAGTGCCACTTGGAAGGTGGAAGCCAGAGAACTACTCAAGAGCTCAAGAGAGGAGAAGGGGTGCAGCTCCCCAGGAGTGTGGGCTCCAAGCAGGCACCTGAGCTGCCTGAGTGATCCACTTACAAACATGTTGAGCTGGGGAGAAGGACCCATACCATGGGTGCTGGGCCCCTGTGGAGGCATAGAGCATTGTGAGCAGATTCAAAGGTTTGGCTCCAGAGCCCCAGTTTCCAAATCTGTAAAATGGGAATGAAATTTGCACTTAATTTTAGCCCTGGGCCTGGTCTGTGGTAAGCTGTCATGACCACATGCATGACACAAACAGAACTCTGCCCTTGTTGCAACTGGACACGGATATTTTGGCAGATATTATGGGTGGAGAGAAGCATACACATGGCTGCAGGGGGCCCATGGGCCCCAGTGTCTGAGGCAGAAGAGGGATGTGTGATGCCAGGGAGCCCAGTGTCCAGGGGAGGCACTTCCAGCTTGGGAGGGAGAACCAGGTGGAGGAAGTTGATTTGGCCCAGATCTGCACTCAGACACCTGGTTTGCAGCAGCTCACTTCTCCCTGGCTCTAGCAGCACAGCCTGTCACAACCACGGTCGCCTTCATGCCTCTGGGGACACCCTGGCCACTTCCCCTAGAAGTCTTAGTCTCAGTATGGATAAACTCTGCTATGATCTGAATGTTTGTGTTCCCCCAAAATTCACATGCTGAGATCCTAACCTCCCTTGTGATGGTTTTAAAAGGTGGGGCCTTTTGGAGGTGATTAGGTCATGAGGGTAGAGTCCTCATGAATAGGATTCATGCCCTTATAAAAGAGACCCCAGACCCTTTCCCCCTCCACCATGTGAGGTTACAGGGAAAAGACAGCCATCTAGAACAAAGACCCTCACCAGACCCCGAATCTGCCAGCACCTGATCTTGATCTTCCCGGCCTCCTGAACAATACATTTCTGTTGCTTATAAGCCACCTCATCTATAGTACTTTGCTATGGCAGCCTGAATAGACTAAGACATATCCCATTTCTCCTCAGGTCAGCCAGACAAGATTAGACTCTTCCCCAGAAGAATGTTCCTAAGAAACAAGAGAGAAAACAAAACTAAGAGATAAAAATTCAGCCACATGGAAACAGGAGGGCTTCCAAGGCCTACAGTCCTTATTCTGATATGAATCTGCCCCCAAACCGGACCAGCAGCCTCCCAAAGCCTCCTCCTCATCTCCACCCATTCACCTTGGCAAGAAGCTCTCCTCTCCAGAACTTGAGTCTTCCTTCAGCCCTTGGCCTCCCACAGAGATAACAAAACCTGCCAGGTAGAGTTCTTGCAAGGATTAGATATTATGGTTGGTGGTGCTGACTGCGACGAATGTAAGCCCGGGGAGAGTAGGCCTTCATTTTGTTCTCTGCCCCACCTCCTGTGTCTGGCCCATGGTGAATGCTCATGACATTTGTTGAATGGATCATAAATGTTACTGTGAGCTTCAGCATGCATATACAAGGAAGGACCCACAAGAACCTAGCATCAGTGACTGTCTTTGGACAGATGAAAATGGAGACCTAGGGAATGGGCTATGCAGAGAAAGCTACTTTTCATTGTAAAGCTATCTGTATTTTTTTTAAAAAATTTTTACCATGTGTATATATTACCAAATTGAAATTAAAAATGCAATACCACTTACATTAGCACTAAAAAACTGAAATACTTAGGTATAAATCTAACAAAATATGTACAAGATTTATATGAGGAAAACTATACAACTCGGATGAAAGAAAGCAAGTAAGATCTAAATAAACGGAGGGGTATTCCCATGTTCATGGCTAGGAAGACTCAATATTTTAAGATGCTTGTTCTCCACAACTTTTTCTACAGAGTCAATGCAATCCAAATCAAATTCTCAGAAAATTATTTTATGGATATCTACACACTAATTCTAAAGTTTGTGTGGAGAAGCAAAAGACCCAAAAGAGCCAACACAGTACTACAGAAGAACAAGTTGGAGGACTGACACTACCGACTTCAGGACTTACTATAAAGCAACAGCAATCAAGACTGGGTGGTATGGGCAGAAGAATAGACAAACAGACCGATAGAGCAATAGGGAGCCCAGAAATGGACCCACACAAATATAGCTAACTGATTCCTTGACAAAGTAGCAAAGGCAATACAATGGAGAGAGGATGGACTTTTCAACAAACAGTGCTGGAACAACTGGACGTCCATATGCAAAAAAATGAATGCAGACCTTAGACTTTTCACAAAAATTAATTCAAAATGAATCTGAGACCTAAACATATCATGCAAAACTATAAAACTTCTAGAAGATAACACAGGAGAAAATCTAGGTGACCCTGGGTTTGGTGAAAAGTTTTTAGATTCACCAAAAGCATGATCCATGATAGAAAAAAACTGATGTTAGACTATACTAAAATTTAAAACTTCTGCTCTGAAAAAGACACTGTTAAGATAATGAAGAGAAAATATTTGCAAAAGACATATCTAACAGAGAATTCTTAAAACAACAATAAGAAAAAACAACCCAGTTTAAAATTTGGATAACAGATCTGGATAGACACTTCACCAAAAACAATGGGAGACAGCAAATAAGCACATGAAAAAGATGCTCAATATCATACATCGTTAGGGAATTGCAAATTAAAACAATGAGATACCACTACACATCTACTAGCAAGGCTAAAATTTAAAACAAAAAACTGACAATACTAAATTCTGGCAAGAATACAGAGCAACAAGAACTCTCCTCATTCATTGCTGGTAAGAATGCAAAATAGTATAGCCACTTTGGAAAAGTCTGACAGTTTCTTACAATACTAAACATAGTCTTACCATAAAATCCAGTAATCTCACTCCTTAGAAACATGTCGTTATATATTTGTCAAAACCTATGGAACGTGAAACATCGAAAGTGAACCCTAATATAAACTATGGGCTTTAAATTATTTAGTTAATACTATGTATCAATATCAGTCCATAAACTGTAATAAATGTATGGCACCAATGCAAGATGTTAGTAATAAGGGAAGCTGTGTGCCCAGGGTGGGGCAGTTAATTGGAACTCTGTACAATCTGGTCAATTTTTCTGTACATGTAAAACTATACTAAAAATGTCTAAGGATTTTTTTTTAAAGCTTTAAAAAGTATTTTAAAAATTAATTATTCAGCAAATATTGTGGATTATGGGCTTGCAGGCAGATGGTCCAGGGTTCAAGTTCCAGGTCTGCCTATCTACACCTGAACCAGCCTCGGCTTCCTCATTTGCAATTAACAGCCACACCTTACAGGGTTGGGTTAAGGGTTCCAGAACTCTGTTATTGCAGTGTGAAAGTCAACAATTATGTGCCCACGTGATTTCCAGGGACAGAGAGAGAAATGGCCTTCTGTTATAAGTCAGGAGGTGGTAGGGGGTGGACTGGGGGCGAGCGGGCCCAGGACGCACCCTCTCCAGAGATGTCACCCAGCTAACATTTCCTGTCTGTGGGAAGACACTGGAAAGCACCTGGCCCAGTCCCAGCCTCAGCTGGTCCAGCTGGTCTGCTGGCCTTTGTGCTTCATCAGCTGTCCTGGGGCCTGGGACAGCCCCTCTAAGGAGGCACAGGGAAGGGCTTCAGAGCCCATGACCCACTCAGGGCAGGCAGGAAGGGGCCTGGAGCAAGGGGGTCCAGAAGGACCACCACGCTGCCCCGTGTTCCCCACCCCACTGTGGGAACTCAGGGGAACCTCTAAGCAGCTTCTTCACCCATAAAATAGCACTACACAGGCCCCCACTCAGGGTGGTGGCAAGGGCACAGGAGGCAGTGGAGAGAAAACTTGTATGTACATTGTTCCACCAAGCAGCGAGGGGCACGGATATTACTGCCCTTGGACCCAATACCCAATGCAGAGCCTCAAAGGCCAGAGCAGGCAGAGGAAGACATCTGGGCTCCTGAGTGCAACTTCTCCTCTCCAAGCCTCAGTTTCCTCATCTGCAATATGGGAATCACAGCAGCACTTCCCCTGCTGGGCTCGGTGTGAATGAGATGAGACAGCGCCTATTCAGGGCTCAGCACCCTGCCTGGCACAGGGGCAAATGGTAGCTCCCCTGTGCCTCCATGTGTGCCGACACCACCGAGCTAACCGGGCCATTCTGGATAAACCACTTCCCTGCCAGGGCTCCCCCAGCTGCAGCTATAAACGTGGTAGTCATCCTGCCTCTGACCTGAGGACAGAGGCCACCATATCACCATCATTGGGGATGACATTTATTGCCTTCAGGTGCTACAAGTTGCAAAAAAAGACAAAATTCACTCAACAGTGATGGGAAAGACTGATCCCTGGAGGGGAGTTGGCCAGGAGGCTCCAGTTTAATGGAAGGGAAAGAGGAGCGTTGAGTGACACGGGGCCTGACTGCCACTCATGGTTGTTGCTGTCTGCACAGCATTGTCCTCAGACCCTGAAGACACTGGCAGGCTTGGCTGGCTCCACAGAGAAGCCAGTGCCGAGGGTGGGAAGCCAGCCAGGGAGAGGAGGCGGCAGCATTAAACCTATGCCTTTGACAGCATCAGAGCCCCGGGAACTGTCTGCCAGGGGCCGGGTGGCAGGGAGCAGTCAGCTTCAGGGAGATGGGTTTGGGAGCCTTCCACCCAGCACAGAGGGCTCAAGCCAGACGGCCTGGGCTCGAATCCCAGCCCCACTACCCACTGACTAACCTTGGGCAGGTGACCTAACCCCTGGGCCCTGGTTCCCAGGTGTTAACAGCACCCACCGCACAGACTTGTGGTAAGGATTCAAGATCAAGCCTGTTCAGCATCTAACACAGCCCCTGTAAATGGCAGCGGCTGTTAATATTATTTCTGGAGGGAGGGTTGGGGCAAGCCTTGCCACCTGTCTGCACCCTCCCTCTGACCTGGGTCCCACCTTTACCTGCACCTGTTATATATCACTTTTCCTGGACTGGATCACACCGGAGAGGTGCAAAGCCGCAGAGACCCCTGGCTCCATCCCATCTCACGCAGGAGTCTCTTCTGCAGCTGGCCCAGCCTCCCCTTACCTGCCTCCTCTACCAGGGAGCTCACCACTCCATAAGGCAGCCCACTCCACATTCAGACAGCTGTGATCACAAGTTTTCTAGGCTGAGCTGAAATCTCCCTGCAAACTGCCTCTTAGTGGAAGCGACTTTTCTGCCAGGGACTTTCCGATGTCTGGAATTCACCCATCCCACAAACACTAGGAATCCCCCGAGCAGGGCCCCAGACACTGCTCTAGGAAGTCTTCCCTGAGCCCCAGCCCTCACACCCCTAGCAGCTCCTGCAGAATGGAGCAATTCCCTCCACGAGACGGACGCCCCCTCCAGCACCGGGGTCTGTTGCCATCTCCCCAGCAACACCTCCTTGGAGGCAGAAAGCCTTGGATTTTCACAGACCTGAGGCTAATAATAGCAGTTCACATGCCTCACTCAATCCTCACAGAATCTCTGCTGTGATCCTGGGAGGGACCTGCTATTTTTCCCCCAATTTTTTTATTATGGTAAAAAAACACATAACAAAATTTACCACCTTAACCATTTTTTAGTGTACAGTTCAGTGGTATTAAGTGCATTCATATTGTTGTGTTAGCATCACCACCACCATCTCCAGAACTTTTGCCCCTTGCAAAACCGAAACATTATCCGCATTTCCTCCTCCCCCAGCCCCTGGCAATCACCAGTCTACTTTCGGTTTCTATGATTTGACCACTCTATTAACTGCTTCGTGTAAGTAGAATCATACAGTATTTGTCTTTTTGTGACTGGCTTATTTCACTTGGCATAATGTCAAGGCTCATCCGTGTTGTAGCATGTGTCAGAATCGCCTTCCTGTTTAAGGCAGAATTAAATTCCATTCTATGGAGATACTGCATTCTGCCTATTTGCATCATCTGTCAACAATGGGTTGCTTCCAGCTCTTTGCTATTGTGAACATTGCTGCTAAGAATAGGAGTGTACAATGTCTCTTCAAGACTCTGCTTTTAATTGTTTTCAGTATATACCCAGAGATGGAATTGCTGGATCATATGGTAATTGTATTTTTAATTTTTTGAGGAACCACTTAACTGTTTTCCACAATGGCTGTACCAATCTACATTCCTGTCAATAACACAGATTCCAGTGTCTCCACATGCTCACCAACACTCATTGTTTTCTGTTTTTCTGGTGGTAGCCATCCTGATGGGTGAGAGAGCTGGTATAGGAGATACTACTTTATCCCAATCTTACATCTAAGCAAAATGAGACTGGAGAGGCACGGTGACTTGCCCGAGGTCCCACAGGCAGCAGGTGACAGAGTTGGGATTCAAGCTCCAGGCTGTCCGTGACCATCCGGTCTCAACAGCCCCTGCCCCAGCAAATCCTTGCTGTCCAGCTGGTCAGCACCCACCTTGGGGCTCCAATATTGTCTGATCTCCACCCAGGGCCTGGCCAGGGAAGAGGTGGTGACCTCAAAGAAGACCACCCCTGGGAGTTGCAAGACTAACGCCAGCCCCTGGATTCTCCTGACCTAGGTGACCCTGACATTAGCACTTTGAGATGGAAAGGGGCCGCAGGCTGGCTCAACAGCCACCAGATGGACTGGTGACCTTTTGGATTACCTCACAGGAGAGCAGGGGCAGCGTGCAGATTCCCAAATCGGGTGGAGTTAGGCTGGGCCCATGAGGCAGCCCCAGGCACATCTCATCCCAGGCGACATCCAACACCGCCACCTCCAACCTGCATGACCATAGGCAAGCTAGGGGACCTTCCTGGGTCTGAATTTCTTCACCTGTAAAGTGGGGGACACTAAGTTGAACCTTGCAAGGAGCTGTGAGCATTAAGTGAGCACCAGACATGCCGTCGGTGCTGGAGGGTGGGCACCCTGCAGTGCCCACCATTTCTGCCTTCTCCTTCACTGCCCATCCTTCAAGTGCCACTCTACCCCTTGCCACTGGAGGGGCTGGCAGAAGCTCAGGCTTAAGGGTTTAACCTCCCAAGTGACTCCTTTGAGGAGTAACACATTTGGATGTATTAGTTCTATTCTATTTCTTTAAGAAACAAGAAAACAAAATGATAATACCTTCGGATAAACAAATATGGACACAAAGATGTTTACCACATGATGGGATGCTCTATAGCCACTAAAAAGGGTGATGGAGATCTACGTTCACTGGCATTTCCACAACAATGTTGAGTGGGAGAAAAAGACAAATCTTAACAAGTCATGTATGGACAATCCTATAGAACATAGAGCTGCATGTGTTTATACATGCAGACCCTCACCACTCCGAGTATGGTTTCCTGATCAGGAGCTGTAGCAAGAATCACCTAAGAAATTGCTAGTAAAATAGAATCTGGGGCCCCACCGCAGGCCTTCGGAATCAGAATCTGCATCTTAACAAACTGTCCAAGCAATTCACAGCTTACAGTTGAGGAGGTGAAGTAAGCCATTGTCTGGAGAGTTACCCAGTAAAATGTTATTAGGGGTTGGGTACCTCTGGGGGGTAGGATAGGGATTTTCTTTTCTTCTTGCGTTTTTCTAAATTGTTGGTATTTTTTTAATAATAAATATATATCATAAAAACAATAAACTATTAAAATGCTTGCAAAGACATAAGACCCAAAACTATAAAACTCCTAGAAGAAAGCTTCATGACATGGAACTTGGCAATTATTTCCTGGATGTGACACTAAAAACATAAGTAACAAAAGCAAAAATAGATAAATGGGACTACATCAAAATTAAAAACTTTGTGCATCCAAGACACAATCAACAGAATGAAACAGCAAGCTACAGATGGGAGAAAATATTTGCAATTCATATATCTGATAAGGGGTTCATATCCAGAATACATAAAAAACTCCTACAACTCAATACCAAAAAATTAAATAACCCAATGAAAAAATGGGCAAAGGACTTGAATAGACATTTCATCAAAGACAATACACAAATGAGCAACAAGCACATATGAAAAGATTATTAGTCATTAGAGAAACATAAATCAAAACCACAACGAGATACCACCTCACACCCATTAGGATGGCTGTAACAGCCACCACAACCATCAGAAAATAACAAGTGTTGGCGAGAGTGGGGAGAAACTGGAACTCTTGTAACTGCTGGTGGGAATGTAAAACGGGGCAGCTGCTGCAGAAAACAGTCTGGCAGTTTTGCATTAAAGGAATTATCATATGATCCAACAATTTCACTTCTCAGTATATGATGAAAAGAATTGAAAGCAGGAACTCAAAAGGATATTGGCACACCCATGTTCATAGAAGCATTATTCACAATAGCCAAGAGGTGGAAGCAACCCAAGTGTCTGTCGATGGATGAATGAATAAACAAGATAGATAAGCATACACACAGATATACAGCAGAATATTATTCAGTCTTAAAAAGGAAAGGGGCCGAGCCCGTGGCGCACTCGGTAGAGTGCTGCGCTGGGAGCGCGGCGACGCTCCCGCCGCGGGTTCGGATCCTATATAAGGATGACCAGTGCACTCACTGGCTGAGTGCCGGTCACGAAAAAACGAAAAAAAAAAAAAAGGAAGGAAATTCTGTCACATGCTACAACACGGATGAACCTTGAAGACATTCTACTAAGTGAAATAAGCCAGTCACGAAAACACCATGTGATTCCACTTCCATGAGGAATTGAGAGTGGTGAAATTCACAGACGAGAAAGCAGAAAGGTGGTTACCAGGGGCTGGGGAGGAGGAGCGGGGAGCAGTTCACTGGGTATAGAATTTCAGTTTTGCGAGATGAGGAAAGTTCCGGGGATCTGTTGCACACCAATGTGGATATACATAAGACTACTAAATTGTACACTTAAAAATGACTAAGATGGTTAAAAAAAAAAGCTTGCAAAGAGATTTTAATGACATGAGAAAGTGGGAAGACAGGAAGCAGGAAACTTCTGGCTCTTGGGAAAGAGGGAAGGACTGGGTGGCTTGGGAGAAGGGAGTGTCATGAAGACACGTGGGTGACAAAGCTGAAGAAGTAAGGGCTGGGACTTGCTGGTAGAGTCCTGGGCCAGAGTGTGGACTTTCTTATTCTGTGACAGGCAGTGGGCACTGTGGAAAGCTTTGGAGCAGGGGCCTGACTTTTCCAGATAGCTGCCAAATAGTTCACATGTCTTTCAAACTCACCACCTTGACCTGAGCCCTCCTAACTGCAACCAAGTCTCAACCCAGCCACATTCCCTGACCTGGAGAGGGCCCCAAGTGGGGAACCTGGCTGGTTCCCCAGGGGTGGCCAGTGGGCCCTCCCTGGCTGGGATGCACAGACTGGGCTGTCCCTGTAGCCCCTGGTCCCCAAGCTGACTGCAGTCCAGTTCCCAGGGGACACCACTTCTCATTTGTGGAACATGGCTCTCACACACAAGCATGAGCCACAGCGGAGCCTAGAACCCCCCCTTCTCCCCCGCTGCCCAGATTGTCCCAGGTCTGGAGGCCACAGTTCTCAGAACACTATCAGTCTTTCTTGGGCTCAAAGGACAGACTGCTCATTTCAGGGAAAATGTCTCTTCTTCCCAAGGCTGATTCTGGGAAGGCCACAGGGCAATATTGCCTCAGGGTAGGAAGGGGGGCCTCCAGAGACATTCTACAGACACCCAGAAGGAAAGAGCTGTAACAAGTCTAACTGCCCTAAACCCTCACCTGAGGCAGGAGGAGAAATCTACATGATCTGGTGGCTGGACTGGGAGCAGACCCCAGAACCCAGGGCTCCAACTCCCAGGCTAGGCTTCCGTGCACCAGGCCTATCCTGGGAGTCCCACTCTCTGCAGATCTTTATTTTGAGTACTCTGAGATGGGATGGAAGGCTAGGCCTACAACACCACCCCCAACTCCCAAAGCTGCCAGAACAGGCATCTCAAAACCTACTTAAATCTCCATGTTATTGAGATCAAGCCTGAATTCTCACTTGACTCCTGTCCTCTCGTTTCCCTACACGCAGCCCTGCAGCCTTCCTGAACGCCTCACCCTTCCTTCTTCCTTCCAATATCCGCTTAATAGATTGTTCTTCATTCTTAGGCCCGGAGCCATTTCCTGAGCACTCAGGCCAACTTGGTCACTGTCCCCTCTGCCACCACTATACAGAGTATATGCCTATTTCAAGAGCAGGGGGACTGTCTATGCACCTCTCTCCCTGGTTTCCAGCACCACGGCCGGCCAACCCAATAGATGTTAGTTGATCTAAAAGATGAACACATGAGTTTTCTGCCTGTTTTTTTTATGGTTAATTCTGTTACCTTCCCAAAGGCTCTGGACCATAGCCTGAACCTCTCACAGTAATAAGCCCCTAAATGCCAGATGCTTTACCTGTGTTATTCATGTTATTCTATGGCACGGGTATAACATTTCCATTTTACAAATGAGAAAACAGGCTCAAAGAGGTTCAGTGACTGCCTACAGGTGGGAAGTGGTTTGCCCAGGATTGGAATCCAGCCTGGGTTCCTCCTGCTGTGCCACGTCCGTCCATAGCAGGGGGAGTGGAAGGTGTGTTCACAGACATCCCAGGAACTCTCCACTCTGTCCAGGGATCCCTTAAACCTACACTTTAGGGAAGGTGGCTGAGAGATGGGCAGGGGGGCATCCAGATCTGAAAGCAAGGGACAGTTGAGAGCCTGGGGGACCTCCAGAAGGAGGCCTGACGCTGCTGCCTGGCACCCCAGCCTCAAGACAGATAGGGGCCTAACCAAAAAATCCTGTAGCAGGTGATGATGCCTTTCACCTCAGTGACAATAGGTCCAGGTAAGAGGAGGCTCAGGAGTCAAGAAGATGCCCTTGACCTTCTCAATTCTGCCCAGCTTGTAAAATGGCCCAGAGAGCCCCAGGCTTGGACAATCTCTACAGGGGTGCTCATTAAGCACCAGACATTGTGCTGGGTGCTTTACAAACACTGTCTCTGTCTTCCAACATCCTTAAGAAGTTTTAGGTATATACACACAATGGAATACTACTCAGCCACAAAAAAAGAACGAAATTCTGCCATTCGCAGCAACATGGATGAACTTGGAGAAAATTATGTTAAGTGAAATAAGCCAGGCACAGAAACAAAAATACCAACTGTCCTCATTCATAAGTGGGAGCTAATAAGTAAATAAATAAATAAGAAAGAAAGAAAAAACAATCACACTAATATGCTGAACTTTCAAAAGGAGAGAACAGAACTGTGGCTACTAGAGGTGGGAACGGGGGATGGTTAGTGAGAGACTGGTTAAGGATCACAAAGAATGATTATGTTTTGTAAAGATAAATTTACTAATTATCCTGATTTGATCATCATGTATTTTACACAGGTATTGATATCCAACTCTGTACCCCATAAATATGTATAATCAATTATTTCAATTTAAAAAAAAAAAAAAAGGCCAAGCTCTTACGCATATGCTAGACTGCCTCCATCTCCCTTCCTGAAAAATCCCAGAGAACATAAGCCCCCCGCGCACCCCATCGCCAGTACACGGATCCAAATCCTTGACTTTGGTATTATAACACCACCCTTTAACCAACTGAGCTAACCTGCCAGCCCATCTCTTAATTCTTATGAGTGAGATGTCCCCATGTGTTAATAAGCTGAGCTACAAAAAAGTTCCTGCCCGTTGCCCCAAATATTCATTCTGGATGAAGGATAAACCTCAAAGGGTGGGGGGAGAACTAGATCAAAAAAGGGGCTGGCCGGTTAGCTCAGTCAGCTAGAGCGCAGTGCTACAACACCAAGGTCAAGGGTTCGATCCCCATACTGGCCAGCTGCCAAAAAAAAAAAGTTACTTCCACAGAGTTTTCCACAAAAGTTGAATTACTGATTGCGAAACACCTGGTAGCAATCCCACTTCACAATCAAGGGACAAAGGCTGCACATCCTGGGATGAGTTTGTTAACATGACAAATACCAGGTGGACCTTAAAAATGACAGAGTTGGTTGGTTCATGTGCATTTAAAATACATAAAAAAGTGTAAAAGCAGAACACTTCATTTTAATTTTAGAAATACTATCTAAATGAGAAAAGCTTACCTATGCCATATTATTTTTTTCCTTTCAAGAATTTAAAATCATTAATTTGTAATTAGGTAATTTATGCAAGTGATAAATCATGCACATGGTACATTAAAGTCTAAAGACCTAAGGCAATATACAGTGGAGCAGGCCCCAGTAACCCATGACAACCATTAAATAATGTGGGTTTGTCAACTGACAACACAGAAGAGAATGCAGAGAGAAGTAATTTGTTTTATGGTTACATGGATCTGCTTTTTCCTGCAAGACTGATGAAGGCAAAGATAAAAAATAAAACCCAGAGCAGACCATTCACACTGTTTCTCTGAGACATACTTCAGAGTCTTGGCTGGGACTGTCATTGTCAAGTCTAGCTCAAGTCCCTCTTGCTGCGACTGAAGAAGCAGTGAAATCGGTGTGGGGAAGCCAAGCCATCCAAGGCAGAGGAAAGCAAGCCACGTGAAAGACAACCACTTTCTTACCTGTTCACAAGCCAGGATGTGGTCCTTGAGGTGTAGCCAGAGGCTTTAAGGGGCTCCAGGGCCTGGAGCAGGTGGTTAGGCGCCGTGAGCTGAGGATGCCAGGTGGGAGAGGCTGCAGCTGCACCCAGCCCACAATCCAGGCTTTCCGTCTGATGAGCAGGGCAGGGAAGGCAGGCCACAGCAGCTCCGAGTCAGGAGCTGCAGCCAGCAAGGGCGGGGTGGGGCCACGTGGCCCAGCCGCCTTGGAGCGTGGAGTAGGAGGGAGCCTCAAGCCCAGAGGATCAATCAGGGAACTGTTCTGACCGGAGGCGCCGGGCAAGTTATGGTGAGAGTCCCAGAACCCAAACCCTGGCTCCCGTGAAGGTTAGGCTGTTTTAAGGGGCTACTTCAACTCCCCAGAACCCACTGACCCTGACAAAAACCTTTTCTCACAAAACTTAATAAAACTGGGTGATGGTGTAGTGACTGAGTGTGTGTGTGTGTAAAGTGGGGAGACATTAGATGGAGAAAGGCCTTCTGATACACGTCATCACTGTTGAGGACCAATAGTTACAGATGGGAACACGTGCTCAGAGAGGTGAAGATCTTACCGAAGATTACACTGTGTGTTACTGAGTCTAACCCCAAAGCATGGGCTTTTCCCACAGGACTCAGGCCGTCGTGGTGTAACACACGGCTTCTGACACAGCACTTGTGGGAGTTCCTAGAGGCAGCAGAATAGAGTCCTTTTCCCTCAGCTCCATTTCCAAAGACACGGCCACTTTCCCTTTACCTGAGTCTGTGACTGAGCTGAGAAATCCACCCCGCAGAGCTCTGTGGCACCCACAGGGGCAGCCCCACAATCTCTTCCGAGGAGTTTTCATAGCAAGCTCCTCTAGACTACACTTAAGAGTAGGGATGGGCTGACCCCCAAAGGATCCTTCAGTTTGTGCACATTACATTGGGGGGGTGGGGTAGGGGGCAGGGAAGGGCTGTATTCAAAGCATCAAACTACCCAGGAGAGTTTGCCATGTTTCCCCAAATGTGAGCAGAATTCTTTATTAAGGGACCCCTTATGAACTTCTAGGATTCCACGGCATCTCGTTTGGGAAGTGTAGGCCTACACAAGATAGCACGCCTTGTTCTGAATGTCAGCGCCTGGCACAAGTAGTTTTTCAAGAAATGCTTTCTTAATTGCATGGACAAAACTGAATCCTGCTTTGGCCCTGAACTTGTAGCAGGACAATAATGCCCACACTGGAATGACCCTGGCTAATTCCCCACCCCCGTCCCAAGACAGTGGCTACATTGGCCACGGCTGCTGCCAGGCCCCGCTATAGAGCTCTGCCAAGGCGTTGATTCATATCAGTTGGGCAGCTCGTGGGAGGGTAGAGGGTGGAGGTGATGGGGCACAGCCACAGGACCTTGCTGGGGCCTCACAGAAGACTAAGCCTGAACAAACCCCACTGTGCCCTCTCTGGGGCCTCTTGGCTTAGAATGATGCCCTTTTCTTTCAAAACATCATCGCATACAGGACAGCAGGTCTCCCAGGGCTTCTGGGGCCAGAGATCCAGTTCAGCAGTCATGCCGCCTCAGGCTCCCAGACACTCAGTGAATGCACGTTTCTGCTAGCAGGACCCCAGTCAGTCTTAACTCCATTTTATATACAGGAAACCGAGATTGTGCTTAGAGGTTAGTGAACCCAGGTCATCTGACTCTGTGTCCAGTGCTCTTCTCATGGGCTTCACTCCCACTTGGCATCTGGCAGATGGAATCTTGATTCTGTGGCCAAGTTGCCTGAGTTCTCCAGTTACAGCATCAGCTCCTTAAAGACAAAAGATTCCCCAATGTCTTCATAACAGCATAAGGCCCTAATAACTCATAGTGAATATTAATACTTCTCTTGACTATCCTGTCATTAGCTTATACACACATATTCATGGCCCCAAATTATTAACTCATGAAAACTCTCCCTAAATGACCTAATCAAAAGCAACTGTCCTTTCATTTTTTGTTTAGAGTCAGAGAAGTGGGTGAGTTCTGCTGGGCAGGCCTATGGGTTAAAAACTTGAGGACCAGGCTCTGAAAAGCAGTTGGAGGTGGGGAACTGAGGTGGGCTGGCCTATGGGATTATAAAACTTGACTGGGTACTGACAGAGCTACTAAATATGGGGTGGGGTGGAGTGACACTGAAACTGAACAGGGCCCTTCGGCTACAGTAGTCCCCTCTTACCCAGTTTTGCCTTCCATAGTTTCCGAACGAGGTCCAAAAATAGTAAATGGAAAATTCCAGAAATAAACAAGTCATAAGTTTTCAGTATTCATGAAATCTTTCAAATCATCCCTTGGTCTAGCTATCCACACTGTATGTGCTATCACCCATTAGTCACTTAGTAGGCCTCTCAGATATCAGATCGTCCATAGAGGGATTGCAGTGCTTGTGTTCAAGTCACCCTTATTTTACTTACTAGTGGCCCTAAAGACCAAGAGTAATGATGCTGGCAATTCAGGTATGCCAAAGAGAAGCTATAAAATGCTCACTGTAAGTGAAAAGTGAAAGTTCTCAACCTAATGAGGAAAGAAAACAAAATCCTATGTCGAGGTTGCTAAGATCTAAGCTGTATAGTGCTCACTTAAGTGAAAAGGTGAAAGTTCTCAACTTAGTGAGGAAAGAAAAAATATCCTATGCTAAGGTTGCTGAAATCTAGGTGAAAACCAATCTTCTATCCGTGAAGTTGTGAAGAAGACAAAAATCTGTGCTAGTTTTGCAGTCACACCTCAAACTGCCAAAAGTTGCCACGATGCATATAAGTGCTTAGTTAAAATGGAAGAGGCATTAAATTTGTGGGTGGAAGACATGAACAGAAACGAGTTCTGATTGACAGCCACCGGGTTCGGTACTATCCTGTTTCAGGCATCCACTGGGGGTCTTGGAAGGCGTCCCTCCTAAGGGGGGGACTCCTGTACTTCCAGAGGACTTGGGCTCTCCCAGCCCATTTTCCAAAACTAGAATTTCCAAACTTAATTTTCTTTGATGTCTTTGATAACATTATTTTTTTTTTGCTTCATTTTGAACAAGCAGCAATGGTTCTCTCATTTCCCATCACAGCTAGTCATTTCCAGTCTGATCATTAACACCAGACTGTGAAATACAGATGCCCAGACATCACCAACGAGATTCTTGAGAGTAGTTGGGACAGAAACCAGGAACTTATTCCAACACACACAGATGATTCTGATGTCCAGCTGGGGTTAAGAACCACTACTACAGGTTTCCTACCCTTGGCTGCCCACCCCCCACCTCTTCATTTTTGACTTGACATACAGCCTGATTTTTCCTAAAAGTCCCAAGCCTGTGTCTGCTTTATCTGAGAAATTCAGAGACATGGGCCTTCGGCTCCTCTGAAACTTGTTTCCAGGCTCTCAGGCAGACTCACCTCACCACCAACCTCAGAGGGACAGAGACTGCCAGGTTATCAAAACTCTCCCCCAACTTCTGGGTACAGAGCAGACCTGGGAGGAGGTGGCTCATGGTAGTTGCTCAGTAAATATTGTGGAATAAATGAGTTTAGCAGCCTCTTCTAGAGTTGAGTGTCTTGTGATGCTGGCTTTCAAAGCTTCTGAAGAAACAGCTCTTGGTTGTGCTACTTGAGACTGGTGAAGGGTTCTTCTGACTGCTGTGTAGTCTATTCCTGCTGATTTCAGTTCACCCAGACTTCACACCAGCACAGCATCTGATAAGATCCCCAAATGTAAACCAGACATGACCAAGCAGGTATTTAGAGTCCCTCCCACGTGCCCCAGAGTGAGCCATCTGTTCCTCCCACATTGTTACGTTTTTGGACAAGGTTTGATTTCAGCAGCAGAGATGTTTCTTCTGAGAAACATCTGGATACAGCCTGTGGAAATTAGTTTAAGTGTATAATGAACTCAAAATATTCACATACAATTTTCCATATGCAAATAAGCAAATGGATGACGCAAGCAAACACATGTCATTTCTATTTTGGATAGAAAATGGAATTTTAAAAAATTGGAAAGCCTGGTTGATCCCATCGGCAGAATGCCTCAACATTTCTCGCTTCCCTTTAATGAGCTCAAGAAAGGCTTTAGCCACAGGAGCACAGTGCACTCTGGAGACCAGCATCCTCCCTGTGAGCCAGCAAACCCTGAAGAGACTTTCCCAGCCCCACCAGCTGTCTTACTAGCAATACATTTACACAAACGAAGGAAAGCAACATTCCATCCACAGTCCAAATGAACCCCCCTCCCCCCAAGGAATGCTATCCTTGGCAAGAGATCTTCCAAAGGAAACAACATCTGCAGAAACTCTGCCTGTAAGGTCAGGGGAAAGCTGAGGCAGCTGAAACTTTTCAGTCCTTTCTTAGATCCAAGTTGCAGGGACTTAAGAGGAGGCAGGATGGGAGCAAACCTAATAACCAAGGGCAAATGCCTTAATGTTGATATGATCGTTTCCAAGTCCCATAGCAGCCTCTGATGTGTTTTGCAAGGCTGGAGACCATTCCCTGTATACCTGGTTGCTCAGTCAAACCAAAGGAGCCAATTAGGTCCCCTTAACAACCACAAATAGGACTTGTAATTTAGCCTCATCCAATCACTAAATATGAAAAATCTTTTGTAGGCCCTGAGGCAACAGCTATGAACAAGACGAAATTCCTCCTCTCAACATATTTAAGACCAATTCTTTGCACCCGCACTCTAGAAATTCCACTTGCCAGAGCCCCTCTTCTAGCAGAGAACAAGCAAACTGATGGACAGACTTGCAGAGGAAGCTCAGTGATGACAATTCCCAACTCCACAGAGATATAAGTTGTCCTTTCTTACATAACCCCCTACTACTGTAGGTAGAATACGTATTTCAAACTCAAGTTAGCGAAGAGGATAGGGACACGGAGCTACTTCTCAAATACCTACGCTTTTTTCAGACTGATGTCACCATATACAATTTGACAGAATGGATTCAGGGCCATAGGAAAAAATGAGTCCTGAAATTAGGCTTTCCAAATATAATTCAGAAGTACTGTCTACTATGTAAATCTATGAGCTAAGTGAGAAAGAAACATGTTATTTAGGGATTCAATTCCTGGCAAAACCTGGGTCTCTATTATCTAAGTTGTGATAAAGAGATACTTAGTTCTAGGGGACAGTATCAGGAACCCTCGCTGTGTCGAACTGTGGGCTATTCAGAGTCAGAGATTGTGTCTAACCACTCCCAATCCTGATTCTAACCCAGTGCTAGTCACAGAATCTGCTCAACTTAGGTGACTGAGCATGTGCTTTACTTTGTGAAGTACTGAGAAGAGCCGTGAGCTCAGTTCCTCCAGGTTCAAAGTGGCTGAAGGACTGCCTGGAAGATCAGGGCTTCCCACACAGCCAAGCAGGAGGAGGAATCATCGTGGGAGGCTGCAACATTTCTGAAATCGGGTTACTTCCTCCAGCTGACAGGTTCTAAGTGCTCCCTCCTTATACCCCAAAGACCCTCTGGAACCTGCCTAAGATCTGTGCTGCAGAGACAGGCTCCTCCCTCGGTTACCCATGTGCCTTTAAATAGGGCCCACATATACAGATCTTGTTCCCAAGAGCAGGTTAGTACCTGCTTCTTCTATACTTACTGACCCTTCCTAGTAGTCACAGGGCCAAAGATCTTTTCAGGAGCTGTGGAAGTAAAGGGACTACCCAGCTGGAATTCATGCTAAACCCCTCATTCCAAGACCTCAAATAGAAGGAAGCTAGAACAGGCGTAGAGAAACCAGCCACCCTTCCTCAATATCCAGTGGGAAGAGGAGTGGATGTCCACATGGCTATTGAGCCCAAGTTTCATCTGCACAGCAGAAATTACCAGGAGAAGCCAAAGAAACCATCACAGGGCTGGGAGTGGGAGGCCACAGGGTACTAGAAGTCTGAGTAGGTACCTGGAATGAAGGAGTATACTCAGTTTTTCCTGCTCCAACTTGGGCTCAAATACGCCCACCTAAATCCTCATCCCCAGAAAAAGACACATGGACACCAGCCACCTTAAAAACTTAAGTTTGTATTTCTGGTTAGGTTCCAGAGTGGCAGACTCAGGAGTTATACTATATCCAACCTGGTCCCACCTTAGCTTGCCTCCCTCTGTCCTGCAAAGATAACATTATACAAAACTGTATTTACAAGAAAACCAGTTAAAAACTAAGGGTGTGTATAAAAGTATACAAGAGAATCAGAAATACCAATGCAAGGATGGCCTTGAGGAATAGGGAGCATACTGGAACCTGCAGCGATGTATTATGTACAAGGCAAGAAATGTAGCGAACCTTGGTGCCAATTTTAGGGGAAACCAGTCATTCCAGGCGAAGAGCTGAGGGGAAAGAGCTATTGGCTTTAATATTGCAAAGTCTTGATGATCCAGTCACCTTTCTTCTGCCATGTGGCAAAAGCCAGGTGGTGGGGGAAACAAAACACAGAGTCTCTGGCAAGCCCCACAGGCAAAGAAAGGGCTCAAAAGGCATAACGGGTCCGGATATCCTCAAGCTTCTTGGACACCTCAGGTGGGGTTCGATCTAGTTCTTCAGAGACGTTCTTTTGTTTGTTGGGCTCCATAGAGTTGAACTGCTCACAGAGGTCTCCATCAATCACATTCTAAGACATGAAAAAATCAGAGGAAAAAGAAAGTTAGATGCCCAAAGAACATGGCACATGCTAAAGCAGCAGCTGCAGTGAAAATCTTTTATTCTCCCGCAAATATCTGAATCCCATTTGTAGAGCCAGGAACACTATTCTAAGTTATCCTTAACCCAGAGCTCAGATTGGCAAAACTGGGTGAAGCTTTTTCTCTGGCCGTGGTCTGCCCTGAAGGGAGAGGACTAGCCACCTACATCAATCCACTCTCCCTTGCTGCTGCTTCATTTGGCCCTGTATTGAATTTTAAGAGACAGAGGCCCAGAGAAAAGACCAGTTGAATGAGCTGAAGATCCCCCCTTTCAACCCAGATTCCCCCAACCTACCTTAACAGGGAAGTAATAAGAACGAAAGCTGAGGTGGTCCCGCCCACAGAGAGGGGGATGCTCAGACCGCAGGTGCATTTCCACATGCTGAAAAAAGTCATGGTCCTGGTGGAAGAAATAATCTATCACTCAGAAAAAGGTGATTTCAACTACTAGTCTATGGTTTCCAGAAGCCCAACGAATAGACAAGTCATTGATTTTTACTACAAGAACACATAATAAATATATAATCACTGTTTGATAGCTAAAACCCAAAAGAAGACCTCATTTTATTTTCAGTGCAAGAGAGAACGCTATATGTAGAGTAGTTTGTGAGGTCAGATTCCTGATCGCAGGTTACTTGGCTGGAATGACACAAACCAATCTTAGCCAATCCTAGAGTTCATTCCATGAGCAATGAGTGCCCCAGTGGACATCATCCCATCATTCCTAGTCTGTGAAATTCTGGGACTCTGGGCTCAGACAAACCCTGTACCCACATCAGAACAGAATCAAGTCTTAGTACAGTATAAAAACGAATGGCTGGTGGGCGGGGGAATTAGAGGGATCAGGATCTCTATCTCCCCAGGCACTTCTGTCACCTTATAAAATTTCCAGAACACTCCTATTTATAAGTGAGAACAAATGAATTTGCTCTCTTAGGCAGATTCAGCACCAAGAAATAACCATCGGAAGGCCAAGCAGAGTGATGTGGGAACTCTCACCTCGTGGGATGTGAATGGGACAAGGATGCCAATTCCTCCTGACAAGGTGGTGTAGACAAGTGATTCTGAGCCTCCAGGGATCAGCGTGGTCTTCTGTAATGACAGCACTGTCTCCCCAACATGGTAGTTCATGATCACCTCGGCCTGCAGGTTGCAAACAGACTAGTAAACACGTGTACCCTAGGGAGCCTGTTCTGGGTTCCCAAGACACCAAGGAGTGTCCCCAAGGGCACATTTCACCTCTATTAAAATCCAAAAATTACTAAAATCTAAAAATACTATAAAATTAACTCACCATTTACTTAAAACTTAATGCTTCACAAACATGCTGAAGTTAGACAATTTCTAATAATTATAATTTAAAAACCTTTTTGTTAAATTATCAAGTTTGCAATTTAAAAAAATTGGAAACTACTAAAAATCACAAAAAACAACAATCACTAGGCTTGCCCTCTAAAACAGATGTATTTTTTAAAATCCAGAAATGCTCTATTAAAGCAGCACGTGCCTACTGGAGGAGTAAAGCCCAGGACACGCCTCAGAAAAGAGCTGGTTAGAATTAGCACTGGGAATGAACCTGTACAACCATCTTTCTAACAAATTCACTACTCTCCAGATTTTTACGCTGACAGATAAAATGTCTCAGAAAAATTTCTATCTTAGAGTCATAAAAATGACTATAATAGTGAAATAATAGTGACTTGGACACCTTATGACAAACCCAGCATTCACAGCTACAAATTGCCAGCTTAGGGATTTCCAAAAAGAAAGGACCATGCACAGGAGACCACTCAGCATAGTCATGTACTCTGTGCATAATTCACTAAGAACTGACGCTTCAGTGACAGCAATAGGAAAGGTACTAAGCAGCGTCTTTCCCCTGGGCCCTTTCTGCAATCTTACCTTCTGAGAAGCCCCGTTGAGCAAGCCCCGGTCCCACAGGGCTTTGTTGCCTGTGGGATCCTCATCCACTTCGTCATTGGTGTTAGGTGGGAGCCTCACCTACAAGGAAGTAACACAAATCATAGGGCTGGTCCTGCACTTGCTCACCTAAGTCACCAAGCAACATGTTTGCCCCAAGTCAAACAAGTCTAGGGGCACTGCCTAGGCAGAGGCCTGAGCCCAAATCTCCTGCACCTGTTCTGGTGGGCAGGAGCAGTGTCTGAGGAGTAAGAAGCTCAAGAAAATCAACCCATAAGCAGAGGCTTAACACAGCTGAGAGCAAAAACAAAGACCACAGAATACAGACAAGAGAAGTCAGGCTGGGCTTAAAAAGACAAGCCAAAATTCTAGCAAAACGAGAAAATAAATATTAACCATTAACTCATACTAAACCTATCATTATTAAATCATGTTCCATGGGGAAGAAAAAGGTGAATGAGGGGGGAGAAGTCCAAAAGACTGGTAAGACTTGAAGAACACAAAGTTTTTTTTTTAAGAGTTGGCCTTAGTCGGATTAAATTTTATACCTATTTTTATTTTCCATATTACAGATCGTATTTCTGGGTCCCCGGCTTTACCCAAGAAAACAAACCAAGCTAGCTTTCCCACACATCACTGTAATTCAAGTACACCAACTCATCAACTCACCACACAAATGTTGCCAAACTTGTCTGCCCCAGCCACAGTGTCATAGTCGAGGAGGCTAGCTGTAGTGACCCACCGAGGGTAGGTGTCATCAGCGAAGATGATGAGCTGGTTCTCATTACGCTTGTAGCGAACCCAGATGAAACTTTCTTGGACATCAGACACAATTACTCTGTGCCCAATAGTCTGGATCCCAGAGATATAATTGGCGATATGCTGGGAAAAACAAGGACAGCACTGCGTGTTGAAGTTCAGGACCCAGAGAGTCCGGCTTTCCCTGACTACAATATATAAGGGGTCTTCAAAAAGTTCACTGAAAGATTCATATTATCTTTTAATTCCATTTTTCCAAAAACTTTCTGAAGTACTCTCATATATAGGGTCTGTAGAATAGCGCTCATCAAAGAACAGTCAGCAAAAAATTCCGAGAAGGTGGGAAAAAGAACTAAACAGTTTTTAATATAGTGGAAATACATGCCTAACTCTCACAGTTAAATTCCTTATAAAGGCAAGCAGGATAGAAAGCTGATTATTGCTTTGAAGAAGCCAAGAAATGAGATCCACCTACTCATGCCCTTCTCAATACTCAAGGGCCTAACACTGAGGCTAGAATTGGGAGAGAATACATCACTGTCCTAATGAAGACACACGATTTTAAGAATCAGTGTCCACCACCCTGCCAACATCTCCTCCTGACTAACATTAGCTAGATCCTAGTCCCCACACCAGTACATTTACCTTATTCTCACACTTTCGGAGTAACTTCTTCTTCCCCAGGTCATAGACTCGTAGAAGCTTCCCCACACCAATCAACACTCTCCCCTGGAATGGGGCAATGGCAGCAGGGACCTCTTCCACTGGAGTCTGAGAGAGGAAAAGCAGGCAACCCAACTGTTGGAACATACAGTCATCTCCTAGTCCCACCCCCTTGATCTAGATATGCCTTCTTCTACAGGTACCTGTCAGGAAGACAGATAGCGAGCCACACATACAGCGGTCTGAAGCACAGTATTTGGGTAAACAGGCCCTACACGTTGCATTTCACCCAGTAAGTAGATCAATGCCACAAGTGAAAAGAAGTCCTGATGCCTGACAAGTGCTGCCCCAGAACCCGTGCTCAGTTTAACTGGCACCATGAAGTAGTGAAGCCTCAGCATCAAAGAAGTGACTGCAGTTTGTAGAGGAACAGGTAAGAAATGCTAATGCAAAGTAACATCTTAGTTGTAAGGGAGAGACAATAAGTTTAACACAAAGAAGGGTCTGTAAAGTAATTATTTCCTGGAGGACATTCCCCTGACAGTAGGGCTGAAGGGGTCAGATTCCTGTGCTATCAGTGTTAAGGACAAACTGTGGTAAAATATACATAATATAAAATTTACATTTTAACTATTTTAAGTATACAGTTTAGTGGCATTAAGTACATTTGCACTGTTGTGCAACCATCACCACCATCATCTCCAGAACTTTTTTCATATTCTCAAACTGAAACTCTGTACCATTAAACAGTAACTTCCCACAGAATATTAATTCTTCAAAATTGCCGAATTTTGGTCACAAATTGCTGCCTGCTTAGTAAGACAGTAAACAAGGGGCCAATTCAGTGTGCATCTATCTCCCCATTGTGGGTGGTTAGCACACAGACTTCCTGTGGGGCTCACAAGCATTGGTGAAGCATGAAGGCCCCAGCATTTTCCTGTGCTGCCAAGAGATGGATTAGAATCAAGGAGCTGGTTCCCCAAAAACTTGACCCGTAACTTTAGCAAAAAGTAGGAGAATTCAGTAGGACCCAAGATCCAGGAGAACCACTTGCTGGTTCCTACCTTATGCAAAAACTCCAGTTTCTCCCCATTGTTCACGAGCTTATAAGTATAGACAAAGCCCCCTGCCACAGATCGGGGGTTCAGTATCAGGTCCTTGGCCACACCCACCAACACATACCAGTCTTCACCAGTGTTGGAGAACCTGCACACAGCCACACTGAATACAGAGAAAGAAGCAAGAGTTAGGTATTAGTCAAAACCCAGAGAATTCCTGTTCCAGCCTATCAAACCCTGGATTGTCCTGGGCTCCTTACCTAAAAGCCGCCTCATTCTGTTCCAGCTGGACAAGGTCCAGTGTGTTCCCCTGAATAGGATTCATCACCCGGATCACAGAGGCCCACTGCCCATTGCCAGCCTTGGGAGCTCCAAAAATGGATTCAGGGAGGTTTTCATTGAGGAATGCTGCTGCCATCTCTGCAGCCAGCTCCCGCTCATCCTCCCCTGCTGCTTCCACCATTTCCTAAATCCAAAAAGCAAGGAAGAGTCAGTGTGTTCAGAGTTAGGGGCTGGGTGAAAAGTGGGTAAGTAGCAACAATGCTCCAGAGGAAGCTCATAATATATAAAGTAGCAAAGTCTTTCATCCAAAAACAGGATTCCCCAAAATTAAAATTAAAGGGAGAGGTATACGGACAAGGGGAAGAGGGTAGATCACTAAAGGGAAAACCAGACACTGCCAGTTACATATTAGTAGAAAATGCCAAAAAGAACTAACATTAGTTATGGCAAATACTGGTCTAGCAGTCTAAGAAACATGAAAATGAAAACCCCATTTTTCTATCTAACCCATCTGAATTCCCTTGCTAATACTACTTTGTCTCCTCTCAGGCTGGATATAGTTCTACATGGTTGTGGCTATTTGGTTTTTCCTGGGAAATGATTTCTAGAAAGAGCTCGTGTTGTGGGGAATAAAGAAGTTGTATCCTTTGGGCCTGAATCCAGGAAACACGTAATACAGCTTATTTTGGAAGCTCAAGGACTGAAGAATTCTGTTCCAGAGAGGGAACAGAATTCTGAATAAACTTAGGTCAGTGTATTAGTCCTAGGTCACAAGAGAGCCTCTAAAACAAAGTACTTGGGAAAAAGACTCTGTTCAAAGGACCTGAAAATAGCCTGGATCTTTAAAAACAACAAAGAATATAGTAAACAATTACAGGGTTTTAAACCTTCCAACCCAATTTCACACAAACGCCTTTATCTGAACCCCTGAAGGTCAATCTCATTACCTCTGCCATCTGCTGCTTTCTCTGAGCTTTTGTGGCCTCAGTGTAGGCATTGTGGTCCGTCTCAATGATGATAAGGTTGTTACTCTCAGGGTGGATGACAAATTTCCTGGGTGTATACTGCAGCGGAAAGGCTACCTGATTGAAGACAGCACCTAACTTCTCCAATGCCAAAATCCTATATGACAAAAAAGCACAGGAGTTAACAGGTCTCTTACTCAGGACCTAGAAACTGGTGTTGAAATGGACCGTGAGCAGTCACAGCAAACATGTCAATCCCTGAGGCCCTAATGTTGGCATTATGCAATGTGAAACAACAGCAGTCTAATCAAGAAGATTCTGTTCTGAACAGGAGACAAGGAGATCTAGGGAGGGCGCCCCCTGCGCCCCACCCCCGCCTTCAGCAACACCCCACCACTGTTCATGGCAATCCTGATCTTTACCAGTGAAACACATTACAATCGTCAAAGAAATTGTTATCACTCAAATGATAATGTGAGAGTGAGTGATAAGTTAGAATCTCCTCTTATTACTGAAACCCTGAAAAAAAAAACCCACCAATTCCAAATTTGTTGTGAAGCACAGCAATTATCTGAACATACGTGGTATTTGTGCTGATGATGTTCCATAAAAACAAAGAAAAACCGTATCAGCACTAGGAAATCTGTTACAATACAAGAGATGGTAAGTAGACGTACAAACTTGTCACATGGGACATAGAGATGCACCTAAGCCAAACTACATACAAAATAAGCAGAAATCAGATACTCTTGAAAATATAGTTCATCGATCTCTTACGATGGAGTTTTATTCTTAGTTTAAGTATTCTCTACATTAAAAGGTAAAAACCTACAAAGACAAAGAGAATGAAATAGGAGAAAACAGCAGACATAAAACACCAAATAAAATGTTGGAATTTGGAAAGAGATTTGGAGCCAACATAAATTGAGCCCCCAAACCTGAGAAAGGTTTAAGAATTAGAAAAAAACAAGGATCTCAGAAGATACAGTATGAGAGTCAAGGAAGGAAAAAAGATAGACAATTTTAATTTGCTAAAATGACAAACTGAACATATCCTTTGTCCCAGAAACTCCATTTCTAAGAATTTACCCTACAGGTTTATTTACACATACATGTGAAATTATATATATATATATATACGTTATCAAGTTTTTCACTGTAGCACTGTTAAAAGCAAAAGTACTGTTAAAAGTAAATATCCACCAAAAAAGGGCTAGTTACATAAACTATGGTACATTCATAACAGAACACTCTGTGGCTATAAAACAGACCATGAAAGCCATATAATACTGATATTGAGTGATTTCCAAGACATACTGTTAAGTGAGAAAAGCATGTTATAAAACAATATATTTATGCTCTCTAGTTAAAAGGAGGAAAAAGAATACTATACACACAGGAAACTAATAACACAGAAGGCCCAAGGGGAGACAGGGAGTGGACAAAGTACATGTTTGGAAAGGAGGGATCCATTTGAAAATAAAGCAGCCAGGTAAACATGCCAGTCTATATTCAATAATCACCAATGACCCTCTTGTATTAAAGCAATCAGGGCAGTCAGCTATCAAAAACTTTACTTCAAATCTATTTTTCCTTCCATTTCTCCATTATGTCCCTCTATAAGGACTAAAAGTAATTTTATTATTGTTTAATTACTTACGTTAATTCAAGGAAGTAAAATTGCTAAGAATTCTCAAGAAAGTTACGAAATGTTAAAGGGTTATACACCTTTTGTAAAAGGCTTCTAATAAAAATGAGAACAGGTACTATTTACAACTGGTATTCTTTCTGAAACTACCCATTCAATTGATAAATAGATCTTCTTCCTCAGCCCCTTCCCTCACATAAATATACACTGAGACTTATTCTGTATGGGCCAGGACTCTAAGCTACGCCTTCAAATGCTCTTATGAACAAAACAGATTTGCCCCCAAGAGAACGCATATTTCTGCGACTCACCGGTAAGCCAGTAATTGCTCTACCATCTCCTAAAATAAATGGCAACTGTGAAAATCAAAAGCCAAAAGACTTACTATGTTTTACATGTGAAAATAAATAAATTTTTTCATTAAATTCCCCTTTACTCTGACAGAAAAGAGCCAGTATCAAGCAGGGTCACAGACAGAATGTGGAGAACAAAAAAAAAAGACATGAAAATACAGAATGAGAAAAGCATTTTAGAAGCATCTGAATAATGATATGAACTATTTAAATAATAAAAATTGCATTCATTCTGTAAGAAAAAAATAAGTATAGCATAAAGAAAACAAAAACCATTGATCCTATGGTTCTCATTCCTCTGGTCTGACCCACACACTGACTTGTTCTCGTAAAGGCCCCTACCATGCCAAAGGCCAGGCAGAAAGAGCAGCTGTCCTCAGAGTGACACACACAATACCGGAGTACACATGCTCCCATGCTGTATTCTTCCTTGGAAAATATGAAGTTATCTGGCATTTGTCAAAGTGGGAACATATGCCACTGCTGACTTCAGATGGACTTTTAAAAGTACACTTATTTTTAAAAGAACTAACCTTTTGTGCTGCAAAGGACACCATCAAGAAAAAGAAAACCTCAGAATAGGAGAAAATCCAGAAATCATATACCTGATAGGGGGCTTGTATCTAAAACATATAAAGAACTCTTACAATTCAATAATAAAGACATTAATCCAATTAGAAAACAGACAATGGGTCTGAACAGACATTACTCCAAAGAAGAACAAATAGCCAATAAGCACATAAAAAGATACAAAGCATCATGAGTGCTATCAGAGAAATACTAATTCTAAACTACAATGAGATATCACTTCACACCCACGAGGACAGCTAGAATCAAAAAGTCAGATAATAAGTGAATGCAAGGATGTGAAGAAATTAGAACACTCATACCTTGGTGGTGGGAATGTAAAATCATACAACCGCTTTAAAAAGCAGTCTGACGGTTCCTCAAAAGGTTAAACATATGTTACCATATGGCCCAGCAATTCCACTCTTACAGTGGAAGATCTTATATATTCCTATATATAATATTCTTATATATCGAAGAACAATTCTTATATATTGAAGAAAAAAGTGAAACATGTCCACACAAAAATTCACATATGTTTATAGCAGCATTATTCATAACAGCCAAAGAGTGGAAATGATTGGTTCTGACAGTAAGTACTATAAACAGTGGTGTTAAAACTGCTCCCAAGAACTCTGCTCTTATCTGTCTCACACAGTGGCCTTTCCCTAAAAGATTTAGTTTTGGAAGAAAATAAATTCTGCTGCTAGGAAACAGTCTAAAAATCTGTGGGTATTGAGGCTGGGCCTCAAAGGACGGGGAACCTTGACAGGCAGAGATGTACATGGGGGAGCAGCCACAGATAAAAAACATTAAAGGATGTATGGAGGAATGCAGGAAGATCGATTCTGCTGGAGCAGAGGTATATAAAGATGCTGAAGGTTAGAAAGAAAGAGGACAATGACTAAAGGCTGTTGCAAAAAAATCATAGTGATTGATTTATCAAGAGGCCATAGTTTCATTATCAATAGCCAAGTTATGACCAGGACATGAACAACTTGGGTGACTTAAAAGCTTAAAAAAACGAACAAAAAAACTACTTGAAAGTTTGGCTTGAGAAAGCCAAACTGACTAGGTTATTTATGTAATATAGATAGTGCTCACTTTTAAAGTTAATATTGTCAGTACAAAAAAAACAGTTCGTCAACTTGCAAAAGGTCTAAATAACTTATGTTGAGGTTAAACTAATCCAATGGTATTGCCCTTTTGCTGGAAAACAAAAATCTTCAATCTCAAGAAGACTGGACTGCCGTGAGCCAGCCTGCTATAGGGAACGGCATGGGAGCCTGAGTGATACCCCTTGTTCTGCAGGCTACAAGGGGGTTCCATGTGTGTGATACGGCTCCATGGAAGTTCTTGTTTGTTCACCTTTGGTTGCTTGATGAGGATTCCCAGAATTAAACAGCCTAACCTTTTGGCTTAGTATGGCTTTGGGAAATTCCCTGGAGTTTCTCAAAGGACATGTTAAAATACATCAAAATTAACTGGTTTATTTAAAAGATATTGTCAGTACTAACGGTGTTTTTGATGCATGTTCCCAGTATGGGTTGGCTCCATTTAATTTTGTCATTAATCTTCCTTGTTAGTGATGTGTGCATGGGCCCATTGTGGCTGTGGTCATGCTCTTGTACCTGTGGGATGAAGCTATTATGTTAGGTTTCTATTTACATTCCCCCAGGGAGATGGTGGGTCCGAGTGCAGTAATGTTTATAACTAATTGATCATCAACCAGTTACAGATTTCTTTGTTTTTCCCCACTGCCACAGTTTCACTTGATTTACCATGAACATGTTGATTCCCTAGCAATAATAAGAATGATATATTGCGTTTTTGTTAGTTTGAGTAGGATCATTTAACTTTTTACTTTGTTCCTTGTACTGTTCCCAGAGTCAGTTGGTAAAAAAATTAGAAAGTTTTACTATAAAGATGAATAGGTAAAATAATAAAAATATATAAAAAGGTTTTTGATATTAATATTTTGTTAGTTTATGGTATAATTGTTTTTATAGTAGTATAAAATATAATAGAATGTTATAATCAAGTTTCATTATATAAAATCATGTTGTATATATTGTGATTTTGGCCATAAATTAGAATAATAAATATAAACATAAGACATTAAATTGTTAAATTTAAGTATAAGTAAGATTTTATAAGAATTTAGAATATAAGTTTATGTGTAAGTTTAAAAGGTCAGGAATTGTGATTCAGACCAAAAGTCTGATGCTCTCTAATGCCAAGCATACTGCTATTGTATAGTTTCCTGGCCACAAGCCACAGGCTTTGGGGTAAACTACTGATGCACGAGAGGGTGCTTTTATCACAGCATGAATGCTTTGGAACATTCTGATTTTTCTTTTTCTATAGAGATAAAACAATAAATGTTTTGATTAAAAGATAAATCATCACGTAAAAGGTTAACTAAAAAATATAAATAAAGCAAGATTCATGTGGTTGTCGTCCACACTTGCACTAGACATCTGTGGTCCATCTCTTTCTTTTCTCGCCGACGCCACACCACCTATGGCAGAACCACAAGCTGAGCCCTTGGCAGAAAGGCTTCCTGCTGGGCTTCAAACATGGGACTCACTCACCTCAGGGTGTTGGTGGAAATGGCCACAATACCCTCAGGACACTGTTCCGAGGCAAAGCCAGATGCAAATTCCAGCGTCTCATATGACAGGGGGGTGAGATGGAAGCGAGATTGGTAAGAATAGCTCAACCAAGAGCGGCTTGACATGGCCAACACCTGAGGAAAGTAAAATGCCTCCAATAAGCTTGGGAAAAACTCAAACCTGGTATGCTGACCAAACGCCCTATCCCCAAATTTCAGTCTGCAGAACATCCCAAGGAATTCTACAAACCTAAAAGGCTATCTTAAGAAAAAGAGGCCGAGAGAAGTGTTTAGTGTATATGACCTAGACTAATAACTCAATCTCTCTGAGCCCGTTCCCACGTGTATAAAATGGGAAGACTACAAGGTTGGACAGCTGCAAGCATTAAACAACATGTAAAGAACTAGCACAGCATCCAACAACACTACAAGGGTACTTCAAAAAGTTCGTGAAAAAATGGAACTAAAAGATAATACAAATGTTTTCATGAACTTTTTGAAGACCCCTCCTAATATTCTTCTTAACTACAAAACATATAATGTTTCCCAATCTATTTCACATTAATTAGTAAACCATGATATTGACATAAGACTGTGATAAACCCAACAAAATTACTCACGGCTAGTGGTGCCCTTGATGGGAAGTTTCCAGCTACCCCCCAGCTCTATTTCCCTAGACTGAGGGCTGAAGGGATCAATATCCCAATTCATTTATATTCAAATCAGGGAACAGTTGCATGAAACCCCAGTTAGAAAGCTCTGGGTTAAGGGACCCATGACTTCCCACATGAAGGAAATCAATCACAATCGACTGAATGTCAAACCAACTCTGTGTACACTACTGAACAGTAAAAAGTCAAGTTCACACCACAGGGGTTTTCTCAGCTGGTGCCACTAACATCCAGATATGCTGCCTGTCCCTTTCACTACTTACTGCCTCCTGGCCTTGCATCCGGACACGGAAGAGCTTCACAGGACGGGACCCCAGGTACCGAGTGCGGGTGTCAGACAGATCGCCAGTGACAGGGTCCAGGACAGTTCTCAGCAGCACACCATTCTAATCAAAAGGGGAGCAGTGGGTAAAGCACCTCACCATGGAAGCTTCTCCCCTATGATGAGGAAAACTCTCCCTTGGCTACTTTAACGAATTCAGAACAGATGAAAAGAAATGACTTGGTAGTTTAAAGAAGATCTAAAAATTATCAGACAGCCATTCATTTATTCTCTCACTAAATCACTTATTCATTCAAATAGTTACTGACCATCTACTAAGTGAAAAACACACTTATTTTTCACTATATATCCTTTAAATGTTTTTATACCATTGTGTTAAACTCTTCTGACAAAAGGAACAAGGCTCCTAAGGGAAACAACTAATTCAGGGCTGGGATAAGAATGTCCCAGATGCTTGATGTGCAAAAAGGCAAGGAAACCCCCAAAATAGTTGGGTCATGTTAAAAGGAGAAAGGAACCAACTTCAAAGGCGAACTCCCACTTGTCTAAAATGAGGCAATTTAGAATAAAAAAAAGAAAAAAAAAAAAGACTGCAAAAGTTTGAAGCACAAATATACAAAAATCCACAAATTCATGTTACTTTAAAAAACAGAACAAAAAAACCCCACTTCACTGGTCCCCACTGGAGGAAGACTGCTATAACTTCTTACTCTAAAAATGGGCGAATAAAGAGAAAAAAATTATTTATCCTTTCCTGTATGAACTGTATTTAGGATAAGGAAAGAAATGAAGCTAATTTTATCTTTAGAGAAGAGTTCCAGCTAATTAAATGCAGAAAGAAATAGAAAATCATCATTTCCCAATCACTAATGAAATCATGAATATAGACAACATGTATCAGTAGCTGTTAAGTAAAAGGTTGATGGGGAGCTTTGAAACAGGCAATAGATACAAACGTTCCAACATCACTGAAGCATGACAAGCAGACATCATACATCTCCTGATGAAATGCAAGTCAGTAAACAGCACCACCTATGAAATACTTGTGCCTGCCCTCAAATAATTAAATCTCAATCTAATCAACTTCTTGGTCTGTGCTATCCAATACTATGGCCACCAAGCCACATACGGCTAGTCACAAGTAAGATGGGCGGTTAAAAATAAAGTGCAAATACCAGATTTCAAAGACTTAGTACAAAAAAAGGTGAAGTATCTCAGTAATTCTTATATTGATTACATATTGAAATAACTTTATATATACTGGGTTAAATAACATTAAAATTAATGTCACCTATTTCTTTTTCTGGCTACTAAAACTTTAGGGCTGGCTAGTTAGCTCAGTCAGTTAGAGCACAGCCTTGTAATACCAAAATTAAGGGTTTGGATCTCCCGTACAGGCCAGCTACCAGAAAAAAAGAAGAAAATTTAAATTATACACGCAGCTCACCTTGTATTTCTACTGGATGGCATAGTCTAGATTTACCTACCAGTTTAAGGAAAAAGAGAGGATACAGAAACATTAAACACACACAGAATGACTCTGCCAAGTCTAGAGGTGAGAAATTCTACAAGACAAATGCTCTAGTCTCTCAAAAAACTAAAAAACACCTAAAAATGGGGGTGGGACACTTATTACAGGAGACAGATTATACAATTACTATAAAAGATTATACGCGTATTATAAGAGACAGGTTATTAGATTAATAAGATTATATACTTATTATAAGGGACAGATTATTACACTTATAAAAAGACGCATGAAACAAACGCAAAGTGTGGACAGCTTTGCTGAGATCCCGAGCAGAACCAACCATAAAGCCATTTTGGCAGGGGGAATGAGGAAACAGGCAAAACTGGAACATGAACAAGGTATCAGATGATATTAAGGAATTAGTTAAATTTTGCTGGGTGTGATAATATTAATATCTTTAAAAAAAGACATCTGTTAGAGCTACATTACCTAGTATTTACAGACAAAATAATTTATCACCTTGGATTTGCCTTAGAACACTTCAAGAAAGAGAAGGAATGGATAAAATAAAAACAGCAGAACATTGTTAACTCAAAACTAAGTGTATGAAGGTTCATTATATTAGTGTTTGTAACTTCTGCGTATGTTTGAGAATTTCTAAAATCAGAAGTAAAATTAAAAAGCAAAAAGTACCTGGGCTACATAGTTTAAATATCTGAGTAAATAATCATTAAGGAAAACAAAAGGTTTATGACCAAGAACTCTGAAGCTATCTGATCCTTAGTTTCTGCTTTTCATGGTATGAAGGGCTCAGCTGCTTTGACATCAGGGAACATAACATCTAGGGGTCCTTTATAGCTAACGGAACCAATCATGAACTGTGAGGTATTCGTTTCAAAAGCTGAATATTGTGGGAAATACAAGTGATGACCTGAGGACCCCCATCTAGTTCTGACCTAGAGCAATGATAGCACAGCATTTTTATCATGTGAAGACTCTATGAAAATAACTTTTTTCCAGGCCTGATTTGTTCTAATTAAAGAGCTGAGAAAAGTGGAATACAGAGCAGCACCATTCACTTTTCATAAAGTGGGTATCTGAAACCACAGGCAAAGAAAATGCCTGTATGAAACAAAGGAGTGCATGAAACTAACAAAACGTCTAACACCAACAATGTGAGACTCTGGATCTCTTACCTGTAGCCCAATATTCAGGTACAGGAAGCCAATAGAGCCCCTTTCACCCAGTTCATCCTGCTTCTCAGTCCCACCCATTTCCACGATACACAAGGACTCAGGCTGGGCTGGGAGAGCCTGCATGCTCAGAGGTTGCAAACAGTCCTGAGGGAGAGAAAGGGAAAGAAAACATAAAAACACAGGAAAGGACCAATTTTGGAAAAATGAACCCAGAGAATCCTATTTCTAGGACAGAAGAACTTTCTTATAGACAAGGAAAATCCCAGGAGTGAGTTCTCATAGGGTAGTGCGTTATTAGTTAAAGTAAACCTCAGAATAAGCTTTGGGAGGATCATGCTTTCCTCTTTCTGTCAAAGTTGATAATAGTAAAAGTAAATAAGCAAAGGGCACCTCCCTAAATAAAACTCATCTAAGGCCCTGGATCAAGTCGAATTCCTTTCATGCAAACACAGTATTGGGGGGGGTTTTTTGTTTGTTTTTTAACTATAAAGAGGAGTCAAGCCTTAAGCCAAAGAAACATTTAGTAGTCTCAGATCAACATCCTAAAACCATAGCAGAAGACTCCTGAGGTATCCTGCTATGATAATCAAGAGAAGCAGCAGGTATAGAATTCGAGGTCCACGCAAGTTGATCTCAGAGATGGACTGACTTCGCGAGTGGGCCAGGTGCTCAGGGTCCAACCAGAAGATTTTCAAGTTGAAGATGTCACTCACTGAGGGGTCCAGGGAGATGATTCTGACAGTGTTGTCTACGAGCCCCACAGCCAGGAAGCGAGACCTCTGCTCTCCAGGGGGCACATTGGCCAGACTCATGCATACCACATCTGCCGACATCTCTTTCCGCTCTGTGTACTCATTGAGCTGGCCTGACTATAGGAGTGAAGACAGAGAGAGGTCACAAACTAGACAGGGATGGCTCTAGACACTCCAATTCACCCCCAAACCCTGGATCCAGGGAAGAAAGATGGGCTGTTAGGTTTCATTCTGCTTCTACTCACTGCTCTTACAATAGTCAACAACCAAGAATTTCTCTATCTGAGGTCCCAAGACTGAACAGGCTAAAGGCAAGCAAAATTAATGTCTCCCACTGACAAGCGAATCGAGAGACCTTTGATAAGCTCAATGTGCCACAAATTTCAAGGCCAACTTGGTCTCAAGAAATGGAAATATATAAAACTGTTTATCTGTTCATGAGAATACTTTGCATGAAAAGGAATTCAAGTATGATGGTTATAGACAATGAAATCTCAACCATAGATACAGTGAGACTACAAAAGTTGGCCACACTAGAGACTTCCTGAAAGCAAGATAATTAAGTGCACCCAATATCCTTCCATATAAAGGAGCAAAAGAAAATTTCTGAAATGAATTCAGATTGTAGAAATTAAATCTATGCCAAATATTTGATGGAAAAGCAGAGTGTGAAGTGTAAAAAGAGCAAGTATTTCATTGCCAAGAAGGGATTTCATAACTACAGTTAGAATTAGACAGCAACTTATTCTTTTTTCTCCTCTGTAAAGGGTCAGATTGGCTTGTGGACTCCTTCACTGCCCAATTCTCTTGCTTGTGAATATAACCTAGACGACTGGACTCCAATTCCCATCTTTACCTCTGGACCCTGCACTAAGTCCCACAGTGAATGATAAAACAACATACGGGATCCATCTCGAAATAGACCAGCTCTCCTCCCGTCAGGGCAATCACCACTTGTCGCTGGTTGACTGCACACTTTACAATTGTTTTCTTTCCAGGAGTCTTCCACTCATTGACTCTCTTGTCTGCTCGTATGTGCCGAATGCCATCCGGATACACCTAGAGTCAGTTACAGAAGGAAACCTGACGATGGATTTGACTCATCACTCAAAATGACCCTCACACCTATCAGATCTGTCAACCCTGTCAGATCTGGAGCCACTGCATGTGACACACAAGTTGGGTCAATAATGAGAAGAAGATAGTAGGCCCCAGGCAAGGTCAACTTTTAAAAAGTTCGTGCTTTGCAACGTCCGCTTCAAAGAAGTTCAAAGCTTGTTAACAAAAAACTTATAAAAATGTTTAATAGAGATAAAAGTAGCAGTGATATGGCTCTGTAACAAACAGAGAAATGGCAAACAGAGAGGGGATGTTATTTATTTATTTTTTTTTTTGTCTTTTTCGTGACCGGCACTCAGCCAGTGAGTGCACCGGCCATTCCTATATAGGATCCGAACCTGCGGCGGGAGCGTCGCCGCGCTCCCAGCGCCACCGCGCTCCCAGCGCCGCACTCTCGAGTGCGCCACGGGCTTGGCCCTAGAGAGGGGATGTTATATGCTAAAAATCTCCAGGTGAGCAACTGAGTTATTCAAAATCTGAAAGACCCAATTCTTAGTGCAATTCTTTAAATTGATAAAATACTACGTCCCCTCCCTAAGGCTTTCTGGCAGGTGGTGATGGAGAGACATGAACACAGCAGTCTACACCACAATAAGGGCAAAGAAAGGACAGAGCAAGCTGAGCAGGTAAGCAAGCTCTGAGAATCCTCACCTGCACCAAGGCATCATCTCCTAACAAGGAGCAGGACAAGGTTGGGGTGGTGCCCAAAAACCCAGAGTCAGTCACTTCTTCCACAGTCTCTCCGATGGACAACACAAGGGTGGCATTCACGAAGGACACAATGATGTAGGCGTCAAACTCATCTGAAAAAGGAAAGAAAGGAGTTGGTTAGCTAAAAACTCATAAGAATTACAAAGCCAAATGAGACACTATGAGTTTTCTCTTCCAAAACCTTCCATGGCACTTCTTCTATATGTAGTCATCACACACACACACACACACACACACACAGACACACACACAAAGAGCACAGGATGATCCAAAAGATAATTGAGGGTCATAAAAGCCTACTGATACGCTCTGCTTCCTTAAATGCCAAAACACACTGAGTACATATGTCTTCCTCTAACACCTCTGAAAACTAATATTTTCTTGAGACTTCTGCTGGAGAAATGAGGGAGGGAATTAGAGACGTGAGGAAATTTTCAACGCTTCAGTATTTATATACAGGGAGCTAGAGCTTGTTTATTTGTGCCAGTTGCCAATCACAAGCCACCCTTAAGATGAGATACTCCTTATAATCAGGAAAGATCCCAACCTTCTTCCAAAAGAAGTTTATGTAGGAACACAAACTAATGAATAAAACAGAGATTACTTAAGCCTCCGTGAGACTACTCATTCTAGGGTTGGAAATTTCAATTTCCAACCTAGTCCCAATGGGAACAATATAAGAACACTAGATTACCAGGAAATGGGGTGGGAGGGAGGCGGGTTATTTGTACTGTCAGTCTGTGACCTCTCTGGTTTTTCTCTTTTTAAAAATACTACAATGCAGTGGTCATGAGCAATCATATTAGTATTTGTTTTTCATAATAAAATGTATAGTTTGATAAACAAACACTAATGAGTTTCTCAAGGAAGTCAGAGGACCTGAGGCATACACACAACCCCACAAGTTCCTCCTGTACATCCCATAGTTGAAGGCCATCTATTTCCCATACTTCCCACCCTACAACATAAAACAGCTTCTGTGTGTTTTTCCCCACATCCAACACAATGTTTGGCATAAAGCTTGATAAATGTTGAACAAAGTCATGTTTATTTTTTAAAGAAGAGTTGAGATTTTCCTACTTTACATTCGAATTTTTGTATCAACTCCTCAATTTCTGTCCCCCTTACCCATAAATCAGGTAAACAAGGGGAAGAATAACAAAACAAGGTACTAAATTGGAGTGACTGCATCACTCCTAGCAGTAGTGGCTACAGAACCCTATTTGCCTAAGCCCTTGACAGAGCTCAATGCCATGGAGCTGCTCCACCTCACCCACATCAAGGACACATTTTTGGTTTTGAATGCTCGAAATGAGGTTCAGATGAACTAAGGTTACTAATTAGTTCAGCAGAATCAGCATTTTTTAAGGAAGGAGAGGTCAAGTGAAGATATATCATTGGTATAGCCTACAGTAGTGTTCTGATCTATTAGCAGGACACAAAGTCAATTTATAATAGAGATAAACAGAAATAGATGTGACTGCTTCACACATGGTAAGGGTAAGTACTGTTTTGTGAAACTTTTGTTTCATTAGTAACATGTGTGTACTGGGGTGACTGAAAAGCAAGGATAAAAGATCATTACCAGTGGGTGTGCTTTAACAGCTAGACTAAGCATCCACAAAGGGTTTAATTTCTAAATCATAGGGAGTAACCCTGGACAAGCTACTTGGTTTGATTTTTGATTATCTTGTTTTAACTGTCAACAAATGCTTTGGGAACATCTTATAAAACAGCTTTGTAAAACTAAGGTTTGCTCATTATCATAAAATGAATAAGAACGTGGTTGCCCTTGAAATGGATGTCTTAATAGTTTACAACAAAACCAAAATTCATCTCAACATGACACCAAACTTGGAACCTTTACTCCAGCTCAGTTTTTGGACTAGAAATTTCTGGTGTGTAAAAATAAGAGAAATTGCTTAATTTTCACATTACATGAATACTGTATTATTGCCCATGTTCTCATTACTGAAACCCAATACCTTAAAAGCTGTGTCACAGCAAATTAAAGCCAAACAACAAAAGGCTTTAAGTGGTCAGAATTTCTAGTCTCCTCCTTTAGTCCAGGGGAAAAAGGAGGCTTCCAGAAGAGAAACCGTATTTTTTGTGGAGGGGAGGGGGTGAGGGCACTGGCTGGCACACGGATCGAACCCCAGATCTTGGTGTAATCATACAACTTTTGACTTACATGCAAGAGAATGAGGAAAAGGAAGAAGGAGGGGTGCCTTGGTCCTTATCTTCCCTTTGACCAAGTCCCCAGACTGCTTATATAAAAGAAAAGAAATGCTCGGTGGACTTAAATAGGGTCATACATTTGGTAGACAACTAAACAAGCAGGAGAGCAATGATGGATGTCTGTTAAGTTGCTTTACATCACAAATTTCCTCAAAATATCCATTACCCTAGGAATACCAAGCACACTATAATGTTTACCCCTTTCATTCTATAGCTAGCAGCAGATCAGTTACTTTCATATCTTAGGGAGATTACAATTAAAAGCTGGAGTTCAGAATAAAACCAAGCTTCAGTCAAGGTAAATGACCAGAAAGTGTGAACATCCACATTGCATTTTTCTAAGGGTTGTAAGTCTCATATGAAAGAATATTAGATCATACCTCAGTGAAGATTTACTACGGTATGAGAATGTATCTTTAGGTCTCAACTGCATAGGACTTCCATCTGAGCACTGCTAAAACACCCAGAGGAGGGAATGCTTTTCTCTTAAACTTTCCTGACCTTAGAATCTAAGTAAGGTTCAACAAGCAGTTCATTCCAAAGGGCAAGCGAATGACCACTGAGATCATTTAGACCTCCAATACCTCATTTGCACTTTATATTCAGAGTACTTGGTGCTTATCTTGCCTCAGCACAGTCCTGAATATACTAATATACTCAAAAGCTTTATCCGAGCCCTGATCTTTCAGTCTACCTGACACATACATCTCCAAGGGAGAGTATGAAGCTAAGGTTTTCTAGCTACAAGTTCTTTCAGCTTAGTAAAAGACAAGCTGGTCACATTTTCCAAATTCTGTAGGAGAAAGCGGAGGTGTTTCCTGCCTCAGAACATTTGCTATACAGGCAGATGGGTATGCATCACTATACTGCACATCATCCAACTGCAAAGTTACCCTCTGAGAGATGCCATCACGGTAGCCTCAATATTGTGTGCAGGTCCCTCTCCCTGGGAAAACTATAAGACCCCACAGTAGACCCTAGCAATAGGTACACACCTGTGGTGATCAGCACCTTCACCAGCCACCTGTGGAAGAGAAAAAAAGGCTTGGTATTGGTAGTGTGCATCACCAAGTACCAGCCAAGGTTAGTATTTGCCTGGAAGACTGCAGCATGTGTGGACAGAAGGAATGTTCACTCAACGGTAACTTGGGGTATCTGGAAAGAGAATGAACAGAGAGAATCTGACCTGTTCTTGTGGGTGATTGCCCAAATTACAGTATCTAAAGAGTAAAATTTATCAGTATATAGTTCTTTCCTAGAGCTTGATACTTAATAGAGGAGAAAAATGTTCAGCTACAAGTTCCATCATGCAAATAATACCTATCACTAACTTAGCAAACATCTTTCCAAAAACCCTTCCCTGATCTTCAAACATACGCCCATTCCCTCTCCTCTAACCCCTCCTGGCAATATGCTTGTGCCTTTCATCACATCAGAACACGCAATGGTTTTGCGTACTTTTCTTTTTTAGATGGCAAGTGCTCTGAGGCAGGGATTCTATGTTAATTACTCTCAGCATATAGTGAGCATTCAAAAGACTGGAGGATGAAAGAACTCATCCTGAAAGAAACCAGTAAGACCCACAGACTCCCACTACAGTGTTAGTCAAAATGGGCACTGGACTGGGGTTCAGGAGACATGGTTTTCTGTCCCTATTTCCTAGATGTGATATCTTGAGAGTAAACCTCTGTGACTTTATGCCTTATTCATAAAAATAAGGGGTAACTTCTCTGTAAACATAAATCTGATTTAAAATAAAAAATTTAAAAAGTTAAAAGAAAAACAGAGGGAGCACACTAGGTTATCTTAAAGCATCTTTCTAATTCAAAGTCTAAGCAATGTTTCCAAGAGCTGCAATATCAGCATGCCCTCAAGTCAAAGGTGAACATCAACAGTGACCAGCTTCTTTATGCAGACATTACATACAATGTGGAAATTTTTCAAAACCAATTATCTAATAATTATCTTCTCAATGAAAATGAGCCTACCAATCTCCTAATTCACTTTTTTCCCCCTTCTACTCAACACAGATTTGATTCCGATGCCTACAATGAAAACAAAATCCACTGTGTATTCTATGAACAGAAAGAAACTTTCCTCCTACACATTTCCCAGCTCCCTTAAATTTGTTCCATACAAACAGAACATCTAAACATCAGGCAGAATTATAGCTGTTTTCTTGGAAAAGCTTTGTTTGCTGGCCAGGGTAATTTTACTCACCAGTCCCACATTCCTGAGGGAACAAAAGGAAAATAAGGTCTAGGAACAGAAATGACCTATAGCTCCAGAGTGAATCAAAGGGAAAATGAGAACTGAGTTTTATTTCTATGGGACTGAAATTCAATTGTCACAAATTCAATTCCCTGCTATTGTGCTGTGCATTTTCACACTACTTTCAAAGTTTTAGAATGAGGTGGCCATTTTTATCCAGAACTCAGACTCCCTCTCCTTCTCTGCCCTTTCTTTTCTACTCTCTCTAATATTCTGATTCCAATCAACCTCTGCTCTCCTTAAGCACAAGCAGAACTGACTAATTAACAAGCTTTACCAAGTCTCTTAATTCCTAGAACACCACCTCGAATTTCACTGTAGTTTCAGCATGAGAGAACATAGTTGAGGAAAAATAAGCAACAACTTTCCTTCACATCATTCCTCTTACACAGATGGAACCAGAGCCTTTAGAATATACAGTCAAAGATCATACATGACAGCTCTATGATAATGAAGTGTTTATGTACTGAAATATGAACAGCTACCCCATGCCCCCCCTTACCCATCTGCACAAAAAGAAAAAGTAGGTGAAGGTATCCTGACTGGAAAAGCCTCAAAAACATGGTGTTGGACCAGAAAAAGCTTCTGGTATGTGGTGCTAGATGAAGCAGTATACAAATATTATGAATGCAGCCTCTTAAGCCTTCTAAGTAAATGGCACCCAGACTCTCATTTTGACTACTTGGAAAGGCTGCTTACCTTCAATATGCCGACGCACTGTCCAGACGGCATTGGGGTTACCAGGTAGTTCAGATACAGCCATTTCCGACACCTGACAGGAGAGGAGACAAGCCACAGATCCAGTGAGCATGGAACTCAGCTACCTGCTTTCAACTGCACTAGACAGCAGGGTCCCATAAGCAGTGTTCACACTGTATACTGGATTAAAAGGATGGAACCATATAGTGAAAAAATAACCTAAGACCTGGAAATACTGGTAGTCCCATGACAGATTTTAGCAGAAAACTCATGGAATGTCTGGGAGGGTACAGTTGTAGCCAAAACCATATGCTGCTTCCTTTGGTACAGCATGCCTATTTCCTCCACAGAAAGGGCAGTAACCACTGGAAATGAAATAAGCCACCTAAGTTAACATCCCATTTCTTTCCCTAGCTCCAGTAAGGCCAAATCCCATCTCTCTTCATGGACCAATTCAAATACTACATCCTTTAGAAAAAATATTCCCTTATTCCTCGGCTGGCAGTCATTTCTCCTTCCTAAGCACTCACAGAAATCAATCACCACAAGAAAACAGAAAATAAATAAATAAATAATAAATCAATCACCACCTCCTAGGGTACTAATTGTTTTGTCTTTCCTTCTAGATTTCTATGTTCCTTAAGGTCAGTCAATAATCCTCCTAATATCCTATAGGTTCTCAAACATCAGAGTAAATAAAATAAGACAAACTCAAGATGATATAGAGGAGAAAACTGGGTGCAGCTTACACGTGAATTCTCTGTACTGTCCTTGCAATTTTTCTGTATATGTAAAACAGTTCTACAATAACTAGTTAAAAAAAAAGTTTAGTGAAAATTTTTATCTAAAGATAATAAATTATTATTATTATTTATGTATTTTGATGGGTTTTTGTACCTTTGTTAGAGATAATAAATTAGAGAGCTTGATACACTGTACTATGTTACCACATTTTCTAGGAAGAACTCAAGTATACTCAAGAAAGGCAATGCCCTTAGTGTTCTGATACAACAGCAGGAAGACCTACAAACTTAATCATGTGTCAAGTATGCCACCATCTATACCAAATGTAAAACTGACAGTCTCCCTGCTCAACTGAGACCATAATCTAACCAGAGAACAAGGGGTAACAAATAGATATATAGGAACAAAGCAATGTCCAACAATTTTAAAATATTTTAACACATAACAAAAATTTCTTAATAGAGTTGAAGACATGCGTGTGTAGGGCACAGGGAACTCAAAAATGATGATTCTTAATTGAGTTCCTTATCTGTGACACTGTACACAAAATTTTCTGTTAATGCACATATGGTTTTTTTGTGTGGAAAGTGCTACTTTCATTAGATGCTCACTGGGATCTAATGGCCAGTAAGTAAATAACTAATCAAGAACTAGGGTCTAATCTAAACTGGGTCTGGGGTCATTAAAAATTTGGTGGACTGATAAATACTTTGGCAAAGTCAAAAATCTTTCAAATACTCTGAAAAAGTAGTATTAATAGCTAACATATATTGAGTACTTACTAAATGCCGTATCTTAAGCTCATTACTTCATATGCATCATCTCATTTAATTCACACAACAATCCTTTAAAGCAGGTGCCCTTATTAACTCCATTTTAAAGAAAAAGAAACAAAAGCTTAGTAATACTCATTAAGTGTTACAACCAGAATTCAAAACCAGGGTTGGGGCTGGCCAGTTAGCTCAGTTAGTTAGAGCACAGTGTTATAAAACAATGTCAATGGTTTGGATCCCCATACCAGCCAGCAAACAAAAAACGAACAAACAAAAACACCAAGGTCATCTTGACCGTGTTCCAATAAAAATTTACTATAACCGGCAGTGAGCCTCGAGAGCTGTAATTTGCTGCCCCCAAGCTCTAAAAGCAAATTGTCATAGAAAGCTTTATTTTACTCCTAACAAGATCAAGTCCAGGGGGCTGGCTGGTTAGCTCAGTTGGTTAGAGTGTGGTACTGGTAAAACCAAGGTCAAGGGTTCGGATCCCAGTACCAGCTAACTGCCAAAAAAAAAAAAATCAAGTCCAGGGCCCTTGCTAGAAGGCATCAACATTTAGGACTATGATGAGAAGAGGATGTGGAATTTGAGAAAATAATTTTGAGTGTCCATATCACCTAAAAGGTCCAACAATAAACGATTCATTAAATAAATCCTGATCCATCCACTTTGGTGAAATACTGCTGAAACATGAAAACTGATGCTACTTAAGAGCATATAATTAATAAGGAATAAAAGAAGATACAAAAACACACACAACGTAAAAATAGTTACTAATATAACTGTCTAAAAATCTTGAAAAAAGACAAAGACTAGAAGGAAATGGAGTAAAATGTTCCAAGTAGATTTCCTAGCCTCAGTGTCAAGGCTTGCAAGCCTAGAACTATCATGCTAACAAGTCAAGGAACAGGAAATCTAAATTCCATAAAGTTTAGGGAAATGGGAATGAAAGAAAATACTTTTTCATAGAAATATTAAATATATCTTTGGCCTCACTGGAGTAAAGCCACAAACCGCTTTATCAATGCTTCCCTGCAAACCCTGCAGGTTATCTAGAAATTCCAATCTTACCTCCAGCCCATGCCTTAAGACTCTCAGAGATGATCGGGGTCCTCTACCACAGGCCACATATAGCTGTGGAGTGTCTTCATTGGCTAGATCAGCTATCTGCACAGAGAAAAAGGGCAAAAAATGTCTACTTGTGATAAGTTTTCAAACACAACTCTGATTCTCAGACGACAAACTACTTTTTAGTTTATTAAGCTTATATATTGTCTACTGGCCCTGTGATATGAAGAGAAAAAGCTCCAACGTTCCAAAAAGTAAACCAGTTTGAAGCACCAAGTTTTTCCAACAAAAAAAGGCTTAAATCAGTTGAAATGTTACATAACCTCCAACTGAAACTTAGCATTTTCTTCCAATTAAAGATATAGGTAACAAACTGCAACTTTACCAGTGCCCACAACTTTGTCACCAATACAAACCACATCTATTCTTATCACATTAGTTTGTAGACAGTTCCAATTATTATTTATGCTGATCAAAAAATTGTATTTTAGACTGGTTAGATCAAACATGATCACAACTGCCCTATCTACAGAGGCTATGATTTAGCTGACCAGCTACTGAGTAACTCTACTCATGACTGTTAAACCACCAGTTATCAACACCACTTTCTAACCAAGTGAGCTAACCAGTCATAAAATGAGATAAATACAGCTATACAGACTGTTAAGTGATAAAAGGTCAAGTTCAGAATACCGTGTAAATTATTTCTACACTACTGTGTAGTGTATGGACTCATTTACTTTTAAAATAAATTTACATTTACCTTAAGAAGAAAAGATATAGCACACACAAACATATATATGATTGTAGACGCAGAGAAAATGCCCAGAAGCAATCACAAAAAGCAATGGCCTCAGTAGAGTTGAGAGTTAAAAAGACTGGGAGGCAGGCTTTTACTTTTCACTTCTTATATGGTTTGAATTTTTACATTGAACATGAGTTTTATAACTGAAAAAAAAAAGCCCAAGAATTTATTAATGGTTTTTAGTTCCCCAACTTCTACGTCTGTTTTACACTTACACGCTGGTGAGTCCAAAGACATACTAACAAACCTGTTTCTTCAACCAAGGTTTATCTTAACTGGAGGAAAACTTAAAACTAATTAAATGTATGATTAAAAACAGTTGGCTGGCACTGCTCATTGTGAAAGTTCACTGGAAAGGCCCACACCTGGCAAAACAGAATGGGAGACAGGCTGTCCAATTCATCCACCAGCACAAGGTTTTTGAGTGGTCTCGGCTGAAAGAAGAACGTATCTCCTTCTTCCAGAGGCATGGCTGATGAAAACTCAGGTTCTTCATCATCATCTCCAAGATGTGCAATTTGATACAAGTAACTAAGGAGAAGCAAAAAAGAGAGAATTTAGTTAAAACATTCTCTGGAGATAATGTCTGACATCAACATAATGCTAGAGGGCTAGCAAGAAATTAGTTAGTGGACACAAGGAATGATTGTTTTATAATGATAAACATGTTAATTATCCTGATTTGATTGTCACACATTGTACACAGGTATTGATATTCAACTCTGTACCCCACAAATATATTTAATCAATTATTTTTCAATTAAAAAAAAACAATGCTAGAGCTATTTGACTGTATTAAGAAATTACTGTTATTTTTAGGTGTGATGATGTATGATGTCTGGGACTTGTTTAAAAACAATTCAAGGAGAGGGTTTGGGAAGTGCAGTGTAAATAAAACAAGATGGGTCATGGATTGATCTTTGTTGAAGCTGAGTGTAAACTCATTACACTATTCTCTCTTCTTACGTATGTTAGAAAGTTTTCATAATAAAAAAATGAAATAAAAATTTTAAGTGAGAAATATAAAAGAATCATTCATGAGAAAATTTTAATACATTGCTTATTTGAAAAAGCAGACTCATAACTTTTACGGAATGATTCAGTTCTTTAAAATAAAATTACAGGCTGGCTGGTTAACTCAGTTGATTAGAGCACGGCCTTGTAACACCAAAGTCAAGAGTTCGGATCCCTGTACTGGCCAGCCACCAAAAAAAAAAAGTAAAGTCAAGATTATAATCCACAGAAGATATACTGCTGGGCAAATAAAATTTAAAAGTCCAGTCTCTTTAATAGACAAAAATTTTACCTAACAAATTAACAAAGCTTAAAAAATATATATATATAATACCTAATACTGACAATATGTGGCAAAACAGACATATACTGCTGCTAAAATAATTCAGCAATGTATCCCAAGTTTTAAAAATGCGTACACTCTTTAATCCAGGGACCATATCTTTAAAGAAGTCTATCCAGGGCCAGCCTGTGGCTCACTCGGGAGAGTGTAGTGCTGATAACACCAAGGCCACGGGTTCGGATCCCATAAAGGGATGGCCGGTTGCTCACTGGGTGAGCGTGGTGCTGACAACACCAAGTCAAGGGTTAAGATCCCCTTACCGGTCATCTTTAAAAAAAAAACAAAAACAAAACCAAGGCTGGGAGGATTAGTGATGTGGGTGCAGGTGTGGGTAGAGATAAGTTCCAACTTTAGATTTGTACAAGTGAAGTGCTTGTGGAACATCTCTTTAATAGCATGTAGTTCAATAAATATTTATTCAATGAAATGTCCAGCAAAAAACTCAGGAGAGACATTACTTCTAAAGGTATCATTATAGACATGCACAGAAGTATTGACTGAAGCCACTGAAGCACAGGAAGATAACAAAAAGAATGTAATGGGGAAAGAAGGGCAAAACTTTCATTTTGAATAAAACTAAAACACCCTTGTGAAAAGCTCCCCAACCTTGAAGACACACCTCCCTCTGGCCAACTTTTACAGTAACCAAGGTGAACTAAGGCAATAAAAGAATTACTCACTGGTTTCCAAATTCTGATGCTACGAAAAGGAAACCTGTTTTAAGCACACACATGGCAGCAGCAACAGGCACAGTATCAAAATACTTGAGCCTGATCTCAGTAACCTGGAGTGAAAGAAAAAAGATTCTAGTGTATAGGCAAGTGAAACTAGACCACAGAAGGGAGCCTAGTATTACAATAAAACAGCGTAAGCTGAGCAGCAAATAAAATACTGTACTTAGTATCTAAACCACAGGTCAGCAAACTACAGTCCACAGGCCAGCCACGCCTGTTCATTTATATACTATCTATGGCTGCTTTAGTGCTATAATGGCAGAGTTGAGTAGTTGAGACAGACCAGATGGCCCAAAAAAGCTGGAAATATTTACCACCTGGCCTTTACCAAAACCGTTTGCCAATTTCTCATCTGAACAGTTCAGAAACTGTTCACAGAGCTCCTCCACAGGATGAAAGAAGTATCACGTATATTACCAGTTTTCAGTAGATATGAAGAGTTCTTCTTATTCATACCAATTATTACCACCTGAAAATAATCACTAGAAATGGCATTACCAGTCTCATCCTATGTCATATATAAGATTACCAGACCAGAAATCTGTTAAACAGAGAGAAAACCTATATTTATATACCAGTCCCAAAGGCAACCACTTTCTAAGTCCTTCTAAGTTTCGGTATTTTAACTTATAAAATTTTCCTGCCTATCTCATTTTAGAGAGTAGCTGTAATAAGTGGTTTAAAGGTACATACAAATACCAGTTTTTAAAACTTGAACGTACATACAAAAACCTTAAATGTACATACAAATACCAATTTTTAAAACTTAAACGTACATACAAAAACCTTAAATGTATATACAAATACCAGTTTTTAAAACAAGATTATTTAATTAAATGAAGATAAAATTGTAGGAACTTTTATTAAACTAGACTAACCACAATAAATGGGTTTTTCATTTTTCCCCTCCATCCATGGTCTACTTACCATATCTTCATCTGTTTCCAAAGTGATCTTAAAGATATCTCCCTGCTCAGTTTGGGCCAAAAAAAAGAACATTGACTTGGTCTTATGTGTGGCAGAGCAGACAAAAATCATTCCTCTTTCAGGGTCATCCAGGTCATTCTAGCAAAATCAAATACACAAGCAACATCTTAGAAATGGGTACTTATTTCTGGAACCCAGTATCTTACCAGTAGGTCACCCAAAGCCCGGAGGCACAAGCTTTGATCCAGAGCAGCCCGCCAGCCAAAGCACTAAAACATAACAGCTAAAATTTTTGTCTGCTAAAAACATATAACAAACCTGGGTAACCAAAAAAGAGCCACAATTCCACTCTATGGCCTATCAGATCATTAAGGCAAAAATTATCTCCAGAGAAAAATGTCAAAGAGACATGATATTTACAGTCATCACTTCAAGCTGTGAATAAAACACTCACATGTCCATGACACTACTATCCAAACCATCCATCATCAACCCTTTTCTAGAACTTCCCTGATTCCTAAAAGCAACTCCGATTTCGGATTTTTTTTTTTAATGTTTCCAACATTTGTATTTCTTTCACTGAATAAGCTCTTTAAAAAGTTTCATACTTCTTTGTTGTCCCAAAGCCAAGTATAGTTCCTGGCACAGTTAGGTGTTTAATAAATGTCTGATCAACTGAGTGATTTCCCATCTCTTACCAAGAAGAATTTAACTTGCCAAATGTCTTCTTAGGTTTTCTAAAACTGAGAGACCTTTACTCAGATAGCATGCAATAGATCAACTAAACCTACATGGTTTTACCCCCGGACCGCTAAATTAATATTACAAAGCAAGTAAATAATCTAGGGCCAAGGGGAGAGAGTATACACACTGAGTATCGCTTTATCCAAAATGCTCGGGACCAGAAGTGTTTAGTGTTTAGGATTTCGATTTTTTTCAGATTTTGGAATATTTGCATATATAAGTAATTAATGAGATATCTTGCGGAGGCGGCCCAAGTCTAAACACAAAATTCATTGGTTTTATATACACCTTATACACATAGCCTGAAGGTGATTTTATACAATATTTTTAATAATTTTGTGCATAAAACAAAGTTTGTGTACATAAGATCAGGTGTAGAACTTTCACTTGTGGTGTCATCCACACAAAAAAGTTTTGGATTTTGGAGCATTTTGTTTTTGTTTTTTCCCCCCACCACCCTTTGTTTGTTTATTTACTTTTAGCTCCCACAAATAAGTGAGAACAGGTAGTATTTCTCTTTCTGTGCCTGACTTGTTTCACTGAATATAATTTTCTCTAAGTCCATCCATGTTGTTGCAAATAGTACTATTTCATTTTTCTTTATGGCAGAGTGGTATTCCATTGTGTAGATATACCACAGTTTCCTTATCCACTCATCTGATGAATTTTGGAGCATTTTGGTTTCGGGTTTTCAGATTAGAAATGCTCAATCTGTAGAAACCTGCAATAACTGATTCAAAGAAAAGGCAATACCAAAATCATCAGGTGAAAAAATAGGGAAGAGGATATTTACAAAACTCAAGATCACCACCAGATTCCTACCATGTATAAAAAGAAGGTACCTTTACAAGGAAGAGAGAGGGCAAATACCACCTTCACCAAGTGACCAATTTAGCATTACCAATGAGACAAACCAACATTACGTGTGCATAACATGATGTAGCGGGAAACACACATCACAACTTATGTAATAATTCTATCAAAAAATATTAACCTGGATATAATCGCAAGGAAGCAGACTATGGAACAGACTACAAGAAAATTAGGTGGGACTCAAAAAACATCAATATCATAAAAGACCAAAAACAAAGGTGAGAGGAAATGTCTTAAAATAAAGAAGACTAAAGGCAGATTACGAAGGAACTTTTGGGGACAATGAGAGAAATATGAATATGAACTGTACATAAGATAGTTGTATTATACAAAATGTTCAATTTCTTGAGTGAGATATTAACAGTGTGGTTATGTAGGAAAATGTCCTTGTTCTCAGGATCCACAGCTTAGGAGATACTTGAAGTGTCATAATGCCTGCAACTTATTTTCAAATGGTTTAGCCTAGAAAAAAGTGCACAAATGTATCACAAGAAAGAAAAAGCAAACGTAGCAAAACAATATTTGGTGGAATCTAAGTGAAGGGTATACAGGAATTCATTATCCTATTGTTTTTAAATTTTCCATATGTTGGAATTTTTCAAAATAAAACTTTGGGGGGAAATGGAGAAAAAACAAGACAAACAATAAAAGACAATTTATTTCCAATAAATATGCCTGCCTTCTCCAAACTGGAAACTTTCAGGAATTTCAAATTGATAGTTGTTCATGGATTCCTATGAAATGACAATTATGTCAGTTTTTATTTCCCTTTCTCAAAGAAATTGTTTTGCTTTTACTAAAATATTTTATCAGCTTTATTAAAAATAACATTTACAAAGAAATTAAAACTTGATATAAGAGACTACACTGTAATTACAAAAGTTAAATTCATTTCACAAACACATATAGCTCTCCTCTAATGGCAAAGACCATACCCGTCTCCTGGGAATTGGACAGCGGATATCTGGTTGGTCACCAAAGTTCTTGTAGGTGATGTAGTTTTCAGAGCAGATTAACACTCCACTTGGACCATCTGACCCTCCTGGAACTGTCAGAGAAAATAAAACTTCAGTTATTGTACATAAGCATGAATTTCTTTTTTTTAAAAAAGATGACCGGTAAGGGGATCTTAACCCTTGACTTGGTGTTGTCAGCACCACGCTCACCCAGTGAGCTAACCGGCCATCCCTATACGGGATCCGAACCCATGGCCTTGGTGTTATCAGCACCACACTCTCCCGAGTGAGCCACGGGCCGGCCCCCCCCCCTTTTTTTTTTTGTCTTTTTTGGGACTGGCACTCAGCCAGTGAGCGCATTGGCCAGTCCTATATAGGATCCGAACCCACGGCGGGAGCATTGCCGCGCTCCCAGCGCCGCACTCTCCCAAGTGCGCCACGGGCTCGGCCCAAGCATGAATTTCTTTATCTTTCAATTCCTCTCCCTCAGCACAACTTAATGAAGACAGTATGACATAAGCTGAGAAAGACTCCAACTGCTTCTTTTCCCTGATGCTCATGGTAGATAAAGACAGAACATACTTTGGGTTTATACGGAAAGTTTGGGTGATCTCAGCCTGGATAACCCATCCAAATTTTTACCTCCAAGCCCAGAACTCAGTTCTCAGCTTCAGACCTATAATCTAATCACCTACTGGACATAAACATTCTATAGGCACTTTAAAAATACAGTGTGGGACTGGCCAGTTAGCTCAGTTGGTTAGAGTGTGGTGTTGTAACACCAAGGTCAAGGGTTCAGATCCCCATACCAGCCAGTAGCAAATAAATACATAGATAAATGACAACATGAATCTTTCCATGAACTTTTCGAAGACCCCTTGTATAGTCTTCCTTTGGTCTTTTAATGTAATGAACTAAACTGATAGTGATTTTCTAATAGAAAGCTATCTTTGAGCTCCTATAAAATTATTTACCTATGATGCATTTAAAACACTATTGAATTCAATTTGTTAAAACATTAAGATTCTTCTATCTGTAATCATAAGCATTAACTAGCCTATAAATTTTTCTTGTTACTGTCCTTCCTGGTTTTGGTACTGAAGTCATATTAGGCTCATGAAGTGATACAGTAGCTTTTATTCTTTTTCTAGTCCCTAGGGAATAGTGTTTTAAAAAAGAATACATACCCTTTGACAAGATAAAAGCTTCCCTGAAAATCCTGGACATTAAATCTTTTAGGGGAGAAATGTCTGACTACTACTCCAATTTCTTTAATGAATGTTGGTCTATTGAGGTTCTTAATTTCTCTCTGGATCAATTTTGGCAATAGTTCAAAACTGTTTCTATTTTATGTAAGTTTTCAAATTCATACATACATTGTTTTATCTCGTTGGGTTTGTCCATTTCACTTGTCTTTTCAAATAACTAGGTTTGCATGAGAGGGAATAACTGAGTACAGCCAAATTATCACAGTTACCAACAGTAATCAATATTCCCAACTGACTGCTTTCCTTGTCCTTTTCTCCCTGCTCTCACTAGGCTATAAAAGTTTACTAAGGAGCTAGATACTCTTTATCCACACAACACTTTTCATCACTCCACCACGTGAACTTCTAACTTTGCCAAAACATAAACAAGGTACACAGGTTTACTATAAATGGATAAATTTCCAAATTGTATTAAGTAAAACCTATTAAGTTTGGGCATAAAATAGACCAAGTAAAAGACTACAAAGCAGCTGTGAGAGAGAAGTACCTGTAATAAGGAAGTTGCCATGTTCCTCCAAAGGTTCACTGTATTTTCGAACCACATGATTTAAACCAAGATCTAGCTCATAGAAAGTAAGTGTCTGCTGGGTGTTAGCTGCTGCTTCCCCCGTTGGATCATTGTCTGCTTCCTATGGAGAAGTACAGTAGCACAGAGACTAATTAGTAGCATAAAACTGAAGAACTTTTAGATCTGGAAAGGACACCAGGTCTCCTCATTTTAAAAACAAAGAAACACAGGTCCGTAGATGCCAAATGGTTTGACAAAGCTCATGCTACTAAATAATGGCAAAGCGAGAACAAGAACCCAAATCTCCAAATCCTCGATCCAGAGCTCTCCATACTAGAGGACACGGTCTTTCATTCATCAAGGCAAAGAATGGTATGCTCTGCCTTTTACTACCTCCATGTGAAAAAACACCTCAAACACAGCTTCACCTTTTTCATGAAGCTTTTCCCATTAAATACCTTGTTTCCATAAGGAAGTTGTTTAAATCAAAACAAAGGCTGTTATACAGTCAATTAAGTTCTAAAACATTCCACAGAATTTCAGTAAGGCATTTGGAATACGGAAAAGATCTGTTAGCAGGATATAATTAGGATACGAAAAAGGCAGAAAACAATCTTAGGAAAACACTGAGGTGACTGGAAGAAATCCAGAAAAGAGAAAGACATGGTCCCCATTACCTCATAATCCATTTCCAGACAAGCAAACATTGGATTTTCAAATCCTACATCTACTCCAACCACATGATACACTAAAGTGTTCGCTTTGTGGGCCTCCAGGGGAGATGAAATGGTAAGTCGGGCTGCAGCATCTCTATTCAAGATATATACCAATTTCTGTTTCTCAATGGCACCTATAGATAAAGGAGACAAAACAGAAGATTGCTAGGTAAGGAGCAGACAAACTTACAGAAAGTTAAATTTATATCATGATTTTTTTTTTATATATATAAATCATATTCTTATTAAAAACCAGCACTAACTCTACAAGTATAGTTAACTCTGGATTCTGCTAACATTAGAATAGACAACAGCATCATTTTGGCCCCCTCCTTCCTAATAGGGATCTTAATATCCCACTAACTCTTCAAAATGTATTAATGTGCCCTAGATTTAAGGATATTGGGGAATTAAACCATAACTCATATAAGTGTTAGCTTTATTCTTTGAATTATATCTAGTGATTTTGTGACCACACAGACAGAGTTGCCCTCTAGAGGCCTGATCAGATACACAGAATTTTCTTCAAGAATTTCTCAGAGAAGAGACATGAATGTGAATCATCACTTCAGGCTAATGAAAGCAACCATATTCACTCTACCTTTTCACTGCAGTCTTTTTACTACAGGTAAAGTAAGAAACTGAACAATACCTACTTCGAACTAGATGGGATGCTAAGTCATGCTAACACTTTTCCCATTGTTTTAAAAGAAAATGCAAAAAATTTTTTTAAAGGAAATGCAACTTCAAACCATAGAATAAATCCAAATATGAGGCCAAACTTTACTCATGTAAGTGATACAGTAGCACACTGTCAAGATCATATAGCATTGTTATCCTAAACTGAGCATTTGTAATAATCAGAGATGCGTTCAATAGAGCAAGTCACTCACTAATCATAACAGCTCGCCCTTTGGGATCCACAGCTAAGAACTGGCCAGGAACGATGCGGCGGCATCCACTCTTGCCAAAGGTTTCTTGGTGAATTTTCTCAAACATATTCTTAGATGGCTGATACTCCAAGATAACAATCCGACCTGAGTCACTGCCAACTACAATGTAGTCTTTGGTGCCACCTGTCAGCCTAAAGGCCATGAGCGACCGGATAACACCAAATACTTCCACAGTGAGTAGGGTATGTACTTTGCCAGTGTTGGGGTCCGGGCGAAGCAGCTCCAAGATCTTCCCACGGGAAACAACAATTTCCTGTTGTTTAGTTCCTAGATCACCAAAAAAATAAAGATCATAAACAGCCAGAACTAGTCTCAAAAGCAAACTGGATAAGACCGGCCAGTTAGCTCAGTTGGTTAGAGAACGGTGCTGCAAACACCAACGTCCAGGGTTTGATCCCTGTACTGGCCAGCTGCCAGAAAAAAAAGTAAACTCGATAGATCAAAATGCCACTAAAGATAAACATAATTAAATGAGTTGAGGACCCAAAGTTTCAAGTTAATTTATTCCATTTGAAAAAATACTTCTCCTAGAATTAAACTGATCTAACAAAAGTGATATCAAAGAAAGCTTTTATAAAATGGTCACAAGTTACTTTTTTAAAAACTTGTATTTTCCTAAGATTTGCCATCAAGCGCACAATTGAGAATTGTGCATAAAGGATATTAATGTATAATATCTAGCAACTTCAAAAGATTAAAATTTTCCAAAGGTTCTTTCTTTAAGGCTACTGCTGTTCTAAGAAATTATTATATTAACTTTCAATGCAGTTTGAAAAGTCTTAAGGAACTTTTAAAACTGCCATCTAAAATATATTCTTCGTAATTTCTAAACTCTTTCCTAAGAACTTCACTTCTACCTCCAAATGCATAACAGCCAACTTTGTCCCCTCCTCTCCTTGCCTGTTATGTAATTCTACCTGGATGAGCTGTCATCAACTGTAAATGTTTAAAATAGGCTCCTCCTACCACAAACCCCACTCCAGTCTCAATTAACCTGCTATCAACATTACTGTTTATTTTTTCTGCCACTCAGGCTGCAAACTCGTGTCCTTCACTTTCTTTTTATTCCCACTGCCCTAGTCTAGGTTTTCATTATCTAATGCCTGTTTTCCTATCCAATCTCTTATCCTACCCTCTACCCATCCCAACCCATCCTCATTTGTAAAATGCCACTATTTATCAGACCAGCTTACTTTCAAAAGTCCTTTGGGAATCAGGTAAGATCAAATACTCCAAAGTGCTTTGGAAACGGTAAAGTATTAAATAAATTACAATGTTCTCTAATGCGTTAAGAAAAAATTCTCTTTCTATAAATTGTTTTAGAAGAAAAGGGGAGTTTGCACTGGAAAAGGAATCTGAAGGATAAAATTAGTAATATTAAAAATACGCTTTCAAAAATTCTCCTATTCAGACCCCAGCTGAGAGTCTGCATTATATAATGAACAGTCAATCACAAATCCCCAAATTTATGTAAATGTATCGTTTCTTTCATAAAATGTAGCAATAATAACTAACTTATTCAAGAAAACCCCTAAGATCCACAGTAAGAGTCATAATAAGGATCACAGAAAATAACGCCAACATGAAATGTGCATTCTGTGCGGTCAATCAGGTTCCTCCTGCTCAGCTGCCATAATAGGTATTCAGATTTGAACCTCAACAAAATTATATAATACTCTACATAATCATGAACCTCCTGCATTACTTGGGATTAACTTAACTCACAAATGTTAAATCAACAAATTGCAATATAGTTTTAATTTTATACACATTAGTACCTCAGTTTCTACAACTATTGCCTAATATTTCTTAATCTGATATTAGAATTTTCACACAACTCGGCCTTAATTCACTGTTCCAAAAAAATATACCCTGCTACTCCAGCTCACAATGCATGGCACAAAGTGGGTGGTGAACAAACATCAGCAAATGCTCTCATTCTGTACAAGCAGCACTCCCTACCTAAACTGCACTTTCCCTTCTCTGTCCTTATATAAAAGTCCTACTATCTCCTCAAGTACCAAGCTAAGGTCCAACCTTCCTTTTTTAAAACTACTCTCTCTAATAACCTGACAGACACCTTTAGAAATTCTTTTTATCCAACTCGATGTCAAATTCAAGATCAAGGATCACGTCTTGCAATATTGGGTTATGCCTCACAGCAGCAGGCACACAGCTTGGCACAAAGTAGGTGGCCAAGAAATGTGTATTTATACAACATGAGCTAGGAAATACATCTGAAATTCGGTTTCAGATAACACATCTCAACACGAAATCTCATAGATTACAATCCAGATATGGATTGTTCACACTTACCAAGAATTGTTTTCTCCAAGAGACAAGATATGTGCTAATTCACTTAAATTCAGAAAGATAGCAACTTGAGAACTTACCAGAAAAGTTGCCATGAATGGCAAAGCTGATGCCAGTGGCTCGCTGCAAGGTCAGGTTGTACAGGAACATGGTGGTGGCAAAACTGAGCCACAAAGAACTCCAGGCCTTGGTTATACCAACAGTACGAAGTCAAAGCAAGCTAAGGGCACAGAAAAATAAAAATAGCTGGGAAATTGTTATTTTAACAAATATTTCTATATGGAAATTTCTGGTCGAAGGCAGCAGAACCAGTAGAGTAAGGCCTATTGAGGAACAAAATTTTATAATTAAAAGTACTTTCTTTATGCTAGACACAATGCTATATACTTTGTCTCTAATCTCGCAAAAACCCTAAAGTATGCAGTATTATATTCATTTTATAGATAAGGAAACTGAGACTCGGGAGTTAAATCACCTGCATAAGGTCCTATAACAAGTAGTGAATATGTCGAGAGCTGGGATGTATACCATTAATGCAACACTATATACATTCACATGATTAAGAATTATGTGTTACACATTCACAATTCAGAATTCAAAAGCAAGTGCTGGCCGGTGGCTTACTTGGGAGAGTGTGGTGCTAATAACACCAAGGTCAAGGATTCAGATCTCTGTACCAGCCAGCTGCCAAAAAAAAAAACCCCACAGAATTTAAAAGCCCAACAAAAAACTCCCCTTGAACCATTCCCTAGACATCCAATTCTCCCTGGCAGAATCAATTTTACTATGCTGCACTGTATTCTTCCAGATTTTTTTTATATATACAAGCAAAAATATAAATTCATGCTGTATTTATCCCCCCCTTTTCAATCAAAGGTTGGGAACTATATTTTATACAGTCACACTGTATTGCAACCTATTTTTATTATTTTATTAACGTCGAGACAGCAATGAACAAAGGGCTTTCTCATTTTCATTTCAAGCTGCAGAGCACTCCAGTGAATGGGCATATTATAATCATTTAGCCAATAGCCTACTGATGAACAATCAGGTTGTTTCCAATCTCTTGCTATTATGACTGCAAAGAAAAATTCCTTGTATGTAGATCATTTATACATGCATGGGTATATCTCTAAGATTAATCCCTAGAAGTGGTATTGCTGGATTGAGGGATTCATACATTTGAATTTTGATAGATACCGCCAAATTGGCTTTCAAAGAGACTTACCAATTTGCATGCCCAGAAATGTATGAGTCCCTGTTTCCCCACAATCAGCCAAACTGATGTTAAGACTTTTGACCTTCGCTAATCCAACAGATGAAAATTGGTATATTAATGTACTTTTCCTCTGTATCTCTTATATAGCTCTATACTTGAGGAGTGGTTAGAATTTAAACCAACTCACTGTCAAAAACCAAATAAAACTGAATTCCTGCCACATCAGGAGGAAGCCTCCCTAAAGCAGTATAATGTCACAACAAAAAATTCCTTCTCAAAAAACAAAACACTGAAGACTGCACAGAGGTACCTCTGCCATAAAGAATTATACAAAACTGGGCTGGCCAGTTAGCTCAACTGGTTAGAGAACGGTGCTAATAACACCAAGGTCGAGGGTTCAGATCCCCATACTCACCAGCCCCCACAAAGAAGAAAAAAAAAAAGAATTACCCAAAACTACACCTATAAACACAGTTACTGTTAAAAAAAAAATGAATTATTTTCCCCCAATGTAATTATTTAGAGACAAAAGCAAGGTATACTGAAAAATCCAAAGTCACTGCTGTGCAATTAACATCAAATTTGATTCTGCTGTTAAACCAGAGAAAAGAATTATGAATAAATGTCCTCATAACTGTTTCTGGGCTGGGCTAAAGCAGGGTGACAAGATCAATCCTCTAGACTGGAAATGGATCCTAAGAGAGAGAAATCTGTCTACCTGAGACTAAAAAACAGCTTTAATGCTCTTTTAGGATCACAGGGAAAGATAAAGGAAAAGGTCTGAGGTTGAAAGAGGGTGCAGAAACGACCAAGAAGAAAAGCAGAGAAAAACAGAGGAAACCAGAAGCCATTTCCAAAACCCTGAACAGCACCCCCCAAGCTACTTTTCATTCTCTGCACCTGACCGGAAGAATTCGCCTACTTTCCCTTTTCTTTATACTGACGCCATCCATTACAAACCCTTGGAATTCATCTTCCCCAAACCCAGTTGGATCCAGGTTCTCCAGCTACACTTTTATCTTGGGTAAGAGAGGAAGGTGCATTTTGGAGAAAGATCAGTCCAGATCTACAAGAACTACATAACGGGAATCATTAACAGCCAAAATTTTGTAAACTTTGTAACTTCCCCCACGTCTGTCTGTGATTAGTACAAAAAGCCTGTGTGATTGCTAATTCCATCCTTTCTGCATGTTCCAAGGGAACATCACCGCGTTGAAGCTCTGCAAAGTCTATCTTCAAGATAAGATCGTGCACAGGAGAAAACTGAGCTGCAGAGAAGGAAACAAGTTGCCCACTTACTAAAACACAAATTCAAATCAGAGATTTGGCTCCAAAGACTGTTTCCGGTATTTACGCTTATTAACACGCTCGATCTTTCCACCTATCCCGTCACTGTACCGTTTACTCTCTCCAGAGGGAAACGTCCCTCCCGCTCCTTCTCACACCTCCCCCTCCCCCCAGTCTCAGAGGTCCCAGGGCCTAAAAGACAAACAATCTCTACAAGCCTTATTTTGAGCCAGGACTCGTTCCCACCCCACGAAAAGACGCAGGACGTGAATTCAGAAAGCCGTTTTCGCGCCCCAAGCATTCCACTACAGCTCATCCTCTTCCTCCTCCCCTGCTCGGACCTCTCGGGCCTAGCCTGGCTCTGAGACCCCCCCCATCCGCAACCAAAGCGTCGGGCGCCCCTCCTGCATGGCCACTGTCCACCCGCCCAGGCCCGGGGAAGTCGAGAGGCCGTTTCTTTACCCTGCAGCGGGAAGGATGGCGTAGATATACGACGGATGCAGAGTCCCTTCAAGGCCTAAGCCACCGCCAAAGCCAACCCGCTGGCATCCGCCATTAGCCCTCAAGACAGGGGCCTCCCAGTGGCGCGCGGCGGAAAGAGGTACCCAACCCGCTCCTGTAGGATGTAGATATCATTTTTTAAACGCTTCCGTCTGGCTTCCACACAGCATTGAAAATTATTTAAATATACTTTATTGCCGTCACTTTTTCCAGAAGAATGGAAAATTAATCGATTTTTTTTTAAGTAGTCTTAAAAAAACAGGAGTTCGTCAGGCACTTCTCTGGGCAGCCCACAGACCCAGCGCGCCAACGGGGAGGGGACCTCACAGGCCCGGAAACGCCGAATGGGGACCAAGATGGCGGAGGGCGATTCCGCGCCGAAGTTGTCAGCTGTGCCTTCGCCGTCTGAGGGGGTGGGAGGAAGCCGCTGCTCCGAAATCTCCACCGAGCTCATTCGCTCCCTGACAGAGCTGCAGGAGCTGGAGGCTGTGTACGAACGGCTTTGCGGAGAGGAGGTGGGGGGCCGAGCCTCCTCTTTCCAGGAGGATCCAGGGGCAGTGGGGCGTAGGAGCTGTCAGTATTGGGAAATCCGGGCTGTGGGAAGCTCTCTCCTTGCCTGGGGGAACAAAAAAGCACCTACCCAAGAAGTGGGAATGTAGCTGGGTGTTTGGAGAGATTGTCAACTCTGTTCACTCGTTTTCCCTGGTATCTAGGCGATACCGTGCACCCTCCCCTTTCCCCCTCCCCCCATTGATTTACCTGGCCCATAGTCACTGGTTTCTGCACCGCAGTAAAGTTAGAGTGAGAATTGCATTGGTTTAGCAATTTAATATTAATGAAACACTTTCATCCTGTTATCTTATTTAAGCGGAAAATCATTGCAAATAAACTTGTTGAAGCGTTTTAAGACTTTCTCTTGGGGAGAATGATTTGTAGATGTAATTTTAGCGCTTTGGTTAAATGCACAGCTTTGTAGAAGTTTGAGCTTTTAAGACTCAAGCACAACTGTCTAATCTTGGACAAGTCACTCCATCTCTTGTACCCCGGACATTCTGTCAAATGAGGAGTGTGGACTAGACTCTAAGATTCCTTTCAATTCGTCACGTTCTATATCCTGACTCCTCCCTCCTTTTCCGTGGCAATCTGATGCCATTAAATTACTTTTTTTTTTTTTTTTTTAAGATGACCGGTAAGGGGATCTCAACCCTTGGCTTGCTGTTGTCAGCACCTCGCTCAGCCAGTGAGCCAACCGGCCATCCCTATATAGGATCCGAACCGTGGCCTTGGTGTTATCAGCACCGCACTCTCCCGAGTGAGCCACGGGCCGACCCTATTAAATCACTTTTGAATGTCAGTTGTGTTCCTTGCCAGTCAGAAGGAAGAGATCCAAGCTCTGACCTAAACGTTCAGCGGCTGTTTCCCAAAACGAACTTTTAAGTCGGGTTGAGCACAAAAGGCAGTTTCAGCCTGGGGGAGAGGGGACTATTAATATCTTTGAATATTTTCAAATATTAACTTGCACCAACTCTAACATTTTCTGTATGTTTTTCTGCAAGATGTATTTTAAAATTCAGTACTCAACATTTCTAAGCTTGCATTCATTGAATCAATCAATACTTTGGGGGAAAAAATTAAGGAGATCTTACCAACAGAAATATATGACTTCTATATTGTATTTTGTGACTGGCAGGAGGACATTTCCCCTAATTCTACTGGTCTACTTTAGTAAAAATGAGTAGTTAATATTAATGACTGTTGTTGAACTATACCATACATGCTGTGTTAAGCTTTGTGTATTGTCCTGTTTGACTTGCACAACAGTCTTATGGGATATGTGTTACTATCCCTATTTTACAGATGAAGAAACTGAATCATAAGAAATTTACAAAAATTGAAATAGCACAGTAAATAGCTTACTGAAATAGAGTTTTATTTATCTTCTCTGGTTATTGACTATCCACCAAGAAGAGATTTTTTTGTCACTGCCACTGTGGGGATTTCATTTGTTTAGCCAATACATTTCAAATGCTTTCCTGGGGCCGGCCCATGGCTCACTTGGGAGAGTGTGGTGCTGATAACACCAAGGCCACAGACTTGGATCCCTTTATAGAGATGGCCAGTTAGCTCACTTGGGAGAGCATGGTGCTGACAACATCGAGTCAAGGGTTAAGATCCCCTTACCAGTCATCTTTTTTGAAAAAAAAAAAAAATGCCTTCCTGTTAGGCACTATACTAATATTGAATGAAAGTTTATTTCCTCTCATTGTGGTACTCATCTACTAGATGGAATAATGTATAAGGTAATAATCATGCAGTGTGATAAGTGCAAAAATGAAGTGTTGTTTGTTAAAATCTGAGGGGAACATAGTAAAAGGAAAGAAGAAATTTGAAATGCAATTCACCCTTCAGCTAAGTGGTTGGTTTAGATAATTATTAAGGTTCCTTCTGACAATTCTGATTACAAAATGTGTCTCTGTGTTTCAGAAAGTGGTAGAGAGAGAGCTGGATGCTCTTTTGGAACACCAAAACACCATTGAAAGTAAGATGGTCACTCTCCACCGAATGGGGTGAGTCTGTGTATCTCACTCAGCAAGAGCTATTATAAATTCCAACAGGGTCCATTAGATAAGTTATTATTTTTCCTAACTTTCTGTTACTGCCAGTTGAGTTTGAAATATAGAGAAGCATTACCTCAAGGTAAAGTGAACATCTAAGGATATAGTTCAGTCGTTCTCAAAGATCTTTGGACCAGCAGTACCAGCATCACATGGAAACTAGTTAAAAATGCAAATTCTGGCACCCCACCCCAAACTTACTGCATCCGAAACTCTGGGGTGGGGCCTACCGGGTGATTCAGCTCAAGTTTGAGAACCACTGTTTTTAGACTTCGTGTATTTGCTAGTCATAAAAATTGCTCTTTGATCTCATCATCCTCTCATTGTTTAGGGCATTTTATGCTCATTTAGCAATTGAGAAAATCTGTTCTCTAGTTTTTTGGCTGTATATGTTGAGGGGTGTCTTTAGTAGTTTTAGAAATTAATTTTTTAGGGCCGGCCTATGGCTCACTTGAGAGAATGTGGTGCTGATAACACCAAGGCCACAGGTTCGGATCCCTATATAGGAATGGCCGGTTTGCTCACTTGGGAGAGCTTGGTGCTGACAACACCAAGTCAAAGGTTAAGATCCCCTTACCAGTCAGATTAAAAAAAAAAAAAAAAAAGCTGTGTGTAGAGTGAACTGAGCTGAGTTGTGGGGAGGTGCAAGAGAAGTACGAGACATAGTCTCCATCTGCAAAAAAATGTTTCCATCTCTTCTTACCCTTTGCTCCTATGGATGTGTGTGTGTGCTGACAATGTGTGTCTACAGTCCCAATCTGCAGTTGATTGAGGGAGATGCAAAGCAACTGGCTGGAATGATCACCTTTACCTGCAACCTAGCCGAGAATGTGTCTAGCAAAGTCCGTCAGCTTGACCTGGCCAAGGTAATCCCACTGAGTTCTTGATGTTTGAGTTAGCAGATGGCAGTAAAGAAGCTACCATTAGAGATGAGAGCAGCACCATCCAATAGAAATCTAATTTGAGATACCAAAACCAGACAGAGATATCACAAGAAAACTCCAGACCAGTAACTCTTATGAATATAGACATAAAAATCCTCAACAAAACACTAGCAAAACAAATCCAACAACATGTGAAAAAGGATTATATATCATGACCAAGTGGGATTTATCCTAGGAATGCAAGGTTGGTTTAAAATCTGAAAGTCAATTAATACCCCGTATCAATAGAATAAAGGACAGAAACTACATAATCACTTCATAGTCTCAGAAAAAGCATTTGACAGAGTTCAATCCTCCTTTCTGATAAAAACACTTAAACTTGGAATGGAAGGGAACTTCCTCAACCTGGTATAAAATATCTATGAAAAATCCACAGCTAACATTCTACTTACTGGTAAAAGATGGGATGCTTTCCCCCTAAGGTGAGGATGTCTGACCTTGGTAGATCTCTTTAACATTGCACTAAAAGTTCTAGCCAGGGAAATTAGGTAAGAAAATGAAATAAAAGTTGCCCAGATTGGAAAAAAAGAACTCTAATATGAACCACCTACATAATTTTAGATTTTCTAGTAGCCATTTTTTTCTAAGTAAAAAGAAATACGTGAAAATAATTTTAATATTCATATTTTATTTAACCCATTATATCCAAAAAGCCATTTCAACATGTAATATAGACATTAAAGAGATATTTTACCTTTATTTTTGTATCGAGTCTTTGAAATTTGGTGTATATAGTCATCCCTTGGTATCCATGGGCGATTGGTTCCAGGACCTCCCAAGGATGCTCAAGTCCCTGATATAAAGTGGCTTAGTATTTGCATATAATCTGTGCATTATGTATACTTTAAATCATCTCTATACTACTCATAATAACTAATATAATGTAAATGCTATGTAAATAGGTGTTGTATTGTTTAGGAAATAATGCCAAGAAAAAAAGTCTGTACATGTTCAGTACAGACAATTTTTTTTTCCCAAATATTTTCCATCTGCAGTTGGTTGAATACACAGATATGGAACCCACAGATACAGAGGGCTGACAGTACTTTACACATACACACTTAATTTGAACTAGCCATATTTCAAGTGCTCAATAGCCATTTGCGGTTAGTGGTAACTGTATTGGATAGCACAGGATTTATGTTCTTGAACAAGTCAGTCCCAGACTCAGTTTGCCCCTGTGAAATAGCATAACTCTTCCTCATCTGTTTGTTCAGATTCTGCAAAAATAGCTTCACCACAAAACACTATAGCCTCATATCCACTAACTCACATATCAAGGTTTTTGTTTTAAAACATGTTTGCTTTTTTTTAAGAGAAAAATACCTTCCACATATTTTGCTTACTCTATTACTTGGTTTACAATGTTATATTCCCAAAATGTCAAATGCGTTCTGATTCTATTATAAATTTAACAAAATAAGCCAAATATAAATATGGATTATCCCTGTTCCTGCTTCCATTAAAATGAAGAATTTGACTACATTAATGTCAGTAGTCTTGATGATCATCAATAACAGTTTTTTGAGTGGTAGCGGTGGTGGTTGTGAGTTTGCCAGTAAAAGCTGTAAAGGACCTGTGATTAACCATATTTAGCTCCCAAATCACCCTGCCTCTGGGAGACATGTTTTTAAAAGAATAGGATATTGTTTCTAAGCACTAAGTCTTTTTGCAGAACCGCCTATATCAGGCCATTCAGAGAGCTGATGACATCTTGGACCTGAAGTTCTGCATGGATGGAGTTCAGACTGCTTTAAGGAATGAAGATTATGAGCAGGCTGCAGCCCACATTCATCGCTACTTGTGCCTGGACAAGTCAGTCATTGAGCTTAGCCGACAGGGCAAAGAAGGTCAGCATCCCAAACTGTTGACTTCTAGTTTAATTACAAGCATCTGTAATCTGAACTAGGCAAACTCAACCAGGAAAAAGGCATCTGTTGTTAGGAAGCTTCCTTGTCTGATAGTAGGCACTGTATACCATCCCAGGGCAAGTGTTGTGATTCCAATTTTATGGAAAAGGAGAATGAATTCAGATCTACTGATTCTCTGACCAGTGGGTTCTTTGCATTTAATCAAATAGGCTACGTATAAAATGAGGTTCTTAGCCTAGTATTTTGGGTCTTCCTTGATCTTGACTCACCCTGTCTCTCTAGCCTTATTTCATGCTATTCACTCATACATCCATTCAATGTGCAAATATTTGTCGAGCTCTTCTGTATGCCAGGGCATATGCTACTTGCAATACTGTGCAAATACTCTTTTTGTATATCTGCTTCTATTCCTTTGCTTATTTCATTCCCTTTCCCTGGAATGCATATCTTCTCATGCAGATATTAAAATCCTGCCCATCTCTGAGATGGAATGTCACCTTTTCTAGGAAGCCTTTTCTGATTACTTCAGCCAGAAATATGACTTTTGGGCACCTTTCTTATGACACATCATACACTGAATTTTATTATACTTAGTTGTGCATAAACCTTATCTCTTTCATTTGATTTTAACTTCCATGACAGTAGAATTGTGGCTGATTCACCTTTAAATAATCTATATTGCTAGCATAGTATCTTGTATACAGGAAATGCTCAATACATATTTGTCAAGTGAATAGTAGTGCACAGACTAAGGACATGGACCTGACACAATTCCGTTCTTTACATTAATTCTTATTTTCTCCCCATTGAGCAGGGAGCATGATTGATGCCAACCTGAAATTGCTGCAGGAAGCTGAGCAGCGTCTCAAAGCCATTGTAGCAAAGAAGTTTGCCATTGCCACCAAGGAAGGGGATCTGCCCCAGGTGGAGCGCTTCTTCAAGATCTTCCCACTGCTGGGTTTGCATGAGGAGGGATTAAGCAAGTTCTCAGAATACCTTTGCAAGCAGGTATGGACCCTGAGCACTTGGCAAGATAATGGTATGGCTCTCTGCCTGCAGATTGGGGCACTGAATGGATCCAGTTTCTATGGGTAATTTCTCTCTTCTGCATATGACTTCCCCTTCTCCTCTTGCTATTGCCTGGCAGGACTGGATGCATACATTCAGTTGTCAACATATCTGTTGCCGTCTACTGTGTACCAAGCATGGCCTGGTCATCTGCTGATGCACATTTATTTCCAACAGGCCAGGTGAAAGTATAGGAAAATTAAAATGCAAGTTTTCTGATGAGTTAAATCACCCTTTCTGGGCTGTCAGTCAGGAACTATCTTCTTTTAAGAGCAATTAGAACTCTTGATTGGTGGTTGTAAGACTTCATAACCAGCCTTGAATCTCAAAATAAGCCACATTGAGATGAAGGAGGTGAGACGACTTAAAGTTAAATCCTGAAAAAGAAACATATTTTGGGTAAGGTCTCAGGGCTTCCCCACACTCACCCCTTAGATGAAGAGAAGCACATCCAACAGGCATATGTGCGGAGGGTTTTTTTTTTTTAACTATACGAGTATGTCGGTGCATCCTTCTCTCCGTCAATTCTCTGTAACAGAACACGGTTCTTCCATTAAGAAAAATGAGACAGTTCCATACTTGTGACATATTTTACTCTCTAACATATGTGGTTTTTTAAACAGACAAGGAACAAAACAGTATTCCATCATTCCTGTTTAAAATTAGGGGAGTGGCAATAAAGATAGATGCTTGTATAAGCCTAGGATATTTTTGGAGCAGGGAATTAGGATGTCAGGTGACATAGGTAAGAGGAAGAACCACTTTTTGCTGTACATTCCTTTGTTCCTTTTGAATGTTTAAATTTGTGTTTTCTCCATTCTAAAATGTAATTAATTAAAAATAATATACAACTGCTTTATGGTACTTTTTAATCAGTACTTTGCTGTCTGAGACCTAGAAATTGCTTCTACTTTTTTTTTAAAAAAAGATGACCGGTAGGGGATCTCAACCCCTGGCTTGGTGTTGTCAGCACCACGCTCAGCCAGTGAACTAACCGGCCATCCCTATATAGGATCCGAACCCGTGGCCTTGGCGTTATCAGCACCACACTCTCCCGAGTGAGCCACGGGCCGGCCCTTGGCTTCTACTTTTAATCCATTAAAAGTCCCTTCCACAGTACCCAGATTTCTTGTCCTGTTCAACAAAGCACCATTAATGATAACAAGTTGTACTTTGAGAAGATTATTGAAACTGGGGACTCTCTCCCTTGGCTAATGGCAGTCCATATTTTCGGGGAGAAGAAAAGCATTGTTTATACCTCTGAATACAAGAAAAGCTACTACCATGCTCAAGTTCCTTGTCCTGCCTGAGGCTCAGACAGCCCAGAGGCCACCAAAGGAGGTTCCTCTGTGCTGCCTGGGCTTCCAGGCATCAAGGGAAATATGGAAAAAAGGAAAGCCAATGGAAAGCCTTTTTGGAAAACTGAGACATACCTGGTATGAGGCTGGCCTCATATGTGGTTGTTCTGCTCTTTTCAGGTAGCCAGTAAAGCTGAAGAGAATCTGCAGTTGGTGCTAGGGATGGATATGAGTGATCGAAGAGCTGCAGTCATCTTCGCAGATACACTCACTCTCCTGTTTGAAGGCAAGTCTTTCACTACTCTGGGGAGATTGGAGACATTTCTGTCTGATGCTGGCATTCTAGCCTTTCTTCTCTCCCCTCTAGCCTGATGCCTTTAACTTAATCCTATAGTTTACTGTGTATTGATTTACTAGAGAATTAACTTTTAGATCCAGTATCCTATTAACAAAGCTTAGTAGGAGTCTCTTTGGTATTTTGAGCCTCCCTAGTCCTAAAACTATGTGAGAGTAAATTTAACCCTAAAATAAATTACTGGAAAGTGAGTGATGCTGATTTCCAAAGACACTGCTGTAGAAAACAGTATCAATGTAACTTATCAAATGCCTGCTTGTCTACCAAGCACTGTGCATATTTAACAAATAAATTTGCTTAGTAACCTCTAGCACTGACTAGGACTATTTGTGTTCATTTCGGGAGGTGAAGCCAAAAAGGATTGAGTTAGACCTGGGTTAGTCCTGGATGGGAGAAAGGAGTTTATTTTGTGGGAAGAATGTTTGGAATCTAGTCCTCCACTGCCTTCCTTCTAGGGATTGCCCGCATTGTGGAGACCCATCAACCAATAGTGGAGACCTATTATGGGCTGGGGAGACTTTATACCCTGATCAAACATCTGCAGGTAGAATGTGACAGACAGGTGGAGAAGGTGGTGGACAAGTTCATCAAGCAGAGGGACTACCACCAGCAGGTGAGCAGGGGAAGCTACAGGTGGTTTGGAAGCAGCTTCAGCCAGGGACACTGAGTAGAATAAATTGGAGGGGGAAAAAATGAAAAAAGTTGCAGACAGAGAAAAATCAGTGTGAAATGCAGACTGGCCTGAATCTTGTCCATCACCAGCTTACTTTGGACTTACTTTGTAGAAATGATGGCCTCGGGAAAAAACTAAGAAGGAAATAGAAAGGCCTTCCTGAAAGGAACACAACAGAAATGTTAAGTCAGTTCTCTATCACAGAATGTGTGACAGTGCCCTCTGGTGATATAATGAGAATTTTATCTCCTAAGGTCCTATGTAGTGTCAAGTAATTTGTCTCAAATTTCCCGGTAGTTCCCTAAGTGCTGACGATAACACTTGCTTTTTCAGAACTTTATTTTTCCATTCCTTTGAGCAGAGAAAGTAAAAGTAGGACATAGAAAAAGGAGTGGCCTTTTACAATTTTATTTCTAGAACTCCAGGCTAGGAAACTAGACTGTATTCCATTAGAACACCATTAGTATAAATTTTAAGTGCAGTAATAGAGGTGAGCATTAGCATCATAAACCTAAAGCAAATCATCTTCATCTCTGGCTTGAAGGAAAGCAAACTAAACATAAACATTCTTGTATGCCAAAAGTTTGGCATGACCAGCAAGAGGCAGATACATGGAGGGTGGGGAAGAGTATTCTCATTTCTGTGGTGTATTGCAGTTTCGGCATGTCCAGAACAGCTTAATGAGAAATTCTGCAACAGAAAAAATCGAACCAAGGTAATAATACTACCCTTTTCTTCAGCCCATAGGAGTTTGAATTGGTAATCCTTATAATTCAGACTACTCTGTTACAATGTGGTCTTTGTTTTTAAATGTGTGGTTAAGAATAATAGATCATTACCAATACTTTTGAAGCCCCCAGAGTGACTCTCCTCTTCCCTCTCCTCAAAGGTAACTACTATCCTAAAGTTTTAAATTTTTACTCTTTATAATAAAAGTAATATATGCTTGTTAGAAGAAAAAACAAACAGGTGGATTCAAGTGCAATGGTGTTTGCAACTAACTGATCACAACCAGTTACAGATGTCTTTGTTCCTTCTTCACTCCACTGCTTCACTTGACTTGCCTTAAAAAAGAGAAAAATCCAGCAAAATAAAAAATGTATTCATTCAATCAAGAAATTCTTACTGAGTATACACTATGTGCCAAATACGGCAGCAAGCAAAGTGAGCAAAACAGACATAATTTTTTCTTTGTGGCACCTAAAATCTGTAAAGTACACAGAAAATAATAATAGTTAACACATATATGAGTATAGTGTTTACTATATGCCAGACACTGTTCTAAGCACTTAACAGATAAACAATTTAATACAAAGTTTCTTAACCTCTGCACTCCTAGCATTTTGGCTGGATAGTTCTTTGTTATGGGGGACTGTCTTGTGCATTGTAAGATGGTTAGCATCCCTGCCTTTACCACTAGATGCTAGTATCCCCTGGGGGGGGCAAAATTGCCCTCAGTTGAAAATCACTGACTTAATCCATAAACATTTCACAGATGAGCAAACTGAAGTCTGGAGAGATTAAATGACTTGCCAAGGTCATACAGCTAGAAAGTGGCAGAGCCAAAAGTAGAATCCAAGCAGTCTGATTCTAGAGTTTGTATTGTTAACTATTATGAAATAATACTAATTATAAGATACAGGAGAGCATGTAATAAGGTGATGTAACCTAATCTGGGGAAGTTCAAGGGAGAATTCCTGAGGAAATGACCTTAGATCTGAGACCTGAAGAGTGAATAGGAGAAAAGAAGTGTTCAGGTAGAGCAGGGAAAGCATGTACAAAGATCAAAGGTCCTGTAGATTTGAAAAACTGAAAAGAAGTCAGTGTAGATGAAGTGCAAAGAGTTGGGGAGAGCCTAAAATGAGATGAATATGGAGAGGTCATTAGGGTCAGGCCATTCGGGCTCTTGTATCCTTAGAGCTATGGAAATCATGTGACATGTCCAGGTTTATATTTTGAAAAGATCTCTTGGACTTCAGTATGCAGAGGGAGTTCATTTTTGCATATAACGTGAGGTAGGGTTTTATTCTTTCTCATATGGATATCAGTTGTCTCGGCACAATTTGTTGATAGGACCATTCTTTCCCTGTTGAATTGTCTTAGCACTCTCATTGAAAATCATTTGACCTAGGGCCGGCCCGTGGCTCATTCGGGAGAGTGCAGTGCTGATAACACCAAGGCCACAGGTTCAGATCCTATATAGGGATGGCCGGTTGGCTCACTGGCTGAGAGGGGTGCTGACAACACCAAGCCAAGGGTTGAGATCTCCTTACCGGTCTTTCAAAAAAAAAAAAAAAGAAAGAAAATCGTTTGACCTGTAGACTCTCAATTCTATTCCATATCCTTATGGTACTGCTGTAGCTTTGTAGTAAGTTTTGAAATCAGGAAGTCTTCCAACTTTTTTACTTCAAGATTGCTTTGGCTATTTGTTGGGATAAATGAGTGGGTGTTAAGACACAATTTAATGATGTATCCTAAAATCCTTCCAGGGCTAAATTACAGATTGGGGAGGTATGTTTTCTTTCACATGAGGCATAGATAATTTTTATTCAAACCATAGAAGAAAACACACCTCCCCAATCTCTTATTTAGCCCTGGCAGAATTTTAGGGGGTGAATGATTCTAGTGAAACAGGTAAATGGACAACGTTTTTGACAGCTGTCTCTGATTATAATCAGGCACGCAGAACCAGGATCCTTATGGGCCCACTGGGGAAGGAGAGTTTGGGACTGTTTGCCTCAGGCTCTTGTATCTGAGGGAATCCAGTGTTGTCCTTATTCATTCTGCTCCATGTGTCTTAGGGAACTGGACCCCATTCTGACTGAGGTCACCCTGATGAATGCCCGCAGTGAACTATACTTACGCTTCCTCAGGAAGAGGATCAGCTCTGATTTTGAGGTGGGGGATTCCATGGCCTCAGAAGAAGTAAAACAAGGTAAAACATGTTTCCCGTCTTCTCTGGGAGGGCTGGGGTGTATAGTTGGCACTCCTTTGTGATAGTTAAGCCACAGATCTCTTACTATGGAAACAGTTAAAGGTTGTTAGCCTCTGGAGGTCTGTGGGCAAACTTACTCCGAGGAGGACATCTAGGTGTACCGCATTTTAAAATTGGACTGGACCTTTGGGGTCATCTGCTCATTTTACAGATAAGGAAAACTGATACCCAGTTTTAGATGATTTTCCTCTGCTCTTTTCTCCATACCATGCTTTCCGCCCAGCTCTTCTTTAGAGTTCTGTTGTTTGATTTAAGGAGGTATGTGCACATGATAGATAGGTAATTTAAATAATACAAAAATATATATGTTGTATACATGTATCAAAACATCACATTGTACCCCAAAAATATGTATAATTATTATATGTCAATTAAATATAAAAATAATTTTTAAAAAAGGTATATGTAAATGAAGTAGGAAACTTTTGGGAATAGTAGAAATATTCTAAAACTGGATTGTGGCAATGGTTACACAAATCTGTAAAGTTACTAAAAATTATTGAATTGTACACATACAATGGGTGAATTTTATGGAATATAAATTATACTCCAATAAAGCTTTAGTGAGGGTATAGCTCAGTGGTATAGAATTTGACTGCAATAAAGCTTTAAAAAAAACAGTATATAATGTAAAGAAAGTCTTCTACCCACTCCTAGTCTCCCAGCTCCCCAGTCACAATTTTTGAAGGGATAAATGACATTGTAAAATAAGGTGTTCCACAATCCAATTTCATTTACAGATTAACTCTCCAGGTTTTTAAGATGACCAGTTAATTCCTGCTGGGCAGGTTATCTGCAGGCTTTCTCTAAACTGGGGACTTGAGACCCACCCAGCATCTGTGGCATTCTGCATGGGTCGTGTCAACAATACACGACAGTGGAGTTATTGAATCAGTATTTAAAGGAGAATATGTGCTCATTTGGAGTTTGGTGCTTATCGATGTCAATGCCGTCCAATGTAATAGCCACCAGCCACATGTGACTGTTGAAATTCAAATTTAATTAAAATTAAATAAATTTTAAAATTCAGTTCCTTGGTCCCACTAGTCACATTTCAAGTACTCAATAGCTACCATGGCTAGTAGCCACCATATTGGCCAACATAGATATAGAACATTTCCATCATCACAGAAAATTCTACTGGACAGAGCTGGTTTAGAAAATGAAATGTTCTTTTTTTTTTTTTTTTTTTTTTTTTGGTCGTTTTTTCGTGACGGGCACTCAGCCAGTGAGTGCACCGGTCAGTCCTATATAGGATCCGAACCCGCGGCGGGAGCATCGCCGCGCTCCCAGCGCAGCACTCTACCAAGTGCGCCACGGGCTCGGCCCTAGAAAATGAAATGTTCTATATTCAATGGATTTTAATCTCTGCCCTACAAACTTTGTCTTTTGACTCCTATTTATTAATCCTAAGGAAATAATGGAAAAAGAGTAAAAAGTTATTTGTACAAAAGTGTTCACTATAATCTCTAATTACTGTGATTTCTAATTATCTCCAATAATGGCAAAACATTTGGAAATAACCCAGATGTCTAAAAATAGGGGAGTGGTTAAAAATAATGGATTATCCACCTGATAAAATGCCACATAGTCATTAAAGTGAGCTAGAAAGAAGAGAAGTTTAAGTAAGGTGTGTAGAAACATGGAATATATTTGTGATATAACTTTTTATTTATTTTTTTAATATAATTTTATTAATATTTTTTTTTACATTCTAGGATGTTGTTGCAGAGCAGTTGGGAGGAAGGCAGAAAGGGGAAAGGGGAAGGAAATGGGATGGAAGGAGGAAGGAGGAGGGGTGGGACTGAGGCCTGTGGTACCTGCCCCTCATTCCCACAGGGGAGACCAGGGGACTTCCAGCTTGGTCATTGCTGGGCTGGGTGCAGATATTGGGGAGGGGTGTAGCAAAAGCCCTCACCCCCACCATCCCAACTTGGGAAACTGGAGCCCTTCTTGCTGTGGCTTGGTGGTTGTTGCTGGGCTGGCTGCAGGTGTCAGGGGTGGTATGTTATATAACTTTTTAAAGCAGAATATAAAATTGTATCTATACCATGGTTATAACCATGTAAAATATGTACATATTTGGAAGGAAGACTAAAAAGCAACATGAAAAAATGAAAAAGTTGCTCCGTTTCCCTTGGGGAAGAAAAGTGAGTATTCCTTTCTTGGCTGTCCCCTAGAACACCAGAAGTGTCTGGACAAGCTCCTCAATAACTGCCTATTGAGCTGTACCATGCAGGAGCTAATTGGTTTATATATTACCATGGAGGAGTACTTCATGAGGGAGACTGTCAATAAGGTAAGACATAGGACACATCTTTTAGAAATGGGGCTTCCTGTCCAAGAAGCCAGGCTGAAAGAAATGGCTGAGGCATATCATATTTCTCAGTCCTGCTTTGAGAATACTTTTGCATGCAGACTGAGTGGCACTGCTTTGTATGGTTAGAGGGCATCTTTGGAGTTGTTATATTTTTCATATACTGAGCTGCGACTTATTTCCCAAGGATCACAAAAGAACAACTCAACTCCTTAGGGAGCCTACTTGTTCCCTGCCTCCCTGGAAATATGTGGGCGAGGAGCCTTGGGGAAGTAGGGCCACTCCTGATGTCTTACATCCTAGGTAATGGATGTCTCCAAAGCAAAGGTCCTAAATATTTAATTTCCTAATGTACTGATCAATAGGGAAGTGAGCTACTTTCGCAAAGAAGATTCACAACAAACTGTGACCAGGATAAGCCATGTTGGTAGAAACATGGACAAGGTATAGAGCCAGTGTGTCCAGAACCTTCTAGAACATGACAAGCAGAACTGGGTACTTTGCCTTTTGGGTAGGCTGTGGCTCTAGACACCTACGAGAAGGGCCAGTTGACTTCCAGCATGGTGGATGATGTCTTCTACATTGTTAAGAAGTGCATTGGGCGGGCTCTGTCCAGCTCCAGCATCGACTGTCTCTGTGCCATGATCAACCTCGCCACCACAGAGCTGGAGTCTGACTTCAGGTACGGCTGACTCCCTTTCTCCTTTCTAGGCGGAAAGGTCCTAGTTGTGGTTGATTCCTGAGGCCCATTTGTTTCTTCCTTTTTTTCCCCTTATGCTTCTAGTTCAGTTCTATAGAGGAAATAAGCTCCTGTCTCTAGACAACATCTTTGGCTCCAGGCAGCTGTTGATCACCCAGATATCTTATGGGCCAAATTTCTATTCCCTGGACTGTATTGAAGGGGCTGTTGGCCCTCAGACCTAGGAGGAAGAAGAGGCACTTCAGATGAAAGCAGTAGTTGTAATAATAACATAGCTTCCGTTGCTAAAGGCCAGGCACTGTGCTAATCTCCTGCTCTTTTTTAGTCCTAATAACAACCCTATGAGATAGGAGTTATTTGTTCTATTTTACAGATAAGGAAACTGGGGTTTAGGGCAATTCCATCCCTTGTCAAAGATCACACACCTCCTAAGTTGTAGAGCATAGAGTCTAGAAGTAACTGACTCAAAACTTATTCTCTCAACTCCTACACAGTACTGCCTTTCACTAAGCTGTACTGTCTCTGTTTGTTGGACTTCAGTGGTGACATCTGAAAAGCCTCAAAAGAAGTAAAGAATTAAGGGCCAGCCCATGGCTTACTTGGGAGAGTGTGGTGCTGATAACACCAAGGCCGTGGGTTTGAATCCCTATATAGAGATGGCCGGTTCGCTCACTTGAGAGAGCGTGGTGCTGACAACACCAAGTCAAGAGTTAAGATCCCCTTACCGGTCATCTTTAAAAAAAAAGAAAAAGAAAGAAAGAAGTAAAGAATTGGCCGGTATCCTTTGTATGTTCTTGGTATATCAGTGTCCTTAAGAGGGTGTTGGTCACTCTTATACATTGGCTCCTTAAGTCTCCTACAGTGGTCTCAAGGATTGGTTATTCCCCACAAAAGAACAACTTCTGTGGCTGTCTCAGGATAGTGGGCACTCTGGCCCTGCTGTCCTGGAGGCCAGATTGAGCACTGTCAGTACCCATATGCCATTCTGCTCCCCAGAGATGTTTTGTGTAACAAGCTGCGGATGGGCTTCCCAGCCACCACCTTACAGGACATACAGCGCGGGGTGACAAGTGCCGTGAACATCATGCACAGCAGCCTGCAGCAGGGCAAATTTGACACAAAAGGCATCGAAAGCACTGATGAAGCCAAGCTGTCCTTCCTGGTAGGTAGCCCACAGGTTGGGAGCTGGGTCAGTTTATCTTGAGAGGCTAAACTATGACCTATAAACCACAGTGCAATCAGCCTTGAGCTGGAGACTTTTCCTCCAGTGCCTATATAGAAAGAAAATTCCTTCTTTAGGAAAGCTGCTCCTAGAAAGTTTTGAATCCATTTCTTACCCAGGAACCTATTCTGAGCAGCCTAAACTAGGACATGCACTTTTCCTTGCCAGAAGGCTGGGCTCCTCAGCTCTCCCCTAGTGCCATTCCCAAGAGCACTGCCCAGGTGTCCAGGGGCCCCACTGAGTGTCAAGTATGGCTTACATCTGCCACAGAACTAACTGTAACGCCTGTGTCAGGGCCCCAAACCACTTCTCTGCGGAGAGGCCCACAGCATGGGTGGGTACCAAGCCTGTAGGCCTACCAGGACTGCTTTTCTAGCTCATGTCTTAAACTTTCAATTTCCTCTGGATAGGTGACTTTATTAAAGCCCTTAGCTACCCAGAATGACAGATGTGATGAAGCAGTGAGTCTTATCAGTTGTGTGAAAGTGGGGAAGGAGAAGCATGGAAGATGAAAGTATTTGCGCGAGGTAAAAGCCAGTTTGTGATGAGCCAAAGAGAACACATATGAGTCCTGTGCTCACAATCAAGCCTCTCTTGGGATGACTGGGAACAGCGCTGTCAGAGGTCCACTCTGCTCCTTCCCCACATTGCCCATAGTCTTGAGTCTTGACTCCTGAGGTTCAGAGACTGAAGGAGACATCCAGTAGCAGAGCTGTCAATCAACAGTCCACAGATGGGGTTGGATGCAAAAATGTATACATGCATTTTTCTGGAAGCAGGGTCCTTAGCTTTTATCAAGTTCTTAAAAGGGTCTGTGACCTCAAAAGAGTTAAGAGCTATTGCTTTCAGAGACAGCTACCTGCCCCTGTGCAGGGGAACCCACAGTAATTAGTCGTCAGATCCAATATGAAGACTATTTAGACAGCCCCACTCACTTCTGGTCATTTGAAATATTTTTCCTGGGCATGGGTTCATTTGATCTGGGATATCATGGTTGTTGCCAGAAAGAGGATCAGCTCCAAGAAACTATTGCTTCTGAAATATGGTACCTTTGGAGAACTTTGCCAAAATGTCCAACAACCAGTACCATATGATCATGAACTGACTTAAATTTTTTTATTTTGTTTGCATTCCGTTTCATTTTTTTACAGAACTTAACTTTGATTCTTTCATTTCTGTGCTCACAAATATTTCATTGGCTCCTTGCTACCTAACACATCAAAGCTAAATCAAAGATTTCTTTGCCTGGTAGTTTGTTTAAGAACTCCTAAGTCTAACCCATGTACCTTTGCAGTCATCTTTTCCACCACTTAACTACACATATCCCCAAGGATGGCCAGTGTATGTTCACTCATTTACTGCTCTGTAGGGACATACCATTCAAACAGTTTCATTGTTTGAGGGCCCAGAAGATAATGCCAAAAAGAAAAGTGATGCTAAATGCTTGGTGACAGGTTTCCAGTTTTCCTGATGCCAAGTACTTAAAATGTCATCACTCCAACCACAGGGCCTATTTTTTATGTCACCTTGATTCATTTGGCTGTCAGGATGAATTCCCCAACTACTGACATATCATTCACCATGGGAAAGGGAGAAGCCCAGTAAATCCATGCTAACAAGGACTGTCAGTACAAGGGAAACTTTGAAATCAATACCGTTTGAACCCAAGTCCATTTTCCCCTCACGACAATTATTTTTCGTGTCCTCAAATACTTTGGAAACATCTATGTATGGCCTTCATCAGCTGTCACGACAGCTGTCTCTGGATACTTGGTTATGTTAGCAGCCTTGTGTTGTGGCATGTTAAAGAAAGGTCTTATCCATCCACAGGAGAGTGCCTAAGCAGCACTGTCAGCAACATGATTTTTCAGTATTGGCTGCAGGACACTGACAAGGAAAGTACCCCAGGGGAAGATGAGAGGGACTTCCTAACCTCAGTTCTTGGGGTGCTGGGATTCTCCTTTTACCCTGAAATCCTGAAGCTTCTGACTCATGTCTCAGAGCTTGGCTCCTCCCTACCTCACTCCTGTCTTCCTAGTCCTGCCCCCAGCACACCAGTTCAGAGGCAGTGGGGTCCTCTCAAACACTGTAATTCCTCCCCCACTCAGCTTCTGGGTTAGTTCCCAAACCATAGCTGTGCTTGTGTGGCATTCACCTGCTTTAAAGACTCCTCGGTGCCACCCAGGCCACAGGACATAGCATACCACCCAAGTCCCAGTCAGACTTCAAGCCCCGCCTCCCCATCACTCTACATCTTCCACTTCCCTGCACATGGCTGTGACCTGACTCTGCTAATTTCCAAATACTGTGTTGGGGTTTTCTGCCATTCTGCACTTGCTTATATTATTCCTTTTCCAGGATAAATTCATTTACTCACTCATTCAATAAATATTTATTGAGAAACTTCTACACATCAGACACTGTTCTGGGTCTAGAGCTACACTGCCCAACATGGTAGCACTAGCCCCAGGTGGCTATTTAACTTTACATTTAAGTAAGAAATCCAGTTCCTGAGTTGTACTAGCCACATTTCAAGTACTCAGTAACCACACATGGTTAGGGGTACCAGTGCAGATTTAGAATATTTCCATCAAGAAAGTTGGACGTTGCTGTACTAGAGTTATAACAGTGAAGAAGACAGGCTGGATCCCTGCCTTCATGGGGTCTCATTCTAGTGGAAAAGGCAGACGAGAAACAACCCAGAATCAGAAAACCATAAGTACCATAAAGAAAATATCAAATAGGACAGTGAGCTAGAGAGGCCAATGGAGGTGGAGAAATGTACTCTGTCCTCTCCTATCAGAATTATGTTCCAGCGTTTTAGATTCACCTCAGCTACCAACTGCCATGGAGCCTTCCTTGAATGCCTCAGTCCAAAACAGTTCTTTCCTCTAAATGGCCACAGCAGTCTGTGTCTTAATTATTGCTTTTGTCACATGCTGCTTTTTATGGCTTACTTCTACACCTAGTCTATAAGGCAGTTGAGCTATGAAAAAGGAGACCTTGGCGCAGAATAGGCAGACCTGAATTCTAATCCTGGCTCCAGCTTTGTGGCCTTGTTAACCTGAGTTTCTGTCTCCATACCTGCTTTATTTTTCTTCCTGGTGTTTATCACTACCTGACATTATATAATAATATATTTGTTTACTATCTGACTTTCCTTCTGGAATGTCAACTCTCTGAGGGGATGGATTTTATCTGTTTTGTTAACTGTCTTCTCCATGCCTAGAACAGTGCCTGGCACATAGTGGGCACTCAGTAAACATTTGCTAATCAGTTGTTGGCTGACTTTGGTGAGTCATTTTACCTTCTGAAGAGTCTCATTTCTTCATATGAACTGGGCTTGATAATACTTGTTTTGTTGGGGTATCTGGCAAGGTCAGTGAGATGACAGATGAGAGTGCTCATAGGTGGCAGGCTCTCTGGAAGCTTTCATTTAATGAATGTCAGGCTTTGCATCACTGACCTGGGCTTGGCAGTTTGGAGCCCCAGGATTTATCTCAGACCTATGTGCCTGAGTCATTTCTGGTCTGTGAGTAACATGGAACAAAAAGATCTAAAACCTGGACTTACTACCTCTGAGGTCCTGATGGCTCTGCTCCTCAGCATCAGGCATAGAAGAAAGGGTGAGCCTGGTTCACATTCTCCCAATCCAAGAACTAAGCATCCAGCCTGATGACAGTGGTGTGGGCTCTCCTGAGTCTATCAAGCCAACCTCTCTGAGCCTCATTTATTGCAGCTGGCAGCCAAGCTGGCATTGGAAAGTGTAGCATAGCAAGCACCAGTGAGCAGGAAGTCATGTTCTTCCTTCCTCATCTCCCAGGTGTCTCTGAACAACGTGGAAGTCTGCAGTGAAAACATCTCCACTCTGAAGAAGACGCTGGAGGTACAGGGGAAATTGCCTATCAGCTTTCAGCAGCTGCAGCCTCTCCATGTTGAGAGAGAGCCCTGTATACTCACCTCTGTGGGGACTGGGGCATTCCCAGACATTGAGCCACACTTAAGGGGATTCGTGGTGACTGACATGGTAGCAAGACATCTCCAGACCAGAGGGAAAAGCTCAGAGTTGGAAGATCAGAATTCAAATTAGATTTTCCAGAAATTCTAGATTTTCCAGAACGTACTTGGCATGTGACCTTGGACAAGTCCCTTAGTTCTGTGAGCCTTAGTCTCTCATCCATGAAATCAGATATAGATCTCCATCCTGCCCTACTTTGACTTTGTTGGGTGGCCTAATGAAAAAATAGGGTTGAGGGGCTGGCCGCTTTCTCACTTGGGAGAGCATGGTGCTGGTAACACCAAGGTAAGGGGTTTGGATCCCCTTACCAGCCAGCCACTAAGAAAAATAGGGATGAAAGCACTTTATGAAAATGACAAAGCCATGGGCTGGCTGGTTAGCTTGGTTGGTTAGAGCATGGTGCTGATGACACCAAGGTCCAGGGTTTGATCCCTATACTGACCATCTGCCAAAAAAAGAAGGAAAATAACAAAGCCCTCTATAAATATAAGAGATTAAGATAAGATTCACCAAACCCTGTACAAGCCAGTTGCTATTGTTTTTTAAAGGAAGACAGCATGGTATAGTGGCAGTTGCTTGGGCTTTGAAGTCAGATGTCCCAGAGTTCAATACTCCACTTGACCATTCACCAGTTGTATGGCCTCAGGCAAGTTCTATACCCTTCCTGAGCCTGTTTCCTCATTTGGGCCAGACTTCTACCCCACAGAGTTGTTGTGAGATGAATGTGGTAATATAAAGCAGCTGGTACATGCAAGTCATTGTAGTGGTACTTATTGAGTGTATTAACGGTTAAAAATAACAGCATGTAGAATCACTTTGTGAAGAATTAGAAAATGAGGGGCTCAATTCTTACTCCCAAATTCAGCCTCTAGAACAGAAGGGTGGGTGGGGTCCTGCCTCCACAGTGGGCACTTGTACGGAGGAGGAGGCTTAGCAGCAGAAGCAAAGGGCCCAGTGCACAAGCTGGGTGAGTGTGGGTTTTAGGCCGGCCAGACTGAAGCTGGGAGCCAACACACAGGGAAGGGAAGGCCCACTAGCTATCAGAGTACTTGCGGGAGCCTCAGAGAGACTAGGGAGGTGAGAGTTTACAGTAGTGCTGTAAACTGGACTAGGTTAGGTATTTACCCCAAATGACCTTAAAATGGAATAAAATAAGGTGATACAATATACTGATAGTATAGTGTCTATCATGTAATATGTGTTCTATCATTAAGTCGTGGCACTTTAGATTGTATTCCTGACTTCATTCTTAACATTAGTCTGTTGGATTTTGTTTGTTTGTTTGTTTGTTTTTAAAGATGACAGGTAAGGGGATCTTAACCCTTGACTTGGTATTATCAGCACCACACTCTCCCAAGTGAGCCACGGGCCGGCCCTAGTCTGTTGGATTTTGAAGTAAAATTTTGGGAAATTTTAGAAATTCAGAACTGAGCCAATAGAATTAGCTAAGTCAAAGAAAAGAGGGATAGCAAAGAGCTGAAAAAAACAATTCCCATAAACACCCCTTTAGATTTGCATGTCACAGATATTTTTTCTCAGCCACATCAACAGCCCTTTGAGATGGGCAGTTCAGGTGTTGATGTCCATTTTTACAGATGGGGTTGAAGGGCTAGGTAAAGACAGTAAGTGCTGGAGCTGCTGTGGAAACTGTGGTCTTCTGCCTGCTAGATCAGTCCCTTTGTGACTCTTCCATGCAGCTTCTCCTGCTGTAGCCAAAACAGCACAAGCCTTCTAAGGAGGCCACAAGAAATGTGGGCAGCTCCTGGCAACCCAAAACATGAGCTTCAAGCAGTTCCCGCTGTGGAGTTCTCTACACCTTACTAGAGAGTAGTGATTAGGAGCAGGCACTCTGGAGCCAGAATTCCTGGGCTAGAATCCCAGCTCCGTGACTTATGCTGTGGCTTTGGGTATGTTATTAACTTCTCTGTGCATCAGTTTCCTCATCTGTACAATGGGGATAATAGTAGTACCCACTTCATAGGATAGTTTTTTTTTTTAACGGTCAAAGTTTTGGGGGAGTTTTTTTGGCAGCTGGCCAGTACAGGGATCGAAACCCTTGATCTTGGTGTTATCAGCACGGTGCTTTAACCAAGTGAGCTAACCGGTAGCCCTGTTTCTGTTTTTGTTTTTTTAAGGAGAATAGGTACTTTAATTAATAAAAGAAAATGTTTAGAACAGGGCCTGGCACACAGTAAGCACTTAAATCTTAGGTATGATTCATGACAATCTCCCTTCGGTAGCCAGACAAAAATATTTAAGAAGTAGAAACTAACAATATTTAGTGTCTACTGTGTGGCAATACTTTGCATCTCCTCGTACAACTCTCACAACAACCATGCAAGCAGGAATTTGTGTTCCCATTTTATAGACAAGTCGAAACTCAGAAACTTGAAATCATTTGCCCAAGGTCACTTAACTAATATATGACTGAGCCAGGACTTGAACCTAGGAATGTCTAACTCTAAAGGTATGATTAAATTCCTGATATTTATGTTTCTTACTCACTTTCCCTGACACTGGTACCCCCATATTCCAAATGGAAAAGTGAGAGCCAAGTGGATAGCCACCAGGATAGAACCCAGGTCTTCTGAAGCCCATCAGGGCCCTTGCCTAGAATAGGCCATAGCTGCTCCCAGAAAAGGCTGGAGCAGAAGAAACAGCTGGTTGTATATTGGCCTCCTCTCTGCCTCTCCTCACACTCCCATGGCCCAGGAATGTTCAGTAGTCTTAACACACTGCTCTCCCCTAGAGTGACTGCACCAAGCTGTTCAGCCAGGGCATCGGAGGGGAGCAGGCCCAGGCCAAGTTTGACAGTTGCCTTTCTGACTTGGCTGCCGTGTCCAACAAATTCCGAGATCTCTTGCAGGTAAACCCCAGGTTCAACTGCTGATGGAATCCTATTCCTGTGTGGTGTTCTGAGAAGTTTGTTAACTGGCTTATTGTGGGCCCCACTGTGTATAAGGAAATGTGGAGGAGGGGTGAGGGAGTAGCATGCAAGCCACTGAAGCTGTACAAGTCCCTTGAGACTAAAGGCCCAGTTGGTTTTTCAGCAGCGCAGTTGCCACATTGATAAACCAGGGTCTTGTCCTCTGAAGTCTCCACTTAGCCCCCACAGTGACAAGAGCCCTCAGAAAGGTGCTCAGAGGAAATGGAACATGGCTACTCTAACCTGCTGCTTGGCCTAGCACCAGGCACTTTGAAATCTCTTCTTTTGAGAGTTTACCAGAACATCAGGGCCTCGTCTCTATCCCAGATCTGAATCAGCATACAGTTGGAAAGGGACCCATTGTTTCTGGCTTCTTTTATTAGGTTTGTCTTTATTATACTTCCGACAGGGCCTGCAGAATGCCTCAGAGCTCGAAGAATGCCTGTAGTCAAGGGATGGATGGAGAAGAAAGGGAAGGGATGGGGGCAGGGTGCCTCCTGTGTCTGATGTGTCTCTGCCTTGTCCTTGTGCAGGAAGGACTGACAGAGCTCACCAGCACAGCAGTCAAGCCGCAGGTGCAGCCTTGGATCAACACCTTTCTCTCCGTCTCCCACAACATTGAAGAGGTTGGCCTGACCGCAGGCAGCCATCAAGCCCAGGCTTATCCTGCACCCCTTAACCCCCAGCTGGAGGGCAGTGGAGCCATCTAAACAGACTAGACCTTACGTGCCTCCCAGGCCCGCTTCCCTCACCCTCAAAGACTAGGTTCCTCCCAGGAAACAGTGGCTTCCTGCAGTCAGAAGGTCTCAGAAGGACACCTGAAGGGACTTTTGTCTTGACTCGTTCCCTTTTATTGAGGCTCTTCTTGCCCACCTATTATAGAGTAGAGCTTTTTTCCCCTAGCCTAGTAAATTCATTCCTGTAGAAAATGAGATACAAGAGGGAATAAAATGCCAGGAGCCTTACTACATTATGTTGGCCACTGCTACAGCCCAGGGCTCTTTGCTGGATGGAAATGTGATCCAGGAAGTTTCTGCCAGCCTGGGCGTCCAAGCTAGTTTTATGCTAGATGAGTCAGAAGCTACAGAGGAGGAAGGACCTCTTACATTATTTTCTTAGAGGGTAGAGGTGGGGTGAGTATGAATGGTACTTAGAAAGAGATCCATGGTGACCTTACTACACGGTGACCCACCTTGCTTCCTGACAATAGGAAGAATTCAACGACTATGAGGCCAACGACCCTTGGGTACAACAGTTCATCCTTAATCTGGAGCAGCAAATGGCAGAGTTTAAGGTGAGTGGAGGCTCTAGGGGTCATCTAGAGGTGATTATGGAATCACCCACCTCTGCTCAAACCAGCAGCTTACAGCTTCTCATCACACTCCTGGTGGAGACCCAAAGCCCTCCTAACCCTGGCCTGTAGAAACTCCCCCGTGTCTTCATGTAACTATCCCCATACCCTGAAGATTCTGGTGCACAGGCAGAGGGGTTAGGTGGGATTCCTGCTGATGTTGAGCTTCTATGTGCAGGTCAGCCTGTCCCCAGTCATCTATGACAGCTTGACCAGCCTCATGACCAGCCTTGTTGCCACTGAGTTGGAGAAAGTGGTGCTGAAATCCACCTTCAACCGGGTAAGGTCAAGGGGGCAAGGGTTCACAGCTCTATCGTTTCTCCTCTGAGGAAGACAAGTCATGCCACCGCAAGACTTGTGTCCCCTCTGTCTGCTTCGAGCAGCCCTGCATATCTAGGTCCAGTCCTGCCCAGGTTTCTGAGGCCTTAGAGCAATTTGAGGCCAGTTCTGCTTGGCCAGAAGGCCAGTCCTTCAACACAGCGACTGGCCCTGTGTTCTCCTGCAGCTGGGTGGTCTGCAGTTTGACAAGGAACTGAGATCACTCATTGCCTACCTTACCACGGTGACCACCTGGACCATCCGAGACAAGTTTGCCCGGCTGTCCCAGATGGCAACAATCCTCAATCTGGAGCGGGTATGTGAGGCTCCCTTGCCTAGCCGGGAAAAAGTGACTGGAAAGAGAGGTAAAGACAAAATTTCCCATTCCGTCAAAACCATGTCTGCCAGCAGCCTAGCCCTGAGGGGCACCTTCTCCTTCCTGGGTACCCCTGCTCTACCCTCAGTGGAGCCCCGGGCCTTCCCTTAGGAGAGTCCCCGCCTTGCTTGACTACTCTATGTTCTTCCCCACAGGTGACTGAGATCCTAGATTACTGGGGTGCCAACTCCGGCCCATTGACATGGCGCCTCACTCCTGCTGAAGTGCGTCAGGTGCTGGCTTTGCGCATAGACTTCCGCAATGAAGACATCAAGAGGCTCCGCCTGTAGCTGCCAGCGTTAGCCCACCTGGCCCATCATACCACAGAGCCCATTCCCTAAGTGGCCACAGCCCAGTTGCTGAGCAAGGCTGTCTGGCTCAGGGGAGCTCTGACAGCTGGCAGCAAGGAAACAAGGCCTGGACTCCATGCTCTGCCCTCAGGCCTAGCTGGGTGGTGCTTTGGGAGCAGCCTTTCCCCACCAAGAGAGGTGGGCTCCTAATTAGGTGGGAAAGCCAAAGCAGGCAGAAGGCAGCTCAGGCCAGCTTTCTGCATGGGTGGTCATTCTCTCGCCCTCAAACACTACAGCAAACATGCTGCCCCAGCCAGCCTTAGAGGACTTGGATGCATCTGGAGACCTGGGAATTAGGTTTGACTTTGAGGAGAGGCTGTGATGTTTATGATTCCTGAATAAAGACAGTCCTTGAAGAGATGCCAGTGTGCTGTTTCCAGGGAGGGCTGGGTGCTATGGGGCAGGACAGATCCGGCAGCGGTACTGAAGGCCCCAGCTTCCTCCCGCACCTGGAACAGTGCACAGCTACCTGCAGGACCCATGTGATAGCAGGAGCCCTTGTCCAATCCTGGACCTTCATCCCTCCTCTTGGGCCCTCAGCACCAGAAGCTGGGTCATCTCAGGGGAAGTAGGAATTGCTCCCAGCAAGAACAAAAGAGAACTTTATGAGTACAACCTGAAGGACAGTGAATTTACTCCAAGAATGTCACAGTACTGAGAACCCATTGCCCACAGGCACTGAGTCAGTTGGCACAGTCTAGTGTTGCTGGTTAAGGCCTGGGTTGGCAGTGACTTGGCACCAGGACCACACTGGCTCACTGCCACAGACTTGGGAATGGACCCCCATCCTCACTCCCACTCCCCCAAGAGAGCTAAGGAATGAGGGTTGAGCATGAAGTCTCTACAACTCTAAGGAAGGCCACAGGAAATGCCTCAAAGGGCCTCTCCAGGGTCAGCCTCACCAAGGGCCCTCAGCCATATGGTAAGTCTGGGTGTCGTCCCGTTCCAACCAGCCCTAGTGGAAAGTGAGAAGGCCAAGGCCCAAAGTGGGCCATGAGATTTATAGAGGCCACATGGGACACTGAGCTGAGGACCTTCTTAAGTCCAGATGGAACAGAGGCTGTTCCTAGATTGCTGTTAGGAGGTCACAGTCCTGTTCCCAAGCAATGTCTCTGCTTGCCCAAATCTTGCTCACATCTTCCTTCGGGAGCAGATTTGCAGAGGTGAGTGGGGAGTAGGAGGCTGAGAGTGCCTGTCCGGGAAGGAAGGGAAGGGTCCTGTAGCTCCAGGTTTTCTCCTCTTGCAGAGAGGGACCAGCCTCATGGGAATGGGCATCAGATTGCGGCCTCACTCCCCAGCAGCTTCAGGCTCAGGCCCTGAGTGTCCACTTCTACCAGGTGGATGCTGTGATTCCCAAGGCCCTGGACAGGATAGGAGGTATTTAGAGGGACCTGGGCAAATCTCAGGCCTTGTGGCTGGAATGAGGCTGCAGGGCTAGGGAAACTTGCAGACATAGCCTCTATTTAGCCAGTAGGCCACAGTGAGTTCTCTTGTCCCCACCAGGTACCAACCCCAACACCATCAGTTACCTTGGTCTTGGCCAGCACAGCCTCCAGAGCCTCCTTTTGTCGTGGCTCCTTGGTCAACAGATAGAGAAAGCCCCCACCGCCTGCCCCTGCCAGGCTCTGGCCATGCACATGGGGGGCCAGGACATCCATCATATGTCGCACAGCCAGGGGTTCACAGCCTGGAGCCATGAGCTTCTTTTGCTCCCAATACGAGGTCAGGAACTGGCCTAGCAGAGGCAGGCTTCCTGGGGTGGGGGCAGAGAGGGAAGTGGCATGCCTGAGCCAAGACACTCAGCAACACCATTTGTAGACTGAATGAAGTGCCAAGAGGCACTACTTAACCAGTGTCATGGTTGAGAACCTGGTTCCAGTGCTGGCTGGAAAGAGGAGGGATAAAGCCCACTTGGAGGACTGAGTGCATAAAGCAACTGACATGGTTCCTGGCAGTCAGTACTCAGCAAACTGTGTAGCCACACGCCTGTAGCCCTGCTCAGCTCTGACTTCCCTGGAACTCAGCTATGGGGTCCCACCTGCTTCTTGGTAGGTGGGGCTGGAGGTTCTTTCCCATTATGCAAGTTTTGTCCTGATACAAGGCTCCCACCTAAATGTGAAACCCTGGAGAGGACAGACAGTAGGCTTCTGTTCCCACGGGCCTAACGTCTGGGGCCTGTGCCAAGCCTAGAAAGGCCCCTTGGCCTCTAAGACTGACAAGCAAGAAAGCACTCGCTCCTGATGCCCTGGAAGAAGCACCACACCTTGGCGGAAGGCTTCGGCACACTCCTCGGTTTGCTGCACCAGCCTGCGGGCGTTCTGCACCACAGCAGGCAGCCTGGCATACCAGTTCCTCAACACTTCCTGCAGGTGCAACAGGAGAGGTGCAATGTGGATGTGGGCCCAGCTGAGCCATCTGTCTCCCCTCCTTGTTCAGGGGCTGGGAATCTGCTCACCTGCAGCAGATTCCGAGCCAGGCGGGTCTTGCCAGTGTATACCAGGAGCAGGTGGTCATTGAGCTTCTGAACAAAGCCCTCAGGCACAATGATCCCTTCCACCTCCACCTTCAGTGGCAGCTGAGCCCGGGAGCGCCCCACCTTGATGCCAGGCATTAGGCCACCCACTTGGTCTTGCCAGCCACCTCCTGTGAACCCAGGGCCCTGTCACTGTTGGAGCCTATCTGGCCCCACTTCACTCTCCCAGCCCAGGCTCCTGGTCCTGCACTCCTGGCTGAGACCAGCATGGGAAGACAGCTTCCCCCAACTCCAGCTGGGACAGGTGAGCTATGCAGCTTCTGCCCCGAGACCGGGGAGGAGAACAATCCCAGCAAGGGAACAGGCTTCACTCTGGGCCAAGCTTGGAATTCTCAAGGCCTGAGTTTCATTGTAGACCTAATGTGTAATGGAATGGAGATAAACCACACTGAAGGATAATGATTTTATACTGACCTCTCCCTCTCCTAGGGGAGTTTAAGCCAGGGGAGAGGTGACACAGTCCTCTCCCTGTAGCCTAACAGTCCTGCTGCACCCTGTCTTTTGATAGAATGCTTATGTTGGAAATAAGCTTTTCAGCATCTTATTTTTCTCTTCTCTAACTTGAAAGAGCTTGTTTACTTCTTTCTTTAGTACTGAAACATGGATCTTTTTTCCCCTAGAAGCTATGTAAAAATGACAAAATCTGAGCTGGGACAGGCCCTCAATATTCAGGAAAGGGCCTGCAAGGATTTAAAATATAAAATGCAAATAGCAGGAGGCATGTGAAACTTTACAGCCAAAACATGGTGGTAGTGTAGCATCCAAAATGCCAAGGACTCCTTAATTGTGCCCCTCTGCCTCAGAGCCCCATGACACAATTTGTAATTATACATTCATTTGAGTGGTTACTAATCAATGCCCATCTTCAATAGACCATATGACTTTTGAGGGCAAGGACCCTGGTTTTGCTCATTTTATCCCCAGGGCCCAACACAGAGTGAATTCTCAATAAATAGTTGTCAGTTGACCAAGTGAAGAACTTGAATGGTACACCTCAAAAGAAAACTAAAAAAGCTTTCCTCATCTGCCCCTTTTGCTAATGCTACCTATCATGGGATATGAGTAATTACAATGAAAGGAGGGGTCTGGGCTGGAAAGTTACAGGAAAAGACACCATAATCAGGCATCTGTACATCTCTGCAGCAGTTTCCTTCCAGAGTTGTGCATGGATTCCAGGGAGCCATGGTGGCCAGGAGGAGAGAGAAACCTAGCACTAGTAACATTCCATTTGATCATAGCCATTGCTGGGCCCTCACCACCCCAACCAGATGGCCAGGGAGGGAGTGAAGGCACAGACGATCATAGCCCAGGGGAGGGGCAAGTCACCAGAAGGGCAGGCCGAAGGTCCAAACCAGCTCTGCCCAGCCCGGTGCAAGGGACAGCCCTGCATGGGGGCAGAATCATGAAGATCAGCTTCGGGTACTCACAGGTACCTAACAAACATGAAAGGTACAGCACAGAATCTGGTATTTAGTAGGTGCTCATAAAACATCAGCTCCTTTAAGATAGAACGTTTCAAGTTGAAAACCACCAGAGGTCAAAGCAATAAGAAGGAAACTATAACCATTTTAAAGAGCAGCACAGTTATGTGGCTGTTGGCCAATCCCATGCAAATCCAGGGTATCCCCCACAGGACCCTGCCCTGGGGCAGTTCCATACCTGTGGTGAGCACCTGCTCCAGGTGCAAAACTGCGTGGATCAGAGCTTCTGTGCCCACCACCCGGCCCGCAGCCCGTTGCAAGGCGGCCAGGGCGGCACCTGCCAGGATGCTGCTGGTGCCTGCAGGGTGTGGAGGAGGAATACCAGGCATGAAATGCCTCTGCCCAGCCCTGTCCCACACCCTGTCAGGGCAGAGGCTGGGGAGGGGGATCGCAGGCAAAGCTGGAGAGCTGTGACATTAGGTGGATAGCAGGGGACAGGGCCCACTCACCAAGGCCAGAACCATGAGGCAATTCAGACCAGGTGTGCAGCTCAAAACCACCCCCAAAGGTGCGCAGCAGCTGCTCACTCAGCAGGAGTTTGGAGCGGATATCCACGATCCCAGCACAGATGAAGGCCGCCTTCAGCAGGGCCCCTGCAAGGGGACAGGCACACAGCAAGGAATTTGATCTCCAAGGACATCAGACATTCCCCTCCCCCATTTCCCAGCCCAGTGAGGGACTGATCATTTGGGACAAAAGCCCAGCAGCAATGCAGGCCCCATTCCCAAGCCACAAAAGGGCCCCTGGGCTTCCCAACATGGGCAAATGTGTCATCTCTACTTCCTGTGCCTGCATGTGCCTAGGCAGGGTGACTTCTGGCCCTCTCTTTCCCTCAGGGCTCCTCAACCAGACAGGTAGACCTCAGGCCAGGCCCCAGTGAAGTCCTCAGTGGAGGGCTCTCTGTTCTGCCCCCATATCCCAGCTGGCTGTGTGTGCCATCCTCCCTGCAGATATCCTGGGGTGTCCTGACCTGGGGCATGGGGCTGGCAGTAGTCCTGCAGGTCATCCAGGCTCCGGCACACTATCTTTGTGGCCATCTCATCCTGCCGAGGCCCTATCGTCAGCCACAGCTCAGGCTCCAGGAGGCGGCGTGCTCTGGCCCCGATGGGCCGGCGGCCATCCACTCGCACAGCCAGACCCAGCACAGCCCCACCAAGCTCGTAGGCAAGGGGTGGTGTGTCACTCCAGCCCCCTGTAGCAGTTCAGCAAAACCAAGCAGGTCACAGGGGCTGCCAGCCTGGCTCCAGGGCAGCTACCCTCACCTCTGCTCCCATGAGGGGCTCACCAGAGAAATCCACACGGGCCGGGCAATCAGCTACCACCCACTGCCCAGGTGCCGGCAGCTCCACCCGCTCCATGGACACAAAGTTCTGCGCTGACATCACAGCCTGGCGGATCAGAATCTGCCCAGCCCCCTCATAGTGGCGGGCAGCTCGCACTAGCAAGGCTGGCCTGCCAAGAGGAAAGGGAAAGATGGCAGCATGCAGCTCTAAGGTAGAGGCAGATTGCCCAGGTTTGGGGACCTGACTGCCCTGGGTGACCCCACCATCAGGGACCACTTCCCTGGATAGCTGGGGGCTTCTCAAAGGAATCTGACTTCTCTTAGCACCCACCTGCTCAGCCACTTGTCCCTCTCCTGGGCGAGCGCCTCCACACCTCTCGCCAGATCTCCACACTCCAGGTACAGAAAGGGCCGCATCCACTCTGGGTTGGCAGCTGGCCCACTCCGTAAGCCTCCATGGCCCTCTGCCATGCAGCCCAGCACATCCGCCACACAGGCCAGTGCTCGTGCTGCCACACCAGGGTCCCCTGCCCCAGCTGCAACTGAGGGACCAGGAGTAGGAGTGGCAGGAGACGGGGCCTGCCCCCAACACCCTCTGCCCCAGAGACTACTCAACAGTCCCCAAACACTCCAGACCACACATGCCTCCAGGCTTTTGCCCAAGCTTACCATGCCTGTAAATGCACCTCCACTCCTTCCCTGCCTGGCAAAGTTCTCATCCTTCAAGCCCAGCCCAAATGTGCCCCTTTACCACCCCCAGGATGCCTATAGTGGCTAAGAGCTCAGACTCTGGGAACAAACCACCTGGGTCCAAGTCTCAGCTCTTGTGTGTCTGTGGTGAGTGATCTAAATGAGGATAATGTCCCACAGTCCCTGGGACCACTCATGAGGTGCTTACAAGGCTACAGCTCTGCACCCACAAGCAGTGTGCCCAGGACTTTAGGGAGAGGTGGCCACATCTCCTAGGGGCTCTGCTGGAGCTCTGCACCCACATCCTAGCACCCAGGACAGAACATGCAGGGTTTGCCGATGCTCACAGGATCCAGAGACTTAGTACCAGGCCTTGATCTCTGACCAACTCCCCACTGACAGTATGAAACTGTCCAGAAACCTAGAAGTAAACTCTAGCATGTCTCTCCCCAGCTTGAGAGTTTCGTGACTCCCTAGGCCCCTCAGGTTCCAGAGCAGAAAGCAGGTAGGGCAGGTAGCCCTGGCACTAATGCCTAAGCACACTCACCCTGGTCCAGCGTGGCCAGCAGGGGACCAGGACAGCCCTCGTGGACAGCGGCCCAGGTCAGCGGGCGCAGGCTGAGGTCCTGCCGGGCCTCCAGCACATGCCGCGCCTTGTACAGGGCCTGGCGGAAGAACAAGTCCCGGCGGGAAGCCAGTGTGGCAGCCCGGTCCAGGCATGGCTGCAGCTGCTCCCAGGACAGACGCCAGGAGGCTCTCCAGGCCCGCAGGGCCTCGCCTCCTGCCTCCTGTGGGTCCAGCATCCACAGCATGTCCCGGGGCCCCAGGGCCCTCGAGGGATGGAGCACAGGAAAGAGGCGGGCAGTGAGAAGGCAGCGCTCTGCAGGGAGCGTGTCTGGGTCCCACAGGTCCCAGTCTCTAGGTGGGGAGAGGGCACATTAGCAGAAGGGACAAAGGCTCCTGCCTTCTCCCCAAGCCCTGCCTTGCCTGTCAATTTGTGTGGACAGGACACACTCCTGCGGAGGCAGTGCAAGTGGGCAACTCGGGGAGGGAGGCTGAGCTGCCCTGCCCCCTTTCTCAGGCTGCTGAACAAAATCACAAAACTGAGAACAGCCAGAGATTTGGAGTTGCCCAGGTGGAAAGTGCTAGAAAGAATCAAACCCAAGGCCCACTGAGACGGTAAGGGGGACCCGGTGCTGCTGGGGCAGAGGAGGGAGGAGCCTGGAAGCAGCAGCCACCCTGACTGCCGAGGCCCACAGACACCTGTCAAGCCATCAACCTCACCGAATGCCTGTCTTCTTGAAGAAGTCACTCCAGGACATGTTGAGATACGTGCCTGCCCCCTGTCTCTAGAGGAAGAGGAGGAAGCAGTCAGGGCTGCAGGGGTCATGGGAAGGGGTTAGGGACACAATGCCAGAGGGCCAGGAGCTGCTCAAGTGGGGATCGGCAGAGAGACAAGCACACACTGGGGCAAGTTCTGAGACACTACATCAAGCCTGGAGCCTCAGCTCTCCTGTCCAGGTGCCTGGAAGCTGGAGTAGAATCCTGGGTTCCAGGCCTGATCCACCCTAACTGGCTCTGTGGCCCGAGGTGGGTGGGTCATTGCCCTCTCTGAAACTCAGCCTATAAAATGGGGATAAAATCCCCACCCAGCCCACCTCACTGAGCAAATGTGAGGAGGGAGGGAAAGGCCTGTAGACTGCTAGCCAACCCTCCCACAGCCCATCCCTCAGAAACATGCTCAGAGAGCCCTGTGGTGGGGTGGGCTCCCCAAATCTTGAAGATGAGGGTGAGGGGAGGTAGGGCAGGCTCCCACCTCCCAGCTGTCCAGACGGCCAGTGAGCGTGAAGGCACGCCCCAGGGAGCCATGCAGCCGCATGTGGTGTCCCTGCAGAACGAGGTCACGCAGCTCCAGACCATGCAGTGCCTCGGACTGGGCTCTATCCAGGCCACTCACGAAGCAGCCAGAGCCGATGTGGATGGGGCCCTGGTGGGGGAGAGGACAGGAATCCTGGGTAGGCAGGCATCCAGGCACCAGCGCCCCCAAGAAACACAGGACGCTGGCCACCTTGATCCTCCCTCTGCCCAGGCTCTCAGGCCTCACCCGCAGGTGGCAGTGCTGCAGGACACTCCCAGGATCCAGTCGGATGGGGCCTTCCAGCAGGCAGCTGATCACGGAGCTCCCAGCCCCCAGGAGCTGCAGCTCCTATGAAGCCAGGGAAGAAGGGCATGAGGGCCAGGGCCTGCCCTGATCTCCTCCACAGCATGTGGGTGTGGAGTGCCAAGGCCTGCTGTTCCCCATGCCCTTCAGCCAGCCCAATTCCTCTGCACCTGCCCTGGCCCCAGCCTGAGGCCTACTCCCATCCCACCTGGCCAGCTACCTCCACCCCAGCCACCCTGCGAGCCACCTCAGAACTCTACCTGCCCTTTCCTCAGCACCATCACACCAACCCAGGGCCATCACTTCCAACATGCCTGTCTCCCCAAGCAGACCCCGCAGAATTGTCTTCTTTAGCTTCTCAATCAGGTAGACCTTGGTGTAGAATCCTGACTTGGCCACTTACTGGCCCTGTGGCCTTAGGCAACTTATTTAGCCTCTCTGAGCCACCAGCGCTTCATGTGTACAATGGAGATAATAACATCTACACTTGTAGGTGAACTGTTCCAAGAATGGGCTATTCCCCGCCCTGGAGCCCATACCCCACCTGACCCCAGGCACCTCTGAGGGGCAAGCAGGTCTCACCTCCACCTGGGAGTGTACAATCTGGGCCCCAGGGGCCCCAGGGAGTGTGAGGCTTTGCAGGAACTCACTGGCTGAGGAGGTCATGTAGGTGTAGCTGCCGTCAGGGACATATGCTGTAATGACACAAGTACTGACCCCAACACCATGCCCACTGTGGCACAGGTGCCAGCCAGGCCTCCTGCCAACAGACATTCACTCATCAGGCACTAGGGGGCAGGCATGGCAGCGAGCCCGTGGGAGAGCCTAGGTCAGAGGTCAGCAACCTGCCCAAAGTCACACAGCTAGAAAGTGGGTGGACTGGGCCTGGAGCCCGGGAATGAGGCAAAAGGAAGACAGGAAGAGAGTTGTCTCAGTGGGAGGGCTCTGGCTCAGGAAAGGGTCACTGTTCAGAATGAGGGGGCAGCCTCATTCTGGGGGTCCTCGCTCCCATGTTCTCCCCACCCCAGAGAGCCGAGAGGAGGTACCCACCCACAGTGAGGGGTTGATCGCGAAGCTCCCTCCACAGCTGGGCCCGGGCGCCCTGCAGGTAACCTGCTGCTCCGTCGTCACCTCCCCCCAACTCCGGGGGCCGCCCCATCAGGAAGTCCTCCATGCTCACATTCTTAGCCATGCAGAGCAGGATGTCGAAAAACAGAGACAGCTGGGGCGAGGGTAAGACACACAGCTATTGCGGGGCAGGGGTTGGGCTCCGCAGTTCCGAGGCTGAGCTGGGACAGTCCCATCTGCACAGACTCTGACCCAGAGAGGGGAAGGGGCTAGCCTGAGGTCACACAGCGCCTCTCCCCCAGTCACCTGGACAGGCCGGGCTCCAGAGTCCAAGCCCATGTAGGTGCAGGCATCCAGAGGTGGGCTCACATGGGTGGCCAAGAGGTGCTCAGCAGTCTCCACAGAGAAGAAGACAACCCCAGAGACCTGGAGGGGCCCCCAAAAGGGTCAGGTGGGGGGACCCTGGGCCAGGCCCAGGCACGAGTCAGGGAGCACACATGCAGATGGGCCAAGCGAGGCAGGGTGCCATCCAGGCAGGGACCTCCATCTTTTGTGCCACTCCAGCACCCAAGCTTTAGGCTGGGTTCACCCAGGAACTTTCCTGGGACCACCTTCTAATTTCAGGCCTCCTCCAGAACCCAGTTCTCCATGTTCCCCATGGTCTAGTCCCAGAACTTCCCCTACCACTCCTATCCTTGCCCTTCATTCTGGAAGCATCCCCCAAGTCTGCTCCTAGACCTCCTCCCAGCTGCATTCCCTGACCTGATCACACCCTGGCCTGGGCTTTCCAGTTCAGGGCAAGAACCTGAATTCAAGGCTACCCATTCCTCAGATTCTGGCTCCACCTGCTCCCCTGAATGCCAGTTCCAGATCTTCCTCAGATTCTGGTTCTAGTCTTCCCAGAATCTTCTAGAAGGAGTGGGGCTCTACCCTGGGAAGGAAGGCAAACTCTCCTTCCTTGTCCCATAAAGTCCCCAACAGCTTACCAGTGGCACGTGCCCATCAGGCCCGACACATCGTCGTATCTCTGCCTCAGTGCCCTGGTAGTAAATGTCCAAAACTAAGCCCTGTCGGGGGAAGAACAGGGTTAGAGAAGAGAGCAAGCGAACCCAGGAGGACACAGCTGCAGGTGTCTGCAAGTATGTTCTCCAAATGAAAACTTGGGATTCAAACTTAGGACACAAGTCTGCCAGGTCCCTTCATCCTCACGGGGACACAAGTGCCTGAGATCGCTCCGTGATGGTAAAGGCAGGCTTTGAACATCTTTGCAGCCTCCGAGCAAGTGCAGAGCCTGGGAGGCAGTCAATGTGAAATGAATTTGTGGCAAAATAGTGAGCACCAGAGCTGTTGCCACAGAGGAAACACCTGAGACCCAAGACCATGCTAAGAACCCAGGACGAGAGGTTGCCTAGAGCCCAGGACTAGAAGGCCACCTGCCCCAGGTCAGCTCAGCTGCCCCAGGAGCACTACCTGGGAGTCAGTGAGGTAGATGCCGTGATTCAGAGCATAGGCCGGGCTCCCTGGAAGGGCGACCACTCTGGCTCCCCGGAAGCCATCCCAGCTGATCCCTGTGGGGTAGGGCAGTCAGGAGGCTCCCAGGGGCCCCAACCCAAGGCACAGAGTCCCCAGCCAAGAGGATGCAAGAGCCCAAGGCTGGAGCAACCGGGTACCTCTGAAAGAGAAATAGGGTTTCCAAACCGAAATGGACATCTCTCTGGAAAAAGGACAACCCCTCCTCTCCCAAAGTTCTCCCGCAAAGCCCTGAGGAACAAAAGGGGCAGTGTTGGTGATGTCCATTCTACAGACAGGCAGACTTAGGCCCAGCAGGGGACATATGCCGTAAAGACACAAGTACTGCCTTTTGGTCTGTGCTTCATCCTCCACGCCCTACAGCTTCCCTTCTGAATAGGGCAGTGGGGAAGCCCAGAGACGGGGCCTAGAAAAGCAGGGTTGGCTTCTAGCTGTGGTGAGGGAAGGTGCTCCCAGGCTGTCTCAGGCTCACCAGGATTTGGAGGAACAGACAGCAGCATGTCGGTGCTGCAGACCCACACACCTGGTGGGGAGCCCAGGCCCAGCTGCAGGGGGAGAAAGAGAGAATGATCTGGAGGCCTGGCCCTGCCTCTGCTCCCATGCAGCCCAGTGTTGGCCTGCGGGGACTCTGCTGCTGAAGTAACAGGGGACTCCCAAGACCTGACCTGGGGCCACATACACACCTTCCCCTGATGTGACCAATGCTAATGTCTTGGAACTCTAAATAAATCTAGGCACCCCCAAAACCATACTTCCTGGGGTCTGCCATCTGAGCCATCACAGACTATAGCTGGTGGTACAGGGGGAGAGAAGTTTCTCTGTGTGGGACGAGGCCTCACAGGCCACCACCCGGCCTCACCCGATGGGTCATGATATCCAGCAAGCAGTCCAGGTTGCAGATCGAGGCCTCCACTGGGGCCTGGGGGGTCTCCACAGGGAGGCAGGTGAAGGCTCGGCCACAGTCATCGAAGGGGAAGTCTCGGCCCTGGAGTGGGAGCAGGGACTGGTCAGAGGGCCCTTGGGGCAGAGAGCCTGGACACCTCACCAGTTGTGCAAGGGTGAAAGCCATCAAGTACAGGACTTATAAAAAGTGTTTTCATTAACATAATTATCGTAAAAAATTAGAAAATGCAGATATGCAAAAAGAAAAACAATCCCTCGAAGGTACTAACTATTGCCCTCATTTTGAAGTATGTCCTATCAGACTTTTATTCGACATTCTTTAATTTTTTTTTTTTACAAAAATGAAATTATTCTGAAAAGGTGGAGACAACAGAACTAAACAGAACGCACACACACACACACACACACACACACACTCTCTCTCTCAAATGAGTACAAGGAAAACTGGAGAAATAAGGTTGGTGATTATACCACTGTCACCATCCTGGCTCTGATACTGTACTACAGTTTTGAAAAATGTTACCACTGGAGGAATCCGGGCAAAGGCCACAAAGGATTCTCTATTGCTTCTTGCATGTGGATGTACAATTATCTCAATTAAAATTCCAATTAAAAAAATGAGATCATTCTATACAAAATTCTGTAGTTGGCCTTTTTCACTTAACAGTGAAAATACGTTCATTCAGGACTTAGAATGAGTCAGGGCTGTTTTAAGCATTTAGATGGATCATCTCAGCACATCCACATCCACATCAAGTAAGAACTGTTCCCATACCCATTTTACAGATGAGAAACTGAGGCCTAGCCAGGGCCAACTGACTTGCCCAAGGTTACAGAGCTGCTAAGTCTTGTTCTAGGTCAATGCACAGATTTAGATGGACCTTTTAATCCATCTAATAATCCAACCATAAGAAATGCTGTATATATTTAGTCAGTTTCCAATTTTTGGACAGTTGGATTGATTCTGATTCTTCTGGATTTGCACACTGAACACCTTCCACACACAAACTGGTAGAACACCCCTAAAGTCCCGCCCAACCCTGAGAATTGGGGTTCCGGCCTTCTGCATGGCCCCTGCCCTGAGTTCCACTTACCAAGTGCAGAATGAGGATCCAGGCCGAGTGCAGGACATCAGATGTGACCACCTGTCAGAAGCAGGACAGCTCTGTTGACAGAGGCCTCAGGCAGATGGTACCCAGATGATGTCACTCTCTTGTCCAGGGAGAGACCCCAACAAAAATCCACTCAGGTACCAAAGGGACAAGGAGGCAAGGTCAAGAAGGGGCAGCTCTGGCTCCTCCTGGATCAGGGAGCTCAGCGGCCCCCAACCTGGGACACCTCTCTGCTCCTTGTTTTGAGCAGAGGCTGCAGGCAACAACTCGGGCTGGCTGGGTGACTGGGGGAAGACGGCTCCATGGCAACCACACAGTGTCCCCTCCCCTGCCAGTGCCAGCTCCGTCACCAGAGCACGTCCATGCCTGCGACACCCTCACTCTCTATGCCTGGGTGCTACACAGGCAAGGGGACTGAGTGAAGTGGCTGGCGTGCATAGAACATGGGCCCAGTGGGTACACTAACTCACACACCCTGCCCAAGAGGGTGGCTGCATCTCAGTCCAGTGAACGGATGCCCTGTGGGAAGGACAGCACAGTATAGTAAAATCTTTGAACTTTTCAAGAGAAATCAGAAAGCCTCACTTTCTAATAATTGGCTCCGAGTTTCTAAAAACAATACAAAAGCTGGCCCTGCCTTCTGCCCTCACCTGGATGGCAAGGCAGAGATGCATCTGCTCAATCTGCAGATATAAAAACTGAAGCCAAATGCTGAACTGGCCAGGGTAATGGCCAGAAGAACTGGGGATCCTGGAAACTATCTGGTTCTGACAGGGACATAGGCCAGAGGGGTGGCCCTTCTGGGCACTCACAGTGAAGCCTGCCCGGGCACTCAGGTGTTCAGCAGCCACCAGCAGGGCATTGAGGGTGGCTCCTCCGCTGCCCACGCGCGTCTCAGGGTCCTCCACAGCCAGTAACAGTGTGCCGGTGGGGATCTGCTGACGCTTCTGCCGCACTTCCAGCTCTGTGGTCAGAGCATATGCTGGCACCTGCCCCAGCCTCCCTGCCCTGGTTGAAAGCACCTGAGCAAGCCTACTGAGAGTCGTTCTTTTATCTTCTTCGACTTGGAAGCTTTTCAAGTAGTAGGTGGATCTTTATCCAACTCTGTGAGGTAAGTACTATTACTACCATCTTACAGATGAGAAAACTGAGGTGCAAGGAAATGACATGACGTGTGTGAGGTCATACGGCCAGGAAGAAGTGGGATCTGGGTTTGAACCCAGGTCTACCTGGCTAGGGATATAGCAGGGGGTGAGGAGATGGGGGTTGTTCCTACATTAGGGCCAAGGGGGTGAGGGGGAATCACCTACCTCTCTGAAAGACCTGGACACAGTCCTTGTACTGGCATGTCAGGATGACGACTGTCCAGTCAACACCCTTCAGCTGTTCCATTCTGGCCAAGTAGAGGGGCTTCCTGAGGCAGCAATATGGGTGTATGTGAATATCTTTTAAATTATCATGTACTAAAATTTATTCCGTTGTTTTTTTTGTTGTTTTGGTTTGGTTTTTTTGGTGGCTGGTCAGTACAGGGATCTGAACCCTTCACCAAGTGAGCTAACCAGCCAGCTCCTACCATTTTCTTTTTCTTTCTTTTTTTGGTGATTCCTTTTCATATACAGTTCTATGATTTCTAACAAATGAATAGATTCTTGTGGCCACCACCACTATCTGCACCCCAAAAAACTCCCTCATACTATCCCTCCTCCACCTCTATCCCCTGACAATCACTGATCTGTTCCACATAGCTATAGTTTTGTCTTTTCAAAAATGTCAAATAACGGCCAGCCCGTGGCTCACTTGGGAGAGTGTGGTACTGATGGCACCAAGGTCACGGGTTCAGATCCCTGTATAGGGATGGCCGGTTGGCTCACTTGGGAGAGCGTGGTGCTGACAATACCAAGTCAAGGGTTAGGATCTCCTTATCAGTCATCTCTAAAAAAAAATAAAAAAAAAAAAAATGTCAAGGCTGGCCCGTTAGCTAGCTCACTTGGTTAGAGCGTGGTGCTAATAACACCAAGGTCCAGGATTTGATCCCTGTACCAACCAGCTTCCAAAAACAAAACAAAGTCAAATAAATGGAATATAATCTTTTGAGATTAGCTCCTCTCATCCAACATAATGCCTCTGAGATTCATTCAAATTGTTGCACATTTCAATAGCCTAATTTTTTTTTCACCAAGTAGTATGCGTGTGCCACAGTCTGTTTCTCTGTCTACCTACTGAAGGACATATGGCTGTCTCCAGTTTTTGGCAGTCATGGATAGAGCTGCTGTAAATCTTTTGGTACAGGTTTACGTGAACATAAGACTCCATTTCTCTAGGGGGACACCCGGGAGTGGATTGCTGGGTCATGTGGCAGGTGTATGCTAACATTCCAAAACATGAGAGCATGCGACTTCCTGAGGAGGAGCACTCAGGAGGGAGCAAGTGAGGGAAGCAGGGTGGCGTTGACAGTTGGTCCCACCGTAGGCGAGAGGCTGCCCTTTCTGTACCACCAGCCCCTCATCACTCAATCACCAGCTGTGAGCTGGGGTGAGGGAAGGGAGGGAGTGAATTTGACTTCCCAGGATCCTTAGGCAGAGGGCAATTTCCTAGAGAGGGGTGCGGCTGTGGGGAGCCAACACACACTGTGAGCTGTGCGAGGGGTGCAGCAGCCTGCTCAAGCCAATCTGAGCCTCAGAAAGGGACCTCAGAGAGGACCTCCCCTCCCAGAGGCTCTAGGCCAGAAGGGCCTGCAACCCTGCCTGCAGCTATCTTCCTCCAGGGCTCTCAGAGCAAGTGGGGAGAAGTGAGGCCAAAGCGATGGCTTCACCCCGCCCCGTCCCCACCGCCAACACTCCTACCAGATGGGAAACCAGTCTGACTCCAGAGTCCCTGGATTGCCCAAGACCAGTGTTAGATGAGTCCACGGGAGTGCCCTCATGTTTACCTCTGGCAGGGCTCCCGTGGCTGTCCCATGAAGCAGCTCACTCCCCCCACCTCTTCCCTCCAGCCCCCACAGCTCAGTGTGGGAGGAGACAGTGAAGCTGCACACCACTGTCTGAGAAGTGCCCTGAGCAGGCATCCAGTGGGAGCCCCCACCCCAGCCAAAAGCCAAAAGGAAACCTGAACCTCAGCAACAGTCTCTTCTCATGCCAGACTCTGCTGCCACCGAGCAAGACTACGGTTAAGGCTGACAGGACACCACCACTTAGCAACACCCATACTCCCCCAAGCTTTCAGGAAAAGCTTCCATCAGTGACAAAAATTGTTCTGTTCCCTGCTCAGCCCAGAAGGTAAATCTGAGCCAGGGATCCTAGCCAGGCACCTGAGGGCAAAGGCTTTCCCCCAGATGCCCACCTGGCCTTCCTGTGAATGGGGCGGAGAGGACCTCCAGTTCAGTCACCAGCTCACTGTGCGGCTTTAGGCACCCCTAACCCTCTCAGGTGTCCTGTAGCAGCAAGTGTGACCGACTGATATCCCCAGCTGCTACAATCTGAATCCCCCCACTTTATTCACACGGAGGCCACGCTTCCCACCAACTGCTCCCAACCAAGGACCGAGAGCAGCGGGGATGCTGAAACTGTCGTAGAACTGCAATCTGAGACTCTCCCTACCCATGCCTCCCTCCTTCCAGTGCTCCTTCACAGGGATCAGTCCCGCATCACAGGCTGACAGCTCCTGGCCTCCTCCAATTCCCTCCCCTTTTTCCTTTTCCCCGTAAATCTCTTGCAAGTCTAATCCCATCTTGGTGTCTGCTTCTCCAAGACCCCAAACTAACATAGGAGGTTTTATATCATCCCCTTCGTGGCACTCTCAAAGGAAAAATCATTGTAAGAACCTCTAATTTAATGTCTGGAAAGTTTCTTTATCCCCATGAAGAAACTGAGACAGAGAGATTAAGTAACTTGGACAAGGTCGCACAGCTAGCAAGCGGCAAAGCCAAGTTTGAATCCAGACACTTTCTTTCCAGAGTCCATTCTCCTACCTACTACACTGAACCTACTTTGTAGGGCTGAAGAAAGAACAAAAGGAGTAAATATATGTCAAATGCTCAGTATGTACTGGCCATTATAATTATAACAAAGCCTAAACAGATACAAAGAGACAAAATGGGGATGATATTAATAGCCCCTGGGACTGAGCTCGCCCACTCTAGACCATAGTTAAGATGCTATGATTTTTTTTTTTTTTTTTTTTAATCCTCACAACATTCCTGCCTGCAGGATAAATATTAGCTCCACTTTACAGAGGCTAGTAGATGCTGTAGCCATGGTTGGTACCTGGGTCTCTTAGATTTGTATTCAGATGATGGCGATAATGATATCTGGCCCCAAGTAAAGGCACTGAAAAAGAGCAAGGAAGAAATGACCCAAGGAGAGTCCAATGGCTCAGAAGGTCTGAACGCAGAACTTAGTCTCAGCATAGTGATGAAGAGACATGGGCAGGTGACAGGTAATGGCCAGAGGGGAAAGGGCATCCCTACTTGGACTGAATTCTACTAGAGGCAGGGGCAGAAGAAGAGCCTGGGTATCAGCCCCCTAGGGTTCTACCCCCATTTCTGCCTCTTCCTGTGTGATCCTGGGCAGGTTACCTAAACTCTCTGAGCCACAGTTTCCTAATCTAAAAACTAGGGCCAAAGACACCAATCTCCTAGGCCTGTTGGCATCAAATAAAATGTAAAATATGTGGCACACAGTAGTGCCTTAATGAATGGTAGTTCTTTCCAACAGAGGGGCAAGGGAGCACGAGAGTTTAACCTGGCCCTGAAGCATGAGGGACTGAAGGCTCTGAAATAGTCTCTGGGTCAAAGATGGCCCTGAAGAAGAAAAACCAGAGAAGGTTTGGAGAAATCAAATAAGGCTGAAGGGCATCCCATATCAGATCAAGCAAAAGGGTATTTTATGATAACACAAAAGGTGGAATGATACTGGTGGAAAGTACTTATGGAGTGCTTTTTCCAGGCACTATGCCAAAGGCATTGCAGTATCAGTTCGTATAACCCACCCGACAGCCCTATGAGTTGGATTTTATCACACCAACGCTACAGGTAAGGAAACTGTAGCTCAAAGAGAGGAAAACGGCATGCCCAACGTTACACAAAGCTGGTACAGGAGGCCAGGTGTGCCCAACTCTAAGGTCCACGCTCTTAACCACGCTGTAGAAACAAGACATCTCTCCTGGAGTCTCCGCCTTTTGCCATACCTGACTTTTGCACAGAAATCTTAGAAAACAATACAGGCCCCTAATTATTCCTGCGTTCTACCCACTTTCAATAGAACTTCATCTGCTGAGACCAAGCTGAAATATATTTTAATCTCCTCAGCCACACGCTGTCCCCAAACTGCGATAGGGTGGCAGAGCCAGGGACAGAATAAAATAATAAGACCTCTTCGCATATACCTTGAAGAGAGGTGGGCCAGGGACTGTGCACATTTTAGAGCTTTAAAGGTAAAAAACAGGAGCCGAGCCCGTGGCGCACTCGGTAGCGTGCTGCGCTGGCAGCGCGGCGACGCTCCCGCCGCGGGTTCGGATCCTATATAGGAATGGCCGGTGCACTCACTGGCTGAGTGCCGGTCACGAAAAAGACAAAAAAAAAAAAAAAAAAAGGTAAAAAACAGGTTCACGGAGGACTCTGATTTGCCGCCCTCTAAAAAGCAGGTAGAAAGAAGTTGATTGGGAATAAAATCATGTTGTCAATTACACAAACAGCACGTCACTGAGACCTGTGCATCATGAGCCCTGACGGGGTACACTGAGGCAGGAGAAGCGGCCTCAAAGCAAAATCTGAGCAGCGCCGGCATCCTGCGCCCCACCTGCCTCGAGGGCGAGGGGCCCCTGGTGCCCGGACCGCTTCCTGTCCCAGGATCCGCAGGTCCTGCAGCCCCGGCCAGGTCTCCTGTTGAAAGACCCAGACCAAGGGGAAGCGGGACCAGCAGACGCCCCTTGAAGCAGGAGGGCTCCCCGAGGGCGCAGGCAGAGTTCCCGGACAGAAACTCTTCCCGGTCAGGACTCGGGCGGCCGGTCCAGGAGACCCGAAGAAACGTGGGCGAAGAAACAGAGGAGAGACTGGCGCGTCGCGCGACCCGCGCGGAACCACGTACCTGCCACCACCCGTTGCCCGGCGGAGGAGCTCTTTAACGTGGGCTGCGTGGCCCTTCGCGGTGCACCCTGGGAAGTGTAGTTTCAGCCCCGCCGCCCTGGCCGGTGCGCTCCTCCCAAAGACCGGCAAGCGGCGCGGCCAGGGCGGCGCTCTCCAAAAGGGCAGTGGGTGAAGAGAGAGGGCCGCTCCGTGGGCCAGGAGAACTACAACTCCCAGAGGCACCACAGCGTCTTAAAGACACAGGCGCGTCTGCGGGGACTCAGGGTTCGAAATTTGGGTGTTTTGGGTTCCCCCGCTTCCCCCGGCGCTGCCGCGTTTGTCGGGAGAAAAATCCATTTGCGGGCGGGAATAAAAAGTAGCTGTTGCCCGAGTGTAAGCAGCTGCTGTTGGATTGGCAGTTGTTAGTGCTTTCGTTGGTTTCATCACGTGGGTCCTTCCGGGAAAAACTTTCCAACTCTGCAGTGAGAAAAGGATCTGCAGAGCTTTTGGAGGAGTTGTGAATAGCAACATTGTTATGACCGAAAATTGAAAACACCCCGAGTATCTCTCTCTAGGGATTGAAAACACCTCGAGTATCTCTCTCTAGGGTACTGGAAAACTAAACAAGGCACATCCATGCGATGGAATACTATGCAGCAGTTAGAACAAGGTAGATCTACATGTACAGTAGGGAGCGATGTTCAAGACATTTTGTGAAGGAGAAAGAAGCAAGTTGTAGAACAGTATGTACAGTATTTTTGAAGCCACTTGAGGCAAAAATATTGTGTATGGACATATAGTATTTGTGTGCGCAGGAATAGGACTGCAAGGGAATGTATCCTGGGCCAGAAAGTGCTAAGGGTGGGGACGGGCAGGGAGAACTTGAGCTTTATCTGTACTCTTTGAATTTTTCTTACAAGAATGGACTTTCCAAATTTATCGTTAATAGGGAGCATGAGAGGCCCTGAGGTCAGTCTCAACGGAGATGGGGGACCCTGCTCTAACTCTGTGTAACCTTGGCCAGTCACGTGGTTACTGTATGTCTCCCTGTCCCATCTGTGAAATAGGTTAATAACAGAATCAAATGCCTGAGATTCTGGGCCGGCCCGTGGCTCACTCGGGAGAGTGTGGTGCTGATAACACCAAGGCCACGGGTTCGGATCCCATATAGGGATGGCCGGTTCGCTCACTGGCTGAGCGTGGTGCTGACAACACCAAGTCAAGGGTTAAGATCCCCTTACCGGTCATCTTTTAAAAAAAAAAAAAAAAATGCCTGAGATTCAAGGTCGCAGGTTCAGATCCCCCCACTGGCCAGCCGCCAAAAATAATAATAATAATAATAATAATAATAAATGTCTGAGATAGTGAGGGTAAGATAAATGCTTCAATCCATAGTAAATTCTCAAAAAATATTAGCCATTATTATGATTATTTTTGTTGTTATTATTATTCCTATCCTGCTCCATTAAAGCAGGAGTTTTGGTTTGTTCACTCTTGTATCCTCAGGCCCTAGGACAATGCCTAGGACATTGAAGGTGGTTAAAAACAATTTGTTGAATAAATGAATGAGTGATTGAAGAGCAGTCCTCTGCTCAGCTCCCACTACCCAGCCTCCTGCCAACAATCTCTCCTTCCCCACTGGAGTGATCCCCCTCCTCACTGGCCCAGGTGTCATCCTCCTCCCCCTGACTTCAGTGCCTATTCTTTCTTCTGTGAACCCAGGAAGCCTCAGGGAAGGCGATGAGCTGCCTCCCACTGCTGCTGTTCTCAGCACCACAGATCCTGGTCTCTGCAGTGGAGTGGGAGGCAGGGATGCATGCAACAGCAGTTTCGGCGGAGGCTCAAAAAGAGAATGAAGGCTGACTGGTTAGTTCAGTTGATTATAGCACAGTGCTAATAATATCCAGGGTTCGATCCCCGTATTGGCCAGCCGTAAAAAACAACAACAACAATAACAAAAAAACAAACAAAAAAAAATGGAATGTGTCCCTAAGGAGCTCAGAGGCAAAGGGTTCCACCCCAACTCTTAGGGCAGGCATAATCAGGGACCAAATCTGCTTTAGCACTTCCTGGGTTCAGAAGCAAAGACACTCAAGGAAGAAGGCCGGCCCACGGCTTTCTTGGGAGAGTGTGGTGCTGATAACACCAAGTCAAGGGTTAAGATCCCCTTACCGGTCATCTTTAAAAAAAAAAAAAAAAAAAAGATACTCAAGTAAGGTTTTTAGTAAAATGAAGCCCTCAGCACAGTCTGTTAGCAGCAGACACAAAAATGGGTAGCTCTCTGCACTGTACATGACCCCACTATCGGGGCTAGGCAGAGCCATAAAAACAGTACTGATATCATAATATAGGGTAAAATCTAGTGACTGAGTCCAAGGTTTGAAATCAGACAAATCCTCCCAGCTTCCATCACTTTCTTACTGTGAGCAAGCCATTCAACCTCTTTGAGCCTCAGCTTCTTCATCGGTGAGATAACAATAGTATCCACCTAACCAAGTTGTTGGGAAGATTCAATGAGCTAATGCACATAAAGGGTTTAGCACTGTGTCTGGCACAAAGTACGCATCCAACCTCCTTATGATTAAGCAAAAATGCTGCCAGCATGTGAGGGTCCAGGTCTGGGAAGGCTTCTTGGAGGAGGTAAAATCTTCAGGACCCTGATGAGATGTGTGGCTGCTACTGGTAGCAGGAAATCCCTCTGAGAGCCAGGATTGCCCATAGGGATATCTCAGGTAGGATTTCCTAGATGCAGAGCCTGAGACAGGGATTCTTTTTCAAGTGATTTCTTGGAGTGAAGAAAGCAGAAAAGGGTAGCGGAAGAAGTCAAGCAAAAATGTGGATTCACCTAAGTCTAGCCTCAGTCTGATCCTACAGGGAGCTCTGAGCATAAAATGCATCACAAGGTTTATATTCTCAGAAGTAAGGGACGTGGACTTTGTACTCAGTGCCTTTCATGGGATATGGGCCACAGGGAGGTGGGAAAAGAAGGAGCACAACTTCCCAGGCACCTCTGGGCAAAGCAGCTCACATGGGCTGAGGATAATTCTCTGGAAAAGGGTGAAGCTGTGAGCCATTAGCACCAGCATTCACAACAGCTGGGGAATGGGTGCACCATTGCTGTAAGGGAATGCCCCTGGGAGGGACACCAACCACATCTACTACAGGGGGCTGGTGAAGAGATGGAAACAGTGAAGAAAATAGAGAGAGAATATTAAATTCTCTTTCTGGGTCTTCAGTTTTTGGTTTTTTATACTGCTAAGAACACAACATAAGATCTACCCTCTTAACAGATTTTTAAGTGTATAATACAGTATCATTGTCTATAGGCACAATGCTGTACAGCGTGATATGGTTTCAAGTAATCAAAATACAATATTCTGGTTATAGAATAACCAAACAGTAAACTGTTTCTGGAAACCTTTTTTTTGGGGGGGGGGCGCAGCTGGCTGGTATGGGGATGTGTACCCTTGACCTGGGTGTTACAATACCGCACTCTGATCAGCTGAGATAACCGGCCAGCCCCAGAAAGCTATTAAGTATACTTTATCATTAAATGACCCTTTCTCCCAAAGTCCAACTATTGCCAGTGCCAAATATCTTTTGCAGTATTTTCCATAGAGTGATCCTGTAGGATGTTAATAAGTGTTACAGCAGAGATGGCGCAGATCCATTAAACAAGGTAGACGTGTTTATTTTCTTCTCACAACTTTTAAAACCAATATGCTAGGTAAACAAAATATGGTATATTTGTACAATGGAATGTTATTCAACCATTAAAAAAGAATGAAATGCTAGTACATGCTGCTACATGGGTGAATCTCAAAAACACGCTCAGTGGAAGAAGTTAGATACAAATGACCACATGTTATATGATTCCATTTGTATGAAATATCTAGAATAGGTAAATCCATAGAGACAGAAAGCAAATTTGTGGTTGTCAGGGCTGGAGGTGGGAGAATAGGGAATGACTGCTTAATAGATACAGAGCTTTCTTTTCTTTTCCACATCAGATGGGTAATGTGCCCGTGTCGTAACAAGTTTAGAGGGAGGCACATCTCACACAACAGCATGCAAACCCAATCATGACACTTATGAACCAAAGAAGAATCAGGGGTTTCTTTTGTCAGTTTTTTTTTTTCTTTTTAAAGATGACCGTTAAGGGGATCTTAACCCTTGACTTGGTGTTGTCAGCACCACGCATTCCAAGTGAGATAACCGGCCATCCCTATATAGGATCCGAACCCGTGGCCTTGGTGTTATCAGCACCGCACTCTCCCGAGTGAGCCATGGGGCAGGTGCAGGGTTTTCTTTCGGAGTAATAAAAATGTTTTGGAACTAGACAGATGTATTGATTGCAAAACATTGTAAATGCCCTAAATTTGCTGAATTGTATGCTTTAAAATGATTAATTTTTAAAAAGTGTATGCTGGCTGGTTAGCTCAGTTGGTTAGAGCATGATTTTATAACACCAAGGTCAAGGGTTCAGATCCCCATACCAGCCAGCCACCCCCCACCCCACCCCAAAAAAGAAAATGGTTATATTTATGTTACGGGAACTTCGCTTCAATTTTTTAAGAAAACGAGATCTGCACACTAGGTATGCTTGTTGCTTAATGGAATGTCACTGCTTTCAGGCTTCTCAGCAGACAGAGCTAGGGAAAAAATACCAGTATGCATGGAGAACCAGCAGACTAACATGTAAAGCATTTCACAAACAAGTGAGGAGGTTAGGAGCCCTTTTCTAGAGGAGCACAGTACAGTACATGTAATGTAACATTCTTTGAGAGGGCTGAATCCTAACCACTTGACCACCAGGGAGTAACATGCTTTGGAGAAAGCTAATCCACTACAGGGAAAGTTGGTGGGAAGAGGGTCTCTTGAAATGAAACCCCAGAGCACTAAGATGAGGTACAAATGGAAGGTTGACTTCTGTTTTAATCGCCACCCTTCTTCTGCCTTTCATATGGCCTTTAAGGAACTGCTTCTCTCATCTGTATCTGTTTATCCACCAGAACAATAGTCTCCATTGACATCAATTGAAAGGACAACCAAAACGGCTTACTATTTTTAATGTCTGCTAGTGTGGTTAACTAGATCTCAAGCTCTCAGAAGGTCGGGTCTAGTTCTCCGATTTCATATATTTCACAGTGTCTATCACTGTGCTTTGCACATAAGGGATAGATAGTACCTGTTATATGAATGACCTTGGACAAGACACTTAACCTACCTGAGCTGCCTGCCAGTTCAGTTCTGCCAGAGACTAAGAAATAATTTCATTAATTTAACCAATATTTCTTCAAGGTCTGTTTGTACCTACAAAAGCCAGTTCCCTGCTTTCTAATAGTTTATTATCTAGTGAAGTAAAGATAACAAAAGTCATCATCAACTGAAGCTTCCTCAGTTTTGTTTCATCTTTAACTTGGATCATCAACATTTAAATCATTTTTAATCTTTACTGTTAGAATGCTGCAACAAGTACCCTTCTCTATATGTAACTCTAAACATGTGCAAATGGGACACTTTGTTAGAAGAAAAATTGCTAGGTCAAATGGTTTGTGCATTTGGAATTTCGAAGATATTACCAAGTTGCTCTTCATAAAGGTTGTACTGATTTCCAGTTACACTGGCAGTGTATGAGAGGGCCTGTTCCTCACACTCTTTCCAAGATAATTATCAAGCTTTTTGTTCTTTGCCAATCTGATAGGTGAAAAATGATATCTCAGTGTAGTTTTAGTTTGCATTTCTTGTATTAAAAATGAAGCTCTGAGAAAATAACAGGAGTTAGTGAGGATGTGGAGAAATTGGAACGCTTGTGCACTGTTGGTGGGAATGTAAAATGGTGCAGCAGCTATGGAAAATGGTATGAAGTTTCCTCAAAAAATTAAAAATAGAGATACCATATAATCCAGCAATTTCACTTCTGGGTACATATCCAAAAACACTGAAAGCAGGAACTCGAAAAGATATTGTACACCCCTGATCATAGCAGTATTATTTGCAATAGTGGGATGGAAGCAACCCATCACTAACAGATGAATGGATAAAGAAAGTGTGGTATATCCACACAACATAGTATTATTCAGCCTTAAAAAGGAAGGAAATTCTGACATATGCTACAATATGGATGAATGTTGAGGATATTATGCTAAGTGGAACAAGCCAGTTGCAAGAGGACATATACCGTATGATTACACTTAATTGAGGTATCTAGAGTAGTCAAATTCATAGAAACAGAAAGCAGAATGGTGGGGCCAGCCTGTGGCTCACTTGGGAGAGTGTGGTGCTGCTAACACCAAGGCCACAGGTTCGGATTCCCATATAGGGCTTGGGAGAGCTTGTGGTGCTGACAACGCCAAATCAAGGGTTAAGATCCCCTTACCGGTAATCTTTAAAAAAAAAAAAAGAAAGAAAGAAAGAGGAATGGTGGTCGTCAGGGGCTGGGGGGAGGGGAGAATGGGGACTGTGAGAAATGACCTCACCCATCCAGTGCCAAAGGATGGACATGGAGACATGAGGTACAGCAAAAACGAGACTTTAATTACAGCCTTATAAGGTTTGGGTGTCTGAGGGGCAGGCCAACAGAAAAGGGCTGTAGCAAGCAATTTATTCCCTAGTACGCAAGTCCCTCCCCCACTTCCTCACTGGCTGGGTACTATGGAGTGCATAATCTTCCCAAACGATGTCTAAAATGTCTAAAATTTATTACCCCCTTGCAAGGAATTCCTTTGTCTGGGGGCTCAGGACAAGCCCATGATGAAGGCCCACTTAAACCTTGTGAAAGGAGAAACACCAGGGAGTGAAGAAAACAATGGGGGCTAATAACTAATTACCATCTCTATCTGCTCAGAGACCCTCCGGGAATGGGCTGGACAAGTCAGACAGCTTTTGGGCTGGGCCTGAATCAGTTAAAACATTCTCAGATAAGTCATTTCTTATCATGAATCACTTAGATTATTTTCTTATAGGGAGTTATTATTTAATGGGTACAGAGTTTCAGTTTTGCAAGATGAAAAGAGTTATGGAGATGGACGGTGGTAATGGGTGCACATTATGAATGTATTTAATACCACTGAACCATATGCTGAAAAATGGCTGAGATGGTAAATTGAGTTACGTGTATTTTACCACAATTTTTTTTTTAAAAAAAGAGTGAAGCTCTGCATCTTTTCATGTCAGAGCCATTTGTATTTTCCTTTCTATGAACTATCTGTTTATATCCTTTGCACATTTCCTATTAGCTTCTTGGACATTTTCTTACTGATTTGCTGAAGTATTTTGTATTAATTTTTTGCTTCTGGTATAAATAGCAAAATTTTCTTCTGTTTTTCTATTGATGGTTTTTGTTGTTTTTTACCTGTGAATAGAAAAAGCACACTCAGTTTTTCCCACTATACTCTCACAACAGGCTTCTGACACCAGATGTGTGGGAGTTTCCTCTCCACACACTAAGAAAGCAAACAATTCTGCAGTGGACACCAATTCAAATCTGTTCCGACACTATCTACCTGTAGATAACATCAGATCCCACAAGTGAAGGGCTCTGTATTAGTCCGTTTTGTGTTGCTTATAACAAAATACCTGAAACTGGGTGACTTATAAAGAAAAACGACACTTATTGCTTACAGTTTCTGAAACTGAGAAGTCCAAAGTCCATCTGAGGGTGGCAACAGTGACCCAGGGGTCTCACATTGCAAGATGGTGGAAGCAAAGAGAGCAGAGAGAGAGCAAGACAGACTCTCCTCTTCTTTTACAGTTCTCAGAAGCACGCCTCTGACCACCATTTCTAATCCATTCACTACTGCACGGTCCTACAGTCCAATCACCTCTTCAGGGCTCCACCTTTCAATTACCGTAATAGGATTTCCCACCCTCTTAACAGTCACAGTGGGAGCTAAGTTTCTAATACATAATACTTGGGGGATATAATTCAAGCTTCAGTGAGCTTGAGGGGGACACAAATCAATCTACTATATTCCGCCCCTGGTCCCCCAAAACTCATGTCCTCTTCACATACAAATACATCCATTTTATCCCCAAAGTCTTAAAGTCCAAAGTTCGAAGTGCCATCTGTGAAATTCAAAACAAGTATCTACTTCCAAGACACAATGGTGGAACAAACTTAGGGTACATATTGCCATTTCAAAAGGGAGAAATAGGCCAAAAGAAAAATGTAACAGGTCCCAGACAAGTCTGAAATCCAGCAGGGCAGGCATTAAATCTCAAAGCTGGAGCATCAGATACCTAGACTCCATGTTCGATGTCCTCTGCATGCTGGTGGGGGGGTTGGGTCCCCAAGTCCTTGGGCAGCTCTGCTCCTATTGCTTTCCTGGTCTCAGGCCACACTTCAGCTCTCACAAGCCGGCATTCCACTCTGGTAGCTCCACAGGTCTGGGGTCTCCATGGTGGTCCGACTCTCATAGCTCCACTAGACATGGCACTGATGGGTTTCTCTGCTGCAACTCCCACCCCATGTTTCCACTCGGCATTGCTCTAGTGAAGGTTGTCTGCAGTAACACCTCCCCTGCAACAGATCTCTTCCTGGGCCCCCAGACTTTTCCATACATCCTTTGAAATCTGGGTGGAGGCTCCTAAGCCTTCCTAGCTCTGGCATTCTGTGAGCCTGCAGACCTAACACCATGTGGATTCTACCAAGGCTCCGGCTTGTATTTTCCAAATCTGTGGGTCCAGCCACCCCTGGGACCAATTCAGCCATAGCTGGAGCAGCCAAAGCAGCAAGAGTGCTGGTGCTGGAAGCAGCTTCTCAAGGTGACCTTGGACAGCAAGCCCATGGAGGGTGCCTTGGGCCTGTTACCCAAGACCATTTTATCTCCCTAGGTCTTTGGGCCTGTAATGGAAAGGTTGGCCCCAGAGGCTTCTGCAATGCTTTCAGGGACTTTTTCTCCTTCTCTTGATAATCCCTTTCCTTTGTACTAATCTTCTTAGCACCATGGGATTTTTCTTCTGAAAACGCTCTCTGCTTCTCTACCACCATGGCCAGGCTGCAAATTTTCCAAATCTTTATGCTCTGCTTCCCTTTTAAATTCTGGCTTCATGTCATGCCTTTGCTGCCATAACTCAGTGTAGGCTGTTGCAAGTAGCCATGCAGCTCCCTTAATGCTTTGCTGCTTAGAAATTTCTTCGGCCAAGTACTCTGGTTCACAACTCCTAAATTCCAACTTCCACAAAGTCCTAGGGCATGGACAGAATGCAGCCAAATCCTTTGCCAGTTCACAGCAAGGGTGATCTGTGCCTCAGTTTCCAATCAACTCCTTCTTATCTTTACTTGAGACCTCCTTAGAATGATCTTTACAGTCCATATTTCTATAAGCACTCTGTCCACCACCATTTAAACCATCTCTAAAACATCCCAAACTTCCCCTGGTTCACCAGCAGCTAGACTTTTTCTAGCCTGTTCCTCCAAATTCCTCCAGCCTCTCCTCAACATCTAGTTCCAAAGCCACCTCCACATTTCCAAGTATCTGTTATAAGCAACACCCCACTTCTCTGGTACCAATTTTCTATATTAGTCTGTTTTGTGTTGCTTATAACAAAATACCTGAAACTGGGTGACTTATAAAGAAAAACACTTATTGCTTACAGTTTCTGAAACTGAGAAGTTCAAAGTCCATCTGAGGGTGGTGACAGTGACCCAGGAGTCTCACATTGCAAGATGGTGGAAGCAAAGAGCAGAGAGAGAGCAAGACAGACTCTCTTCTTTTACAGTCCTCAGAAGCACGCCCCTGACCACCACTTTTAATCCATTCACTACTGCATGGTCCTACAATCTAATCACCTCTTCAGGGCTCCACCTTTCAATTACCGTAATAGGATTTCCCACCCTCTTAACAGTCACAGTGGGAGCTAAGTTTCTAATACATAATACTTGGGGGACATAATTCAAGCTTCAGTGAATTTGGGGGGACATACAGTCCACCACTACATGCTCCGTCCCCAAGACTGCCCGCCACTTCAGATGTCAGTCACAAATCCAGGATTCTCAAAAATCCCTCTTCCCTCTTTAAGCTCAATGCTAGAGCAGTTCACAGAACTTAGGGAACCACTTACATTCACCAGTTTGTTATAAAGGATATATATATATTTTTTTCCTACATAAAGATGACCGGTAAGGGGATCTCAACCCTTGGCTTGGTGTTGTGAGCACCACGCTCAGCCAGTGAGCTAACCAGCCATCCCTATATAGGGATCCTAAACTGTGGCCTTGGTGTTATCAGCACCACACTCTCCTGTGTGAGCCACAGGCCTGGCCCTATAAAGGATATTTTAAAGGATACAAATAAACAGTTAGATGAAAAGATACGTATGTTGGGGCCGGTCTCACTTGGGAGAGTGTGGTGCTGATATCACCAAGGCCATGGGTTCGGATCCCTATATAGGGATGGCCAGTTAGCTCACTTGGGAGAGCGTGGTGCTGACAACACCAAGTCAAGGGTTAAGATCCCCTTACTGGTCATCTTAAAAAAAAAAAAGATAGTAGGGTGAGGTCTAGACCAGTCCCAACTGCAAAAGCTTCCATTCTGTGGAGTTGGGATGTGCCAACCCAGATCCCTGTGCTCTTGGATTTTTACGGAGGCTTCATAACATAAGCATGATTGAAGCATGAACAACTGTGTAGAAATGTGATTGGACAAAAAGTGTGTGATCTAACACTAACAGCCTGGGTGGGGATACCCAGGTTTAGGTTCTTCTTGGCCTCTTTGGTGCAGCATCCCTTCCTCTTGGGCATGGAGCTGGATTCCTTTTGGAATGGGGGTCTGAAGACTTACAATCAGACAAGGTAGGTCAGAAAATTTTGTTATGGCCAGCTCCAAGACAGAAAATTGGGGGAAGAATATTACATATTTTTAGTTTTTATGGCCTGCCTTGGGGAGAAAATGGAGCAGGTGAAAGGAGGGCAGGAGAATGTGAGAGAAAGAGAGGCTGTTTTCTGAAGCCTAAAGAATCCCAACATTATAACAAAAAGTGAGGGTTATGGGAGTTATGAGCTAGGAACTGAAAGGAAGAGTCGACACCAGTTGACGATCCACCGGAGAGAGCCCGTTTATTAGGCAGCACACACACATATATATAGGCTTTTAGGGAAGGCTGATTGGCTTAAAATACAATCCCTACTTAGCATACCGCATGGGGCTTGGGGTGGGTGTGGCCGAGAAGGATCAGGGTGTGATCCCTTGGGGCATTTGGGTTCTTACAGGAACCATGGACGAAAATCTATGTGTATATAAATGATAGCATCACACTAGGTATGAGGTAGAAATCTGACTGAAATTTTTTTAAAAGACCATTTTACTACAGAAATCTTCAAATACATTCAAAGGTAGAAAAAAAAAAACAAGTTATAATACACCCTTAGTAACCATAATCTCCCAGCTTCAACAATTACCAATTTACCAATCTTCTTGCATCTATACTATACCTCAACCCTGAATTATTTTGAAGCAAACCCCAGAGATTTTATCTAAATGAGAATTTTTTAAAAAATTAACCACATCACCATTAGCAGACCTAAATTAATAATTAGTTAATATCCAACAGTTAGTGTTCAAATTATCCCTTTTCTCATACAATTTTTTTTTTTTTTTTAAAGATGACTGGTAAGGGGATCTTAACCCTTGACTTGGTGTTGTCAGCACCACGCTCACCCATTGAGCAACAGGCCATCCCTATACAGGATCCGAACCCATGGCCTCGGTGATATCAGCACCACACTCACCCGAGTGAGCCATGGGTAGGCCCACATACGATTTTTTTAAAGTTCGTTTGAATTAGGATTCAAATAAAGTCCATATGTTGTAATACGTTGATATGCCTTTTTAAAATTTACAGATTCCTCTCCATGTCTTTTTTTCTTTTTTTATGACAATGTATTTATTGAAGAAACTGGGTCATTTGTCCTACAGTTTTTCACTGAATTTTGTTGACTGCATCTGCATAGTTTCACTTAACATGTTCCTCTGGTATCTGTATTTCCTGTACATTGGTAATTGTCAAACTTAGGGTGATTTCTTTTTTCAGCACTACTTTCAGAATATCCTGTACCTTCATCTGGAGTCAGTTGTCTGTTTTCAAATAAAGCCAGTTGTCTTACTTTTTCACGATATTGATAGGCACTGGTGATTTTTACCTACATCCATTAATTTATTCAGAGTGAACTTAATTTTTTAGCAGATGTTTCCTTAGTTGTACCCACACCATTTATAGAATAATTAATATTCCACCCCACACACACACTTATTTGAAATGCATCTTTACCATAAGCCAAATTTTCATGTGTATTTGAGTTCATTTCTGGACTTTCTGGCCTATTCCATTAATCTATCACTGTGTAAGAGGTACAAAAAACCAGAGTGTTTTTCCTTCTCTAATACACTATTCAGCACAACACTCTGACACCAGATGCATGAGATTTTTTTCTCCACACACCAAAAAATTCTCCAGCAGACACCAACTGGGTATCCTATAATTTAACTTGATTCTCACACTACCTATCTGGAGATAGTATCAGATTCCACAGGTTGAGGGCTCGGTCCCACAAGACTGCCCCCTTCAGATGCCAATCACAAGCCACAGATTGTGACCTGTGCTTCTGACCAACTGGGTCTAAATCAGGGTTTCCACAACCTCCTCCTTGGGTTTAATTAATTTGAATCTCACAGAACTCAGGGAATCACATTACTTAAGCTTACCCATTTATTATAAAGAATATTACAAAGGATACAGATGAACAGCCAGATGAAGACATACATAGGGCAAGGTCTGGAAGGGAAGCAACCCTCGGGTGTGCCACCAGGAAGGGAAGCCACTGAGTGTTCCACTCTCCAGTAATCTCCATGTGTTTAGCAATCTGGAAGCTCTTCCTACCTTGTCCTATTGGGTTTTTATCGAGGCCTCATCATGTAAGCATGATTGATTACATCATTGGCCATTGGTGATCAACTCAACCTTGAGTCCTTTTCCCCTATCCAGAGGTTGGGGGTGGTGCTGAAAGCCCCAAGCCTCTAATCATGTCTTGGTCTTTCTGGGGACCAGCTCCCATCCTGAAACTATCTAGGGCCACCAGCCACCAGTTATCTCATTAGCATGCAAAAGACAATCCTATCACTCCAGAGATTCCAAGGGTTTTAGAAGCTGTGTGCCAGGAACCGGGGGCACAGACAAAATTTATATTCTTATTATATTACAGATCCACGGTATTTTAACTATAGCTTTATAATATGTTTAATATCTGAGAGGGCTAACAGCTTCCTTTTAAAAAAAAATTCCTGGCTATTTTTTTTTTTTTTTTGGTGCCTGGTCGGTAGGGGGCGGGAAGTGGGAATGCAAACTCTTGACCTTGGTGTTATCAGCACTACACTCTAACCAACTGGTCTAAGCAGCCAGCCCTTTCTTGTTTATTTTTCCATATTAATTTTTAAATCAATTTAGCTCGTCCTCCCTTCAAAAAACCTTTGGATTTGTACTGAAATCTCATTAAATTTATAGATTAACTTGACTTTTTTGATACTCTCCCTATGCAAGATCATGGTATTTCTCTCATGTAATTCTTACAACAACTCTAAAATGTAAGGTTTATTATTATTCCCATTTTACTGATGAAAGAACTGTGTACCTTGCTCCGGATCACACAAACCATTAGGTAAAGGAATTGACAAGTTGGTCTGACTTTAAGCTTCTATCTCCCAAACAGAAGACCAGGGAAGAAGGGAGGGAGCCAGCTCTTCTTCATGCCTTGCTATTTGGTAGCTATCTGCCTCCAAATCCCTGTTCTCTCATCAGCCATGTGGGACTGCCTCTCTTGCACTGGACAGTTCACCAGCAAAGCTAGGCTTTTAAATGAATGACACAAATACAAGTGCTGCACAAGGGATAAAGTTCACATAGGGCTGAGCAGCTGGGGAAAATCTTCTGGAAGGAAAATTCAAGGTGGACTTTGGGCAGTCAGGTAGAGTTCAGATGAGTAGAGAGGACCAGAAAGCACAACCAACAAGGGGAATGAATGAACCAATTCATGATGGGGGCTCTTGTTGGAGCTGGGGGAGAGAGAGCGTCCTGCCTAGGAAAGGGCATGTAAATTCTTCCAGAATAATCTGCTCATAGAGATTTGGGAGATGAATATAAACTCAAAAAGACTCATTTAACTTCTGCCAGGGGGCTGGCTGATTAGCTCAGTTGGTTAGAGTGCAGTGTTAGAACACTTAAGGTCAAGGGTTCTGACTCCATTACCGGCCAGCTGCCAAAAAATAAAAAATAAAAAGCAAAAAAAACTTCTTCCTGTGAGGGAATGTTGCCATTGCACATGGCTCAAGTGCATAGGCAAAGTCCTTGCAAGAAGGGCCTGGCAGCTGGTTTTATGGGCAGAACATGAGGCTGCATGTGGATTACTTCAACCCCCCACGGCCTGTGCTGAGGACACATATCTAAAGAAAACAGAAAAGCATTCCTGAGTCAGCTTTAGTCAGGGTCCAGTGGCCACTTGGCTACTTGCCCAAGGGCCTAGGGATAACTCACCCTTGTGGCCAATAGTGAATGGGGGGAGGGGTGTTTAGAGACTGTACCCCTAAGACCCAGAGTAGACACCCACTTTGTCAAAAATTTTAAAAGCCCAGGCACTAATTAAGGTGGTATGGACAGATTATTTTTTTTTTTAAAGATGACAGGTAAGGGGATCTTAAACCTTGACTTGGTGTTGTCAGCACCACGCTCACCAAGTGAGCAAACCAGCCATCCCTATATGGGATCCGAACCCGTGGCCTTGGTGTTATCAGCACCACACTCTCCCGAGTGAGCCACAGGCCGGCCCATCAACTGAATTTTCTTGTGAAACTTTGTCTTTACAATAAAAGACAGAAGCTAACTTTGAATGGGTGCTGTTACGCAGTTTTTCTCTGGGATACAGACCCTTTGGGCTTCTCAATGTATTCGTGGTGCTTTGAGTAATCCTTTTTTCATCTCTGTTACACAGTGCGAAGTGTAACAAGCAGGGGCTCAGTAGCATCAGGAAAGTGAAAAATTACAAAGGTTTGGTCAGTGTAAAGCTGTGTCTGTTAGCTGGCAATCATCAAAGTTAGGATTCATAGTTCCCCATACTGTCCAGCTGCCAAAAAACAAAACAAAACAAAGTTAGGATTCTATCCTCCCACAAAGACTGGGAGACAGAGACCCTATCCTTCCTGGTAATTACATCTTAAAGGAATGGCTTTCAGGTCCTAGAGAAAAGCACTCCTGAGCTGTAGGAGAGACATATACATCTCAAAGGGACAGAGGAAAGATTCACAATTGCAAGCCCTTTTTAGTAAATGCTCTAAGAAAGAACGGTCAGGTGCCTATGGTCAGGTGTTGGCTAGAACAAACAATATCTTTTGCAGCCTTGAGCTTTCTCAGGCAGGCACTTTAGGAGGGGATAGGGTCATATTGAGGATTATAGGTTATGTCAGTGTTTAAGTCTTTTTAATGTGGAGGGAGGAGGGTGGATGAAATCATTTGTGTTGAGTATCTATGGTTTTATAGGCCAACATTGAGGCCTAGTTGAAAAGAGGGCTCAGTGGAGCCTGGCTAGAGTTTGGTTGAGGAGAGTATCTTGGTCACCTTACAGTTAGAAGAGTCTGGGATCATGCCTGCGGGTGGTGTTCACCAAGCTTCCTCGTCGGTAGTTTGTGGCTCCAAGAACAGCAGAATAATAGGCAGCAGGGAGGGTCTGCCAGGGTCTGAATGAGAGCCACTTTCAGACACCTGACCAGCCAGAAGTCTACCTCCCACCTTTCACTCCCCCTGCCTGTTTTAGGTCATAGCCTACCCAGAGGTAGCAGATTCTAGGGAGCTCACCCTGTCCTAGGAGTTTTTAGATCACAACCCCTCGCTTGCATCCAGAGCTAGAGAGGTAGCAGGAGCGTATTTCTGCTGGCCCTCTTCACAACAGAAAAATCTTCCCAGCTTTATTGCGAATGTCAAGGGCTAAATTCTGAAACACCTTTCAGTCAGGTGCATCTTCCGTTACTGGGTACACTGACTTGTTTATTACTATTAAACAGAGCATCCCTGTGCTAAACTGGACTGGGACCCTGCCTTCCAGGGCCTGACTATTATCCCACAGCAGGGCCATCTATGAAGGACAATGCCAGAACTCTAGCCAACAAACACCAACAGCCGGCTTCTGAAAATGGTTCCCCAGACCAGCAGAATTAGCATCACCTGGGAACTTGTCAGAAATGCAAATTCTGCTGTCCACTCTAGAGCTGCTGAACCAGAAATTGGGGGCGGGGGCCAGCAATCTGTGTTTGAACAAGCTCTCCAGGAGAATTAGATACAGATCAAAGTTTGAGAACTACTGACCTACTTCCCCAATGGGAAGAAGCTTGGAGGGAGAAACTGCGGTCCACCTGGAGCTTCGTAAAGGCCGTGAGCTAGGTTTGGAAGTTGGAGAAAGACATGGTAAGTAGAAGAGACAGAAAAATATTTAAAATGTGTGCACTTGATTCTAAACAGTAGAAAGCTAGAGGCATCTAAAAGAGAGAGACTGGAATAAGGAGATGCCTCAGTGGGTGAGGGCGCTAGGAAACCCACAGACACTCAGCTCCCTTCTCCCACATGGGGAGCACGAAGTCTGGCGAGGACAAACCCCACGCCCACGCCGCTGACTGGGGCTCGCTCTCCTCGAGTTTGGGCGCAGCGGCCCCAACGCAGCCTTGGCTTCTAGGGCCCGGGCATGAATCCAAGTTGGCCTCAGGTCGCGTCTCTTTGCGCGCGCGAGTGGGAACAGCCCCTCCCAACCCCCACGACCAGGCTCTGCAGCAGCTGGCCACAAGGCGTCTGAGAAACATCCTCGGCTAGTTGGCACCTCCCTGAGGATCCAGGTATCCACCCCGGGCCCGGGGCACCGCAGGTTACACATCGTCCGCTTCAGCGGCCCGGAGACTGGCCGTCAGGGAAACTGAGATTTCCGCTTCCCTCCTGCGCGGTAGAACCCCTGTGCTCCGACCCAACTACAAAGCCCATAGTCCCTGGGGCGGGCCGCGCTGTCTTCTGGGAGCGGTAGTCCTGGATGCGGGGCGCTCCTTGCGGCCCAGCGCCGGCTGGACTCCATATCCCAGCATGCCCGCGCGCGTGCGGGAGGAGCACGGAGGGGAGAGACGGGGAGGATGTGAATGGGGAGGGGGCAGCCGCCCCCTATCCCCCACCCTTCCCTTCAAGCCGGGCAGGGGTGGGGGGAGGGGCCGGGCTGAGGCGGCGGCGGCGGCGGCGCTCGAGGAGGGCTGGGCCAGGCAAGGCGGGACTGGCCCGCGGCGGGCGGACGAGAGCGCCGCGAGCTAACGGGTCCGGACGCGGGCGGCGGCGGCTTTCTGCACGGGCGGAGGCGGCGGCAAGAGTGGCGAGCATGGCCCGCGCGGCGCCCGGCGCTGAGTGAGGTGCGCGGGCGGCATGAGGGCGGATGGGTTGCGGGGCGCCCCGGGCCACTAGCTGCCCCAGACATCCTCTGTGCGGGCAGCGGGCTCGGCCCGGCGGCCCACACCGGTCCGGTCCAGCCCGGCAACTTCCCCCGGGTCGGGGCGCTGGGCTCCCCCGTGTGGGCGGGGGTCCGCTTGCCTTGGCCTCGTTCCGATCCCCGCCTTCTGCTTCTGCAAATCAAGCCGCTCCCAGCCTTCCAGGCGCTCGTGTTCCATTCCTTGCCGGCAGCCCCCAGCCCCGACTTGGAGTCCACTACCTAGTTCATACCCCCAACCCCTGGGTGCTCCCAGCCTCTGCTCTACCTGGAGACCCCTGCCCCACTCTTGTCTAGAGGCTGTTTGCACCATCAGCACCTCTCTGCACTTTCCCCTGTAATCTTTCCCCTTCCTGGCACTGCCACCTAGCCACTCTCAGTGGCCCAGTTCTCACATCTTGACCTCCTTCCCACTTTGGAGAAACTGAGGGATGGCGCAAGCCAGAAACTTAGCCAGTGAGCCAGTCCTGTGGAGGCTGGCCTGAGCCCCATCCCTTGTCTCTCTAATCCCTTTCATGCCTTGGAATGGAATTGTAATTTCTTCCCTCCAGTCATTCCCCTGTGATGGACTGGACCAAACTTCCCGGCCCTTGCTGCACTCTGGGCTGACCTCCCTTTAGTCTCCCCTTTAGCATTTCACCACTTCTGTTTTCCCCTCCTCCTTCCCATATCCCACTTCTGGCACTCTGCCTGTAAGAGGAGTCACCAACCCATTGCTGGCTTGCTCAAGTTAGCCTTTTGATTTCTCTCTCTCTCCAACCGCATCCATTTCTTATCTTGCCTCTTGCTTTACAGCTAACTGGAGAACAGAGGCTAAGGTTGTGTTGGGAGAAAGCGAGCCTCTTTCAACCAAACCCACCTAGCAGGGATTTAGGGCATTCTGGGGCCTCTGGGAAGTCATTCCTAGCCAGTAACTGACACCCCTGCCTTGTCTTGGGACAGATGTCTAGAAGCTGGTTGGCCATCCCTTCCTCTTATGCCTGGTGGGCTCCGAAGTCCCTCTGAGATGGAAGGCACCGCCCATCTTTTTGGAGAGGGTGGCATAAGAGGAGTCTGGGAGACCACACCCCTAAGCCTCACCTGGCTTTCACTGCTAACTTTGGAGGGGGGTGTGCTTTCAGGAAGGGATGCCTGCTAGGTGCTCTGAGCTCTTTGTGGAGGAAGGCACAGTGAAGGCAGTGATCTCAAGTTTAGTCGTGGTGTTCAGGATTTGAAGGGAAGAGGGAACGAGGGCTCAGAGAGGTGGCACAGACTTGCCTGTATGGTTGTTTTTTGTTTTGTCATCATCCTTCAGCAGATTTTCCTTTGGTTGGTCCCTTTCTACCCCAATCCCCAATTTCCCAGTGGGAAGGGGGTGAGGGAGGGAGGGAAACCTCTGAGCCATCAGGAAGGGATGGGAGGCTCCCGGACTTTGGTGGGGTTGTGAATGAGCAATCTTGATCTGAACCACATGGTTCCCCTCTTCAGCACCCGCCTCTCATTTCTCCCCCCTTGGCTGTGAATAGGATGCTTTTAACCTTGTAACTTGAGAGTGGAGGGAGGGAGGCCAGGAGGCCAGGAGGCCAACTGTCTGTGCAGTGTTTATGTCTGCATCTGCACACTCGGTCGCAAGCTTGCCAGGGGCCTGTGGGAGTGACCCTGCCCAGGAGTGCATTGTTGTGATGTGCTGTGGCATGCTGATGGGCCCCAAGGAGCTTTCTGAACCCAAATGCCAGAGACAGCCAATTTCAAAGACCCTGAGAACCAGTGGGTGTGGCCTCATGGAACATTTCCCCTCAAACCAAGCCTCTAGACCTCAGACATGTCTCAGAGTGAGGATCACTGTTCTTGAGAAGGCCACCTGGAATTGAGAAGTCTGAAATAGCAGGATTGGGGGACAGGAGAAGGCGGGGCAGCAAGGCTTTCCTAGAACTAGTGTTCTCTTTTCATGGCAAGATATTTGAGGGGTAGGGCGTGGGGAGAGGGGTGGGAAATGGATTCCTTTTCGTTGTTCTATACCACATTCTGCCTTGTTTTGGTGGTATTTGTATACCTGATTTCTGAACCCCATTAGACTGGAAGTTTTTCAAATGCATCCTCATTTCTGAAATACCACCTCTGGGCTCAGTCCTTGGCTCATAGTAGGTGCTTGGCAAATGTTTGTGTTAAAGCAGAGGGTCTCATGGGTGAAGGTTTCAGGCAGAGTTCTTCATACTTGACTGACATCAGAATCCCCTTGGAATGCTGGTTAAAGCACAGACTACTGGGCTCTACTCCCAGGGTTTTTTAATCAGTCAGTCCAGGTGGGACCTAGAATTTGCATCTCTACCCAGCTCCTTGGGGCTAACACTTTGAGAACCGCTGGTTTGGGGTCATCATAATTGCTTGGGAAATTAATCCAGGCAGATGTAAAGTCTTAAGAGAGACTTCCTTCCACCTTGCTGTCACACTGTTTTAGTCCGTTTCTGTTGCTTGTAACAAAATACACGGATCTGGATAATTTGTAAGAAAACGAAATTTATTACTTACAGTTTCTGAGGCTGGGAAGTCCAAAGTCCGGGAAACACATCTGGTAAGGTGATCGTACAGCAATGCAGGGTGTCACATGGCAGAAAGCAGAGCAGAGTGAGAGAGACTCTCATATGCTCTCCTTTTAAAGCCCTCAGAACCGTGCGTCTGGCCACCATTATTAATCCATTCACTATATCATGGTGCTACAATCCAACCACCTCTTCAAGGCCCCACCTTTCAATTACCGTAATAGGATTTCCCATTCTCAACAGTTACAGTGGGAATTATGCTTCTAATATATGAACTTTGGGGGACACAATCAGTTCACAGCACCCACCCAGTCTTGTTCTGGCAGCTGCATTTGTTTGGCCTTTTCTTTCATTCTGATGCTGCTCAGGGTTGGCTAGGTTAATGACAGTGGTGAGTTGTGGCACCTTATTTGCCAGTTCCACTGTAACCACTTTTGGACATTGCCTCATGGTTATTTGAAAGAAGGCATCATGACCAAGTGGAACATTTAGGAACCAGGGCTTTGGAAGAGGGTGGCTGTGTGGACATAGTGAAGCAGATGCTGATCTGGGCTCTTGTCTGCCCTGTGCCTGTCTCCCAGATGGAGCGGGTTGGGGTTCTTGCCAGGTAAGGTTGTGCCATGAGTGCACACTGGACAGGATGCCTGGGAATCTCTGAAATTTAGAAAAGCAGGAGGAATCACTTATGTGGTGCTTTGCAAAGCATTTTCCATCTGTTGTTTTACAGGTCAGTGGGAGATTTATAAGGCAGATATAGCCCCACATAGGGTTATTGAGGAACAGAGAGATACACTGTGGTCACACAGTGGGCCCAGGACTCCTGATTCCAACCCTCTGACTGTGTCTGCTAAACCAGTTGCTACTAATAGCTCGAATAATGGCTGATGTTCATTGAGTGCTTACTGCCAGCCAGGCACTTTGCTTGATGCTTTCAGGTGTTAGCAAAATGGGCATCATTGTCATTATTTAATAGTTGAAGAACTGAGACTTATAGAACTTATGAGACTTGCCCAAACTCAGACAGCTAGTCTGGGATTCACACTCAGGTCTTTCTGATGGCACACCCTATGCTCTTAGTCACTTACAGTCTGTCTTGCCCAGCAAACCTTTAACTGTTCTTTGGGGTTGTCTGCCCCCAAGAGTCTGATGAGTTTTTTGAGCCTGGAACTATGCTGAATACTGTGGTGGAGACAGTGACCAAGTCACTGTCCTCTCAGAGGGGGTTAAGACAGGTACACCAGTATGTCTACAGTGGAAGGCAGATATGCTGCCAGTGGCTTGTAAGTGTAAAGGAGGTAGAAGTCATCCCTGTAGAAGGTTCAGAGGAGGCATTGAGGTGGGCCTTGAAGGGTGGCGTTCCAGCAGTGCCTGTGAGCTGGAGAGGTGTACAGGCCAACAGGTGCAAAAGAGAGGCCATCACAGGGCACATTTAGGGTGGTGTCCCTTTTGGCTAGAGTATATGGGATGTATTTTGAGAGTACTGAAAAGATCCTGTTTGGTCGCAAGCAACAACTTGGCCAACTTTGGCAAGAAAAGACTTCCTTGGAAGACTATGAGAATTACAGAATCAGAGAGATGACTCATGACCCAGGTTCCCTCCAGGGTCTTGGAGTGGGTGTGGCAGGAACCAAACGCCAGCTTCTTCAGGGTACCACTGTCTCCAGGATAAGTCTGCTCCAACTGTGCTCAGTAATTTTGCCATCACAGCTTGGAATTCAGATCCCAGGGAAGAAAAGTCGGTTGGCCCGGCCTGGGCCATGTTCCCTTCCTTGGCCAGGGAAGGGCTGGTGGTATGGTAGGCAATCTCTCACAGACTGTATCTGAAAGCAAAAGTCCCCAAAAGAAGAGGAAATGGACAATGCAAAAAATCAGTCTAGACAGGTGCTGGACAAATACTTGAACTGGCAGGTGGCAAAGGAGGTACTTTAGTCTGACAAGTTTCTGAGCAGACCCAGGGCAGACTGGCAGCAGGAAATAACCGGGTTATAAGGGGACAGGGAGAAAAGGGAATGAGGACACAGAAAACTAGGTAGGGTACAGGTGAGATGTCATGAAGGCTGAAACTTGTAGGCAGTACAAATAGAAAGGGGACTGATTCTAGAGAGGTTGCACAAATAGATAGCATCTTCGGAACAGACACTTGATTGGCTGGAGTCTGGCGTTTCATTGTGTGGATGATGAGGGTGGTGCCTTTATTGGAATGGACAGTCAGGAAGAGGAAGGGTTTCAGGAGAAGATGAGGTGTCCTTGCTTTGGAAGGGCTGCATGTAGATGCTGACAGCACACCCGCAGTCCTGCTGAGTTCATTATTTCTGACCTGGGGCTGTGTGAGGTTTGGGGCTTCGGCTCTGAGGCAGTGGGCCACAGTCCCGGAGGCCCTGTACATCCTGGGCTTCGTGGCCCGCTCAGCACTTTTGCATCTCTGTCTCCACCCTTCAGCCTGGGATGGACTTCTCCTTCATTTTTCTCTCCTCTCAGTTCCCATGTCCCAGCTTTCCCTCCCGCCCCCACATTCCCACATACAGAGGGCCTGGCCCAGCTCTCTGAGACCTAGGTCTCCTCCCTTTCTGCTCAGAATGCTTGTTAACAGTAAGTCCTTGCTAACCATGAGGGCAGACATCTCCAGGTGACATTTTGCAAGGAGAGGGTCTGAACTTTGCCTGCTGTCTGGGGAAAACAGGCTTTTCCTCCAGTTATGCTGTGCTCACCAGGGACACCTGCCTGTGTCCCTAACCAGCCATTCTAGAGTGCGGTACTTCTTGTTGCTTACTTATAAATCATTATTGTGATTACAACATATTGATTACAACAATTCATATTGCCATTGCAGATCTCTTCTATTTTTTTTTTTTTTTTTGTCGTTTTTTCGTGACCGGCACTCAGCCAGTGAGTGCACCGGTCAGTCCTATATAGGATCCGAACCCGCGGCGGGAGCGTCGCCGCGCTGCCAGTGCAGCACTCTACCAAGTGCGCCACGGGCTCGGCCCTTGCAGATCTCTTCTAGGGCTTCAGGGCGTAGGCTGGGCTTTGGGTCACCCCACCTTTCAAGCTGAGCACTGGGGGAGTTTCCTCCTATAGGAATGGGTGGGAGAGAGGGAACAGGGTCCTCTCGCATGAGGGCAGGAGAAGCTACGCCGAAGGGTGCTTTATCCCCACAGATTCTCAGAGCAGGTTATCTTCCTGGAGTAAAGAAGACTGTTTCCCTCAATTCAAATATAATATTTTACCGTCTATTAATGCAGTGGGTATCACCATGTACAATAAGGTGAATAAGGGAAATCTAGAGAAAAAATGTAATCTTTATTTTGATATTGATGCTAAATTTTTATTTGTACAGTAGTAATATTAACACAACACGTGTAGTTTTGGTATCAGATGTCAAAAAAATTAAGGGGATCCTCAACCCAGCTTCTTCCTTCAGGTGGATGTGACCCTCTTTGCAAGTGAGGAAGCCCAGAGTAGGTGGGCAACTTATGTTGAGGTGACAGAGAGCCAGCAGGACATAGGGCAGTCCTTTGTTTCTCACCTCTTCCTGAACTGTGAGCTTTGCCTGTTGAACTTTGCTTGCTCTCTGGGGAAAACAGGCTTTTCCTCCAGTTATGCTGTGCTCACCAGGGACACCTGCCTCTGTCCCTAAGCAGCCATTCTAGAGTATGGTACTTCTTGTTGCTTATTTATAAATCATTATTGTAGCATCCATTTTTCTTTTCTCTCCTTCTCTCTCTATCCAGGATCAGGGTACAGACGTGCCAGAGGGGCACAGAAGGCAGCCCCAGTTCTATGTGGTTAGCACTTGAGGCTGTCCTCAGGCAAAGAGGTTTCTCTCGCTCCTGAAAAGGCAGAATTGCAGGGCTGAAGGTGGAGGGACCCTGAGCTGTTGGGGCATGACCCGGGGACCCTGGGGAGCAGTTCTCACCCTGCTGTGCCTTTTCTTTCCTGAATCCTTCAGGTGTCTAGTCCTAGCCCTGCAGGCAGGTGACAGCCTCAGCCTTAGCGGGTCAGCAGCTTTCTGAGGAAGAAAATCATCAACAAATGCAAATAGCACATTGGTCTAAAGGGAACTGCTCTGGTGAGGAAAAATCAGCAAGTTCTTTTTTTTTTTTTTTTTTTTTTTTTGTCTTTTTCGTGACCGGCACTCAGCCAGTGAGTGCACTGGCCATTCTTATATAGGATCCGAACCCGTGGCAGGAGCGTTGCTGCGCTCCCAGTGCTGCACTCTCCCGAGTGCGCCACGGGCTCGGCCCATAAATCAGCAAGTTCTTTATTTTTGTGGCTAAGGGGAATTTGGAGGGGATAGGGCTGGAAGCAAAGAGGGGAAGATGAGAGGTAGATTGTGGGAAGAGGCACAGGTGAGGGATTGTGGGGGTGAGGTGAGGATCTCCCTGCCCCATTGCCCCACTGCTCCACTCCCCGCTACCTCCCCCACTCCTACTCTCTCCTGCCTTCTTTGTAGGGTTCTTCTGAGTTTGAAAGAGAGATTAGTAGAACATTGAGTCTCCTCTTCCCCGTAAGTGGGGTTCTCCCAGCTCTCATTCCCACCCAAGTGGATTGGAACCAGAGTGTCAAAAGGAAGTCACAGTTTCTGTGGATTTGTGTTGAGTCCTGCTGTGCAAGAAAACAAAGCAATGGAAGGGAATGAGGCCCTGTGGGAAAGGCAAGGGAGGGAGAGAGCCCCTGAGAGCCTCTGATGCCTCTGCTCCTGTCTGTCTTGGGATCACTAGGGAGCAGTGTTAGTCCTGGGTTCGAGTTGCTGGGCCACCAGGGAATTTCTGGGGCAGCCTTCTCTCTGCTCCTTGCTATCTCAGAGGACTTGGTATTTCCCTGGACCCTAGCCTGCTTAGCCTCTGGCTGGTTCCTAGAGCCTCCAGCTTAGCTCAGGGAGAGACCCCAGGTACCATGGGTAGGGGGAGATGGTTCTAGACACAAAACCCAAAGGGGTGTGGAGAGGAATGGGGTCCCCACTCAGGCTGTTCCAGTGGAAGGAGGACAACATGGGCACTTCCTTAGACAGGAAGGTACTGCAAAGTAGGGGTAAACAGTTTGTGTCAAGGAGGTTCAGCCCGAGGCCAAAGTAGTAGCTATTTGATGAAGGAATTTACTCAGTGTCTGAAAAGCAACATAGGCTTGACCTCAAAGCACCAGTGGCAAACTTCTAGAATGAATGTGAGTTTTAATCTCTCAAGTGGCATTTCCAGTGGTCTACACACAGAGGATTCCCAGCTGTCTGTATGCCTCAGCCTCTTCAAACCTGGGTGAAGTACTTTGGAGGGTGTTGGGTTTTTTTTCTTTTTTTTTTATACAAAGATGACCGGTAAGGGTATCTTAACCCTTGACTTGGTGTTGTCAGCACCACGCTCCCCTAAGTGAGCCAACCAGCCATCCCTATAAAGGGATCCGAACCCGTGGCCTTGGTGCTATCAGCACCACATTCTCCCAAGTGAGCCACTAGCCAGCCCTAAGAGGGTGTTGTTTTCTACCCATGCTGCCAGTCCTACCAATTTCTGCCCATCCCAGGTCTGTGAACCTACCCTGCCATTCATCCTATGCAAAACAGGGAGAGAAACCAGCAGGCCCTCTCTTGGCAGCCCCAAGGCCCAGGTGGAGGCTTGGCTTGGCCAAGGGCCCATGAGCCACAGGGCTGGGCTGTTTGGTTCTTCCAGAGGGGAAGCAGCTTGTTTACTCAGGGGGCCTGATGATTTTCACAGTCCAGAGCTCAGTCTGGTTGGATGCATATAGGATTCTTGCTGCCTTAGCTATCCACAGGGAGTTTGGTGCTATGTGACCCTGGGCAAGTTGCTGCCCCTCTCTGGGCCTCAGAGTCCTCATCTATGAATTAAAAGTTTGAAGGCCTCCTCAAGGATTTGCTCTCAAACCATCTGGTCAACCTAACTGACAGGGGAGTACCACATTCTGAGTGGGGAGGTAGCATTGGGGGCCCAGGACACCATCATGCAGTCATCAGATGTCTGTGGGAATTGGTTTGACCTTTCTCCTAACCGACTGAGATGTGTTAAACAGCAGCCAGCCCACTCTGGTATCTCTCTGGAGAACAGGCTCCTGGAGCCAAGGGAGCTGTTCTCAGTTTTCTCAGTTTCCACATTTTCAGTAGTTCCTCATCCCCCTCTCCCAACGCTTGCTCTGGCTCTGTCCTGGGTTCAAGCAGAAAATCCCATCTGGTCTCTCATCACATTCCTCCCTTCTTACACTGGCCACCATTTAGGCTCTGGGGTGGCTGTTAATAGTGTTACTGTTTTTTCTGTTCCAAATTCCCCCCTCCTGCTTATGTCCTGTGCTCTACTCTAGCTAGATTTTTTTCTCAGAGCCTGGGTGGGAGGTGAAATCACAAGCTGATCACGGCGGGCAGTGGGGGGAGTGGGGGGGGCTGGACATGGGGTATATCTGCTGACAGTTGACAGCCTGCCTGGAAGGGGGCGGGGTAGGGTCTCCTGGCAGAGGAGAGAGGGAAGGTGGTGAGGAGAAGGCCACATGTACCAAGATGAAAAGGCCTGAACTGAAAAGGCAGGGGGCATTTGGGGCCCTTGAGGAGGCCATTTTGAGCAGAGCATAAGGTTTCTTGGATCATGCCCAAGAAGGAGGGGCAGGATTGAGGTCTGGCCAAGAGATGGGCCCCAAGACCCACCCTGGCAGGGGAGGAAGGCGCAGGCTTTCCTGCAGCCTCAGGCTGGGCTGGGCATGTACGATTGAGCTTGCAGGAAGTGTGAGAGGGGTTGTTAATGACTGCTTGTTCTCTACAGGCTGCAAGGCTGCCAGGGGTCAGTCTGATAAGAGGGAAGAGATAGACTCTTTGAGTTTTATGCTCCACAGCTGCCTTCTCTCAGCCGGCCCCACAGCCACTGGCAGTCCATTGTGATGCTGCTAGTGCTCTATCACCTCTTCTTCTTGAAATACACAGCGCCTGGCTTCAGCCCAGCTGGGTTTCCCCTGCCTGGCCGCCGGCTCCCTTTCCCTTCTGTGGTCACATGAGGTCTGCAAGTGGGGGAGGGGACAGTCCTGGCAAGACTGAGCCAATTCCAAGCCTGACCCAGGAATTTTAAGCCACCCCAGGAGTGGGGCTAGGTCTCTGGAGTGAGCAGCAACTCCCAGACCTTCCTGTTCTGTTTTGTTCTCAGGATAATCCTGTCACTCAGCCAGGCCTTGTGGGCATTTGGGGAGTTGCACTTTGCCCCAGAGCATTGGGTGGGTTTGGCTGTCTTGCTGGGAGGAGTTGGAGATGGGGATCTGATAGGATTTGTGTTTGTGAAGATCACTTTGGCTTCCCTGTGTAGAAGGAATTGGAGGGGGTCTCTTTAGTAGATCTGGAGCTTTAGTAGTTAGGAGGCTACTGTAGGTGAAGGATGACATTTCCTTGCATGGAATGATTGTAGTTGTGGGTAGAGAGAAATAAATTAGAGATTTGGGTGATAAAAATCACTTGGGCTTTGTGATATAGATAGGCTGTGGGAGATTGCAGGAAAGAGGGATCAAAGATGACTCTTAAGTTTCAGGGTCAGATGGATGGAGGACCCTTTACCAGAAATTGGGAATACAGGAAAAGGACTGTTTGAGGGGCTTAGAATGTGCATGAGTTTGGTTTGGGGCAGGTTGAGTTTGAGGTACTTTTGGGTACCCTGAAGGTACATCATCTAAGGTAGTGTCCAGAAGTTAGTGGGCTAGATAGGTCTGGCATTCAGGGGAGTGTCTGGCATCATTTGAAAAGCCAGGGATGTGTCTTACAGGTTGAAAAACAGTTTTGGAAAGGCTTTTCCCCCAAATCCTTTGCAAAATGAGGACTGGAACCTAGGATCCTGACTTCCTATTATGTTCCATGTCCAGGGTCTTTCTGTTTCCCTGACCACTTCAGCATTTGGGCATGGCTGGACAGCAGAAGGCATGGCAGTCTCCCCTGCCAGGTCTTCCCTGTGGTTGGGGGACTCTGGCAGTGGGCAGTGCTTACCCCAGGCAACCCTGGAAGATCGTGCATAGCCAAGATCCCCTTACCGGTCATCTTTAAAAAACAAAACAAAACTGAAAGCTAGAATGTAGAATGGAACTTAGAATCATAGAGTCATTCCTTTTCCAGATCAGGAAGTAGAGTTTGAGAAATTTGCTCAAGATCCCTAAACCAGTGATAGAAGAAGTGGGAAAAGAACTAGGTTGTCTGCATGAAGTGCCGACTCTTAAAGAAGAGCCCCTCCCTCACCCCCACTGCTCATCTACAAAGTGTGATTCATTCCCTGGACTACAGGATAAAGAGCTGACCCAGGCAGGTTATGGAAAATGGTTCCTTCCTCCAGTGGCCCAGGGCAATCTGCCTGGTAGCTGGTGCTATGAAGGAGTCTGTCTGAGAGAGATGCTCACTCTCTGTGGCTTCAATCAGGTCCCAGGAAACAGAAGAGGCCTTGGCCCTACTCTGTCTGGATTCTGCCCTGGGGCTGCCTCCGCGCACATTCTGTCTCCCCTGTCGTCTTGGCTTTCTGAATGCTCATCCTCCACCCATGCAGTTTCTTGCTGGCCTGGAGGAGGACACAGCTGTAGGGCTGCTGTGCTTTCTGGGTTATGTTGGAGGTTTTCCTCCTGGGGAGACTCATGCCCCTGTGTCTTCTCTTTTGGACGAGGATGCCCAGCAGAGTGGTGACAGTTTCATGTACAGAAAAACAAAAATAGTTCCCTTTTGGTTTCAGTTCCCCATTACCTCCAATTCATGAGGGTACAGCTATTTGACCCAGCTTGGCAGAGCTACAAATGGGTTGTATAGTAAGAGCTCAGTAGTGTGCTCTGGGCTTCGAGCCTCTGACTTAGCAAGAAGAGACCTCAAGTTCAGTCTTGTACAGGCTTCTTGCCTTGGGTAAGTCAGTTTGCTGGGGCCTCTGGTCCAGAAAGGGAAGGCTGTCTCCATGAGGGGCCTTGGACTATTGGAGAGTGTCGAGTTATACATTACAAAATGCTGGAGGTTCTTGGAGCTTTGGGGCAGTTCTCACCAGATCCTCGGTTCTCAAGGAGTAAGGTGGGGCTCTTCTAAGTTTAGAACTGAAGTCCTCTTTCATTCTAACCATCTCCCTCATGCATCTTTCCTCCTGCCCTTTGGATATTTGCTAACAGCCTGACCTCTCCCTGAACTATCCGCCAGCCTAGACCAACCACTGTGCTCTGTGTGCTCCTCCTGCTGGGCGCCCAGAGGCCCCTGTTCTGCCTGGGTCAGACCCCTTGTTTCCTTCGGCTTAGCCACAGTGTCTTCTCTCATCCCTGCCTCCTTCCTCTCTGAGGCTGAAACTCAAGGATGATACTGGGCTGTAGAGCAGTTCCCAACTTACAGTTATTGCTTATCTAATCTGCAGGGAATATGTGAGGTTAGTAGGACAGGCATGCTCATTTTACAGATGGAGGACCTGAGGCCCGTCTCAGAGAGGCACGATTTGCTCAAAGACACACATCCGTGGAAGAGCAGCACCAGTCCTGGAACCCAGGTCCTCTGGCAGTAGTCCATAGTTCTCTGTAAAATGTTAACTGATAGGTACATGTTGGGGTGGGGATCCCCAACTCACCAGGGGTGGCAAGGGCCTGAAAGCAGGCCCTAGGCCCCACATCCTCACAGCCCCCTGCATAGTCCCAGTCCCTGAAAGCACCATGGTGGTGGCAATCCCTCTACAACCCCAAGATATATAATAAAGCCTGACAACAAAGACTGCTCCTAAGGGGCCATTGTAGTGTACCAAGTTCTGTGTACTACTACCCTCCACATCCCCCAAGAGTTAACAACAGCAGTGCATGTAGTGATGGATATCATCTTGGCAGGGAGTTTATAATGCAGGCAGATCCTGGCTTCTCCCAGCCTGGCTTTCCTTACCCTGGGGTCAGGGTCAGAGGCAGTGCATGCGGAAGGACCCTTTGTGCCTACTCACAGCAGCTGATCTTGCCACTTTCCAGAAGTGGTAAAGCAATTACCTAGCAACCAGGGGCCCTGCCTGAGTAGGTCACAGCCTACTATCAGTTCCTCAATGAAGAGGAAGAATGCTCAGCCAGAGTCGCGAAGAAACGAAAGCAAGTGTGTGCTGGGCTCTCTGGTTCACCCCCTCCCCTGCCTCCTGGGGCTGAACCTTAGTGACAGAGAAAAGCGGGGGCACAGGGCAGCGATGCTTTCCAAAGCCACCTGCGCAGTCGGTGCTGGAAGTTACCAGATGTCACCAGGCTGGCCATGGGCTCACAGCTACTCTCCTCCTATCTGGAACTTCCAACGTCTGTGTCAGAAAGGAGATGTCTAGAAGACAGCGACCTAGTAAGGAGCCCAGCTCTGGTCTCCTTTGTCTTTTTACTCTGCTTCTCTCTGCCTCCACTCCGGGGGGGCAGAGTGGTGGAAATATTACTTCCCTTTAATATTCTGGTCTAAGCTTACTCCTCCTTTGGGTTTCTATTAGCATAACTGCCACAGGCTGACCTTTCCAAAAGCCATTACTCAGTATAAAAGAAGAACAAAAGAAAGCTAAAGATAGGCGTATGAAGAATAAAAACAGCCTGGCTCATAAAGTACAGGTTACTGGTTTGTTTCCAGGACTTTTGGACCCTGCCCTGTTCTACTGCTCCCCAGAGGTAAGCACCTCCAGGACCAGAGTACCTCTGCAGGCTCATTTGCCAGACTCTGGTCTCCTCGTGCTGGTCTACTCCCTGGCCAAGTTGCCCTGTAGGACCCATGCCACCATGAATCCTCTCTGAGACAACTTGACTGCCTCTTGGTCAAGTCTCTGCCTTGCCCTCCTCTCTGCCCAGGGCTCCTTGGCTGTGGGCGTGGAGGGTGAGGCTGCCTCCTTCTTGACATCTCACCAGCATGGCTTTACTGTTTAGGAGTGTGGTCTGATTCTAAGTAAGCCTTGTAATGTGATCCACCTCTAGACACACTGCTCAGGCCCAACTTAGCCCATGAGCTGTCTTACAAAGGGCGTGTCTTTCTCCATCTTCTTATCTTGGCAGAAACTGTAGAAATCTCCCCACTTGATTCCTTCCTCCCACTGGGCCACAAGAATAGAAACTAAAAAGTTGGCATGGTTGATGGAAGTTTTTTTGGTGGGTTGGAAGAAAGACTGTAGTGGATTTGGAAAAAAAAAAAAAAAAAACCACCCAAAAAATAACACTTTGAAGTCATATGGTCTTGATTAGGAAGTAGATAAGAGCCAGGCCACAGGGCTTAGTTTCCAGCCTGCAGCACCAGACCTGTATCTTGCCTGGCATCTGGGCGGGACCCTAGAGCCAGATGTGTGTCCAGACTCTGACAGCTGCTTGCCAGCGAGCACAATCCCCCCCATTTCATACCAGATGTTCAGATGAAGTCACAAGAAATCAAAAGAATCACTGCTTCACAGAGAAACGTGGGGGCAGTAGAGATTAAACCAGGGAGGTAGAGTCATCTGTTACAGCCTGCTGTCCCCACCCGCTGCTGTTGTTGGGGCCCGTTAGAGAAATTTGCCAGGTACAAAGTAGGCCTCCATGCCTGCAGCCTGGACTGTGTCCTTTATGATATTGCCTGGTCTCAGAGGGTCTGGCAGACATTCCACCTGGGTAGCTTGGCTGAGCCATGAAGATTAAAAGGTTACAGCCAGAGGCCATCACAGCCCAGTGGAGGAGGTGTGGCATGTTAATTGGGCTGATGAGGGAGAACTTTGTCCTCTTCTGGACTTTTGAGTGTGACACTAGCTGAATGGGGAACTGCTCCTGACCTCTGGCCACTGGGCTGGGAGATGGGTACACCTCAGACCAGAGGCTGCTGCGCTCTGAAGCCTCATGTCCCGGAAGTTCTCCCAGCATTCTCAGGACTATAGCTTGTCCTGTGTGTCAGAGCTTTGGGCCAAGCCCATCCCACTATGCCAGCCAGGATGCTCTGTGCTGCCCCTTGGTCTGCTGAGGGCCTAGAATCCCACTGGGTTGTACATTAGCAGTGACGTCACACAGCCCAGGCTTGCAGCTTTCCTTTCCAATGGAAAAGTCAGTAGCCTGCTTCCCGTGCCTCTGTCTTGTAGGTTCACAGTGGGTGGTTGGGTTTGACCTCTTTGCTGGCATTCTTTCCCCTGTTCTCCCATCCCACAGAGGATGTAGGCATGGATGCTGGATTTTTAAGTTAGGTCCTTCAACTCTGGACCTGGGCCAAGGTCTGCAGAGTTTTGAACCTCTGAGACTGGCCTGGAGGCTTCCAGAGGCATAGCTTTTCCTTCCCATTGTGTGCGTTGGCAGGACTTGTCTGTACCCTATCTCAGCCTTTCTCCATCAGCCACTGCTGGACTGAGCCTTTCCAGAATGGACAACTTTCCAGTGCTTACAAGTGGAGGGAGGGTTATAACCCAGGCCATAGCCCCTTGCCATGGTCTAGGCTTGGGAAGGGACAAGAAAGGGTGGTGGCAGAAGGCAGAGCTATAATTCCATTCCTTTCCTCTTGGTGAGGGAGATCAGACTTAGGGATTCTTGATGCCAGTATCCAAGGGTTGGGAGTTAGGTGGGGGACACCCTGCCCCTCTCCGCCATTTTGCATGAATCACCCTACCTCAGCCCTTTAGGAGAGCAGGTGCTCTTTGCCCTGGCCCCCAGGACTTCTGAGGCTGTATGCCCTTGCCCAGGATTTTTCCAGGGAGCCTCTCTGGTGTGGTGGGCCTTGTTATCAGTGGCCAATTTTCTGCCCTGCGAGTGCATGGGCTGGAGAGGAGAGGGTTGAAGGTTACCTGGAGAAACCACTTGCTCTGCTTCCCTTTTACCCCTCCTCTGGAGAGGGTGATGGAACACAGAGACTAACTCACTCTTTTTTTTGGCAGCTAGCCAGTATGGAGACCAAGGAGCCAAGGAGCCCTGGGTGGTGGGCAGGCGTCAGGGGTTGCAGGGAGTCCTCCAAACAGAGAAGTCACAGGCAGCAGAACAAAGGGCTTTGCTAAGGGGTCAGTGATGTGACCGCTGACAGGGAGGGCCAAGGGCTGTTCCTGTGCTGGCTGCCTATCCCTGGTGTTGATCAATAAATATGTGTTGAATGAGTGCTTCCTCTTCTTTTCTCTTGCAATTCAAAGCATACTACAGACATGCAGACAAGTGCAGAAGGAAAAGGAGCACCCTGACAGCTTCTCAGTGGCTCTTTATTATACATCTGTGGTGTGACTGAGATGAGACTCGTAAGCAGCGATCAACATCCAAGCCATTTGGTGCCTTGAACCCTGTCTTTAAAGGAAATCAAGGGCTGGCCCCTGGCTCACTTGGGAGAGTGTGGTGCTGATAACAACAAGGCCATGGGGGTTCAGATCCCTGTGTAGGGATGGCCGGTTAGCTCACTTGGGAGAGCGTGGTGCTGACAACACCAAGTCAAGGGTTAAGATCCCCTTACCTGTCATCTTTTTTAAATAAAATAAAATAAAGGAAATCAGAGCAGCCTACAAGCACCCTGGTCCCTTCACCCTGGGAGGTAGTGTGTCAAGTTTAATTGCCCCTTAGAGGCAGTCAGAAGGCAGCATTGGGAGATGAAGGACCAAACCTCCAGCTCTTCAGACTCCTCTCTGGTTCCCCTGGGCCACCATCTATTCATCCCACTCCCTACCTCCTTCAAAAGTCCACAAATGAACTTAGATTTCTCTTCCTTTTTTCTACCTTCAGGGTCTTCTACCCTTCTCCAACCTCTCAATGTCTGAGGCTTTCAGCCCTGTGGAGAAACCCCTTATTAACTTTGTCTTTTCTTTTCTTTTTTTTTTTTTAAAAGATGACCAGTAAGGGGATCTTAACCCTTGACTTTGTGTTGTCAGCACCAAGCCATCCGGCTAACCGGCCATCTCTATATGGGATCCAAACCCACGGCCTTGGTGTTATCAGCACCACACTCTCCCTAGTGAGCCACGGGCCGGCCCTAACTGTCTTTTCTACAATCTTGCTGCTGACCTGTGGCTAGAGAGCTGTTTAGAACCAGCTCAGGTCAGGCCCCTGTTGTGTGTGATCTGTTGAAGTGGCAGCTGGAGAAGAGGTGACAGGCTCCATGACCCACAAGCTGTGCCACAGGATGGACACAGCACTCTTCTCTGCTCAGCCTGGGGCAAGGGCCAAATGAGGCAGAGCTGGCTCTGAGACCTCAAACTTCCTGATAGCGGGTGCATGCCACTGGTAGGGACAGTGCCTGTGGTTAGCCAGGAAAGGGAGCTCTGGAACAAGACAATGGTGGGCCTGGGAGAGGCTGGGAAGGGGGTGGGGGTGGGAGTGTTGATGAACCAGTCAGGGCTGTGCAGGAGGGGCTTAAGCCTCAGGATGCCTATCCAGGGCTATGGGGCTCCAGCCCAGAAGGAGGTACCTAAGTTGAGGCAGGGCCAACAGAACTGCGGCCCTCAACCTGCCCACCCCAGGACTGTGGCCACTGAGCTGGGAGCTCTGTGCCTCTAATCTTTAGAGAACCCCTTCAAGGTGAGTGATATTCCCATTTTACAGATAAGAACACAGATCAGAGAAGTTAAATGGTTAACAGCTGACAAGTGGCAAAGGCAGAATGTGGATCCAAGTTTTTCTAGGCACTTTCTGTATTTTGGGAGGCTTTGAGCTGAGGTGAACAGATGAGCTATCTGGAAAGTCCTAGCTAGGGGGAACAGCAGCCAGTAGCTTGTGGTATTTAGGGGAGGGACCAGAGAGAGTTCCATGGTAGCCGCTCTGATGTGTTTCTGCTGACAGATACTTAAGAGCAGGCACTCCAACTATTTCTCACAGTCCAAGCAGCTTCTTTAGCTTTTACACGCACACCTGTTTCCCACTGTCTCAGATTTGTTAAATCTTGTTTGTACCTGAAGACTCATGTTTTCTGGTGGTCGAAGAGAAGTTAGAGAAAGCTCTCACTTGCAGAACATAAGAGATGAGAGTGCGGGCAGAATATAATTATCACTTCCATCTGCATACTTTATAATTTATAGAAATGATTTCAAAGCCTGTTTATAACCATTATTTCTTCCAATGCATCTATCTCTGGGGTTATATATGGAGATGATGCTCAGTTGGGCAAGCGTTTATTGATGCCTACTATACGTAGGACAGTGCTAGGTCCTACAGTGGTACAGAGATGATGAATTAAGTAACATGGTCTCTCTACCCTTAGAGTTTATATTTTAAGTGAGGGAGATGGATTCGTACGTGCCTTTTTAGTTTCAGAGTAGGATCTTAATAAATGTGGGCCAGATTTGACTTGTGATCCAAATTAGTTCATAATCCCTAGAGGGTAGGGCGTGATGAGACATGAGGCTTGGGAGGAAAGCCTGGTTTGGGGATCTCTGAATGTTATCTGTGTTAAGGAACGTAACCTTGGCCCCATGAATAAGGGCATCTCAAATCATATGTTTGAGTGCAGGAAGACGATGAGTGTGTTACATGCCAAAGAGGCAGTTGAGAATGCAATTCTGGGGCTAGCCGGTTAGCTCAGTTGGTTAGAGCGTGGTGGTGTAACACCAAGGTCAAGGGTTCAGATCCCCATACTGGCCAGCTACCAAAAAAAAGAATGCAGATCTAGAACCTGGGATAGAAGGGCAAACTCTTAGATTCCCAAGGGAATGGTACACAGTAGTGAGACAAAGGAGCAAAAAGGGTTGACATTAGCAGCTGAAGGAAATAGGTAAGAAAGGGTCAGAGAGTCAAGAAAGTAGATTACAATGACTTGGAAGTCAAAGTGGTGGTCAGCAGTAACAAATTCGGAGATAATCTGAGAGGAAGAGGGTGGAGGTAGGATTGCCTTCTTTTGATTGTTAAAGACTCTTGGCCTGGAAATTAAAAGTGACATGCCACTTGATAATAGCCTGAGCTAGAATTTGGCTCCTGAATCCACTGCTCTTCTGATGTACATTGAGACTTCAGGCTGGGCCTGCTGCAGGCAGGCTGGGGACTTGAAGAGTAACATGGCCCTTTCATGAAGGGTGTCCATATGGCCAGTATATATTTTTCACTTGCCTGGTGAAACACGGAAATGGTCAAGTGCTGTGGAAGAGGGCGGAAGGCTGGGGTTTTTTTCTTCAGTAAAAGTCTGCTCAGACCACATCTGAAAGATCTGTTTGCGTGTCTGTACAGCCCTGCCCCCATCCCACTGTGGGCTGCAATGAAGGTAGGAGTGGGAATGGGAGAGCAGTTTTAACTGGGACTTTTGATCTGCTTACCCCAGGGAATCTCAGTCTACTTCCTTCAGTGTGTTGGCTGGAGTTCTGTGACTGTTGTTAGAGACAGTTTCATATCCCTTCTCAAGAGACTGGTATTGGCAGGGATCCCCAGTTCCCTGGTATAGTTTAATCTAATTCACCCAGTCAGGATTGCAGTGTAACTTTATACTCTAAACACACAGCAGTAATACATAAACAGATACAATTCTAAAAATATGGTCATGAACTTCCCCTCTTCCCACCCCCTACCACACACACAAAATGATAAACATCTCTATGGATGAGAAATGGAACAGGAGTATAAAGAAGAAAGCAGGGCTTAAGCTGCGGGCCTGGTGGTCTCTGAGTCTGGAAGCAGATATTTGCGGTAGCAGCCATCAAGTGCTCCACATGAGGTGTGGGATTAGAGCTAGCACAGCCAACAGGCCACTAGGAAAGTAGGCTGACCGAAGGTGCTATCAACCACATCCTGGGGCTATGGCTCATCTTAACAATGCTTACCTAGGAAGACATAGCCTTACAGCCTGGACCTAAACTGAGCTGCTGCTACGAGGTTTGATTCTAGACTAGGAGACCCAAGGGACCTGGGGAGGCAAATGAGAAAACCTCTAGACAGGGAAAAGTAAAATATAAGAGATAGAATGAGCTCATATACAAGTTCTGAAACACAAGTTAGGAAAGTTAATGTGAAAAAGAACCAATAAAATCAAAGAATTTACCTCAGAAGAAATGAAAATAAAAGAGTAATTGGGAAATGTCTTCAGTATAAGTAGGCTTAGGACTCTCAAAGAGATAGGAAACACTAAATCCATTAAAGAAAAGAAAGGGAAGTTATGAAAGAAAAAAGAATATGTGGATGTGAAAAAGTACCTTTTAAAAATTCTAGAAATGAGGGGCGGACCCATGGCTCACTCGGGAGAGTGTGGTGCTGATAACACCAAGGCCACGGGTTCGGATCCTATATAGGGATGGCCGGTTCGCTCACTGGCTGAGCGTGGTGCTGACAACACCAAGCCAAGGGTTGAGATCCCCTTACCGGTCATCTTTAAAAAAAATAAAAATAAAAATTCTAGAAATGAAAAATATTATCAGAATATAAAACAATAGATAACCATAGTCTGGACACAGAGAATTAATGAATTAGAAGATAATCCTGAGGAATTCATGCAGCACACACATGGAGGACAGATGGAGAGCTTTTAGCACAAAGAAATAATATTTTAAGAGAGAATGGCTGAGAATTCCAGATTTGAAGAAACAGCATGACTATCAAGCAGAATATAGTGAAACCGCAGACAAGAATAGGACGAGAATGTTAAAAACTACCAGAGCAAAAATATTCAAAGGATTGGCAATTAGACTGACAGCACCTCATCAACATTAGATGCCAGAAGACTTTGGAGGAATGTCTTAGGGAGGCTACTTGTCAACCTAGAATTCCATATTGTTCAGGAATGAGGTGAAATAAAGCTATTTCTGGACGTTCCAAGACAATTTTATCACCTACAGACCCTTGCTAAAAGAACTACTGAAGGCGCACCTCACTAAGAACAGTGAACCCAGGGGTAAGGAGTGGGTTGCTAGTGCCAACAATGAGCACAGAAATTGGCACATTATGTTGGTAAACTGAATTAACTATTGACGTTATATCAGGATGCTTTCTGCTACAGGAAACAGAATAATCCAGTGACTTAAGCTAAAAACATTAAATTAGCTTTTAATGAAAAGCATGGAGGTAGGGAGTTCTAAGGTTGGGGCAGTAATCCTGTATCTACATGAAGGACCCTGGATCTTTCTGCTCTGCCATCCTCAAGGTATAAGGTGTCTCTCCTTGTGGTTGTGAGATGGCTGCTGAAGCTTCACACATTTTATCATTACCTGATAACATCCCAAGCAGGAAAGCAGGGAGATGCTAGGAGAAAGGAAGATTTTTTTTTTTTTTTTTTAAAGATGACCGGTAAGGGGATCTTAACCCTTGACTTGGTGTTGTCAGCACCACGCTCAGCCAGTGAGCGAACCGGCCATCCGTATATGGGATCCGAACCTGGGGCCTTGGTGTTATCAGCACCGCACTCTCCCGAGTGAGGCTCGGGCCGGCCCAAGGAAGATTTTTCTTTATGTGCCTCTTTTTCAGGAAGGAGAATCTGTCCAAGATGGCCCTAGCAGATATCTTCCTAGGTCTCATTGGCCTGAGCTGGTCCATCCTTAGATCAGTTCCTGGTTTAAAAAAAAAAAAAAAATAGGGCTGGCCCGTGGCTCACTCGGGAGAGTGTGGTGCTGATAACACCAAGGCCACGGCTTCGGATCCTGTGTAGGGATGGCTGGTTAGCTCACTTGGGAGAGCGTGGTGCTAACAACACCAAGTCAAGAGTTAAGATCCCCTTACCAGTCATCTTTTATTTAAAAAAAAAAAAAAAAATCTGGCTTATTATCTCAGTTTGTTAGAGTGTAGTGTTAACACCCAGGTCACAGTTTGCATCATCACTGTACCGGCCAGCTGCTCCCCCCGCCCCCCCCAAAAAAAACAGGCTTGCTGTGGTGGCTGTGACCAGTCTTGCCTCATCTCCTGGGACAGGGTCTTCATCCGCCTGAACAAGTCAGGATTCAGTTGGCAAGAAAAGAAGAGAGAGGCTGCTGGTAGGCAATCTACCGTGTCTGCTGCAGATGGCAAAACACACAAATGGAAAACCAGTCTCTAATTGGGTTCTTAATTTACAAAAAGGAAAACTAGAATTGTTGATCATGTTGTCAAGGAAGAATAAGGTAGAACAAAGTAGGGAATTTCATTGTTAAGTCATACCAAGTTTCTGCCTTGTTCAAGAGAATGGCACTACTGAAAACCTATACTGCACTGGGAAAATGTATGTATGCTAATCATTTAAGATGATCACTAAAAGTAGAGTGATATAATTTCCAAGCCAGGAGAGAAACAAGTGGGAGTGGGGGTAATGAATCAATCCAACAAAAGTCAGGAAAAGAAAGATACTAAAGAAAAAATAGGAGAAAACACAAAGTAAGAAAGATAGTAAAATAAATCCAAATAAGTGTGAAGGATTAAACTCATGTATTCTTTTTTTTAAAAAGCCAGACTATCAGATAAGGTAAAAAGTAAATGAGAAGTGGCCTGGATTGGGGAGAGACCTTGTCAGCAGGAAACAGAGATGTAGGATCCACCCTGGTCTTCACCACACACTTCACACCACAGAACGGGTAGTTCTGTTCTTTGTCTGTTTTTGGAGGCTGGCCAGTATGAATATCTGAACTCTTGACCTTGGTGTTACAACACTGTGCTCTACCCAACTGAGCTAACCGGCCAGCCCTTTTTCTCTTTAAACCACTTTCTATTCCTTGCTACGTTTTTCCCCCTCTCTGCCCAACTCTTTCCATCTGGCCTGTCTGCCCAGCTATTGAGATAACTTCGTTTTTCTGCACTTACTTCCTGCCTTAGTGTAGATGTGTACAGCAAATAACTGGAATATCCTCTCTACCCACCCCCCGCCACACACACACACTTTTCCACCCAGACACAAACCACATTGGGGCAGAGCTGGCCTGGAGCAGAGCAGGCAGTCAATCTGAAGGGATCCTATATCCCAATTGCCCCCCTGCCTCGCCCCCTCCCCCTGCCTTGGGCCCCCACATTCCTCCCCTGGAGGCTATTTCTTAGGGTGCAACACCGATCTTCTTTCAATGAAGAGTGATGGTTTCTTTCTCTAGTACTTCACTAAAAGTCAGCCAGAGTTATGATCTTAGGTTTGGAGACGTGTGTTAGCTCTTGCCTTCTGGTTTTCTGGCTGCTAACTCTGGGCAGCATCAGCACTGCGAGTTCAGACTCGATTTCAAGTCAGGGCTAGTCATCCTGCAGGAAAGCAGGGGCTAGAGAGGCAGAGGCTGCCTGAGGGGTTGTAACTGGGGAGTAGAAAGGGCCTGAGTCACTAGCATAGTTCTGAGGGGTCTGTGCCAGAGGCTGGTGCCGGGATCTTGCAATGTGGATGACAACCAAGCATGCAGAGGTGAGGGGACAAGTTCTCAGGCACAGGAAGACGTGCCTCACTGGATTTGAGTTGTGTGGAGGGGAAGGGCTTCACACAACAGGCCCCCAGGGCACCTTCTTGCCAGGGTTGGCTGTTGCCTCACCCAGGAGGCCGGGAGTTTGCTGGGTTGCTAGGTTTGCAGGGATCTGGGGAACAGGGAACTATTTGATGGTTGTACCCCAGTTAGTGGGAAAAGCCCTTTTGGAAGGCAGTGGGCACTTGTGGAAGGAGCACTGGATTTGTAGTCCTCAGACCTGGCATGGCATTAAAACATCTTCACTTCTGCCTGGTTGACCTTGTTCAGCTAGTCTTGGGACTCCTAGGAATACGAAATGAGGGGCTATCCCTGAAAATGCTCAGAGACATACTCATAAAGCATATGCAATTTGAGTAATAGTGTGTGGTTGGATGCCTTTAGAATGAAGCTCTGGGCCACATCCTCAGGCTGTGTAAGTGGGTGGAAAGAGGGTGCTTTATCAGAGTCTTGGGCTAGGCTTTTTTACTCCCCATCCCCCCAACCTGAGTGCCTCATTTTAATGTTTCTTTTCTCTGCCTGCCAAGAAGGTTCAGCTGTGCCGGTCTGAGGCTGTGCTATCCTGTGCTTCATTAGGTTAATTTGATGGCTTGTCTCCTGGGATCTGACCGAGAATGGCTCTGAAGCTGCTATACTCTCCAAAACAGTCTCTGCTGTTCTCCTTTTGGGGCATCCTCTGCTCCTCAATCTATCGCTCTTGTTTTTCCTTCCCTTACCTGCAAGGTAGCAAGGGCCTCCTTTGACCTTCCCTTGGCTCCTTGTACTTGTGGAAGTTGCCCAAGCTGCATCCCTGATTGGTGGAAGGCGGGGGGTGAGAGCAGCCCCACCCCCTCTTCAAGGCCCTGCTGTCCCTGGCTACCAGTTCCTCTGTTCAGCGTCAGCATCTCAAGATTGACCAGCCCTTCAGGGGACATTTATTGTAAAATGGTCTCCCCATATTTGCCAAATTTATGACCACAAATTTCTTATAAGACCATAGCATTGCCTGCCACCTACTAAATTTCCCTAGTGATTCCTCTTCACCCTTAGAGGACTATTGCATATCTGGTCCCTCTGTAAATCTCCAGCCCCAACATTAAAGAGACCCTCCTCACTGTGCCCCCTGCCCTGCTTTACATCCTTTTTCACAGGTAGCCCCTCTGCTGGTGGGCTCTCAAGCACATCCCCTCTTGCTACTCCAGGACTCTGCTCCTCAGTTGGCCTCTTTCCTTTCTTTTTTTTTTTGGTGGCTGGCCGGTGAGGGGGGCTTCTTTCCTGTGTCATAAATTCCTCCCTCTCTACTAATTCATTCCTGCCAGTATACACATGTTCTCTACTATCCAAATTTAACCCCCATTCCACTTTTTTTTTTTTTTTTAAAGATGACCGGTATGGGGATCTTAACCCTTGGCGTGGTGTTGTCAGCACCACACTCAGCCAGTGAGCTAACAAGCCATCTCTATATAGGATCCGAACCCGTGACCTTGGTGTTATCAGCACTGCACTCCCGAGTGAGTCACGGGCCGGCCCCCCATTCCGCTTTTTTATGTACTGTTTCTCTTTTTTTTATAACACCGTCATTAAGATATAATTTATATACCATAGTGTTTACCCATCTGAAGCAAACAAGTCAGTGGTTTTTAGTCTATTCACATGGTTTTGCAACCATCACCACAAACAGTTTTAGAACATTGCATCACCCAAAAAAGATACTCCAACCTGTTAGCAGTGATTCCCCATTCTCCCCCAATCCCCAGCCCCTGGCAACCAATAATCTACTTTCTGTCTCTATGGATGTCTATTCTGGACATTTCATCTTATAAATCATTCAATATGGGGCTTTCATGATGTCTTGTTTCAGCTTGTTCCATGCTATAGCATGTATCAGAACTTCATTCCTTTTTTGCCCCAATAATATTCCATTGTATGGATGGATATATCTCATTTTGTTTGTTTATTTATCAGTTGATGAAACTTTGAGTTGTTTCCACATTGAAGTTATTATGAATAATGCTATAAATCACTTGTGTTCAAGTTCTTATGTGGATGTATGTTTTCATTTATCTTGGGTATATTCCTAGGAGTGGAATTGCTGAGTCCTATGGTGATTCTGTGTTTAACCTTTGAGGAACTCTCAGACTGTTTCCCAAAACGACTGTATGTATCAGTACGTTTCTGTAGCTTATAACAAAATACCTGAAACTGGGTGATTTATAAGAAAACAAAACTTGTTTGCTTACTACTGGGAAGTCCAAAGGCCAAGGAACACATCCAGCGAGGGTCTTGGTGGTGGAGACAGTGACGGCAGGGTATCCCATTGCAGAAATGGCAGAGCAGAGAGAGCAAGAGAGTAACCTTCTCATTTGCTCTCCTTTTCAAACCCTCAGAACCACTCCCATGACTACCATCATTAATCCATTCACTACTGCGCAGTCCTACAATCTACTCACCTCTTCAAGGCCCACCTTTCAATTATCATAATAGGATTTCCTACCTTCAACAGTTAACAGTGGGAATTAGGCTTCTAATATATGGGCTTTGGGGGACACAATTCAGTCATCCCACAGCACTGCACCATTTCACATTCCCACCAGCAATATGTGAGGGTTACACTTTCTCTGTATCCTAACACTTGTTTGTTTTTGTTTTATTTTGCTTTGTTTTGTTTTTTGGTGGCTGGCCAGTACAGAGATCCGAATCCTTGACCTTGGTGTTATAACACTGTGTTCTAAGCAACTGAGCTAACCAGCCAGCCAACACTTGTTATTATCTGTCTTTTTGATTACAGCCATCCTAGGGGGTGGGAAGTGGTATCTGATTGTGGTTTTGATTTGCAATGACTAATGACATTGAGCATCTTTTCATGTGCTGTTGGCCATCTTACCTTCACCACCCCCCTCCATCAGCCATTGTGAAAGTCATCACTTACCCCCATCCAGTGGTTACTTCTCAGTCCACATCTTACTTTTTCTGCCAGATTGGACACAATTAATTTCTCCTTCCTTCTCAAAACTCTTTCTTCTCTTGGCTTCCTGGACACAGGGCTGGGTTTCCCCCTGCCTCACTGGCTCTTCTTTCCTCGCTGTTTGCTAGCTTCTCTTAGAGAAGTCAGAGTAGTCAGGCTCTGTCCTAGGCCACCTTCTCTTGTTTGTGTCAGGACCTCGCTTAATCATTTCTTCTGGTCCTGTAGTTTTAAAAATGAACTGTATTCTGATGACTCTTAAATGTATCCCTCTAATTCTGACCTCACCCGTGAACTTCAGACATGTGCATCCAACTGCCTATTGCCACTTGCATGTGGATATCCAAAAAGCATCTTAAATTCAACCTGTTACAAACAGAACTTTTGTATTTTCCCATACAAACCCATTAATTTCCTGTCTTTTCTGTATCACTGAAGGGTACCTTCATCTACTGGGTTGCTCAGACCACAGCCGGTGTCTGCCTAATTTCTGTCTTCCTCTCCCACCCACCTCCACTGCACCCTCCATCTACCCCATCAGTTAAATCCTTCAGAATCTATCCAGCCACCTCTCACCTCCTCCACCGCCTGGGATATTGCCTCTCTCCTCTTTGTGTGGTGATAGTCTCACATGGCAGCCAGAGAAAGTCCTTCAATAAAACATGTTTTAACCTAAAATTTTTTAGATTTTATCATGAAATGCATCACACATTCAGAATAGTTTATATAGGCACTCTTTAAAGAATAAACAAAAAATACTCTTGTACCTACCACCCGGATTAAGAGGAAACCCATTTCCCAGTACTCCTGCTCCAGAGGAATCTCCTGAACTTTGTGTTGTTTCCTTGATTTTCTCTATTGTTTTGGTATCTATAGATAGAAGCCAAAACAATGTCTTGCTTAGCTTTGCCTATTTTTTAACTTTTCATGGATTCATGCTGTGGGCATTCATCCATGACTTACTCTTTTTGCTTAACATAGTGATTTTTTGGTTATTTTCATCCCTGTTGATGTCTGAAACTAGAGTTCATTCATTTTTACTATAGGCGTGAATGTACCACAATTTATCCATTCCATTCTGATGCACATTTGGGCTGTTTGCAGTTTTCAGCTATTACGCAGTGCTGTTGTGAACATTCTTTTCTTATTTTTTGCAATGGACATTCTTGTATAGGTCTCCTGGTGCACATTTGTGTGAACTTGGTGGTAGAAACACTAGAGTTTACTACATACCCACCAGAATGCCTAAAATTTAAAAAATTGAAAATATCAAGGATGTGGAGCTCTCATACATTACTGATAGGAATGTAAAGTGCTACAACTACTTTGGAAAGCTATTTGATAATTTCTAGTGAAGTTAAACATCTATCTGTCCTCTGACCCAGCAATTCCACTCCCAGGTATTTGCCCAAGACAAATGAGAGTATGTGTCCACAAAAGACTTGTACAAGAAGTTCATGGTAAGGCTGACTGGTTGGCTCAGCTGGTAGAGTGTGATGCTGACAACACCAAGGTCAAGGGTTTGGATCCCCATACTGGCCAGCTGCCAAAAGAAAGAAAAAAATTCATGGCAGTTTTATTCATAAAAACCAAAAACTGGAAAAAACTCAAATGTCCGAACATGGAAAAGAACAAACTGTTGACATGTACAACAACAGGAACGAACTCCAAAACGTCATGCTGAGAAAAAGGAGCCAGACACACACAGGTACATAATGTGTGTTTATATGAAGTCGGAGAGCCGGTATATCTAACCTCTGATGGCAGAAGTCAGAAAAGTGTGGAGTGGAGGGTACTGACTGGCAAGGAGCAAAGGGAACTTTCTGGAGTAGTGGAAAATGTTCTGTATTTTAAACTGGTTGGTATACATAGGTAAAAGGTCATCAAGCTCTATTTTGAAAAATTTCTGCCTTTTATTATGTATAAATTAAAACAAAAAAATTTAAAAAGTATTGTCCCAAGTAGGGCCAAGAGTCGCCTGAGTGAGATTTTGGGGGAAAATGAAACACTATTCAACCGTGTTACTAGGGTTCAGCTTAAGCTTTAAATCTGCTTAGCATGACATACTCACTGACTTTGTAATTCAGTGATTCTAATACCTCTGGGTGAGAAACCATGCTTTCCCACCCAAACCTGAGGAAGAGAACAGTCTCTGAGGATATCTATGTACATGGAAAGTCATAAAATAAATTAACCCAGGACAACTGAGGGAACTTTATAGTTCCCCATTCTGTTTCCACATCATATTTTCTGTGAGAAAGATGGTTTTTAATTCCTTATTAAAAAAAACACTGGGGGACCGGCCTGTGGCTCACTTAGGAGAATGTGGTGCTGATAATATCAAGGCCATGGGTTCAGATCTCTATATAGGGATGGCCGGTTAGCTCACTTGGGAGAGCGTGGTGCTGACAACACCAAGTAAGGGGTTAAGATCCCCTTACCGGTCATTTAAAAAAAATTTATTTTATTTTATTTTATTTATTTTATTTATTTATTTTATTTTATTTTTTAAAGATGACCGGTAAGGGGATCTTAACCCTTGATTTGGTGTTGTGAGCACCACGCTCAGCCAGTGAGCAAACCGGCCATCCGTATATGGGATCCGAACCCGGGGCCTTGGTGTTATCAGCACCGTACTCTCCCGAGTGAGCCACGGGCCGGCCCCAAAAAATTTTTTTTAATTAAAAAAATAAAATAAAATAAAAAATACACTGGGATATGCTCGTGTCCATCTTCATTAATATCAAATTATCTCCCAAAGCATTGTACCAGTTTCTGTTCCCTCCCCTCGTGAGTTTCTGAGTGTTCTTAATACTCCACACTCCCTCCTGTTAGTTTTTCAAAAAATAGCTCCAAGGGTTCATTTTAAGGTATAAATCAGGGGCCGGCCCGTGGCTCACTTGGGAGAGTGTGGTGCTGATAACACCAAGGCCACAGGTTCAGATCCCTATATAGGGATGGCCAGTTAGCTCACTTGGGAGAGCGTGGTGCCGACAACACCAAGTCAAGGGTTAAGATCCCCTCACCGGTCATCTTTTAAAAATAATTTTTTTAAAAAGTATGAATCAGGCTGTGACACGTCCCTCCTCAAAACCCTCCCATCAGATTCATAACAAATCCTAATCCCTCCCAGCTTGCTGTCTGCATCCTCTTGCCTTGCTGGTGATCTTGTTATTCTTTTAACAGGCCAGGCAGGTTTCCTCCTGAAGCCCTTGCGCTCCTATTCCCTCTCCCAGCTCCCTGTGATTTCCCTGTTATGTCACTTTGTAATTGACTGTGGCCTTGTGTTTGCCACTAGACAGTAAGCTCCCTGAGGACGGGACTGGGTGTGTTCTGTTCCACACTGTGTCCCTCCCTGCCCCTGAGTATCTGTTGAATGAACACATGATCCCCTCCACCAGCCAGGTGGCCCAGAAATACTGGCCTGCTTCCCTTTGCTGGCCCTCCCTCCGGATTTTTTATATCAGGGTGTGCATGGGTTCTTGGTGCTTGATCAGAGCAGCTGTGAAGGGGCGAGATCTCAGGCAGTGAGCCACCTGCGGCCATGGGGAATTCACAGGTGGAAATAGGTTGTGCAAGGGTCAATGCTGGGTGACTTCTGGGCTTTCTAGTGTATATCTAGGGGACTCTGGTGTTTTTTAGCCCATCTCTGTGCCTCCATTTGCTCCTACAACAAGTCAAGGAGCTTAAGCTCCCAGGAACAGCATGGCCATGGGGTTCCCAAAGCAGGGGACTTCATGAGCTACTCCACCTCCCTGCTCTTCCCAAACATGTTGTCTAAAGTAGGATTTTCCTCCCCTTAACAGGCAGTGTGGGCTAGCTGGTTAGTTCAGTGGTGTTAAAACACCAAGGTTGAGGATTCGGATACCCTTATTGGCCAGCCACAAAAAATAAATAGCCGGGAGTCTAGTTACCTCAGATGCCCCCTGCATTGATTTAGGATCCTAAGGAGTTAATGACTTCCCTGGTTGAGATGTTTCTTTTGGAAGCCACCCATGCCAGCTTCTGCCCAGCCCCTGCCTTCAGCGGCCACCATGGAGCTGCCTACCCAGAAACCAGGTCTCCCCAGCTGAGGCTTCTTGCTCCCATCACTTGTTCAACCTGCAGTCACTGCCTCCCAGGGCCAGCCTCACTCATGATGACTCTCCTCAGGTCACAGGAAGCTGGGAGCAGGATCCTGCAAAACCAAGTTCTTTTCCTTAAACACGGCACGGAAATGGGCAAAGGGAGAATTGGAAGAGACAGTGACCTGGCTTCCTATTTCCAGACTGTTCAGCCAGAGGCCATGCCTAGAGTGTGATCTGTTAAATGGGTAGAGTAGAACATTGAAGAAGCACATTGGAGCCAACGCTACTGGGGTCCCTGGGTTAGAGCCAGGAGCCCTGGGTGAGGCATGTGGGTGGAGCTTTGCTCTTTACCCTGAGAAGCCTGCTGCTGTGCCATCCCTTCCCTCACCTCTGGGCCCTGGGTACTGCAAAGAGCTCACAGGCTTCTTTCTATGCCCTGTGCATCACAAGTTTTGGAGCCTGATAGACCTGAGCTCAAAGCTCACCTCAACTCATGAGGTCATGACCTTAGGCAAGTTCTGTGAGCCTTTTTCCCACCCAGAATAATATCCTCCTTATTGCAAGGTGCTAGTTCCATTCCCTGATGGCTTTGTGTGGTTTGCTTTGGCCCTAGAAATTGAGCTGCTATGAATGGGGGGGCAGCTGGGTTTCTTGGATGTAGAGCCTAAGAGACCTTCTCTGCAGCTGCTGATGGAACCCAGAGGACCCTGGAAAGGCTGGCTGGAGCTTTCAGCAAGGAGTGGGTAGGGCTGGGCTGTCATGCTCAGGGGCCAGGTCAGAGCCAGGGCTAGCCAGATGGCGAGAGGAGATGGTGGGGGAGGTGAGGTGGCCAGGTTTACATGATTGTTCCCTGGAGTGGAGCCAGGGCTCATGGGCTCCAGGCTCAGTGTTCTTTCTGCCTCTTGCCCTGGCTCCCTTGCACCTGAGATGGATTCAAGCTCTTCCCTTAGGGATGGCACCCATACTGGCAAGTGGCCTCTTCTCCCTGTTCTTGCCTGCTAGGGCAGCATAGGACCTAGGACTGACAGTACCATCAGGGTCCCTGGAGTTCCTTTCATTCGTGATATACAGAAGGCGGCAACTGCCCAGAGGGCTGGTGGGCGGTGGTACTGAGCCTAGCAGCCAGTCCCCGACAGTCAAGTTCTCCTCTAACGCCAGAGTGGGAAAGATTGTTAATGTTTCACCAAGCTAACCCAGAAATGCCTCATCTATAATCTACACCAGAGAGAGAAGAGGGGTAGTCACAGGGATGAGGCCAGCCTCCCTTCTCACCAGGAGGGGCTTCCCACAGGAACTTAGAGGCTCCAGAGAGTGCTGTGTTGGGGAGTCAGTATTCACAGCCCCCTGGGGATCATCTCTGGGCCATTTTCTCTTATGTTTCATGAAATTAACTGCATATAGCTGGACTAGGAACTTTCTAAATCTGGTGCTTCCAGGGACTTGGTACGTGCCTCTGGGGAAATCACTTTATCGTACTCCTTGTTTGCCCTCTGGCTAGTTAGTGAGGATGCTGGGCTGATCTAGACATCTGAGGCCCAGGAGTTACTCAGTACGATGCTATCTGTGGATAGTTAGAGGAGACAGCCCTTATTTTTGTCCACTCTTTGGTTAAGTGGGTGTCTCCTCTAGCTGGCTTTGTCCCCTCTGGGACTTGGGGGCGGGGCTGAGGGAGAGCCTGTGTGCCTGTGTGATTTATCTGCACATTATTTTCCCTCTCTGCAATTTCAGGGTCATGCTGCGGCAGCCCGGCGCCTGACAAGTGAGGGGGAACCTGCCAGGGGATTACTGCTAGCGCGAGCTAACAGCAGGACGGCTGGCCTCAGGCGCGGGGATGGGCAGAGTGGCTGCCAATCCCAGGCCTGCAGCACCGGAAAGGAGGCCTGGGGCCTGGCAGGGATCTTGGCACATGCTTGGCTGACCCAGACAGCATTGGATGCGGCACTCTGCTGTGGAGCAGCTGTGCCCAGCTCCAGAGGACCCCATAGCAGGAGTAGGAGCAGGAGTTTTGCCATTCCCTATGCAACTGCAATTGGAGTTGTGACTGCCAGAAGGGACCAACACCCCAAATGGGAAGCCGTAGAGCAGAACCTATGCCAAGAGGATCTTGGTCTGTGCAGCAGAATTTTCTCACACCCACAGAGCTTCCTGGTTTTTTTCTTTCCGGGCTGGGGTCTGGTTCCCCTCCTCTGACAGAGGGGTTGGGCCAGGAGGGCCAACCAAGGTGGGAATGACTCTTGCGTGGAATCTAGGCCCTCTGAAGCCCACATGCTCTCCTTTGTGATCGGAATTCTAGGGCTTCCCTGCTTCAGGGGACGAGGGGCTGCCTCGGTGTCTGCTCATGAGCCACAAGGACCCCGACTGCTCCAGACTGGACTGTTTCAAGCCACCAAAGAGAGGGGCTCCCAGAGCTGGCAGCCAGCAATCCCAAGGGACTAGAGGACTGGGATGGACTGACCTCCCCCTCACCAGGGCGGTGGGAGAGGCAGATCCTCTGTGGCCCAGCTAGTGACAGAGACCTGATGAAGCCCTAATCAGGGACTTGAGCAGCTCAGGGACAGGGGAGCCACTCCCACGACGTGCTTTTATACGTGGCGAAGGACCCCTGCCACTGTACCCTGCTGTGGCACAAGCCCCTATGCCCTTTGCACGTCGTGCCAGGGCAGGCAGGCTCCACTGTGGCTGGCCCCTCAGCGGCTAGGAAAGGAGTGGCCACAGTGACAGCTGCCTGCTTGCTGGCACCATGAAGTGCTCCCTGCGGGTGTGGTTCCTCTCTGTGGCTTTTCTGCTGGTGTTCATCATGTCCCTGCTTTTCACCTACTCACACCATAGCATGGCCACCCTGCCCTACTTGGACTCGGGAGCCCTGGGCGGGGCCCACCGGGTGAAGCTGGTGCCCGGCTACGCCGGCCTGCAGCACTTCAGCAAGGATGGGTCCGCGGGCAAGAGCTGTGCCTGCCGCCGCTGCATGGGTGACACTGGCGCCTCCGACTGGTTTGACAGCCACTTCGACAGCAATATCTCCCCTGTCTGGACCCGAGAGAACATGGACCTCCCCCTGGATGTCCAGAAGTGGTGGATGGTGAGAGCCATTGTCCCACCCCATCCCCTACTGCCCCCTCCCCAGGGATCTACCCCTATTTGGAGTCACTCTCAGAGCCCCTTTTGGATTTGGGCTGTCTTCTGACCCCCAGAGCCTTGATAGAGTGTGAGACCCATGAGACCAGCGCCAGATTACTGAAGGGCAGAGTGAGCTGTGACCTGGAAAGAGAGAGAACTAGAATTTTCTAGTGCCTATAGGAGCCGAGTGCAGACCAGAAACGCCTCTTGGGCCAGCAGGTAGCATAGCAGAGAGGAGCAGTCCTGCACGAGAGGATGGTGAGAAGTGAGGCCGTGGCTGTGGGGAGAAGCCTGCCAGTTAGAAAGGAGGTGCCACCCTCAGATCCAGCGTGGGCTGCTGTGCTAGGACACAGCCCATGCTGCTGGACCTCTGGCCTATTCCCAGAACCCAGAAATCCAGATTTTTTAAACTAAATAATTTGTAAATGTTGGCTCAAAATAATTGTAAATACCACGAGGGCCAGTTGCTTGGTTCTTTACAAATACTGGAAAAGACTTTCTCTTGGGTTGGGATAAGAAAGCATTGTAAACCCCCTCAGGGGTGTGAAAGTAAAGGGGATGGGCAGGTCCTCTCCATTCTCTTGGGTCCCATCACCCTTGTGCTTTCAATTCCCTCCACCTCACTCCCCAGGCTCTGCAGGCAATCTGGTTGCCACATGTGTCAGGGGTGGAACAGTGTCAGTACTTAATCCAGCTTGCAGTCCCTAGTTTCCCTAGCCGGCAAATAGGGGGCACGATGGTTTCCCTTTTTTCTCACCTTCAAGGAAGCTATGAGGATGCACTCAAGTGATCGGGCTTATCAGAACAACCTTCTGGCCCGGACTGTCAGAGTACCCAAGGACCTGGGTCTACAGAGCCCTTCCCATGACAGCCTGGAGCCCTCGAACAGTCCTGCCTCTTTCTAGTAGTCAGGGCCTTCATTTTATGGGGAAAATCAAGGTTCAAAGGGTGCACAGCATTTGTCCAAAGTCACAATCTCAGTGGTGGCCATTTAGGGCCAGACCTGGACTCTGGGCAGGGGTGGATGCCCAGTGGACAGGCCAGGCCTCCTGCCCACGGGGATGGAACTCAGTGGCTATTTAAGCTCCAAGCATTCTTCTCAGCCGGTGTTTCTTCCCTGCTCTCCACAGCCATCCCCTTTTGCCACAAACTTGGGAATGCTTGTCTCAGAGCCTAGTTCCCTCTTTAGACAGATCTACTGTCCCCTGAGCCACTCCTGCTTGACCACCAACTCAGGGAGTCATGGCTCTGTCCACATAGCATTTTATTTTATTATTTTATTTTCATTTATTTATTTTTGTGACTGGCTGGTACAGGGATCGAATCCACATAGCATTTTAAAGCCCTGGTTTCAACATTACCAGTCAGCGGCCCCTGAGTCAAGTCCAGCTCATTCAGCATTTAAAAAATATTTGCATTAGTTACCAACATTTAGAAATCAGGATATTTCACATGAAATCCCTGTTTTCAGCTTCTCTTGAAAAATGAGACAATTTGGCACTTCTGGGCTCATAATCCCACATAGCAACAGTTGGCCAAAGTTGCCCCGTTTTGATGGGGCACATGCTCTCCTGTCTGCTGTGGGCCCCACCTGCCACATGTGTGTTACCTGCCTGGCCATGAGCATTTGACTGCCGCCCCTGCCTCATGTCATGCATGGTCTTCCACCATCAGCTGGTTGGATTCCAGTTCTTGCTGGTGGTGGTGGGATGTGGGGAATCTTTTATTCCAGCCACTCTGGCTTTGAAAGAGTTTATATGCCTCTCTGCCCTTCCCCAAGGGCTCAAAGAGTAGCTCCAGGTATTCTGTGAATATTGCCCTGGATGCAGCTTCTGTAACCTCAGCGGGCAGGCTGAGTCCCAGGGCGCCCCCTGTAGGCTGATGTAAGGAGCCCCTGAAGGAAGTTGCTCCGCTTCATGGCACAAGCCTGCAGGGCCCTGGAGAGTGTGTTGAACAGCACCTTGACCCTTGAGCACCCCCAAAGCATCTGAGCAGCTTGGTTACCAGAGCAGTTGGTCTCTGAACAGCAAGACTCACTCAGAGGGCCGGCCCGTGGCTCACTTGGGAGAGTGCGGTGCTGATACCACCAAGGCCCCGGGTTCGGATCCCATATAGGGATGGCTGGTTCGCTCACTGCCTGAGCGTGGTGCTGACAACACCAAGTCAAGGATTAAGATCCCCTTACTGGTCATCTTTTTAAAAAAAAAAAAAAAAAAAAAAAGACTCACTCAGAACTGGTGACTTCGCTGTTGTTGAGAGAGGGGCGGATCCTCACTGCTCCAAGAATCCCCACTCCCTGACAGAGCCCTGGATAAGGACATCTTTGTGGCTTGGACACTGAAGCGGGAAGGAGAGGGGAGGCCAAAGTCCCTCTCTCCTCACACCCCTCTCTTCTCCTGTACCTTCTCTTCCTCATCTTCACAGATGTTGCAGCCTCAGTTCAAATCACACAACACCAATGAGGTGCTGGAGAAACTGTTCCAGATAGTACCAGGCGAAAACCCCTACCGTTTCCGGGACCCCCACCAGTGCCGGCGCTGTGCCGTGGTGGGGAACTCAGGCAACCTGCGGGGCTCTGGCTACGGGCAGGATGTGGACGGGCACAACTTCATCATGAGGTGAGCCCTGCAGAGCCTCCAGCAGGGGGACCAGCCTGCTTAGCCTTGTCTGGCAGAGTAGGAGTTGCCAGCTGTCGGGGTGCTGTGGGACCCTCCCACCTTGAACCTTCCAGAACAGGCTCGGGTCTCTCTCCTTTGGAGTGGGTGGGGAGGCAGGATTCCAAATCTAAACTTTGCTTGAGGCCCACACTCGGTTTCCCTGGTTCCGAATTCCTCTGAAAAGAGCTAAAATTAGACTTCTGGCTGCAGTTTGGTGAATACTCCCACCAGGGGCCTTTCCTACCCACCTGGTCCCCACATCTGTTGGGCCAGTAGTGAGGGCCCCAAACCAAACTAGTACCTTAATAGCAACAGGTGAGTCTTGGGGCAGACTCATGGAAGACAGATGTCCTGAGCAGAAAAAGGAGCTGTCAGTGCCTGCACTGGGTCATTCATTCCAGAAACATCTGTGCCTAGCCTTGAGGAAAGGAGAGGGGCTAGGAGGGCATTCAGTCCAAAGACAGAGCAAGGAAGGCCTGGACGTGAACAGGAAGTAGAAGGTGGACTTGTGACCCGAACATGGGCTGCTCCCTCTGCTCCTAAACCTGTTTTCTGACTTCCTCCCTTGACTTGGCTGGGGACAGGAAACATCAGTGTGGGGATCCTTCCACCCCACTCCTCAGGAGAGGAAGAGCCTTAAGAATAAAGATACTGAAAATGCCTGGTTTTCACTAAGAATCTCTTAGGATGAGGATGCAGAGAGACCAGGTTTCCCAGGAGGCAGAAGGAAAGGCTTTGTCTTAGAAACTGTTGCTGTCACCATAGCAACAAAACCAAGGCAGCAGTATGTCTCTGAGGCTTTCAACATTCCTTCCAAGACCTTCCTCATGTTGGGAGATGGTAGCGGGGGTGGGGGGGGAGGAGGATGCTGGTCCCCATCCAGGACCCCAGAGCCACCTGAGATTATCCCCATCCTCTAATTGCTGTCCCCCAAATGGGAGGGAAGCAGGATGGAAGCTGGAGAGTGGCCTCTATCCATCCAGAGCCGGTGACTGAGATTGGGAAATGAGGCATGTATCACTCCACTGCAGCCCTAGGGCACTTGGGAAGCCCAGGAAAATGCTGTCAGGTGCCTGAAGTGCCTGCCTCCCTGGCCACCTGCACCAAGCTAGAGCTTTCATTAGGAACTTCAATGATGGCTAGAAAGCTCCAGGGTAGAACGCCTGCACACCAAGAGGTCTGGCTGCTTATGACACCTGGATGGCACCCAGTCAGGCCAGGCTGCAGGGAGAAATTCAAAGATGCTTTCTCACACGGGCCAGGCTAGGAGATACAGTGCTTTGGAGTAGACCCCAGGATCATTTTCCAGAAGGGTGGCCCAGATGGTAATTGGCTGTCTGCTGGTCTCTATAAGGAGCTGGGTGGCAGTGGAGGTGACTCTGCTTGTAGGCATATCTTGGTTTGGAAGCGATGGGAAGGCCCCCCATCCTGGAAGCAGGACCAACGCAAGATCCCACCAGGAGAGCTGAGCAAGTTGCAATGAGATGATGGCTCTGCCCTCCTGTCCCCCTGCCCCCAGCTGCCTCCTCCTCCTGCATGTCATCTGAGCCCTGCTAGGACTACTCTAAATGGAGTTGAGCTGTTCCTGCCTTAGCTGGCCAGCAGATGCATGCACAGCTCCTAGAACAGTGCCTGCTAGATGGTAGGCAGGCCATGAGTATGTGAATTTATGAAAGGGAATGGCAGCCAGATCCAAACCCTCAGAGACTATAGAAGATCTTTTGGGACCTCTTGCTCCTTTCATTCCCATATGTGTGAATCTGTTGCTTGGCCAGCCAGTGGAAGGGCCATGAGATAGGTGCAGGCTTTGCAGCAGGGCTGCCAGCAGGTGCAGGGGGCAGAGTGACCCTGGCTGACAGGTCCAAGGAGGGGCTTTATGAAAGCTCTGGCTGCTGATTCCATGGAGAAGGCAAGTGGTAGGTCTTCAGAAGCCAGCCTGGGGCAGCTGCAGCCTTTTGGTCTACAGGGCCAGCTTGGCCTCTCCATCTCTGGTGAGAGGAAGTTTGTTAGGTCCTCACAAGAGTGCACTTTGACCCCAGCCCCTGCCCAGCCCAGGCGCCAGCCAAACTGAGTATCACCAACTTGGTTCTTCCACCTCCTGCTTGACCCCTTCTCATACCACAAGCAGCTGAGAGACATTCCCTGCTGGCTCTGACACCATCCCTCTTAAGGCTTCTCCAACCTGTTCTGTTCCTCACAGACCCTGGAGCGACTTGGGAGAGGGCAAGATCCAGACTGTGGCTTCGGTGACTGTGGGGCATCAATGCCTGTGTGTGGAGCTGCAGCAGCCCTGCAAACTGTTAAGAGTTACTCATGGGTGGGAAAAGATACTTCTCGGCTCCCCTAGGAGACAGTATCTCTGAACCCTAATGACCAGGAGATTGGAGGGGCAGTTTGTATAAAGGCATGGATTTAGGGTAAGGAGGCAGGATCTAGATCCCTGTTCTGGGGACAGAGCATGGTAGGTTCTGTAGGGAAGATTCTAGGTGATTGCTTGAACCAGACTAGCACTAAAGTGGTTAAGAACAAAGACTCACTATCTGGGCTTTCTGGCCTCCCCCCCAAAGCACCCTCCAGTCCCTCAAGGGAAGGGGAAAAAAAGAGGTAGGAGTCACAGCAGTGTGACCTGCAGGGGTTGGGACATCCTGCATAGTACAGCACCTGGTCCTCCTCAGTCCCATCACTGAGTGATGAGCCCCTACAACACAGGAAGTCTTCTTCCAGCCAGCTAGAGGGTGCCAACCACTGTAAGGACAGGGAATGTTTGCTCTGGTTTTACAGAACTGGCATAAAAAGCTGGGAGAGGCACATGGAGACTCTGCTCCCTCCCTTCTGGGTCCCTTTGTCCCCAGTGGGTTATAGTCACTCCACTTGGTAGTCATGATTCCATAAGGTGGTCGACACCACACAGGAATGTTCTCATAATCAGTCATAGCAGAAAAGACCAACAGGTTTGTGTTTAAAGCTGGTTCACCTGTTATGTAAGATGCTTACCCAGAAAGGGAGCTTTGACTTTAATTATCCTGTATTTTGCACAAAATGAAAGGAAGTGGAAGCCTTTTTGGCTTGTTACACCCAGGGAGATGGGAGCCTGAACTCACTTGGGTTTCCAGACAGTGGTGGGGGTCGGCAGGCTGCACGTCACCAGACAGACAGCTCAGGGTAGACACTCAGAACGGGGGCCATTCCTCTTGGCCTTGGAGTGGAAAGGCAGACAGGGACTTAAAGTACAGGAACAGGGTGGCCAGGGGTGACAGAATAGAGGCTTCTGTCCAGCCCAGGGTCAGGGGAATGCTTGAACTTCTTACCTTGCTTTCACTGTCTTCTAGGAAAGAAGGCAGAACAGCCAGGTGAGGTGTAAGCTGTGGAGGGCTGTTCTTTTCTTTAAAAAAAAAAAAAATTATAAAAATAATATGTACTTGTCATTAAAAAAAAAAAATGTATATAACCCAAACTGAGTTAACCTTCCCAATCCCATTCCGAGAGTAACTATTGTTCACAGTTTTAATATTCTTCTAGATTTTTTCTATTCATATACAAAAGTATCATTTTTTAAATTTTTTCTTTTCTGTGTTTTCTTCCTGCTGCACATGGTAGGTACTAAAAAATATGTATTAAAAGTAGTGGGATGCTTCACACCACTTGATTTTTTTCACTTACTAGCTCTGGGATTTATTTCTTACCAGCCCTTTAAATCTACTTCATTCGTTCTGATGGCTACAGGGTTCTCCATCACATGAATGTGCCACAGTATATTAGCCAGTTCTTTATTGCTTGGTTGGTTCTACTTTTTAATATTGTAAATAATGCTGCAGTGAATATCCTTGTACATATGTCTTTGCATACCTGTGCAACCATTTTTATAGATTTCTAGAAATGGAATTCCTGGAGTCAAGTGTATGTTCATTTACTTTTTTTTTTTTTTTTTTGCAGCTGGCCAGTGGGGGATCCAAACACTTGACCACGCTCTAACCAACATAGCTATGGCCAGACCCATTTACACTTTTGATGGATACACCAAATGGTCGCCTAAAAATCTTGTACCAGTCTCCACAGCAGTTTCTTCTCATGTCATCCTCTTGTCCCTGCAGGATGAATCAGGCGCCAACCGTGGGCTTTGAGCAGGATGTTGGCAGCCGAACCACCCACCATTTCATGTACCCCGAGAGTGCCAAGAACCTGCCTGCCAACGTCAGCTTCGTGTTGGTGCCCTTCAAGGCCCTGGACCTGCTGTGGATCGCCAGTGCCCTGTCCACAGGGCAGATACGATTGTGAGCCTCTTTGCTGGCTGGCAGGGGAATATGTGTGACAGGACCACCTTGGGAGGAGTCTTCCCCAGGGACCAGATCATAGAATTCCTTTAATTGAACATTTTGGCCACGAGGGGCTGGTGAAGAGGGAGGGCCCCAAATGGTGGGTTAGCTGAGGGCACAGCTTGTTCTTTGTCACTTCCTGCATGGTGCCATCCAGCATACTGATGGTAGAAAGGTGAGGAACTTTCTTTGGGGAAAGTTGTCCCATCATAGCTGGGAACTGTGGGAAATCCAATTCACCAAGTATTTTTCTTTTTTTCTGGACAGCTGGCCAGATGGGGATCCAAACCCTTGACCTTGATGACACCTCACTCTAACCAACCGAGCTAACCAGCCAGCCACCAAGTATTTTTCTTAACAGCTTTATTGAGATATAATTCATATACCATACAATTCGTTCATTTAAAGTATACAATTCAGTGACTTTTAGTATATTCACAGAGTGAATATAAGTAGAAACCATCACCACAATTAACTTTAGAACATTTTCATGTTCTATAGATCTTTAATCTAAAGATAAAGATCTATTTTTTTTTTTTTTTAAAGATGACCGGTAAGGGGATCTCAACCCTTGGCTTGGTGCTGTCAGCACCACGCTCAGCCAGTGAGCAAACCGGCCATCCCTATATAGGATCCGAACCCGTGGCCTTGGTGTTATCAGCACCGCACTCTACCGAGTGAGCCACAGGCCGGCCTTATTTTTTTTTTTTTTAAAGATGACCGGTAAGGGGATCTTAACCCTTGACTTGGTGTTGTCAGCACCACGCTCTCCAAGTGAGCTAACTGGCCATCCCTATATAGGATCCGAACCCTTGGCCTTGGTGTTATCAGCACCTCGCTCTCCCGAGTGAGCCACGGCCCATAATTTATCTTTGACTCTTTTTGCATTTTGTATAACAGATTGCTTCACCTCTTAAAGATAAAGATCTAAGAGGCTGGCCATTTAGCTCACTTGGTTAGAGTATGGTGCTGATAACACCAAGGTCAAGGGTTTGGATCCCCTTCCTGCCTAGCTGCCAATAAATACATAAATATCTAAAGATAACCCCACACCCCTTAGCCATCTCCCCTACTCTACCCACCCCCCAGCTCTAGGCAACCACTAATCTACTCTGTTTCACCATGTATTTATGTTGTGTAGTAAAATATACGTAATACAAAATTTACCATTTTTACCATTTTTAAGTGTATACTTGAGTAATATTATGTACATTCACTGTTGTCCAACCATCACCACTGTCCATCTACAGAACTTTTTCATCATCACATATGGAAACTGTGCACATTAAATAATAGCTCCCCAGTCCCCCTTTTCTCCCCATCCCTTAGTAACATCTATTCTACTTTCTATCTCTACAATTTGACTATCCTAGGTGATTGTATTAGTCTGTTTTGTGTTGCTATAACAGAAATAAATGCGACTGGGTAATTTATAAGGAAAAGAGGTTTATTTGGCTACGATTCTGGGACAGCTGCATCTGGCATGGGCCTCAGGCTGCTTCTACTCATGGTGGAAAGTGGTAGGCAGCCAGCGGGTACAGGCAGATCACGTGGCGAGAGGAAGCAAGAGAGAGAGAGAGGGGAGGTGCCAGGGTCTATTAAACAACTAATAGAGTGAGAACTCACTCATTAATTCCCCCTCCCCTAGGGAGAACATTAATCCATTCATGAGGGATCCGCCCCCATGACCCAAACTGCCACATTGGAGATCAGATTTCCATGAGTTCTATGGAGGACAATACATCCAAACTCCATCAGTGCTTCATAATAGGTGGAACAATATTTGTCCTTTTGCATCTGACTTATTTCACTTAACAATGTTCTTAAGGTTCATCCATGTTGTAGCATGTGTCAGAATTTCATTCTCATTTTTGGGTGGCTGGCCGATATGGGGAACTGAACCTGTGAACTCAGGGGTTAGAAGGCTGCACTCTAACCAGCTGAGCTAACCGACGGGCCCAGAGTTTCACTTTTTTAACGCTGACTAGTATTGCATTGTATGTATATATCACATTTTGTTTACCCATTCATTGTCAAAGGGCATTTGGGTTGTTTCCACCTTTTGGCTGCTGTCACCATGTACTTTTTAAGTTACAGTTTCCTGACTTAAGGATGTTCACTATCTTATGTTTGGGAGGCCTGAGGGCTAAAATAAGCGCTGTAGATTTGAAGTACCATAGATACTCAGAGAAGGGAGTGGAGGTTCCAGGAGCCATGGGTGGCTAGTAGAGAAATGGGATTATGCCAAACCTGTGGGGAGTAGGGAGAGGGTCATCCTGGGCAGAAATAAGAACACAAACAAGTGATCGGCTAACTTAGGTGGAGAGTTTATAGTAGAGAGTTGGGGGAAGAAGGGTTGGGGCTGGATTATGGAAGGCTCCAGCACTTACCTAAAACATCCCTATTTTGTTCTTAATGATATGGGGAGCCATTGAAGGTTTTTGAGCAAGGTAGTACAGTGTGAACTTACTGAGGGAGAGCAGTCTGGAAGCTTTGAGGCAGTCATCACTCAGGCCTGAGGGGGAGGAGAGGCACGTCTGGGTCTCACAGGGCCATCTGAAATATTAACTTTCTGTCCCCTTGTAGCACCTATGCACCAGTGAAGTCCTTCCTCAGAGTGGACAAAGAAAAGGTAAGCTCCCCACCTCCTTCCCCTTCCTCATCCCTGCCTCAGTGTGATCAGTGCTGGCCTGACTCGTGGTGTGCCCCAGTGCCCTTCCAGAACCTTCAGAGTCCCCATCTGCCAGTATGCCCGACCCCAGCAGGGGCCACAGGAACCAGGGAATATGGATGCACAGGTCTGCTGACAGGCATGGAGGAACTGGCAGAAGCTGCTCAGGGCCTGGCCTGAGTCTCCAGGCCCCCAAACCCCTCATGCGCCTGTTACCTCTTCTCCCAGGTCCAGATCTACAACCCAGCCTTCTTCAAGTACATCCACGACAGGTGGACAGAGCATCATGGGCGGTACCCTTCCACAGGGATGCTGGTGCTCTTCTTTGCCTTGCACGTGTGTGATGAGGTGGGTAGGCCCCAGTCTGGGGGAGAAACAGTGGGAGCCATGGGGTGGAGGGAATGCAGCCCTTCCCAGGCCTTAGCAGTGTCTCTAGAGAAATGAGTTTTTGTAGGCACAAGCCATGTGGCTTTCACTTCCCCCATTTTTAGGCTGTAAAATACAGATCTGCATTTCCCAATTATTACTTTCATGCTTTCACCAAATCTGAAATTGCTTTATTAAAAAGTTTAATTCTGTATTGGCCAGCCACCAAAAGAAAAAAAAATTTTTTATAAAGGAGATAGAATACTACTACCATAATTGATATCACTTGCCATAAAGAAAAACTTACCTAAACATGAACGGAATGGAAAGAGTATAGTTAAATTTCAGCTGGATGGTTGTCCCACAGCTCTGAGCCCCAGGCCTACTCTCTGTGCTAAAAATGGAGATTAGTCATTCAAAGAGCCTAGGTTCAGCAGTGGCCAGGGGACTGTGCCTTAAAGGGCAGGGCTCATGCCCAGCACACCCACTTCTGCCAGTAAGTTCGCTGTGCTTGAACAGCTTGGAGTAAAAGTACTCCATTTCAAAAAAAAAGAGGAAGTTAGCAAAGGCAGGAGAGGAAGGAGAATTGAAAGGGGAACCGCGTCTCCCGTGCGAGTCAGGATCCTTATGCCAGGCCTGGGTGTCCCCTACGCTTCCCGGTGCCTCCCGCACTCAGGGAACTGATGAGCTGTCAGGCTCCCGGGCCGTCGCGCTGTCCCCACCTTCCCTACCACGACCCGAGCCCTCTCGCGCCCTGTCCTCCGCGGTCCCTGACGCGCGCCGCCCTCCCCGCAGGTGAACGTATACGGGTTCGGGGCCGACAGCCGGGGCAACTGGCACCACTACTGGGAGAACAACCGTTACGCGGGCGAGTTCCGGAAGACAGGCGTGCACGACGCCGACTTCGAGGCCCACATCATCGATATGCTGGCCAAGGCCAGCAAGATCGAGGTCTACCGGGGCAACTGAGCGGGGCCCGCCACGACCCTCCCTGCCTAACCACGAGGCATGCGCGCGCTCCCGCCGGGACTCTGGGCCAGCCCGGGGGCGGTGCCAGGCAATCAGGAGCGGCGCCGGGCCGCGGCTGGGCCAATCATGCTGCAGTCAGGCGAGCGCCGGCTGTCCTTCGCCAATCACGAGACTCTGGGGGTCGGCCCGGGCCTGGCACCAATCAGCGCTGCAGTCGGGCGAGGCTTTGTTTCTCCCTGCCAATCATGCGATTCAAGGGGAACTTCCGGCATCGAGCCCGTCTCCTCCAATCGATGGCCTTCGGAGGCGGGCCGGTGGCCGCTCATCCGGCTCTCCTTAACGCTTTTGGACCGGATTTTGTTATACGCTTTTTCAGAAGTAGAGGTGGGTCCGCACCTGAATGAAGTACGTTTCTCAGGCCCGACGAGAGCAGCGTTCTGGTCGCTGGCTGGGGCTGGGCGGGGCTCGCGGGTGGGCGCCGAGTGGCCTCGGTGGGTCCCGGGAGCGCGCTTCCACCCCGGGAGGAAAGCTGGTGTCCCCCGGGCCGCCCAGGCCTCCGGGGGAGCTTCAGACTCCGCTTTCCCTTCTCTGGCAGGACCGATGGGTTAGTGTAGACCCGCCAAAGAAATGCAGTCACGGTGACGGCCCGGAGGGCACGTGTGTCCTCCCTCCTCCCCTCCTTGCCTTCGGCCACCCTATGGAACGGCCGCTCTGACCAGGGCATTTCGTGTCTCACCAGAAATCTAGGGAATTGCATCCCCCCTTGCTCTGGGGTGGACTTCGCCTAGGGCCTAACTCCGCAACGTAGACGTAAGGAACATGGCAGGGGACAAGGAAGCCCTGTCACATCGAATGTAAGGTGCTTGTCACTCACGTGTGCCCTCGACCCCTGCTATTCATCCACCACCTTTCTAGTGTCTCTCCTTAGGCCCTGAGCCTCCTCACCAGCCTACTTGTTACTTGTTGCTCTGGGAAAAAATCAGAAAACTTGCACTGGGGCTTGGGGCCCTCTCTTTGCCTCTCTCTCTCTCTCTCTCTCACTTTCTCACTCTCTCACTCTCTCACTCTCACACTCTCACACTCTCTCTCACACACACACACACGCGCGCGCGCGCGTCTTTGGCTGGCTCTAGGGAGAGAGAGCAACTCACTGGAAAGAAGGCTGGAGGTGGGGAGCCCAGCTGCTTGGTGCATGCACCTTCTTCCTTCACCCATCACCCCAAAGAGGAGCAGAAGCCTCTTGCTTGGGGGCGGAATTTGCTTTCGGCTCATAATTTAGTTATCCCGAAGCTACCAGGTATGGCTGTCCAACAAAGATTCTGTTAAAATTCTCACTCAGCTGGCTGTGCAAACTCAAAGGCACCTGGCTGGGGAGGAGTAGACCTGCCCCGCTGCATGACTCCTCCCCGCCCACGGCCCCCTCCACCTGCTCACCTGCCTCCTGCCTCCTCCCTCCTCCCTGCTTCCTGTAACCCACTTTCCATTTCCAGCTGACAGCCAGGGGTTACAACCGGAAGCTACTTGCATGACTGACCCCGGCTTAAGTCCCTAGAGGAAGCTGCTGATGGTATTCTCACCCTTCAAGGTTGGCGACGTTTAGGAGGGGAAAGGGCTTCTGTGAAGCTACCACACCACTAAAAGGATGCCCCTTCCCCACAGTGACCACACAGATATCACCCTTTTTCTTGGTGAGTTGACACCAAGCAGCCTCCCAGCCATTGGTATAGTCCCTGCAGCTGTTGGGGAAACAGTGACCAGCAGGGACTTTTTAGAGGAGGGCTGGGACAGGGCAGTGGGAACGCCTGAAAATTAATATCTCAAGAACTTAGCTTGAGTCTATTCTTTCCCAATTCCAAAAGTAGGATTAAAGAATGGGGGTGGCAGGGGAGGCTTTAGCAGAGTACCTCTCTCAGGGCTCCCCCCACCTTAGATTCAAGGCACCAGCCATTCTTGCTGGCCTCATCTCAGTGTTTCCTCAAGCGGCTTTGAGTGTTTAGAAGATGAAAAACAATGCAATTATGCCAAACAGTATTGAGCAGAATAATTTATTTCTTTTTTGTTCCTTTCTCTTTTGTTTGTTGAAACATTAATCCCTGTTCTCGAAGAGGTAGGTCCCAGCATCCAGCCCAGATCTCCTTTTCTGCAATAGTTATTTAAACATTTTTATTTCCTTCCCTTTCTCTTTCCGAATTAAAAAGAACAACAAAAACTGCTGGTCTTTGGTCTGTTGTGAAATGTGTGTGATCCTGGGAAGAAGGCGTCTGAGATGGTGACTGAGGGGAACTGTGACTGAGCAGTGGCTAAGAATGTTGGGGGGAGCTGGTAGAATGACTCCCAGACCCCTCCTCCTGCACAGGAGGCCTAGTGTCACGGACTCTGCTCTCTGCAGTTGCCAAGACAGACACTGAAATCTGAGGGACTGTGAATGTCAACTCATTGTTCCCTCCTCAGTTTCCTCCAAAAGTGGAATTAACTGGAAAGAATCCCTGGCAGCAGCTTCCCACAATGGCTGTCCTATAGCACTTTGGCCTCTCAGTAAACGTATGGTCTCCAGCAGATGCTCTGGTGCATTTGGGTGTTCCACAAGCTAAGCCATCACCACCTCTGTGGGAGAGTTCATCTATGCCAGGTTTTCCGTCTCTCCACAGCCTGCTCCTGCCTCCACACCACTGGGAGACCTGCATCTTTCCTGCAGGTGCTACATGGGAAGGAACAACCTCCTCTGGGAGAGCTGCTAGAGGCAGGTGGGGTTCCTCCTTTGGCCTCTCTGCTCATCTCTGCACCTCTTCTCTGCCAGTCCCCATGATCTATGGTCCAATGACACTTGCCCCAGTTTCTCAGGTGTGAGCAGGTGAGATTCTTCTGCCTGGTGGCCAGCAGTGGAGAACACTAGGGACACAGGACCTCAACTTTGGGGATTTTGTAGAATACACAGCCCCAAGTAATCCTCTGAGGCCCAGCAAAAGTTAGCAATCGTGTTGGGAGCTGGCTTGTCCTTGGTCCCCTTAATATCAGTGGCAGAGAGGGGTAGGCCCAACATTTCATGTGGAGGAAGCTGGGGACACCTTGGAGCATCTTCCTCAGGCCTTCCCCACAGTGGGACACACGGCCCAGGAAGACAGCAAGAAGCTTGTAGTATTAGGAGTGAGTGTGGAGGACAGGAGCGTAGCCGTGACCACCCTGCAGCTTCCCATTGCCGCCTCCGAGCAGCTAGGAAGAGAATGAGGTAGGGAGGAAGCAGGCAGAGCTGGAGCCTGGCCTGTTTCCCTAAAACCCTCAAGCACCTAAGCTCAGATAATGGGCCGGCTTAGGGGCCTCATCTCCTTGGTGACGCTGCTTGTGGACCAGGGGGCTGCTTCGCAGGTGTAGAGTTAATGGTGGGAATAGGGAGCTGGGGAGGTGGTGTAAGGGTGATCGGGCCTCATTTCTGAGGCCAGGCCTCTTTGCTCAGACTGTGGCACAGAACCAGGCCATCATGACTCTAGGATAGGCCTGGGGCATTGGAACTTGGAGTTGGGAAACATGGAAAGAGGTGGTCACCCAGGAGACGATTGCTAAGGCTAAGTGTGGTTCCCCGGTACTAGGCGGGAGTTTATTCTCTCTGTGACGTTCACTGGAGGCTGTGTATGTGTCAGGCACTGTGCTCAGCCCTTAAGGACACACAGGTGGTCTCTGCATACCCAGAGCAGGCCAGCTCATGGCATAAAATGGCAGTGACCACACACATGCTTGTGTGACTGCCCACTGTGAGCTTGAGGAACCCGTGAGGACAGGGCTGGCTGTGCTTGGCCAGATTGAGGGAGGTGGGGGTGGTGGAGAGGAAGAGGCCTGCAGCAGGAGGTGCAGCCAGCAAGGAGCCCACAGCCCAGCCCGCCCCTTCCCCTCTGCCGTCTGGAGAAAATGACTGTTATTTGATCTTAAAGTCTCTAAAGTATTTGAGGTTTCTTCAAAGAAAGAAGTTTTACCCTAACTCTGAAACAACCTTAGAGGTTCTTCATTCCCCTTAGCTTGTCCCAGAGCCCTGTCATCCTTGACAACACTGGTGAGCAAACCTCGTCTTTCCGTAGTCCAGGGTCTCAGCCCCCAACCACCAAAGGTATGCCCACCAGGAGGGTTATGCCACCGAGAGAGCTGTCCTCACGGCCCGTGAGTGGATATGCAGGGCAAACCGTCCACTGCTGGACAGGGCTGGCTCATCATGTAGATCCAGCAGGAATGAAAATGGGGCTTTTCCTCTATCTCCAGGTGCCCTGGGTGTGGGCAGGCAGGAGAGCGGCAGAGTGCTAGGAGCAGATAGCAGGGGGTCTGCACCGTTTGGACCCGCTCAAGTCTATCTCCATCATACAGTGGGACGCTGCTGTGAACATTCCATTTCATGGTTCCATCTCATGATGGACCACTTAGGCTCCATAGTCACTTGCTGCCCCATGATTCAGTTTCTGCCAGTGCCCAAGAGCAAGCCAGGAGCTGCTTTTCAAATGGAGAATACTTGTTGCTGGTGATTTTATTCTAAAACCTGAGGACTCTGTACTGTCATTCTCCTATTTGGAGTTGTCAGAGACTCGGTACGATGTCTCTCTGCCACAGACACTCTCCAATAGCAGTTGGCCAGCTGAGTCATAAGGCCTGGTGGCAGACAGTGCGTACCACAGCCTGGACCTACCAAGAACCGTTTCTTGTCCTGGGCCCCAGGCAAAAGTGGCATCTTCTGGATAACCGTAACTGCCCAGACAGCACACCTCAACGTTGTACCCACTGCCTCCAGAATCTAGAGTCCCCCCAGAAATCTTGTCTTTATTTATTTTTATGGTGGCCAAGGACCGTGTTCCTTTGATCCAGCAAAGATACCATGATCTGGAACCATGAGTTGGCATTACCACTTGATTACATTTGCAAGAAACTGCTGTCATTCTCCATGACTCCTGGGAGGAGTAAATGGGGTGAGGAAGAAAGCAGCCACCCCTGCGAAACTCAGGTTTTGATGGCAGCAGGCTTCTCAGCAAATCCCAAACCTTCAACCATGGTGCCTTGGTGTTCTCAGCACCACGCTCTAATCAAGCGAGCTAACCGGCCAGCCTGGAATTGACTTCTGACTCACTGCCTTGGAGACGGATGGAGGGCAGTTCCAGGGACTTCTGTTTGGCTCATCTCATCATAATAACCCACACTCCATGGATCAGGTGACCAATATGGGATTTTGCCAGGTAATAAATCTCTCTCTTCTTTTCCGGGGCAGAGAAAATGACCTTAAAAGGGGCCTGTGGGGCCGAGCCCGTGGCGCACTCGGGAGAGTGCAGCGCTGGGAGCGCAGCAACGCTCCCACCGCGGGTTCGGATCCTATATGGGAATGGCCGGTGCACTCACTGGCTGAGTACCGGTCACGAAAAAGACAAAAAAAAAAAAAAAAAAAAAATGGGCCTGTGGTTTCACTGAACTCACCCTTAAGTGGACTTGGCCCAGAGCTCAATCCACCACTTGCCCTACATAACTCCTGGACCACACTGGTGTTCGCGTCTCAGAGCCAGTGTCTAATAACTGCTGAAGGTCTGGGCATTTCCCTTTCCCCAGTGCACTGTCACCCCAGTAAATAGGTCCCTCTGGAAAGGCTTGGGGGAAGAGTCACACTACACACCTGAGCTACACCAAAGGGCCACTCCTAAAAAGACCCTGGGATCCCCTTGAAAAAAAGGCTTTAGGTCTGTGACTTGAATTTGGTCTGGGAACTGGGTAAGAAGCTGTGAATCTCTTCACTGTGACTCAGGTTTCTTCTCAGCGCATCCAGAATGTTCCCTCTCGTACACATCAAGCAGTACCTTAGTAGGCTGCCCAGCACCTATTGCATTTCCAGGGACCTCTGTGGTCAAAGAACTATTGTCCCAAATCCTTGCAGGTCGAAAGTCTACTTACCATACCACGGCTAAATTTGAAATGTGCCTGCTTCACCTCGGACAGTGAGGCACATCTTTCTGGTCTTTCTCATGCTGGGATCTTATTATTCTTAGTGAGATCAAGGAACAATTCCAGTGTGGCACCCACTGCTGTAATCTGTGACTTACAGATGACAGTCACCACAGAGCTCTTCAAAGATGTTGGTGCCCCTTTCACAAATGCATCTTTTAAAATTAATATTTTAAAAACCATTTTACTGTGGAATATAATACATATACAGAAAAGAGCATAAAAATAAATGTACAAAATAGGCATTTCTCAAAGGAAGATATAAGAATGGCCAACAGACACATGAAAAAACGCTCAACATCACTCAGCATTCGGGAAATGCAAATCAAAACCACACCGAGATACCATCTAACCCCAGTTAGGATGGCTAATATCCAAAAGACTCTGAATGATAAATGCTGGCGAGCTTGCGGAGAAAAAGGAACTCTCATACGTTGTTGGTGGGACTGCAAAATGGTGCAGCCTCTATGGAAAATGGTATGGAGGTTCCTCAAACAATTGCAGATAGATCTTCCATATGCCCCAGATATCCCACTGCTGGGAATATACCCAGAGGAATGGAAATCATCAAGTTGAAGGTATACCTGTTCCCCAATGTTCATCGCAGCACTCTTTACAATAGCCAAGAGTTGGAACCAGCCCAAATGTCCATCATCAGATGAGTGGATACAGAAAAGTGGTACATCTACACAATGGAATACTACTCAGCTATAAAAAAGAATGAAATACTGCCATTTGCAACAACATGGATGGACCTAGAGAGAATTATATTAAGTGAAACAAGTCAGGCACAGAAAGAGAAATATCACATGTTCTCACTTTCTTGTGGGAGCTAAAAATAAATAAATACAAATAAACTGGGTGCGGGGGAGAGAAGAAGACACAACAATTATGATTCCTTGAGGTTGATACGACAAGCAAACAGAAAGGACATTGTTGGGAGGGAGGGGGCAGGGAGGTTTCTGTAATGGGCCACAATAATCAACCACATTGTATATTGACAAAATAAAATAAAATTTAAAAAAATAATAAAATGTACAAAAATGTGTAATGTAATGAATTGTTTTAAGAGGAACACCTGTGTACCCACCATCCGGGTTCTGCGAGCATCCCAGAGCCTCCCCCTCCATCTCCTTTGCCAAGCACAAGCCTCTTCTGTCCCTCTTCTGTATCCTGCCATTCCATGGGATCACTTCCTTGCCTCTCTGTGTGCTTTCCTCATCTAAACTTAGATGACAGGGACATGTTTACCTCTTCCCTAAACACTAGACAGTTTTTCACTCTTTTTTTTTTTTTTTTTTTTGTCATTTTTTCGTGACCTGCACTCAGCCAGTGAGTGCACCGGTCATTCCTATATAGGATCCGAACCCGCGGCGGGAGCGTCGCCGCGCTCCCAGCGCGGCACTCTACCGAGTGCGCCACGGGCTCGGCCCAGTTTTTCACTCTTTTGAACTTTACATAAGTGGAATTAAATAGTTTTTTGTTGTGGTGGTTGTTGTTTTGGGCAGCTAGCCTATACAGGGATCTGAAGCCTTGACCTTGGTATTGTCAGCACCATGCTCTCCCAAGTGAACTAACCAGCCAGCCCCTACAGTTTGTATTTTGTGTGTGCATTTTGGGGATATGTATGTTTTCACTCAACATTGTATTTGTGAGAGCCATTCACGTTGTGTGGAGCTGTAATTTGATTCATTGTATTGCTGTACAGGATATTATCCACGTGACTACAATGATGTAGATAGATATTTGAGTTGGTTCCGGTTTTAGGCTACTATGAATAATGCTGCCCTGAACATTCTTGTACACATTTCCTGGTACACACCTGCACACACTATACTACACAGCATTATGTAGTATATACTATGTATACGTACAAGGATACTTCAAAGGTGCATAGAAAAATTGAGTAAAAGATAATATGAATCTTTCCATGAACTTTTTGAAGACCCTTGATGGAGTTTGGATGTGTTGTCCCCTACAAAACTAATATGGGAATTTGATCCTCAATGTGGCAGTGTTGGAAAGTGATTGAGTCACTGGGGCGGATCCCTCATGAATGGATTAATGCTCTCCCTAGGTGGGGGGAGTAATGAGTGAGTTCTCGCTCTATTAGTTCCCACCATAGCGGTTGTTTATAGGACCCTGACACCTCCTATCTCTCTCTGTCTCATTTCGGCTCGCCATGTGATCTGCTTGTACCCGCCAGCTGCCTGCCGCTTTCCGCCATGAGTAGAAGCAGCCTGAGGCCCATGCCAGATGCAGCTGTCCCAGAATCGTAAGCTGAATAAACCTCTGTTCTTTATAAATTACCCAGTCTCAGGTATTTCTGTTATAGCAACACAAAACAGATTAATATAGCCCTCATACATATAGACATACACACAGCATATACGTATCTGAGAGTGCAATTGTTCATTCATAGGGCATGTGAATGTTCAACTGCCTTTCCACAGTAGATCTACCTTCTTTCAGAAGTTCTAGTTGTACTGCATCCTTGCTAACACATGTATTGTAAGTCTTTTCAAATTTAGCCATTCTGGTGGGTATGTAATGATATATAATTTTGATTTAATTTGCACTGATTATAAAGATAGTTGAGTACCTATCACTTTTATTGGCCTTTGGGAATCTTCTTTTGCAAAGTGCCTGTTCAGGTCTATCACCTATTTTTCTACTAGGCTGCTTCTCTTTTTTTTACTGATGTATAGGAGTTTTCAAACTATATTATGTATCCTTTGTCAATTAGGAATCTTATCCATAATAAATATATATTTTTAAAAATTTTTTATTTTTGGTGGAGGGCGTGTACGGGGATCCAAACCCTTGACCTTGGTGTTATCAGTACCATGCTCTACCAACTGAGCTAACCAGCCAGCCCCATAATGTATTTTTAAAACTTCAAATGAGGGCTGAGCCCGTGGCGCACTCGGTAGCGTGCTGCGCTAGCAGCGCGGCGACGCTCCCGCCACCGCGGGTTCAGATCCTATATAAGGATGATCGGTGCACTCCCTGGCTGAGCGCCGGTCACCGGAAAAAAAAAAAAAAAAAAAAAAACTTCAAATGATATATCATTCTAGTTCCCCTTATTGGTAAAATGAAAGCTTCTTCATCCACTTTTTTTGTTTCAAATATTTTGTTAAATTCCTCATCTACTGCTATAATTGTTCCCATTTTATGTGTCCATGTGAGTTTATACCTTTTGCATTCCTTTCCTGTAGTTTTAGTGGGGCTGTGGGAAGGGAAGTTAGATAACTGTGATGTTTAATGATCTGCTTAGTAGACTCTTTTTCCTTCCTTGATTTTCTGTCTCCGCAGATTTGGTGGCTTTTTTCTGGTTGCTTGCTTAACCCCTCTCTGTGATGATGGAGGCTTTTTAAGTCTGGGAATGGAGGATTGTCCGCTTTCATGAAATAGTGGGTCAGTGTGAAGAAGATTCTTGGGAGTTCTGTGTACATGGATGGGGCCTCTTAACTACGACAACTGGCATTAGGGCAGCCACTACATGGGGTGGGGGTGGTCGCAGGCTAACCTGGGTTATGTCACGATAACAACACCCCTCGAACTCCCAGAGACTTGAAAGAACTACATTTATTTCTCACTAACTCCACCTATCCGTCCGGGGGCCCTGCTTATCACAGGCACTCAGGGAACCAGGAGGGCAGTGGCGCCACCTAGGGTGGATCTCTCGTCTCAGGACAGGGAAAAGAGAATCTGGTGAGCCACGTGGCTGACTCTTAAAGCTTCTGCCAAGAATTCACATTCCTTTGATGCCACGCAAGTCCATGGGCATGCCTCAGTCCTGCAGGTATGTGTAACCCTCCTGTGGGAAAGGCACTGTATTTGGGTGAGCGATATACAGTCTATAACACTGAGGGCTCTTTGGAAAGAAAGCCCTGGATGTATAGCCTGGGGTGGGGTGGGTGCATACACGCCTGGCTGGCAGCTGGCTGGATGCCAGGGGGAGGGAAGGAAGCAATTAAGTTTTTACCCATCACAGGAACAGCTGCAGGCAAGGAACTCCTTTCTGTGTCATGTTTGGCAAGGTAAGAAAGCATCATTCTTTGCTAGGCAAGGGGAAGGATAAAATCCTGAAACTATATTTTTAAAAACCAAATCAGTGCTGGCTGATTAGGTCAATTGGTTAGAGCGTGATGCTGATAACACTAAGGTCCAGGGTTTAACCCCTGTACTGGCCAGCCACCAAAAAACAAACAAAAAAACAGCTAAACAAATCATTCCTTTCTGAGTGTGAATTAGTTTTTGTTTTTCTCTTTTTGCGACTGGCCTGGCCTGTACAGGGGATCCAAATCTTTGACCTTGGTGCTTGGTGTTATCAGCACCACTGATCTAAACAAGTAAGTGTGAGTTAGGAATCAGTGTTCCTTCTCACTACTTTGCTTCCAGAAAAATCAGTTTCTGCAGCAAGTCTATGTCTGGGTAACACCCAACCCACAAAAAAGAAAAAGGACGCCCCTGCCCCCCAAGCTTGCTGAGCTGTGGGTGTAGGGCCCAGCCCTGTCCTCTGAGGACAGAGAACTCACACCTTTCATCTAGCAACTGTTTCTGCTCCTGAGAATAACACGGGCTCTTCCCAGCAGCAGGGTTTTTCTCCAGGGACGTGAACTAGAAAGAACATATGGTGTCTGCACTCAGAGGGAACCATCTTCCTTTGCCATGAAATGACTTTGCCTTTCTTTTCTTAATTAAAAAAGCAATACATATTCATTACAAAAATAATCCAAACAGTACATAAATGTATGAAATAAAACATGGAAGGCTTTCCTGCAGTATTTATTTGGTATCTATCATTTATCATAAAATGGGCTAAAGGAAACCTTAGAAGGGAAGCGAACCCTGCCCCCCCTCGGAGGACTGTTCCAGTCTCCTGGGCTGTGACTCCACAGATCTTGCCGAGAAATACTATTGCCATGAAGCACCACGCTAGAGACCACTTAAGGGAAGAATCTGAAATCTCAGCTGTCTTTGCTGTAAATGGACATACCTAAACCTTGACTAAGACTTTAGCATACTTGAAAAATATTTTTAATGTTATAAAAGTCACCTTAACCAAGTGACCAAGGTTAACATCATCAGTCTATACTTAAATAAATACATAATTAAATAAGTTAATCAGTGGGGAGAAGAAACAAATCTCCCTCACAGAATTATAAATAATTTATGTAGCTACTCTGCCCTCACAGAAGGAGAGCCTAGCCCCCGAGTACTTAGGTGTGGGCTGTACAAAAAAAAGTAGCTTTACAGGGATCACTTCATCCAGGTGATCAAGGTCAAGAGCACAGGTGATGAGTCATGTTGATCGTATGAACCCCTGACGCCATGTGATGAAAACACACTTTACCTCCGAGGTCTTCCTCCCACAACCCATAACCCCAGACTGATCCTGAGAAAAACAACAAATTCCAGTAGTGGGCATCCTACAAAATACCTGACCAGTACTCCGCAAAACTGTCAGGGTCGGGGCCAGCCCGTGGCTCACTCGGGAGAGTGCGGTGCTGATAACACCAAGGCCACGGGATCGGATCCCATATAGGGATGGCCGGTTCGCTCACTGGCTGAGCGTGGTGCTGACAACACCAAGTCAAGGGTTAAGATCCCCTTACCGGTCATCTTTAAAAAAAAAAAAAACTGTCAGGGTCATCAATGACTAGTCTGAGAAACTGTCACAGCCAGCAGGAGCCTATGGAGCCATAACGACTAAATGGAATTTAGGATCCTGGAGGGGATGCTGGAACAGAAAAAGAGCAGTAGGGGAAAACTGATGAAATATGAATAAAGTGTGGGCATTAGTTAATAATAATGTATCAATATTGATTTCTTAATTATAATAACTGAAATATTAACAATAGAGGAAACGGTATGGGATGGGGGCAGATACGTGGGAACAATTTGTACTGTCTTCTCATTTTTTCTGTAAATCTAATACCATTCTAAAAAATGTCTATTTAAAAATTCTAACAGAAAGGAGTCAAGGAGAAAAGTGTCCAGTGGAGCCACCCAAGCAGGAACATCCACTTTAGACTTAATAGCAAGAAATAGTTTTATTGTATGAATCTACAGAAATTTGAGTTGTGATTTTATTCTTGTCCTTCAAAATGAGAGCATTAGGATTAAAAATCTGGTATTCCTATTTATTGAGTTTTATTTATTTTTTTTTTTTAAATTTCAGTGACTACCTTTCTTACTTCTCAAATTTCTAATCTTATGTCTGCCCAATGATATGCTTGGTAAACTGGCTCTGAAAACAAACAGGAACCCCTGACTTGTGGCATTTGCTAATTCCTGTGGTGTAAATACTTCCACCATGGCCAATGTGAAACTACCAATGGTTTACAAGCAGCTGCAGTGAGTGGGCACACCACTGCTTTTGTCAAAATTTACTTCATAATTTCATGCTCTTTTAAAAAATGAAATATAGGGCCGAGCCTGTGGCGCACTCGGTAGCGTGCTGCGCTGGCAGCGCGGCGGCGCTCCCGCCGCGGGTTCGGATCCTATATAGGAATGGCCGGTGCACTCACTGGCTGAGTGCCGGTCACGAAAAAGACAAAAAAAAAAAAAAAAAAAAAAAAAAAAAAAATGAAATATATTCTTTTCTTTTTTTCTTTGAGCATCCAAATACACTTAAAGCCTCTTATCAGGCCATTCCATATAATTTTTTATCTGGGGTGAATTTGCTTTGCTGTGATTTGAACTTTCTTAGTGTTAGATTTGAATTTAGGGGGCCGGCCCGTGGCTCACTCGGGAGAGTGTGGTGCTGGTAACACCAAGGCCCCGGGTTCAGATCCCATATACGGATGGCCGGTTCGCTCACTGGGTGAGCGTGGTGCTGACAACATCAAGTCAAGGGTTAAGATCCCCTTACCGGTCATCTTTAAAAAAAAAAAAAGATTTGAATTTAGATTTTCAAGTTCATTTTAAAGTTTTTCTTCCTGATTTCCTCTCCCAACATACATATCAGTTGGCTGGCTCATAGCGGTTGACTCATCCAGCTCTCCATCTTCTTTGGCTTTTATTCTAGAACCAGGTCTGCTCCTATCCATCAGTGATGTGGGGACATCACAGAAGCAGGTGGGCAGTCAACAGGACAGCATCACTTAACTGTAGCAAGGTGGAGTCTGAGCATTCCTGTCACTTTTCTGGGTGTCTTAATGAGTCTCATCACCAACAAGGAGAAGTTGCAGCCCAGTGCACTGCAAGCAGGGAGCCTGGCTTTGGTTCTGGCATTTCCTAACACCCTGCAGCTAGGCTGTTTCTGGCACAGAGCCCAACAAGCTTTTGGCTTCAGCCCTGCTTACCCTGCATTTTTGTTCCATTGCTAGTCCATGGAAACATTTCTCTTGCTTTTATCAGATGGCGTGTTTTCTGTTTTTACGTTTTCTGTATCATGACTGCGTTTGGATCAGAGCAGGTGTCAACGTGTGGGCTGTCAACTGTTGCTCTGACAGTCTGGCCTCCTGTCTCCCTTCCCAGCACCCACCTCACCCTGTCCCCTGCACCTTGCCATAACTTTCCCCCATGTGAGCACTCAGTCTTTGGCCTGATCCTGCACAAATCTGCTCCCACCCGGAACTCTGCCATTCTCGCCTTCGCCCTGTCCCCCTGACTCCGCCTGCACGCCCACAGCTCTGACACGCACTCACTCTGTAGAACCATGATCACTCACAGCCAAATGAGCCAAACATTTTAAGACCTAGAAGAATTTAGAAATTTACTGCCCAAGAGTAGCTTCTACAGAAAACATGGGTACTTTTTTTTACAGTACTGTGATGAGGACAGCTCTCCTAGGCATGAATGAAATTCAGATTTCCTTAAAGTAAAATCTGACATTAAAAATTAAATTTTGGGGCCTGGCCGGTTAGTTCAGTTGGTTAGAGCACTGCCTTGTAACACCAAGGTCATGGGTTTGGGTCCCTGCACCAGCCAACCACACACACACACAAAAAAAATTAAACTTTTGTGTAGCATTAAACCTAGGTCCGAGTGCAGTGCTTTTTACAACTAATTGATCACAACCAGTCACAGATTTCTTTGTTCCTTCTCCACTCCAGCTGCTTCACTTGACTCAGGGGGGAAAAAAGTTTGTAAAGACAAACTAGGAAAACATTCACCACTCAAGACAAAGTCTAATTTCCCTAATATACAAAGGTTGCTAAAAATTGTTGAGAGGGCTGGCTGCTTAGCTCAGTTGGTTAGAGCGTGGTGCTGATCACACCAAGGTCCAGGGTTCGATCCCTGTACCAGCCAGCTGCCAAAAAGCAAACAAACAAAACCAAAAAATCACTAAGGACTGACAATCCAATAATAAATGAGATAAGAATGAGCCACTCCCCCAAAGAGAAAATACAAATATCCAGTAAACTGAAAATTTTCCAAGCCTCATTAAATAAAAAACAAAAAAGCAATGACATCACCTGTTTTTGCTACTTAATCTGGCAAAGTTTAAAAAATTGATTATAATATAGAGTGCTGGCAAACAGGTGAGATAATAGGTATTTTTGTATTACTGCAATAATGTAAATTGGTAAAAACTTTTTGGCAGGCTTAATTGACAATGAATTAAATTTTTTTTTTTTTTTTTTAAAAAGATGACCCATAAGGGGATCTCAACCCTTGGCTTGGTGTTGTCAGCACCACGCTCAGCCAGTGAGCAAACCGGCCATCCCTATATAGGATCCGAACCCGTGGCCTTGGTGTTATCAGCACCGCACTCTACCGAGTGAGCCACGGGCCGGCCTGACAATGAATTAAAATTTTAAAAGCTCCCACTCTTTGACCCAACAATTCTACTTCCACGAATATATCATAGAGTGAGTCTCACTGGTGCTTAAAGATAAGGACAAAGTGATCACCCACTGTAACAGCAGCATGTTGGAAACCCCCACATGCCTCTGACTGTAGGAACCATGGAATTAATGCTAGGACAGCTACACACTGGAATGACAGCCATTTTTCAGAGTGAGGTAGATCTCTGTGTCAACATGTCAACTATGCATGAGTCAACAAGTCCAAGATAAAGCAGGTTGCACAAAAGCATGAGTAGAATGTTCACAGGCTTTTGTAAAAGAAAAGTGGGTGGGTCGATGCAGACAGCAAGTAATATGGTGGAATGTGTGCCGAGCTGCTGGCAATGGCGGTCTAAGAGGTGGGGGCAAAGCACACAGTCACTTTATACACACACGCACGCATTTTTTAATGAGTATATATTAGTCTAATAAGGAGAAAAATACAAAAACAAAGCATGATTAGTAAAGCATTTCTCATAATTACTTTAAAATGGCTTAACATAATGAATGATGCGTATAGCTATATTTATTTGTCCTTATTCATACTATGTATGAATTAATAGAACCCATAAAGTCCACTGTTATGGATGAAGAGCATAATCAGAGTTTTCACTTGATTGTAACTTCCTTTCCAAACTGCTGCTCGGCTCCAGGCATGCTGTGCCAGCCCAGGGATAACTCACTCGGCCAGGCGTGTGTTCAGAAGATCACCCAGTATCTCCTGGCTGAGCACAGGGGCCTGAGCAGATGAAGCAAGTGGAAGGAGAAGGCAGGCCCAGACCCTCAGAGGATTCATCTACCCTTGACAGACCAATCACTCTCAGGAGGCTGAGATTCAATGACTTCTGTGTTTCTCCCCAAATCTGAAGTTTACAAAACTAGCCAAGATGCTCATCAGGAAGAAACAGGGATATTGTCTGACACAGAGAAAAGAGGTAAAAGGGACCAGCTGGAACATCTCTGGATTTTAGGAGAAGGAAAACAGTTCCAGTGAAGGAACCGAGGGGCAGTGCCCAGGCCCCTGCTGTAGCTTGCTGGCTCAGTCCTGGCCTCTCCCGCACCACTCCTACCTCCATCATTTCTTTAGGTGCTGGAGGCTGCTCCCACCACCCCTAGCCAAAAAACAGGCAGGGGGTCCTGGAACCAGCCATTATCAACAGTGACCAGGTTACCCTAATGATGGGGGAAAATGTGGCTTAAAAATAGAAGGAAAAAAAGAAATTTTCCAAAATGCAAAAATTTCTATTTTCCCTCATCATTTGCACAAATTTTTGTTAAGTCCAAACATAATTTAAAATGAGGTAGGTAGTTTCTCTCTTCTCATGCCTTCATCTTTGTGGTGACTGTCGAGGCCTGGGCCGTGAAAGCACTGGTCTCCCGCACAGGGCAGTGCCAAGGGTGGGCACCAGTGATGGTGCCGCTTCTCAGTTCGCTATTTTCTCAATCTCGTCCAAGTCATCCGTGTCCAATCTTTCTATCTTCTTATCTGGGGGGGTAAACAAGATTTGAAGAGAGATCAACATGGGGTTACTATGGACATTCAGCTGAAGCCACCCAGGAAGGGGCAGCACAGCAGGGAGAGAAAATGACAGGGCTCTGCCCTGCCCAGGAATGGGACACACCTCGGGCCACAGCGATCCTTCGCTTGCCCCTAAAGGCTTCCAGTGCCTGAGCAATAGGGCCCTGGTCACTGACAGCAACAGTCAAAGCCCCAGGCTCCCCAAGCCCAGCCACGGGGGAACTGTCATTCGAGTCACCGAGTCCCGAACTCTCCAGGTGTGCTGCCTGAGAACTTCCACACTGTAGGAAAGGATGTGTGCACAGGGACAAAGGCCTCTCTCAGGGCCACAGGAAAACCTATCCTTTTCCCCTCCTCTCCCCACTGACTTCTCCCACTCAGGAAAGGGCACCAGGCACAGGACCCTCCAGGGACTCACTAAAATGCTCCTGGATTCTGTTCAGGACGTTCATGCTGTGCTTGCTGTCAACCATGTTCACTGCCAGGCCCCTCTTGCCAAAGCGGCCGGTGCGCCCGATCCGGTGCAGGTAGGTCTCGTTGTCTGGGTTCCCGTCCTTGTCCACGGGAAGATCAAAGTTGATAACAACAGATACTTGTTCAACATCGATACCTGCATGAGGGAGAGTTGGAGATAGAGAGGGGTGAGGACGGGAGACAAAAATCACTGTCGCCCACAGTCAGGCCAACGTACACCAACTCCAGGTTGAGAGAGAGTCTGGGACAGGCAGGAACCGGGTACGAGAGAGGCACATAGACAAGTAGTGGAACCCAGAGGTAACTGGAGTTGTAGCTGAAAACTCACTGGCTGCCCTGGGAAGAGCAGGCTCCACGCGCAACCAGTCAGCTGCCTGTACGTCTCCTTCCACCACAAGTCGGGACTGCCGGCTTCTGTGTAAGTTCTCATCAACTGAGGGAAATCCAGGCTCTCACAGAAAGGAATGTCACCACCAACCCCAGCCATGTCCCTGAGCCCACCTGAGTTTTCCATATACAGGGATTTCTCTCGCTAATGGGGCCTGGGACTGGAGCCTGGGAGACCAGGCCACACGCTCTGCTCACCTCGGGCACACACGTTGGTGGTCACCAGGACCTTCTCTTTGCCCTCTCGGAAGCGCTCAATCACTGCAGCCCTCTGCTCCACCATCATTTCACCACTCAGCAGAGCCACCTGGTGGCCCTCTTTTGAGAGCTCTGCTGCCAGCCAACTAGCTGTTTTGCGGGTCTGAGGAAGAAAACATTTGAGAAATAAAAGTATCTGAAGAGAATATTTTTGATCTGAAAGTCCACCTAAAACTTAGCAGTTCAGGGATAAATTTCCTAATATTGCTAACCTGATAGTGTAATAGGAAGTAACAATGTTGACTATTTGTACCAGAGGGCTGGCCGGTTAGCTCAGTTGGTTAGAGTGGTGCTAATAACACCAAGGTGCACGGTTTGACCTCTGTACCAGCCAGGTGCCAAAAACAAAACAAAACGAAAAACCAATCCTAAAAACCACAGTAAAAGTCTTCCAATAACAGAGTATGACTTGTCACATTCTTACATCCCCTAACTTCATTTTGATTTTTTAAAAAAATTATTTATTTTGCTATTATTATAAATGGGATCTATCCTTCCATTTTCTAAGTGTTTGCTGTTTGAGATTGGAAAACTATGTATATCGGTTTTATGACTAACCATCTTGTTGAGTTTCTTATTTTTCCTACAAACATCAGTTGATTCTCTTGGGTGTTCCAGTAATAAACCACCTACAAGTAAGATAGAAAGCTCAGGGCTCTATGTTTAGCCTGTGCAGCCCTTAGGACTCTACTATTACTGCCACTATACAACCTGTATTTTACATCTTCACAAACCACTTCCCTTCTCTCCACTTTCCATAGTGGGAATCTGGTCCTCCTCAGCACTGAGGTGGAGCCAGCTGAGAAGGGGCAGGGCAACCCTGGCAGACCCGCTGGTGCTGCTACTCACGTGGCAGAAGATCATGGCTTGAGCAATGGTGATGGCCCCGTACAGGTTACACAAGGCCTGGAACTTCTCGTCTCTGTTATTGCAAAGGACGTAATACTGCTTGATGGTGTCCAATGTCTCCTCCTCGCGCTTCAGTTTGATAACGTTTGGGTCTGGGACCACTTTCTGGGCAAACTTCCACACAGAGTCTTCGAAGGTGGCAGAGAAAAGCAGCATCTGGCAGTTCCTGGGCAGCATCCTGCAAGGTAAGGCCCAGGCATTTTGCATGACCCCAAGGTTCTCACTGGAACCAACAGATGCAGCCTCCCCAGGTTTGGATGGTCTATATCCCCAGGAAGGCTGCAAGGGGGGAAGGAGGAGGAGCAGAGCTGAGGTGGGCACAGGAGTGAGGTTGGAGTCCCTAGGCTGCCTTCCTCAACCCAGGCTGAGAGCATAGTCAGTGCTGACATGGAAACGGCCCATCAAACAAGTGCCACTGAAAGTACTACAGTAGAGAACCTGATAGAAGCAAGAAGAGGTGTTTGAAGTAAAGGGAGAAGATGCCACAGATCAAGAGGGTGAGAAGTTCCCCTCTGCTCAAGAGTTCCTACCTCTGGATGCGGATGCTCTGATCTTGATGGCCCTGGGTAGCAATCATCACGTCAGCCTCATCCAGGACAAAAACCTTGATCTTTCTGGGGTCAATGAACTTGAGCTTGGCACACCAGTCCAGGACAGTCCCAGGCGTGCCAATGACAATCTGCTCACTGATCTTCTGACCTCTTTCCACTGTGAAGACCCAAGATGATTTCTGTGACCAACCTCAACTCTGAAAAACAAAGCCCTACCCATTCTTCCAGGACCAGTAAAACAAGTTAACCCCAGATTTCAAAACACACATGAGTGTTACCCTGAAGTCTAACTTTCTTCTACTGAAGTGAGCAGAATGACACCTGTCTCAGTGCACTGTGGTCAGGACCAAATCCCAAAGTGAACCCTCAGTAAGTGTCAGTTTCCTTCTTCTACATTCTTCTATAACTTAACATCATCCAACTCTTTCTCTTTATCATTACTTTTACTCTTTTCATATCATCCATCCACTCATGGCTCACTCAGTTCCTCATAAATTGGTAGCTGTGAGTCCCAGGATGCTGGCACAATGATTTTTTGCTCTGTTATCTTGTCTCTAGACATTCTACTTGTGGCGACTGTTTTCCTACGTACAAATTCTCTTTGATTTAAAAACACTACATTACTTTTAAACTATAGCTGTGGGAGGTGAAACTGATACGACCATCTATCAAAATTACTAGTGCATGTACCCTTTAACACTTCCACCACATGAATTAATCTTGCAGGTACAGTCATATGTGCAAGAATGTGCATGCAGCAGGAAGTAACTGATCAAGTAAAATATGAAACACCCAATGATTACATCAATAAAAGTATAAAAGTGTTTAGGAACTGAATGAAATAATCTCCAAAATACATTATTAAAGTTTCAGAGTAGTTTGCATACTAAAAAGAGCAAAAAAGATACATGTAATATATGTACATGTACGTTGGAGGGTACATATACATCATGTACTTACACACAAGCACACATACATGTACATGTATTACTTGCCTGTAGCTGCATACCATATTTCTGGTAGGACACATGAGAAACTGGTTAGTAGTGGCTGTCTCTAGGGAGGAGAAGTTAGGTGGCTGGAGGGCACGGGAGAAAGAAAAGTTTCTACCATAGATCCTTTTCAATTCTGAAACATGTGAATGTGTTAACTATCTTAAAAATAAGTAAAAATTTAAATATTAAATATGTAGAGATTAAAATATTAAAAATTTGAACTATATCTAAAAATAAGATCACTGTAGTAGTGAGAAGAAAAGGCCGTTCTTTAGGAATTTATCAACTATGCATTGGAAAAGTTTTAAAATAACTCTTAAAAACATTATAGTTTCCCAATGTCCACTACCTGTCAATTTAAATGGAATCTTTAAAAAATGATACATTAAGTACAGTCAATATACTAGCCCCTCACATGCACAGTGAAGTCCTGTGTTATAAAACAATCTAGGTTGCACCCATCAGTTTGAGATATTAGATGAACACACATAAAAACATCCAATCTCATAATTTCTGAAAAAAGTGATTTTGCTACATGTCAAAGCATGATGATTTTCTTTAGGAAAAGTCCTTTCTGATTGTATGGCGAGCTAAACTAGCCATCTTTCTTGGTCAACTGACAGACACACTGCAGATGTTCACTTGGGAATTTGATGCTCACCTTCTTGAAAATGAACAAAGAAGGCCTGCCTCCTCAGTGAGAACAACTGGAGGCATTTGTTGCCATTACAACATTTGAGCTTTCAAGAGAACAGCAGAACTGTGGAAAACTGGTTTGTGCCACTCTAAATGAGAGTTTCCCCATGTGTATAAACTCCTCTGATGTTGGTGGTGATATTAATACATGCAATTTTTAAATACTGTATAATGAAATATGTCAACATTTGGAATATCAGCATACCTCAGTAAGCCAATATTTCCCAAATGACCATGGCATGATGTCAGAAAATTATCCCTGGCCAAAAAAGATGCATTCAAAGTCCAAGAGAGACCAAGGGATTTTAATGTAACACAGTACAAAAGGTTCATTAATATGATTTTAGATACCATGTTGCAACTTGCTTTTAAGTCATTACCACTTGTTAAATTTTGGTGTAGCATTAAAAAAGAGTATCTAAAATACCTGTAAGGCCAGATTTTCTTCATATACTTCAAAGAAAACAACATCTCACACTGATTAAATGAGCAGATATGAGAAAAAATTTGTAAACATGTAAAACAATGTCATTCTATTTTTTTGTTTTGGAAATAGTTATTTTTCATAAGAATATGTTATTTACATTAGCATGTAATAAGTTTACTGCTGTAATTTTTGAATTACTAAGTGTTTTTAATGTTTCTCAGTTTTAGCTTCTACTATGGCAAATATCAAGAGATATAACCCATATAAACAAAAATACTTGGGATCCTCAGTAATATTTAGGAGTGAAAGAGAATGCTGAGACCAAAAAGTTCAAAACCTGCTGGGTCAATTCTTCTAAGTAATGCCGAAGTGATCAAACCCATGCATACTCCCCAGCAGGAGTGTGAGGGCGTTCCCATTCTTCCACATCTTCTCAGTACTTAGTAATGCCAGACTCTTGATGTACAGTGTTTCAATTTCCATTTCCCTGATGACTAATGAGGCTCATCACCTTTCATGTTTACTGGCCATCTGAATTCCTTATTTTGTGAAATGTCTGTTCAACTGGGCCTCTTCTGTCCATTTTCCTATTAGATTGCTTTTCTCTTGTAGTTTTATTTATTTTTTATTATTTCTTACTTTTTTGGAGACCGGTCAGCAGAGTTCAAATCCTGGACCTTAGTGTCATCAGCACCATGCTCTAACCAACTGAGCTAACTGGACAGCTTGATTTGTAGAAATTTTATGTATTCTTTTTTATTTTTTTTTTAAAAGATGACCAGTAAGGTGATCTTAACCCTTGACTTGGTGTTGTCAGCACCACGCTCTCCCAAGCGAGCCATAGGCCGGCCCTCCAATGACCCATTTTCTAATGAATCTTTCAAATTCCCCCTCCATTTTAACACATATTTTCTATATGACATTCTGCAGAATGCATGAAAGAACTAAAAGAAAGATTTCTGATTTTAAGAGTAAATTAACTGTACATGCTCTCAGTTTCCTCTTATTAAAGCCTATGCTTACTTTTAAAGAAAGGGATCTTAGGGCTGGCCAGTTAGCTCACTTGGGAGGGCATGTTGCTGATAAAACCAAGGTCAAGGGTTCAGATCCCCATACTGGCCAGCTGCCAAAAAAAGAAAAGGAAGAAATGGATCTGACCCCAACCTACCATCCTCAGTCCTGCTTATCCTCTTCTATAAGCAGGTCCCAGGACTCTGGATGCTGAATTCAAAACTGTGTCTTCTCAGTGAAGAACTCCAGACTTTAAGAACTCCATGAGCCATGCAGGGATTTTTTAACAACTTAAAATCTTATTTTAAGACTGGAAGGCTGACTGGTTAGCTCAGCTGGTTAGAGCACAGTCTTAAAACACCAAGGTCAAGAGTTTGGATCCCTGTACACGCACGCACGCACGCACGCACGCACGCACGCACGCACGCACGCACACACACACACACACACACGCAAGGACTGTTAAAAAATTAGCATGTATTTAAATGGGTTTACTAAAAGCATTGCAGAATGGTCATCACATCTCCAAAATTCAAACACCCAAACACTTTACCCTGCTCATTGCTTTGGTCTCATCCCTTTTACTCACATTTATTTCCTCGAACAGCATAAGCAAGCTTGAGTTCTGGATGAAATTTGCCCATCTGCTCAATCACTTTTCCTGTTTGGAGCGCAAGCTCATATGTTGGGGAGAGGCACAGACACTGACAGAGAAATGATAAAGGATGAGTTCAGGAGAGCCAGTTAATAACATACCGAAGGCTCCAAAGCAACAACTGTGTTGATGTTATTACCATTTGACTAGTGCAGAGAACCGCATCTGCCCCAACCAGGCCCACCTGGCTTGGCAGAGGCCTTTGGAAGCTACTGTTTAAGGCTGCTGCTTCCAAATGAATTCCACCCAGCTTGGGGGTGGAGCACTAACCTGCTCTGCCTGAGCCACGGCCTAAGGTGTCAGCAACGTTCAAACCACTTGTGAATCTTCCACCACATGGTGCTGCCCTTCCCAGGGCAGGCAAGCCAGGCCCCGGGCTTCCCAAGCCCTCACCTGGGGGTATCTGTCTGCTGGTTCCACTCGGCTGAGCATGGCCAGGACGAAGGCAGCTGTTTTACCAGTGCCAGACTGAGACTGGGCAATCAGGTTCTGTGGGCTGGATCAAAGAAGACGAGAAATGAAATTAATATTGGTTAAACACAACAAAACGTCAAAATGTCCCTTCCATGTGGAAAGAATAATCCCCCTTTATGCTTCTCTATATTATCCAGGTTTTCTGCGTTAAGCGCAAATTACTTTGTTTATTTTTTGTATGTTGTTAAAAAAACTGCCTAAATAGTAGAGGAAATAATGATTGTTTTAGATGGGTTCACACCAAGAAATCCTCTTTCTTGACTCTAGCACAGCTAAAGTGCCCTAGTTTTATGCCCTAAGGGACCCATGGAAATCAAGAGTGCAGAGTAACATCAGTACCCAGATAAGTCCCCAATGACATTTTGTGTTGAGCTATAATGTGTCCCCAGTACTTGGCTCCTTCTGAATGTTCCCTTTTCCCATCTTTATGGACAATGCAAGATACCAAGTCAGATGCATATTTAGACGGAACTTTTACAGTCCACTTCATGTGACCCAGTGTCATGGGAAAAGGTGGCATTTTTGTCATTAAAAATAATTGTAAAGGGCCGGCCCGTGGCTCACTTGGGAGAGCACGGTGCTGACAACACCAAGTCAAGGGTTAAGATCCCCTTACCAGTCATCTTTTTATTAAAAAAAAAAAAAAATTGTAAACAAGCTGAATGAAAAAAGTTGCTACACAAAGTATGATATCATTTATTTAATGTTTAAGAATATATAAACTGCTCTTTAGAGTCTTAGGGACACATACATGTGCGGTAAGAGCATAAAGAAAACTGAGGGAGTGATGATCCATCTCAAGACGGTGCTCACTTGGGTGGGGGTGGAAGAAGGACTGAAGGGAGGACTGCATGAGGGCTTCAACTATCAACTGGGTTCATGTTTTATTTCTTGGCAGGATAGGGCTACAGAAGTGTTCTTAGTATTGTTTTCTACACCTTTTTGTAGGTCTCAAAATTTCTAAATATATATTTTTTAAACCAATTTTTAAAAATCACACAGAATGGGCTGGCCCGTGGCTCACTCAGGAGAGTGTGGTGCTGATAACACCAAGGCCACGGGTTCGGATCCCATATAGGGATGGCCGGTTGCTCACTGGCTGAGTGTGGTGCTGACAACACCAAGTCAAGGGTTAAGATCCCCTCACCGGTCATCTTTTATAAAAAAAAAAAAAAAATCACATAGAATAAAGCACTAACTTTATCAGTTTTTATTAAGTGGGAAAGGCAGAAACTGTACCCAATTCCATCTGATTCTCTCTGCACTTGCCCAAACTGTTTTCCTGAAGAAACATGTTGCCCCAAGTGGCCCATTTTGTTCTCAGGAACAACAACTGTTTGTGAAAGACTTCAGTTAAACTAAATTTGGAAGAGGTGCACTTAGGCCTGCATACTCACGGTTCGGCTAGCATCATGGGTAAGGCATTCTCTTGTATCTTGGATGGTCGATTGAAGCCCATGGCATAGACTCCCTGGAGAAGCTGTGGTTTCCTAGGAGGACAGGGAGAGAGAGGACTTCTAGCAGTTGAAATTATTTTAGAATCTTATCTTTTCCTATATCTAGCAAGGAATGATGCTTCCTACCGCTGTTAGTGTTTTTTAAGGCATAGGAAAATATCTCTATCTAAAACCAAATCAAAGCACCATCTTTCTCTACTAAATTTTAATCTGCAATTACTATACAATTCATAAAATACAGACTGGTTTCCTTTCTTAGAAAAGTTCATGCTTTCAGCAGACCTACAAATCTGGTTGGCCTTGGATGACAAGTATTCCCTGGATACAGCAAGGGTAGTATTTATTAATTCATAGCATAAAATAAATTATAAAAGAAATATCTAAAAATAATTGTACTGGCCAGCCACCAAAAAATAAACAAACAACAAACAAAAAATAAACACTGCTCACTATACTGCTAAAATATAGAAGTCTCCTTAGAGTATGGGATTTCAGTTTTAATTTCTCAGTGCACATGTCCTTTCGTGTTCCACGGTCCTTCCAAAGACTGCTGTGCAAATACTCAGAAGAGGGAAGAAAATTGATTAAGCCAGTTTCTAGCAGCTGATATACAGTAAATAGGTAAGGGTAGTTTGATTATCATACCAAACTTTACAAATGTTCAGATTTTGTTACTAAGTGTAGTTAAAATCAAGAATAGAAAAGCACCAACTTTTTATATAAGTAGGTACATAACAAGTATCAATTCACATTCTTTTTTTTTTTTTTTTTTTTGTCGTTTTTTCGTGACCGGCACTCAGCCAGTGAGTGCACCGGTCATTCCTATATAGGATCCAAACCCGCGGCGGGAGCGTCGCCATGCTCCCAGCGCAGCACTCTACCGAGTGCGCCACGGGCTCGGCTCTCAATTCACATTCTTAAGTTGGCATTTACAATAAGCTCTCTGCTAACTTTTTTTTTTTTAAAGATGACCGGTAAGGGGATATCAACCCTTGACTTGGTGTTGTCAGCACCACACTCTCCCAAGTGAGCCACGGGCCGGCCCTAGCTCTCTGCTAACTTTAAATTGACAGGGTATTTAACAAAAACCATAGCAGACTGGTTCTAAGGAAAGGCAAACCATGTCAAGAACACTTGTTCTCTAAGCCTTCCTTGGAATTTAACAGGCTCTCTAAAAGGCACATTCTTCTGGCATATGTTGGTTCTCAGACATAAAGAACTTTAAAACACAACGTTTGGTATCTTCTGTTTGGAAGAAAAGGCTGTGACACTTGGCAACTTCTTTTTTTTTTTTTTTTTTTAAAGATGACCGGTAGGGCCGGCCCGTGGCTCACTCGGGAGAGTGCGGTGTTGAGAACACCAAGGCCCCGGGTTCGGATCCCATATAGGGATGGCCGGTTGGCTCGCTGGCTGGGCGTGGTGCTGGCAACACCAAGCCAAGGGTTGAGATCCCCTTACCGGTCATCTTTTTTAAAAAAAAAAATTAATAAAAAAAAATAATAAAGATGACCAGTAAGAGGATCTTAACCCTTGACTTGGTGTTGTCAGCACCACGCTCAGCCAGTGAGCAACCGGCCATCCCTATATGGGATCCGAACCCGGGGCCTTGGTGTTATCAGCACCACACTCTCCCGAGTGAGCCATGGGCTGGCCCACTGGCCCGGCAACTTCTAATTTGGTTGTCAAAGAAACAAAGTCACTACCTAATTGGGACTCAAGTGATCCAACAGCTTCCAGTGGCTCATTATTTTTCTTTTATCTTGCAGATTAATTCAAATCTTTTAAGTACTTAACAGACCAAGTATATTAGGCAAACTAGGTTTCATTCTTTGTTTCCTTTGGCTACCAACAACTAAATCAGAGAGAACCTGCCTTTTGAAGAGGACAATTCATCAGTGGTTAAACTGAGAGCACAAGTCTTTTAAGTGAAAAGAATTTTAAAAACCCATTGATAACTTGGAACAGCAAGCTGTCATTCTCAGGAAACAAGACAGCACATTTAGCTGATCTGATATAGTTTAAGAACAGAAACACTGAAGACAGATTTGTTCAATAAAACCCTTGACAGAGGAAACACACAAAGAAAAGAATATTTTCCTAAAAATGTAAAAAAAAAAAGAAGTCACTCTTTAGAAAACTTGTCCTGGAGGCTGGCTGGTTAGCTCAGTTGGCTACAGCATGGTGCTGACAACACCAAGGTCCAGGGTTCAATCCCTGTACTGGCTCCCAAAACCAAAAAAAAACTTGTTCTTCACTACCACTTCATTAACAACTAGTTGGCTCTCTTATTTTAAGTGTCTCTTACTCACTGGTAATAGTTGGGAGGAACGTGGCCTCTATTTGCCCACAGCAGGCATACTATAGATTTTGCTGAACAAAGGCAAAGAATTCATTTATTCCATCACATTCTTACTCACCAGCTATTTTCTGTCTATGATTTGCATTCTGGCAGGCAGCAAGAATGGTAGGTATATCTTGTGTTCCTCGTAACACCCAGCCCAGTGGCATGTACGTAAACAATGATCCATAAGTAACTCTTTACTAACTTACTGAAGAAAACAAAAAAGGTGGTATGACCTTTCATAATTCCCTGCCTTTAAAATAATGATGTTAAAAGTCACTCTTAGCATAATGCCATAAATATGCTCCCCTAAGGCTTAATTCTGGGTTCTGGATATTTTTTTTTTAAATTCTGGAACTGTCAAAGGTTGCTTTCCACCGTAGGTACCAGGAATCTAGGCTCTTTTGACAGATTTTATAAAAGCAGATGAACTGGTTCTTAATATCATAAACCCTACAGTCTAACAAAAGGGGCTTACCTAGTAAGAAATGTTCCTGACATCCAGAAATCACCTGTCAGCCAATATATTATTGAAAGTTCTAAGAGCATAAAAGAAAAAAGACTTTCAGCTATGATGAATAAATTGTGGCATTAAAATCCCTACCCAGAGGAGGAGAACTGGGTAGCCAGGAGACAAGGGTAGGAGATCATTACTGTAAACTGTTTTATACTTTTTGACTTTTGAATTATTGCCTACTAAAAGAATTAAATACATTAAATTTTTTCTAAGTAAAAGTGAAATTCCCATAAGAATCTCTGAGATGCTACATTTTATGGAGGAGGGACTGGCAACGAATAGCTTTTCAAAGGAATGAATACTCACAGCCGAAGCTCCTCAAAAGACTTCACGGAGTAGAGGGGGGAGTTTGGATCCCGCTGCAGGACTTCCACTTGGTTTGTGTTGTCGACAAGGTTGCTTCTGATCAGCTTGTTGAGTAAGGACTGGGCAGCTCTGTCCTCTGTCAGGAAGAAACCAGTAAATTTTCTTAATATTGATCTGGCAGATCCCACCATTGTAAAACCACACTCTCTCCCTCTCCACTCCAGCCCTTGGGCAGCCAAACATGGTTGGGAAAAAACACAATCACACCAACAGGTCTCACTTTAAATTCTTGACCACCTGACTTGAATGGGCTGAGTTCCCCAGCCAGACTGTTTCTGTAGTCCACTCATTCGTCCTTTTCCTCACACCTCCCTTTATACCTTCTGTCTTCTCAAACGTTTAACTTTTCCACATTCTCATTCATGACCACAGCTACACTCACCTGTGTGTGCGCCCAGATTCTCCACTTTCCTTTCTGTATCTAGGATGAACGGCCTATGCTCCTATGGCTAACCCTCTACTTGTCCAACAGGTCCTGTCCCCTTCTGCCCACAAGGATCTCTCTCCTGACACTGCCTCTCTTGCATCACCAGCTTTCCCTCCACTGGATCATTCCCACCAGCACATGAACCTGTTTTAACATCTCTCATCATAAATCTGCTTCCTCCTTTACCCCACATCCCCATCCAGTTACTGCCCCATTTCACTACTCCCCTTTCTGGAACATTCCCTAAAAGGGTTGGACATGATAATCTCCATTTCCTCTCCTTCCCTTCTTTGTTGAATGCACACTCAACAGGCTTTTTTTTTTTTTAACCTCCCCACTTGACCTCAACAGCCCTTGTCAAGCTCACCCATGACTTCCACACTGCCAAATCAATAAAATATCCCATTTCTAGTTTTTCTCTTAATCAGCTTACTACCTATATTTGACATCCTGCTTTTGAAACACTTCTTTCTGACTTTTGGGACACTATACTCTTTTGGTTCTCCTTTAGTCTCATTGACTGTTCCTCTTAGCCTCTTGCTGAGTCTTCCTCATCTCCCTAATCTTGTAACTCAGGCTGCCCCTGGCTCCAGAAAGGCGAGCCCTGGGTCATACTCTGTCTCTAGTCACAGGGCTTGGAAGTGCAGTTACCTTTCTCTTCTTCATCTGTTTTCTCTACAGTGGTACTGGTTTTGATAACACCTACACAAAAAAACAGTTGTCATAATTCGAAAGGCAAATATTAAACCCACCTAAAAGGTAGGAGAATGTAAATACTAAAACTTATTTAAGCGATCAAAATATAAATAGCTGGCATTCTTTATGGTTAATGGATTTTTATTTCTAGCAAGTTTTTAAGTGAATAAAATTTTTTTTAATTTTTAGAAATGTTTAACTTTAGAGAGATCTGTGTCACCTCTGACTTACTTATCCTATTTTTTTCCCCTTTTTTTGTCAGCTGGCCAGTATAGGGCTCCAAACCCCATGACCTTGGTGTCATAAGGCTGCTCTCTAACCAATTGAGCTAACCAGCCAGCCCACCCATCCTATTTTAAAATACAGCATTATATTAGCAAACACAATCTACCAATTTTTATCTATCGGATTGGCAAAATTCTAAAAGTTTGGCTAAAAACTGTAGTGAGGCTGTATGGAAACAGACACTCTCATGCTTTCCTGACAGAAATATAAATTGGTATAACACCTATGTGGGGTATTTTGAAAATACTGATAAAAACTGCAGACACACATACTAGCAAATCCATTTTTGTTTTGTTTTGCTTTGTTTTTTCTGCCCTAGTTTGAGAACCTGTAAGAATGGGTTGGGGGCAAATCCAGTTTTTGGAAATTTATCCTACAAACACATCTGCACATATGTAAAAAGATTTAAGTTTATAGTTATTCCATGAAGCATTGTTTATAATAGCAAAAAATGGGATCAACCCAAATATCTATCAATAGATTACTGGTTAAGGGCTGGCCTGTGGCTCACTTAGGAGAGTGTGGTGCTGATAACACCAAGGCCGCGGGTTCAGATCCCCACATAGGGACAGCCGGTTAGCTCACTTGGGAGAGCGTGGTAATGACAACACCAAGTTAAGGGTTAAGATTCCCTTGCCGGTCATCTTTTTTTAAAAAAATAAATAGATGACTGGTTAAATAAATTATGGTGTATCAACACAATCCAACATTATGCAGTTATAAGAGAGAGTGAGGAAACTTGATGTATTGATATGGAAAGCATGCTGAAGCATACTGGTGAGTGAAAAAAGTAAGTGCATCGTGTAAATCATAGCCCTTTAGCTTGAGAGAGAGAGAAAGAGGATGACAGGGAGAGAATCTATATATGTTTGTTTTGTGTAAAGAAACTTTGGGAGAATATTAAAAATACAAAACAGTAGTACTTATGGGATGGGGTGGCGTTATGAACTGAACTGTGTACTCCCAAAATTCATATGTTCAAGTCCTAACCTCCAGTACCTCAGAATGTTACCTTAGTTTTAAACAGGGTCATACAGGGCCACTGCAGATGTAATTAGTTAAGATGAGGTCAGCAGAGTGGACCCTAATCTAATATGACTGAGTCCTTACAAACCAAGCAATGACAAAGACTGCCAGCAAACCACCAGAAGCTAGGGGAGAGGCATGGGACAGTCTTCTTCACAGCCGTCAGAGAAAAACCAACCTTAGGACCAGCCCATGGGTCACTTGGGAGAGTGTGGTGTTGATAACACTAAGGCCACGGGTTCGGATCCCTACATAGGGATGGCTGGTTAGCTCTCACGGGAGAACGTGGTGCAGACAACACCAAGTCAAGGGTTAAGATCCCCTTACTGGTCTTCTTTTAAAAAAAAAAGAAAAAAACCAACTTTGCTGACACTTTGATCTCAGACTTCTGGCCTCCCGAACCATCAGACAGTGAACTGCTGTTATTTAAACCACCTAGTTTGTGGTACTTTGTAGGGCAGTGTAAGCCAACTAACACAGGTAGGGAGTGAAAACTGGGTAAATGTTGGAGCAGCACAGGAAGGAGGACTTACACCTTTTTACAATGAGTTGTGAACTCAGATTCACTTTTCAAAAAGTTAAATAAATAATTTTAAAGAAACATTATCATGTGAACAGTGGCAAGACAGTTCAATAGTGATTCTTAGTTTTAAGAAGTCAGAAGCTAGATAAAATCTGGAAAACTGCCATATCCCCTTCGCTAATGAAACCTAATTTACTGGCTCTAGAAACCAGTGCTGTCAATTTGCCAAATACTAGGCTAAATGAGAGCTCCCTTGCAGCTGTGAGTGTGGAGCAGAAGCACACACAGAACTTGTATCTAGCTTGTCATTACTGGTGACTCACCATTGGTATCTGGTTTGACTTTCTCTTCCTTGATCTGCAGATTGCTCATCTGAATAGGAATAAAAAGAAACAGTTAAGCAAATGACTCAATAAAAAGAAGGCCTTTGGTCAAAGAGATGCTCCCTAGTGTAAGTCTAGCTAGCAAGAACTACTTTAGCATCTATATTCAGGGAGTTGTTTTGTTTTGCTCAAAGCAGAATTGCTAAAAACCTGGGCAAAAACATTTCATGTACCTTCAACAGCCTTAAAAAAAAAGGGTGGGGAGTGGGCTAAATGTAATGGTAGGGAGAAGCAGTATGGAAAAGTCTCAAATCTCGGCTTTTCTCCCAATTTATACTCTTTCTAGAGTGACTAACCTTCATTAAAAATCTCTTATATCCTTTCAATGGCACAAACACTCAGTTCCTTTCTAGACACAGTGAAGAATGATACCATTTAAATATCTCAAATAAGCTTTTTTTTTTCTTTTTTTTTTTTTTTAAAGATGACCGGTAAGGGGATCTCAACCCTTGACTTGGTGTTGTGAGCACCACGCTCAGCCAGTGAGCGAACCGGCCATCCGTATATGGGATCCGAACCCGGGGTCTTGGTGTTCTCAGCACCACACTCTCCTGAGTGAGCCACGGGCCGGCCCTCTTTTTTTTTTTTAAAAGATGACCGGTAAGGGAATCTTAACCCTTGACTTGGTGTTGTCAACACCACGCTCTCACAAGTGAGCTAACCGGCCATCCCTTTATAGAGATCCGAACCTGTGGCCTTGGTGTTATCAGCACTGCACTCTCCCAAGTGAGCCACAGGCCGACCCTTAAGCTTTTTCTTTTTAACCCTGAAACCCATTATTTTATTTTATTTTTTGGCAGCTGGCCAATAGGGGAATCTGAACCCTTGATCTTTGTATTACAAGGTTGTGCTCTAACCAACTGAGCTAACCAGCCAGCCCCCACATCATATTAAAGTAATATTTTGCAAATAAATTATAGTCCTCTTTCTTGTCTTATCAACCACCTGCATTACAAGTTAGGTAAAAACTTACTTACTATGTTGAAACAATTGATAAATTCAAGTTCCTGATTTGAAAGTCTTTCAGAAACTTGAACAAAAGGTTTTTAAATTTACTCTTGGCCACATAATCTTAGTTAATACGAACTTGCTTACTAAATTGCAAGTGAAAGTTCAAGCACAGCAATAATTATAAATTTGAAGTCTCCACTTTCATGAGAACTATTTCACTATGTTCCAAGTGTTGGTAAGAGTAAGGGTGTGATATAAAGATGGCAGTATAAAGATACATTTTCTGTAAGAACCCAAATGCCCCAAGGGATCACACCGAGGAATGTAGAACCCAAATGCCCCAAGGGATCACACCCTGATCACATAAGTCCTTTTCGGCCACACCCCATCATGGCACTGGTTGCCCTTCTCTTCCGTACTCTCCTTTCTGCAGGCACGAATCGCACACCAATCAGCTCACCCCAAGCCCCATGCGGTATGCTAAGTAGGGATTGTATTTTAAGCCAATCAGCCTTCCCTAAAAGCCCTATATATGTGTGTGTGCTGCCTAATAAACAAGCTGTCTCCGGTGGATCGTCAACTGGTGTCGACTCATCCTTTCATTTTCAAGTTCTGAAGAATTCCCAAATCAAACCCTAGGCCTGAGCCCTGTCCCTCAAATGACCCCTGAGTTCATGTAATAAGTCATTATTCTTATGATAACCATGGGCAAGTTTCCTGAGAACTTACTGTACTTCGCTAAATTATACTATCCCCTCTAATTTGACCTCCCTCCAACTGACCCTGCTCTTGGTCTTTGGGAGAACAAAGTCCACCCTCACATAGTAAGAGTATTCATCTGATCTCTTTAGAAATCAGGTTTTCCAGGGCTGGCCCATGGCTCACTTGGGAGAGCATGGTGCTGACAACACCAGGTCAAGAGTTAAGATCCCCTTACCAGTCATCTTCAAAAAAAAAAGTAAGAAAAAGAAAAGAAATTAGGTTTTCCAGATAACACACTTCCTCCTTAGGGGTGGACACCCTTTCCCTGAAAGCCAATGGGAAGGTTGGCACATATAAGGAAAGGTATCTTATACCAGGAGTTACCCATTGGTTGGCTAATCCTCATTTTCAGGCTGCGTACATATGGATATACAGAAGTAGACTACTTTTGGGATGGTCTGAAAATGTCATTGAGACTGTCTGCTGTTCTCCAAGCTGATGTGGTCTCTAGAAAGCCTGACTGGTGAAAAAGAAAACTGCAACCAAATCTGCTGTATTATCATTGATATGAAGAACAGATATATTAGTAAATGATGACATGCTTAGGGGACAGACAAAGGAATTCTACAAGCAAGAATTTGTCAGCATTTATTCAGCTGCATTAAAGGGAAAAACTACTGGAAGACAAGTATTCCTATTTTGAGAGAGGTAAACTCCCCCATTTTTGAGAGAGGTCAATTCCTCATTTTCCTTCATCTGGACTCATCCTCAGTGAACAAACTTCTATTTGTCCTGCCTCTCACAGAAGGCAGTGTCCTTGACACAGGACACAGTGAATGTACACTGTCTACATGGTTTTTTAAAAGGGGGGGGAGGGAGTCTCCTCCAACTATTAGGAAGCAATATTTTAAAACATTTATTTACACCAGCCTCCTGATAAGCAGAAGGATTAGAACCAGACATCAAGTACATGTAGGCTTATATTTATGACTCATATCACAGGTAAATCAGGGTCATACATTTAAAAATAAGATTTGAAGCCAATTCTCAATAACTGTGTTTTAGGGAAGATTCGTAGAGGATAGCTGGTGAAGAAATGTAATTTAAGCATTAAAAACGTTATGTAAGACTTGAGACTACAAAAAGTAAAATCTATATTCTTAAAACCAACAGTGCTTTATCACTAAACACACTTACACTTTAGGTCTTAGATATAAGAACAGAAAGCCACAGTTACACTATAATTACATTCCAGTTGAATGGAACTTCATTAATCAAAGAACCAGTACATGAAACTAAATGTCACTTTAAACACCAATGAGTTTGGGTCAAGATGGCAGAATAGATGGTTCCCACCATCACTCTCTCCCACAAATCAACCAAATTTACAACTATAAAAATGTAACATCATTCAAGCTGGGGCCGCTGGAGCTCAGGGAAAGAGGAGGAGAGATCTACGGAGTTCATGAAGGTGGGAAAAACTACTATGAGAGGAAAAAAAAAAAAGCTGCTCTGAACGTTTCGGGCTGCGGCTGCTTTAAGGCTCGAGCTGATGAGCGCATGGAGCAGGAGCCGGCAGAAGCCGCAGCTGTGCCCTTAAGATGGAGTTACTTGGAGGCAGCAGGGGAGAAGAGGGCTTTGGTGGCCCCCAGGACAACAGGACCACTAGCAGTGTTCCCGTGGACCCACGCAGGAGCAAGGAGCCACAACTGAAAAAGGGAGCTGTTCAGAGGCTGGTGAGTCATCACAAGGGACCAGCGCAGGGCGTCCCATGGGAAGTGTTTGGAGCATGGGCAGTGGGGGAGATGGGAACACCAGGAGAACACTGGGACACAGCAAGGACAGCTGACCTGCCCCCCAATCAGCACAGGACCACTCAGAGGAGAATGGTCAGGATTGCAGAATTGCATAGGGTGCAGTTTGATGAAAAAACTCAGGCCCAGATCAGAGATTCTACAGAACAGATCCACGGGGTCTCTGGAGAGCCGGAAGTACCTATAAAACCAACCATTAAACCCTGAGCTGCGGGGGCTGGCCCGTGGCTCACTCGGGAGAGTGCGGTGCTGAGAACACCAAGGCCACGGGTTCGGATCCCATATACGGATGGCCGGTTCGCTCACTGGCTGAGCGTGGTGCTCACAACACCAAGTCAAGGGTTAAGATCCCCTTACCGGTCATCTTTTAAAAAAAAAACCCTGAGCTGCACAAAAAGCCTTCCCTAGGGAAGAGCAGCAAAGTAGCTATTTAAACAACCACACAGCGGTCCGGCCCGTGGCTCACTCGGGAGAGTGCGGTGCTGAGAACACCAAGGCCCCGGGTTCGGATCCCATATACGGATGGCCGGTTCGCTCACTGGCTGAGCGTGGTGCTCACAACACCAAGTCAAGGGTTAAGATCCCCTTACCAGTCATCTTTAAAAAAACAAACAAACAAAAAAAAACAACCAACCACACAGCTCAGTACTGGTTCCCACAGGAAGTTCCCCGTGTTAGAAGAAAAGGACAAAAAATTAGTTCCGGCCCAGGCACACCACCAGCACCTTGGGGCCTGCCTGGGAACCAGAGGCTTGGATCCGGGGACTGGACCCCACTCTCACTTCCAGGCAAACTGCGCCAGTGCCTCAGGGCCAGCCCGGGGACACAAGGCACAGAGAAGGGGACTGGACCCCCCTCCCACAACCAGGCACACCATGCCAGCACCTTGGGGTCTGCCTGGGGACCCAAGGCAAGGAGAAGGGAAATGGACCCTCCTCCCACAACCAGGCACATGGCTCCAGCACCTTGGGGCCCGCCCAGGGACCCGGGGCATGGAGAAGGGGACCGGACCCCTCTCCCACAACCAGGCACACCAAGCCAGCTCCTTGGGTCTCGCCCAGTGACCAGAGGCATGGAGAAGGGGACCAAACACATCCCACAACCAGGCACACCGCCAGCACCAAGGAGCATGCCAAAAACATCACCTCCATGTGGGTGACCCCCCACAGCCACCACAATAACCATGGCTGCCGCAAAAGCGGCTAGACGCCACAACCACCACGCAGATGGTCCGCCAGCCACTGGAGAGCATTCACACAAGAAGAGTCACCAGCAGAGACAAAGAAAAGAAGAGGAAGTCTCTCTCCACAAAGCCCATGTCAGAGTGACAGAAGGAGCGTCTGCTCTATGATAATATTGGGGGGCCTGACAACACCTCTCAGCACTGGACAGCTCATATAGGCAACAAATTAACAGAGTAACCATTACTCTTTCATTTTTTTTTTTTTTTTTTTTTTTTTAAAGATGACCGGTAAGGGGATCTTAACCCTCGACTTGGTGTTGTCAGCACCACGCTCAGCCAGTGAGCGAACCGGCCATCCGTATATGGGATCCGAACCCGTGGCCTTGGTGTTATCAGCACCACACTCTCCCGAGTGAGCCACGGGCCGGCCCAACCATTACTCTTTCAGAAGGAGAGAAGAAATCTAGGGCAATTAGAGGGGGGAAGGGGGGAAGGGGACAGATTGGACAAGGGGCATAAAGAATAATTACGATTTGTAACAATATATATGCTAGTAATATTGATTTAATCAACATATCTCAATGTTCAACCCCCAAAATATGTATAATCGATTTTGATTCAATAAATAAAATAAATTTTAAAAAACACCAATGAAATATTTGTAGTGTCACTCCAATATTTGCAGTAGATCGAAATATTACATCTAAATCTGAATCCGTTATTCTTAAAAGAGCTACAAACTGCCAACCCCGTTAAGCATGTATCTAAGAAATGGTATAGAGTAGCACAGAAACACTCCAAAGAAAAAAAGGATTAGCATACATAGCGAAACAGATTTACCACAGGATAAAATCCTTAACTAGCTCAGAAGAAGACAAAAAGCTCAATATTGGTCTCCTTAGCTCTAGCAGCAAATCAGGACTAAGTGACTGCCCACAGCAAACTCCAGGAGCCTGTTGACCACGGGCCTGCCCAACCCGGAGAGCTCCCTGTCCTTCGCGAACCACGGTCCACTTGGGCCCCTACTACGTTCTCCCCGCCTGGAGCTGAAGCCACTGACCGACTTGACAGACGCTTCCTGCTCGTCCACCGCTAAGGCCCACGAGTCGGTGGCCATGATTCCGGAGGAAAGAGGCCGACTTGCGGGAAAAAGATGCACCGTACCGAGGGCCCACACCGGCCCAGAGACCGCCGCAGGAACTAGAACTCCACTCCCGGGAACCGGAAGCGGCGGAGCGCGAAAGTGACGTCAGTTCTCGTCCAGTGGCGTCATCATACAGCGCCGCACCGCGCTTGACTGACCCGCCGGCCTTGCTCTCCCCCCCCCACCCCGCCTCGTGCGGAAACCTCGCGAGTTGTTCTCAGATTCGCCCCGGTGCAGCCTCATCCTGAGTTGAAATCCGTGTACTCTGTAAAGGGAGACTCTCCCCCGTCTCTTCATTGCCTTACTTCACACTGAAATAACGCAAAATTTATTTTTAGACTTTCTATGTCTCATATTAAATGTATAAGTCTCTGTGAACTGTAGAGCTTTGGACAAAGGCAAGTCCTATGAGAAAACTTTGTGATTCCAGTTTCTACTGTTAAAGAACGCAATGATGTGGGCGGTGGAGAGAAACCCCTTAAACCTTCCTAATTCCACCACTCCCATGAATACGCGCAGCGCACAACAGCGTTTTCTTTTTCTAATGGCTCCTTCCAGACTTTGTCCATAGCGAGGGTATTTTATATAGTCCTAGACAAAGTATATATACAATTTTTTGATTAGAGCGTGGTTGTAACACCACGTGTTGTAACACCAAGGTCAAGAGTTCGGATCCTGTACCACACAAAATTTTAAATTTAACCTTTTAATTATATGGCTAAGTATTTTTTAATGTCATAATTATCAATGTAATGGCAGTATAATAACAAGCTCATATCACATATTACCTAAGTCCCCTTCCTCTCCTTCCTTGGGGATATAGCTTGCTTCCGATGTTTTACTATTAATACATAACACTTCAATGAGCATCTCCAGACCATCAAAAGTCATCAGTTTATTTTTTGTCTCTCCCCACTAGAATATGAACTCTTCAGAAAGAGCAAAGATCTTGTGTCTTGGTCACAGCTGATTAGCGAACCTAGAAAAGTTCATGGCACATAATTTTAAACTCTAAATAAAAAAGTTTTTAATGCATGAGTGAATAGACTAATACAGAGTTTAGTTCAAAATATATTACTCTAGGATTATTACTCTAGGATACATTTCTTTTTTTTTTTTTTTTTTTTTTTTTTAAAGATGACCGGTAAGGGGATCTTAACCCTTGACTTGGTGTTGTCAGCACCACGCTCAGCCAGTGAGCGAACCGGCCATCCCTATATGGGATCTGAACCCGGGGCCTTGGTGTTATCAGCACCGCACTCTCCCGAGTGAGCCACAGGCCGGCCCTCTAGGATACATTTCTAATTGCAACAACTATGTCAAAATGTATAAATGACTTGAACAGACACTCCACAAAAGAGGATAGTCAGTAATTATATGAAGAGGAGCTCAAAATCATAACTTACTAAGGAAATGTAAATCAAAGCCACAATGAGATACCAATGCACATAACTAGGATGGCTGAAATTAAAGATTGACAGACCATGTGTTGGTAAGGATGTGGAGCAACTGGAACTCTCACAGACTTCTGTACGGAATGTAAAATGGTACAATAGTTTCACATAACTGACATTTTCTCAAAAAATTAAACATTTACTTATACTCTATGATCCAGCAATTCCACTCCTAGTTATTATCCAAGAGAAATGAAACACATGTCCACAAAAAAATTTGTACAAAAATGTGCCTGGAAGATTTAGTCATAATAGTACAAAGCTGGAAACCCAAATGTCCATTAACAGGAGAATGGATAAACGAATTATGGTATATTCATTCAATGGAATACTATTCAATAATAAGAAGGAACAAACTACTGATACACACAATGAAATAGATGACTATTACAGACATTATATTGAAGGAAAGACACCACACACAAGAGTCACATACTGTGTAATCCATTTATATGAGATTCAAGAATAGGAAAAATGAAATCTAGAGTGATAAAAATTAGAACTCTGGAGGGGGGGAAGGTTGGGCACGACACAAGGGGACTTCCTGTGTGACAGAACTGCTCTATATCTTGATTGGGGTCCTGGTTACATAGATGTATAAATTTGCCAACTCATGGAACTTTGTAGACTCATGGGATTGTATACTTAAAAAATCATTTTATTGTATATAAATTATACTTCTCAATCATGTTGATTAAAAATAAAGTACAAATGAAATATTGATACCTGTAACAATGCAGATGAGAGATTTGCCATCTCATAGATGCTATGTTGATTGAAAGAATCCAGACACAAAAAGAATACATAGTGCATGATTCTATTTATACAAGTTCAAAACAGATATATATAAACTATAGAAATAGAAATCAGAGCAGTGGTTGTGTGGGGATGGGCTAGGGTGCATAGGATTGATTGGAAATGGGCACAAGGAATCTTTCAGGGGTGATGAAAATGCTCTATATCCTGATTGGAGAAGTGATTACAAATGTGTATACAATCATTAAAACTCATGGAATTGTACACCTAATATCTTTGCATTGTACTCTATGTAAAGTATACGTCAATTAAAAATAAAGCAATATAATGATAAATAGAAGTTCAGAAAATACAGGTAGGAATAAATTTATTTGTATTGTTTAAAAAAAAAAAAGAGGGAGTAAGAATATTTTCTCATCCCTTAATCATTCATCAGAACAGAGGGCATGAAAACAGAAGGCTACAGAAATAAGCATGCCAAATGCCATATTGTCTTCCCAAATGGCTAGTTCAATTCCCAGCATCCTCACCATCAATGAGCTACTGCTCTGATATTACATTGCTTATTTATTTATTTATTTATTTATTTTTTAAAGATGACCAGTAAGGGGATCTTAACCCTTGACTTGGTGTTGTCAGCACCATGCTCTCCCAAGTGAGCTAAGCAGCCATCCCTACATAGGGATCTGAACCTGTGGCCTTGGTGTTATCAGCACCACACTCTCCCGAGTGAGCCATGGGCTGGCCCTTACATTGCTTATTTATAGCACCGTGTTCTAACTCCACCTCAAGCTGCAAACTCTGAAGAGACTTCTTCGTTTTTTGTTTGTTTTGGGGGTGGCTGGCCAATATGGGGATCCAAACTCTCGACCTTGGTGTTATCAACACTATGCTCTAATCCCCCAAGGAGGCTTCTAATTGGTTTTCTGTGGAATAATGCTCCTTCTGATCCTTACTATTGTAACAACTGCTTTTAAAAAGACTAGAATTTTTACCTTTCTCATCTCAAACATCTACACATCAAGGCTTTTCATTAAAATCAAAAGCAGCACTACCATAAGACATAAGATTCAATTGTAAATTCTTTGGGGGCAGAGGGTCTTGCTTAGAGAGAACATTGAAGTCTGGGTGCCCATTACCCTCTTTCGCTTGCTATTTCATTACCAAATAGGCAGCTCTAGCACTGAGAGTGATTCCTTCAAGTGCTTCCACTGAAACACAGTTCCTAAATGTGATGTGGGGTGGGGGGGAGTCATATTGAGGATACGGTTTTAGCTTGCATTGGATTTGTAGGGCGTTTGCTTAAATTCTACTTTTTCCACTCCACCTGTATCTATTGCGAGGCCAACTGGCATTTGTTTAATCCAGTACTCTCAGGGCTGAAACCTAACTGGGACAATGAAACCAGGCTGAGGTCCCAACTGAGACAATGAAACCAGCTGGCCAATGTTTGGAGCAGCTCTGAGCAACAGGGGACCTTCTGCCAGGGCTACCACTCCTTCCCCTCAGCTAACATTTATACTCGAAAGGGAAGGCACTCAGCTAAGCCACTAAGGATCCTACTCCTCTCCAGATCCAAGGTGAGGAGAAGGGCACGTTCTGCTGGAGCTACAAACTAGACAGCCTGCCTGGGTCAAATTCAGTTAGACTTGGCTGCAGAGGATAACATAATGAGTTAACATTTTAAAAATGCCTCCTACTCAATTTACTTGAATCACCTCATTTAATTCTCACAACATCCTTACTGTTATCTCCATTTTACAGATGAGGAAATTGAGGTTCAGGGAAGCTAACTTTCCCAAGATCAGATGGCCTAATAAGTGGCTGATGGATCTTAGATGTGACCAGCGCCATTCTCCACACAATAAGCACGAAATAGTCGCCAGCCCCTCCCTTCGTAAGAAACTTAATGATTTCTGAGAAACAGAAACCCTTTTGCTTCCACAAGGGTGCAATTCTCCACCCTGGTCGCATAACTTCCACATTAACATAATGCCCCTCCTTGATGGTCTCAGCCAGCCCTTGGCGCCCTATATAAGCTCTACCACCCCCACACCTGGTGCTGCCCCCCATTTTGAGGGCTGTCCCGGGGTGCCCTTCACTTTGAGCACAGCCCGGCAGATTCTTTTTCTTTAATAAAGCTTGATGGGTACCGGGCTTCTCGGCTCACTTTCTTTCAGTGGCACATCTAGGATTGGAATCCGGGGGTACCCAGTTTCCTAAAGAGGTTGAGCAACAAAACCCAATACTAAGGACGGAGGGAGCGGCCTTCTCGGGACCCAGCCCCCGTACTTGACGCCACCTTCTTTTCTTCAGCCGGGCGGCATCTGGTTGACCGAGGAGGGACAAGCCGCCGGTCAGGGAGGGCGACAGCTCTCCCCGCTCTGGGCCTGCGCGCGCTGAGCGTGCAATCGCTTGAGGCCGCGGTGAATTTCGCTTTCAACCCTCAGCTGAGTACTGAGCGCGTCGCCATTGGCTCCCGGACACCTCGCCCGTAGCGGGGCCACAATAAACGATGGTTGAATTAGGGCGTGAACTAATTGATAAGTGAATTCATGGTCGGACTGATAAGTGAATAACCATCTCCCAAGCTCGTGCCTTTCTGTGGTGTCATGACGCCTGCACTTCTGCTCCTGCGGTGGAGGTGGGGACGACAGGATGACCCCCCTCGCCCTCGAACTACTGCTCCTTTATCTTCCTGAGGCCTCTACGAACAGGGGGCAGCAGGAGGTAAAGGGGAAGAGCAATGCTGTGAGCACTCAGAAAGTAACTTGGGAATAATGGCAGAAGACCCGCCAGCTTTGCATCTGGCCTATAAAAGGCGAATGACTAATTTATAACGATGAAACGATTTTTAAAATGAAAAAGTGATTGGGAATAATTTTTCAATAAGATATGTAAAACATATTCCACGTTTTCATTCATTAATACACATTAACAGGACAGACTTGGGCAGCATCCCGTGCTGCCAGCTCGGCATTCAGTGGTGATTAAGACTGAATTTTTTCTTTTTTGCGGCTGACCAGTGCGAAGATCTGAATCCTTGACCTTGCTGTCACACTGCGCTCTAACCAACTGAGCTAACCAGCCAGCCACCTCACTGAACTTAAATACAAGGGAAGACAACTGGTAAACAAGCAGTCCCCAAAGGCGGCATGAAGCAAATACAGCCTAGTGGTTAAGAATGTGGACCTTGGAGCCAGACTGCCCAGGCTGAAGCCTGACTTGCTACTTCCCAGCTGTTACGTTGTAGGGCAAATTACTGAACCTCTCTGTGCCTGTTTCCTCATCCCTGTATAGGACCTTTAGAAGGTTGTCTGACAATGTTGATAAGTACAAAGCACTATGGGAGATGATGACAGAGGAACTGGGGGCACACCTTTTCTAAGAAGAGATTTTTACTATGGAAATAGGAAGGGTTAGGAATGGGCCGGCCCGTGGCTCACTCGGGAGAGTGCGGTGCTGATAACACCAAGGCCATGGGTTCGGATCCCATATAGGGATGGCCGGTTGCTCAATGGGTGAGCGTGGTGCTGACAACACCAAGTCAAGGGTTGAGATCCCCTTACCGGTCATCTTTTAAAAAAAAAATTAAGAAAAAAAAAAGAAGGGTTAGGAAGAATGAGACAGGACTGGAAGAAGAGGAGAGTTCCAAGTAGAGAAAACCACGGCAGTGGATGCCCCTGACCACAGGTTGTTTGGGGACAACTCGGTGGAGGGGCGGGGCTCCTGCTCCAGGATCCGCTCCACCCCCACCCCCTGTGTATCGAAGTTTCCTGCGCTTTTCTAGGGAGGGGGGGACTTCAAGAGACCAGGACTGGCCAGAGGCGGTACTGTCCTTTGAACTCCCTGCATTCTGCTCCTAGGCCCTTTCCAACATTGGAGGGCTCCCATTTTTAGTCACCTTCTCTCTTTCCCTAGGCCCATGTTAGCTAGAATCTCAGAGGCAAAAATTTCTTCCTCTCACTCTTAAGTCCTGGTATTTTCTTTGAATTTTTGTTTCTGATTCAGAGTGGGCTTGGGAAGGAAAGAGTGCCCTCAAGATATGAGAAATTGGGAAGGGAGATACACAGGACCATCACCTTCTCTGTGACAGCCCAGCATGTGAGAAAAATTCAGCAATAGTTGGAGCACAGGGCACGAGGGGGAAAGAAAAGCAAATAAGGTGGGTGAGTTAAGCAGGTGCCCGACCTGGAGAGCCTTGTACAGTGTTAGACTGAACTTAAAGAAAATGGAAAGCAAGTGGTGAGTCTTAAGCAGGAGTGGGATAAACAGACTCGAAGTTTGCAAAGATCATATTGGCTGCTGTGGGACAAATGAACTGGAGGAAAACTGGAGTGGAGGCACAAGCATCTGCTAGGAAGCTATTGTAGTAGACCGGATGATCACGGTGATCCAGACCAGAGTGAAATCTAGTATTAGATTGAACCATATGGAAGTGCTGCTTTTGGGGGTCAAAAATGACCTAAATAGTGGCAATTTCATTTGGTTCAACCCAACAGAAGGTAGAATTGATAAATTTGGTGGATTAAAAATGGCCATACATATTACATGGCTCCTCCCACCAGGCAATGAAGTTTATTTGCTCATCTGTGGAATCTGGGTTGGCTTTATGGTTAACTTGGATGAAAAGAATGTGACAAAGTGGCACTGGGGGAGTTCTGAGCCAAGTCCTCAAGAGGCCTTGCTGCTTCTGCGCTCTCTCTCTCAGAAGGAACCCAGAGACCACCTACCATGCTGTGAAAATGAAACACCATGTGGAGAGGCCCAGCCATCGTGGCTGCGCCCACACACCAGCTGGGGGAGGCAACTAGCTGCATGAGTGAGACTCATAAAGACCAGCAGAGCCATCGGACAACTTTCAGAGTCATGAAAAAGGCTGCGTTTTTAAGCCACTGTTTGGGGGTAATTTGTGACACAGCAATGGATAATTGATACAAAAGGACTTAGTGATTATTGGCTGGGGGGCAAGGAGGAAGATTCAGATGAACCCCAGGTTTCTGGCTTGAGCAACATGCAATTGTCATACCATTTTATGAGGTAAGGTTGGAGGAAGAGCCGAGAGCAGAACACATTTTTTTATTGGTGTGGTGGTGGTATGAGATGATGGACTTAGCATTGGACATGTTGAATACAAGACATCTCAAGTGCAAGTGTCATGTGGGCAGTTGTTTCTATGACCCTGGAGCTCAACAATTAGGTCTTGGTATATATCTGAGTCACAAGCAGAAAAATAAAGCTGCAGAAATGAACAAGATTGCCTGTGGCAGAGAAAAGGAAGAAATGGCCCAGAACAGAGACATGAGGAACAGTCACATTTAAGGAGGAGTCGGAATTTAAAAACTAAAAAAATAAGGAGTCTGCCAGGGAGACTGAGAAGTGGTCAGAGAGTAAGGAGACCATACGGGCAGGTTAGCACGTTCATTTAGAGTGTGGTGCTGATAACACCAAGGTCCAGGGTTCGATTCCCGTGCCAGCCAGGGGGAAAAATAAGACACCAGTGAGGTGTGTCACTTTAGTGACCAGAAAAGTGGCTAGAGAAAGGATTGTCCGTAGTGTTAAATGCTGCTGAGAAGTCAAATGTGATGACTAAAACGTGTTTTTGTTTTTGTTTTTTAAATGACTGGTAAGGGGATCTTAACCCTTGACTTGGCGTTGTCAGCACCACTCTCTCCCAAGTGAGCTAACCGGCCATCCCTATATAGGATCCGAACCCGTGGCCTTGGTGTTATCAGCACCACACTCTCCCAAGTGAGCCATGGGCCGGCCCCTAAAACGTGTTTTTTGGATTAGGGTCCTGTAGGTCACCAGTGTCCTTGGTGAAAGCTATTTCAGGGGAACAGTGGGGCAGAAGTCAGACTGCAGAGGGATGAGGACTGGGACTGAGTGAGTAAAGGCAACACTTACAAGACTTTTGGCCATTAAGGAGAAATACAAGGTTGGAGGATGAGGAATAGAGGGAGGGTTAGATTTTTTTTAATTTTAATTTTTTGCTGCTGGCTGGTAGGGGGATCTGAACCTTTGGGTTGAATTTCAAAGAGTCATCAGGTATGAACATGTTAAAGTACCAATGAGAAAGAGCTAATGGGGCCGGCCCATGGCTCACTCGGGAGAGTGTGGTGCTGATAACACCAAGGCCACGGGTTCGGATCCCATATAGGGATGGCCGGTCCGCTCACTGGCTGAGTGTGGTGCTGACAACACCAAGTCAAGGGTCAAGATCCCCTTACCGGTCATTTTTTTAAAAAAAAAAAAAAGAGAGAGAGAGCTAATGGGATGGCAGAGGTTGGAAATAAGAGGGGAGAGTTGACAAGGCAAGTCCTTAAAAAGCCAGGGGAGGGAATTTGATGGATTGGTAGAGATATTTAGGTAAGAATAGGGATATATCTCTCATTGGAACACGAAGGAGAGGGAAGAATAGATGCGCTTGGAGGAAGGTCGGGTGGTAGAAGGTTGAGGGAGTTTCCTTCTGTTGGCCATTTTCCTGCAGTAGGAAGATTATCTACTGACAGCTGAGAGAGATTGGGGGGTTGGAAGTTTGAAGTGAGTGAAAGTCTTGAAATAGTCACTGTGGAGTGGGAGTGGGGTGGGGGGAGTTAACAGGAAGATCCATGTGGCTAGAGGCTCTTCCTGAAGTTGTCCCCTCCATTGATGTTAAATATGAAATTAGATGAATAGAACAATATTTAATTTGTCTCTCTGATATAATCCTACTAGTTTAAGATATTAACATAACAACGCCTGAACACTGGGACCTGGTCTTTGTTAAATCTGGACTCAAATGACTTGGTTTATCGTGACAATTTCCATGCAAATTTAGCAGCTATTGGTGTCAAGAGGAAAACAGGCCAGAGAACACTTAGCACACTTGGCCACACAACCTGACCAGGGGCTGACTCATGTCCTTTCAAGTCTAAGTAGGAAGAGGTTTGCTTTCAGGGATAAGCTAAGAACCTAAGACCATTTGGATATTCTCCAACTGGGAAATTCCAAGCATGATGGAAGCACATGGATTGAGGACAAAACAGAATAGTTGCAAAGACTCACAAAAATGTGTAGGACTTCTAGGAGAGTTCCATCTAAACACCCTCCTCCTTCCACCTTCCACCCCTGCAAGAGCTGGATGTAGTCCTGGGCTACAGGGCTGCATAAATAAAAGGTCTGAGCTCCCCCCACCTATGAGGTATGCCTAAGACAGAGGGATGAGTGTCTCATCTGAGTGACCGATGTCCCAGACAGCCACCACTCTCAGGATTCATCTAACATTATTTTCATCCTCTACTTCACTAGACCTACTATGGGGAAGCCACTTGCCCAGCTGAACACTAATGCCAGCACAGTTTTTAAGCCAAGGCAGAAGCATCTAACACCCCCACCTGGCCTCTAACATCCCACTAGGAGTTTGAAGCTGTTCTGGGGAAGCCCTATCTCATATTCAGGATTAAGAAAGCAGGATATGGGAGGCTCATGAGGTGTTAGTCCCTCAGGTTGCCCTCACCTCCATTATGTCATTTTTGGAAGATATTGCAATCTGAGAGAGGCAATGGAATAAGGAACATTTATTCTCAAGCAGAAAAGCAAAGTCATGTAAAACTGAAGAGGGGTTCCCAAGAATCTGATATCTATGTTCAGGACCAACAGGACAAGAAGAAACCTGAAGAGGGCCCCTAAAATCTACAGCAGCTTGGGTGGTGTTGATGGAGAGGGGCCAGTCCCTTCTTGCAAAGGTGACAGGCCTGACATCATACATGCTATGCATGAGACTCAACCCTGATGCCATCTGTTTTTTCCAAACTTTCCCTGAGGGTTTCTTCCCCAGAATTACTTTGTATAGTGAATCTATTTTTTAAGAGCCACAAATGCTTTCCTGCAATAGCAAGAAGGTGTAAAAGCCTAGCATCCCTCCTCAGTAACGTCCCTCCAGTGCATTCCTTTTTCTATGTTCTCAACACAACCAATGACATCTTGGCACTTTCTATGTGATGGAACTGATACAATCAATTTCTCAGCTGCCAGTGTTTTCCACCTCCTGTATATCTGTATACCTCTGCTAGACCAATTTTCCCAAAAAATCAATTTCATCTTAAGTTTAAAAAACAATTTCAAAAAAATTTCAAAAAACAATTTCATCTTAAATTTACCCTTCTGTGATTTGAGAATCTATGACAATTTACTACTAAATCCAAATACCATTTGCTATGATTTGAATGATGGTGTACCATCCAAAGTTCACACTGAAGGCCGGCCCGTGGCTCACTCGGTAGAGTGCGGTGCTGATAACACCAAGGCCACGGGTTCGGATCCTATATAGGGATGGCCGGTTTGCTCACTGGCTGAGCGTAGTGCTGACAACACCAGGCCAAGGGTTGAGATCCCCTTACTGGTCATCTTTTTAAAAACAAAAAAAACAAAAAAAACAAAGTTCACACTGAAACTTAATCCCCAATGCAACAGTACTGAGAAGTGTGGTCTTTTGGAAGTGATTAAGTCATGAGAGCAGAGCTCTTAGGAATAGGATTAGCACCCTTATTAAAAAGGCTCTGGGTTGAAGGGAGCACTCTCTTGCCCTCTGGCCCTTCTGTCATGTGAGGACACAACATCCCTCCCCTCCTGAGGATGCAGCAACAAGGCACAATACTGGAAACAGAGAGCAGCCCTCACCAGACACCAATCCCACTGGCACCTTGATCTTGCACTTCCCAGCCTCCAGAACCATGAGAAATAAATTTCTTGTTCTTTATAAATTACCCAGTCTCAGGTATTTGGTTACAGCAGCACAAACAGACTAAGACACAGTACAAACAATCAAATCTTCATTTTCTACCTAATGAGACTTTTCTCTCCTCACTACCCCTCCAGTATACTTCGTTTGTCCTGGTGAACTTGCTTTAATCTTAACATTCCCTTCCCCTGCCTCCTGCACTCTTGTTTTCACTTGGAATCCCACTTTTCTCACATAAGTAAACTCCATTCCTTCATGAAATTTTCTCGGAAATCCTTACCTTCTGGATACCAATGACATTTTGTATGGAATAGCCTCCATGTTAAATAAGAAACAAGAGATGGAAACAACAAAGGGAGAAGACCTATCTTCAAGCCGTATTTCTATTCCTTTTCTAGGACGAGAATAGAATGTAAAGACTTTGTATTTGCTGGGATCTACCTTCTTTCTGAATAGCTAGCCCACATCCTCTGGTTTACCAGCAGAAAAAAAGGAGGGTGAGTGGCCCTCTGGCGCGTGAGCAGGACTCTTGGCCTACGGAGACATCCCAACTGCTCAGGTTGGAGCGATGTCAACTTTGAAATATGGAATAGTAGTATCAGGTCATAACTAGCCTATGAAATAACATGTGACTCTTCACCTAGGTATTACTAATACTAGCAACCAAAAACATGCTGCTGTTTTTTTCTTATACTTATTAATGGTGTCTTAGTAACATGAACACTTCATCATAATTAAGTTCAATTAACATCAATAAAGGACACATCAACAACTGATTAGTTCTTATGCATATAGCCAATGAATGACACTCAAAAAAGCCAATAAAATCCATTGTTTACAGATAATAAATATATCCAGAATTTTCCGTTAGATCAAAATTTCCTTTTCCTGAGTTTCTCTGTTCTAGAGCACAATTTATCATTTCATATACAGGAACTTACTAAAATCAGTTAAAGAATCCATGGGGACCGAAGCTCACCAAGCTCAATATATTTTTACATCACTGACATCTCTAGCCTGCACAAGGCAGCTGTGAACCATCAAGCCCTGGGAGCCAGGCACTGGCAGTAATGAATATGGACTGTGAAGAAATATGGACTGCAGTGACACTGGGGTGACATTCCAGAGCCATCCACAACAGTGCGTCTTATCTTTGAAAAGACACACTCCTCTGGGAGTCTCCCCAGGTAAATGCATTTAAATTCGAACTACTGCATATAATTCTTAGACTCCATGAAACCTATCCAGTGAATTCTTAGAGGTTCAATACCCCAGATTGACGTGAAGAACTGTTGATCTACACTTCTACCAGATACCCATTTTCTCCTACTACGGAAGAGTCTGCAGCACACCCCTTCCCAATTCCCTTCTCACACTTTGGCTACAACAGTAGACAGGTATGTGTGTTGTGAGGAAAAGGAGGGGCTGTAGTCCGCTTGCAGCCTAGTGATGAGACTATACTTCTTTAATTATTGCCCTTGTTTTTAGTTATTTCAGGGCTGGTCCACAGAACTTCAGGGGAAGCATAAAATTTCTTCTCTCCTTATAAGAATCCCAAGATTGGTCAGTTGACCAGAAGCATAAAGAAGATTTTGTACAGTCAAACATGCACTGGGAGAGTGTGGCAGAATTGGAAGTCTGCTGGTCTCTCTGTAATATCACATTAAGGAAACCACCTGGAGGTTGACATTGGCCCCATTCCTTCCCAGGGAACAGATCTGGTTCTAAAACACAGAAATGCCTACAAGGAAGATCTGGAATTAAAATAGTTCTCATCACATAAAATTCCTCTTCCAGGTCCTAGATAAAGTGGCGACTCTGTATCAAGGCCAAAGAGCTGAAGAAAGAGGACTCCTTTTGGCTGGGGTTTCATATTGCTCTTGCAATTCAGTTTCATCTCATCTTTGCTCTTTCACTCTGTGGGTACCAACAGCCTTGCCAGGTATGAGGAAGTATCCATTACTGTTACTTATTCTGACTATATTGCACAAACATGCCAAGTAAAGATGGAGCGGAGGCCTTCGCAATTACTTTTGCTTTGGACAGATGAATGGCTGAAGTCCATCTAGTCCCTCAGTTGTACCTGTTTGTATTCCAAGCACCGTGAACATAGACGTTCAGAATCCCTTCGAAATCAAGATGCCAAATATCTGAAATCATTCCCCAGCTCTGACAAAACTTGCCTTCTGTAATCTGGAGAGAAAGCAAGAATTTGTGACTACTGCTGACCACATCTGGAGCTGCCTTGAGGGTGACCATCAGAACCTTGAAACCACAATTTTCACTGAGGATTTAAACCTCAGATCACCTTTTATTTGCTTGGGGATACTAAGGGTTCAAGGTGACGTTAGGGACGTGAAAAACATGCTGCAAGGCCCCAAGAGACCAGATGCTGTGGTAAACGAGGGTCGCCACTAATTTTTCATGATGACTTCTTCACAAGACTCACTCAAGCACAAGCAAAGGAGCCACCAATAATCAGGTATGTACTATACACAGATTGGACCTGCTGGGAACAGGTCATGGTCCTCTTACACAAACCTGCATACAAAGGTCCCAGAGCTTGGCATTTTGGTCCAGGCTTAGCGAATTCCTTCCTGCTGGGAGCATTAGGACAGAGGGGGTTGGCCACCCTCAGTTGAGCTGTCATACCCCGAGTCCAAAGCAGCAGATCATAGGCCTCCTCTGCTGCCTCATGCCATACTTCAAACATGATGGCTGGGCTTACACACCTAACCTACTTGAAGCTTCTCTCTCCATGTTCTCTCTTCACCTCTATACGGGCTGGAGGCTGGCACGGACACTCCAAGCTAGAGAACAGCAAGGGGCTGCCACAGGGGATCCTGGGCAAATAATTAGCTAAAGCATCTAGATTAGCATAATGATGGGGAACACACAGGCAAAAAAAAGGACGAAATTTCCAAAAGGTAAATTTCTATGTATTCACATCTGATCTTCCAAAGGTATGTAAACAATTTTTTTCCTACCATCCCCCATCATTTGCATAAATTTTTGTCAAGTCCAAATATAATTTAAAATGAGGTAGGTAGTTTCTTGCTTCTCATGTCTTTGTCTTTGTGGTGACTGTCGAGGCCTAGGCCGTGAAAGCATTGGTCTCCCGCATAGGGCAGTGCCAAGGGTGGGCACCAGTGATGGTGCCACTTCTCAGTTGGCTATTTTCTCAATCTCATCCAAATCATCCGTGTCCAATCTTTCTATTTTCTTATCTGGGGGGTAAACAAGATTTGAAGAGAGATCAACATGGGGTTACTATGGACATTCAGCTGAAGCCACCTAGGAAGGGGCAGCACAGCAGGGAGAGAGAATGACAGGGCTCTGCCCTGCCCAGGAATGGGACACACCTCGGGCCACAGCAATCCTTCGCTTGCCCCCAAAAGCTTCCAGTGCCTGAGCAATAGGGCCCTGGTCACTGACAGCAACAGTCAGAGCCCCAGGCTCCCCAAGCCCGGCCACGGGGGAACTGTCATTCGAGTCACCGAGTCCCGAACTCTCCAGGTGTGCTGCCTGAGAACTTCCACACTGTAGGAAAGGATGTGTGCACAGGGACAAAGGCCTCTCTCAGGGCCACAGGAAAACCTATCCTTTTCCCCTCTTCTCCCCACTGACTTCTCCCACTCAAGAAAGGGCACCAGGCACAGGACCCTCCAGGGACTCACTAAAATGCTCCTGGATTCTGTTCAGGACGTTCATGCTGTGCTTGCTGTCAACCATGTTCACTGCCAGGCCCCTCTTGCCAAAGCGGCCGGTGCGCCCGATCCGGTGCAGGTAGGTCTCGTTGTCTGGGTTCCCATCCTTGTCCACGGGAAGATCAAAGTTGATGACAACAGATACTTGTTCAACATCGATACCTGCATGAGGGAGAGTTGGAGATAGAGAGGGGTGAGGACAGGAGACAAAAATCACTGTCGCCCACAGTCAGGCCAACGTACACCAACTCCAGGTTGAGAGAGAGTCTGGGACAGGCAGGAACCGGGTACGAGAGAGGCACATAGACAAGTAGTGGAACCCAGAGGTAACTGGAGTTGTAGCTGAAAACTCGCTGGCTGCCCTGGGAAGAGCAGGCTCCACGCGCAACCAGTCAGCTGCCTGTACGTCTCCTTCCACCACAAGTCGGGACTGCCGGCTTCTGTGTAAGTTCTCATCAACTGAGGGAAATCCAGGCTCTCACAGAAAGGAATGTCACCACCAACCCCAGCCATCTCCCTGAGCCCACCTGAGTTTTCCATATACAGGGATTTCTCTCGCTAATGGGGCCTGGGACTGGAGCCTGGGAGACCAGGCCACACGCTCTGCTCACCTCGGGCACACACGTTGGTGGTCACCAGGACCTTCTCTTTGCCCTCTCGGAAGCGCTCAATCACCGCAGCCCTCTGCTCCACCATCATTTCACCACTCAGCAGAGCCACCTGGTGGCCCTCTTTTGAGAGCTCTGCTGCCAGCCAACTAGCTGTTTTGCGGGTCTGAAGTGAAAAGAATTGTTTTAAATGAAGAAACCTGTTAAAAAAAAAATGAAGTTACCTGCAAAAACGTGGCTTACAGTCATTAAAATACATGAAAGCAGGTTAGGCTTAAAATTTCTCCAATAGAATTTTAGCCACATGATTTTTGGGGGATGAATTAGAGTTGAGCCTTTAACAACGCAGGGGTTAGGGGTGCTGACCCCTCACACAATTGAAAATCTCACATGGCAGAAGATCATGGCTTGAGCAATGGTGATGGCCCCGTACAGGTTACATAAGGCCTGGAACTTCTCGTCTCTGTTATTGCAAAGGACGTAATACTGCTTGATGGTGTCCAATGTCTCCTCCTCGCGCTTCAGTTTGATAACGTTTGGGTCTGGGACCACTTTCTGGGCAAACTTCCACACAGAATCTTCAAAGGTGGCAGAGAAAAGCAGCATCTGGCAGTTCCTGGGCAGCATCCTGCAAGGTAAGGCCCAGGCATTTTGCATGACCCCAAGGTTCTCACTGGAACCAACAGATGCAGCCTCCCCAGGTTTGGATGGTCTATATCCCCAGGAAGGCTGCAAGGGGGGAAGGAGGAGGAGCAGAGCTGGGGTGGGCACAGGAGTGAGGTTGGAGTCCCTAGGCTGCCTTCCTCAACCCAGGCTGAGAGCATAATCAGTGCTGACCTGGAAATGGCCCATCAAACAAATGCCACTGAAAGTACTACAGTAGAGAACCTGATAGAAGCAAGAAGAGGTGTTTGAAGTAAAGGGAGAAGATGCCACAGATCAAGAGGTTGAGAAGTTCCCCTCTGTTCAAGAGTTCCTACCTCTGGATGCGGATGCTCTGATCTTGATGGCCCTGGGTAGCTATCATTACGTCAGCCTCATCCAGGACAAACACCTTGATCTTTCTGGGGTCAATGAACTTGAGCTTAGAGCACCAGTCCAGGACAGTCCCAGGTGTGCCAATGACAATCTGCTCACTGATCTTCTGACCTCTTTCCACTGTGGAGACCCAAGATGATTTCCATGGTTATATCCATAGCAAAGCCTGCTCTCCTCTCTAAGAACTTCTAAAGCTATTATGTATTTTAATGCAAATGTCTTGCTGTTTGCATTAATATTTAAGGAAAAGTTAGGATATCACTACAGTATTTAATGACCACAAAAACAGACAAAAATGCTGAAAAGATACAAGTATCTGATATCTTTATTTTTTTTCTCAGTCAACATCAGTCCACCTAGACCAGAATTTTCTCTTCAGAACTGACCTGAAGTTGGCATTAGTTCATTGAATGTAGAATTGATTTCTGCTAGTCATAAAATCATATTTGTTTGAAAGATCCATAAAACTCAACAAAGTCTCAACAAGAAAACTCTTCAAAGTTCTTATCTTGCCCATGCACTCTGTCCCCTCGGCTATACTGACATCTATTTCAAATAAGTCAGTTGCGTTTCCTCCACCCAAGTCAATAAACAGGATTTATCATGAAAAGCTTTATCTTCTGAAAGAAATACAAACTGCCGCTCTTAGGAAATGTGGTTCCCCGACGAGGACTGGCAGACCGTGACATATACTCAGTCGTGTTTAGTGCAATATTGACAAGAATTTGGCTCTTCATTTTGAATTAGATGGGACCCAGTGATTCGCCTTTTAGTCCTTGAAGAACTAGAACCTTGACCAGAGATGCACAGGCTCCCTCTAGTCACAGACAAAATTCTGCCCAAATGTAAATGTTGTGTCAATTCTGACTTCAGTTAAATAAACCAATCACTGTCCCCAACAAAAAATTTTTTAGAATTCTCTATCTTTCTAACACAAATCCAAATTGCAAAATTTTAAGTATCTTATGATTATCTTCCAAAAAGTTTCATTATCTCATTTACTTTTCAGAACTGACCTTTAGTTGGCATTAGGACATTGTGTATGTAGAATGGATCTCTGTAAGTCATAAAGTCACATGTTTGTTTTAAAGATCCATAGGACTCAACCAAACTTTATTTTTATTTTTTGGTGGCTGAGGGATTCAACCAAAGTTCTAACAACGCTTTTTAAAATACTTAAATATTGTTAGTTGTAAAATAAACTAAAGTAGAAAAGATGGATAAAGAAAAAAGAATAACAAAATAAGCCCCAACAGTCAGTCAGTCACCATTACATTCTAGGTTTTCTTTCTTCTAATGACATGAGAAAGAAATTAGGCAATTAAACAAATCCAGAATGTCAAAGTTTTTATAAGTAACTGGTCTGATATGTCCAAAGAGTCAAATGTAATAGAGGAGGAAAAGGTGGGGGAACAATTCCAGACTGAAGGAAAGAAAGAGATAAACTACAAAATGCAACACATAAACACCAATTCGATCTTGGTTCAAAAACAAAACAGCCATAAACACTTTTGGGACAATTTAGGAAGAATGAAAGTAGACTGGATATCATTCTAGAGAATCTGTTAATTTTCTTGGTTGTGATAAGGGTATCATTGGTATGCCAAAGAATGTCTTTATGAGATGCATGCTAAAGTATTTAGGAATAAAAAGAAAATACTAAAAAAAAAAAAAAAAATTTTACCAAAAAAAAGGAAGAAAACAATAAAAAAGCATTTAGGAATAAGGAAAACACAGATATACAGATAAAGCAAATATGGTCCAGAGTTCAATCCCTGTACCACCCAGCTGCCAAAAAAAAAAAAAAAGATAGAAAGAAAACATGGCAAAATGTTAACTTTTTAAATCTAAGTGGAGAGCATACACGTATTCATTGTATTATTTCAACTACTTGGTATGTTTTCAAAATAAAAAGTAATTAGGTTAATGACTTATGATCACATACTCACATTTATTGCCTCGAACAGCATAAGCTAGCTTCAGTTCAGGGTAAAATTTGCCCATCTGTTCAATCACTTTTCCTGTTTGAAGGGCGAGCTCATATGTTGGGGAGAGGCACAGACACTGGTAGGGAAAGAGTTCAGAATGAGAATTCAAGACAATCGCTCTTTTTTGTTTATTTGTTTGTTTTTAAAGATGACCGTAAGGGGATCTTAACCCTTCACTTGGTGTTGACAGCACCACGCTCTCCCAAGTGAGCCACGGGCCGGCCCCAACAATTGCTCTTTTGTAAAGGGGAATTACTATTAGGACTTAGTCATTGCTCCAGCTGAGGATGAAGGAAAAAATAGGTAAATTTAAGTGTATACCATTTGATTCTTTCAGCTGCAGAGCGTAGGGGTCAAAACTCTGACTGGGTAAAGACACTTGAAAATAGCTATTGCCCACTGGAGTCCAATAACCTACCCATGAGCAAGGACCTGAAATTCCAATTGGAGATTAGCTTCCGTTTCACTTTCTCAGACAGTTCTCAACTTTTTATTTTTATTTATTTATTTATTTATTTTTTAAATTTATTTATTTTTTTTAAATTTTATTTTGTGTTCTCAACTTTTTAAAAGATTACAATTGCACAGTTGCAGATGAAGGAGGTTTTCCCTGAAAGTAAAGGAGCCGAGCCTGTCACCAGTATCCCAGAACTGGCAAACCATGGAAAGGAGAACAGGATTTCTGTTCCCAGAAGATCAACCACATTGTTCGTGCTCAACTTAAGGAGTTCTAGTTTATGTAGAAAGTAATACACAGCTTGGCTTTTAATCAGTCAAATGGAATTCCCCTTCTAGCTATGTGTTAGTAGAAAACCCAAACTCACCAAGTCCTTACCTGAGGATATCTGTTTGCAGGTTCTACTTGGCTGAGCATGGCCAATACAAAGGCAGCTGTTTTACCAGTACCAGACTGAGACTGGGCAATTAAGTTCTGTGGGCTACACAAGAAAAACTGTTTAGGAGCTTAAATCTCAAGTAAACTTTTAGTTAGTAAAAACGAAGAATGAAGCTTAAAAACTTAGTATTCAAAATTCATTTATAGAAGGAGATCTTTGGATTCTGAGAGTTATATATGATAGCTTCACAAGTACAAAGCACTATAGAGAGAAGATTTTCTGGTGGGATTTGAAGCACTCTATATCTTTTATCTATTCTCTACCTTGCACAAGTGATTCTTTGAAAATGTGAGTTGGCTCACATCACTTTCCTGCTCAGAAACCTTCCAGCCACTCCTCATTTCATTCAGAGTACAAGTTAAAATTCTTACAATGGCCTGCAATGTCCTAACTAATCTGTCTCCACATACCTATTGGCTCTCAAGTCCTACTACTCTCTCTCTCCTTTACTCAGCTCAATCCACTCCACCACAATGGCCCCAATGTTGCTCTGAAAACATGCTAGCCATGTTCCTGTCTCAGGGCTTCTGCACTGGCTGGACTCTGCCTGGGACAATTGTCCCCCGATGATAACATTCTAACTCTCTCCTCTCCTTCAAGTCTTTCCTTGGATATCACCTACTTGATGAGATGCTACCCTAATCCCTTGATTTAAAAGTGTAACCTAGTGGCTGGCAGGTTAGCTCAATTTGTTAGTGTGGTGCTGACAGCAACGAGGTCAAGGTTTTTACCCCTGTACCAGCCAGGAGCCAAAAAATAAAATAAAATAAAAGTGTGACTATTTTGAAATGCCTTAAAAAGAAACATGTAGGCTTCTAATGGCAGCATCTGAGGAAGGCATGGCTAGAGCCACGCCCAGCCTTAAAGAGGGCAAGAAGAAGCCCCCGAAGCAGCCCAAGAAGCAGGCCAAAGGGATGGATGAGATAGATGAGGCTTTTAAGCAGGAACAAAAAGAGCAGAAGAAACTCAAGGAGCTAAAAGTGAAGGCCTTGGGAAGGGACCCCTGGCTACAGGTGGAATTAAGAAATCTGGCAATAGGTGGCCAGTTAGCTCAGTTGGTTACAGCACAGTGTTATAACACCAAGTCAAGGGTTTAGATCCCCATACTGGGCAGCTGAGCCCCCCAAAAAAAGAAGTCTGGCAAAAGTAAGCTGTTCCTTATGCCTGAGGCAATGGTGACCTTTGATTCCATTCCTATTTAAATATCTTGATTCCCTGCTATAACATCTGCTGCCAGTTGTAGTTAGAATGAAGCATTGTCTTGGAGCCTGTTGTACATTTAAGAATAAACTTTTGTTTAGAAAAACTCAAAACCAAAAAAAAAAAAAAAAAAAATCCCAATAGGATGTACTGGTGGAAAAATATGGCTATATGTTTGAATATTTTCACACTAAAATGTTGGGGGTAAAAATTGCAATCAGGTCCTTGGTATTTCTCATCTCCCTTATCATGGCCTATTTATTTTTCTACATAGCACTTACCATCTTTTTTAACAGCTTTATTGAGATATTTCACATACCATACAATTCATCCACTTAAGGTATATATTTCAATGATTTTTGGTATATTACAGTATTATTATTTTAATTGTAGTAAAAAATATATATCATAAAATTTGCCATTTTAAACACTTTTAAGTATATAATTCAGTGGCATTAACATTTATAATTTATCACCTTTTAACATAATATATACTTACTTTTATTTTTATTTTTTTAAAAAAGATGACTGGTAAGGGGATCTTAACCCTTGACCTGGTGTTGTCAGCACCACACTCTCCCAAGCGAGCCACGGGCCAGCCCTAGACTTATTTTTAATAAAAGTAAATTATCTGTACTCTAAACTAGAATGTAAGCTCCTGATGGGTAGGGATTTTGGTCTGCTTTATTCACTAATGAATCCAAGTGCCTAGCACAGTATCTGTTATATACCAGGCAATCAATTAATGTTTGTTAATGAAGAAAGGTACTAGATAATTTTCTCAGGTCTTTTCTAACACTGACAATCTAAAAGCAAGCATCTGTGAAAGCATTATGATCCACAAATACAAGTGATCAATGTGAAACCATCTAATAAATATTCCATTTATTCACCTTTAAGCATGCTCAAAGTCCCAAGCTAAAAAAAAAAGACATTGTCTGGAAAAAGTATCACTGTTATGACACAAAACAAAGAAAACTTTGAGAAAATACATACCTATTTTTAGATAAATAGAAAAAACAGTTTCAGAATTTAGGATCATATGCAATAAAATTTTACATAGTCATGTATAACATAGGGATCAATTTTTATAAAAAGTTCCTCATGCTCTAGAACCTTATTACTCAAAATGTGATCTGAAACCAGCAGCACCAGCATCACCTAGAAGCTTATTAAAGAAATGTTTTTTTTTTAAAAAAATGACCGGTAAGGGGATCTCAACCCTTGGCTTGGTGTTGTCAGCACCACGCTCAGCCAGTGAGCGAACCGGCCATCCCTATATAGGATCTGAACCAGCAGCCTTGGTGTTATCAGCACCGCACTCTACCGAGTGAGCCACGGGCCGGCCTTATTAAAGAAATGTTGAGCCTCAGTCCCCACATGAGACCTACTGAAATCAGAATCTGCTTTTTAATACATCCTATGAGATTCACATGCGTATGAAGGTGAGAGAAGCACTGCACCAGAAAACCACCTTAGTAGTTGTACTATTAAGGTCTTCTAGAACACTGTTTTCTGCCTACTATAATTGACATAATAAATTTTATATATCCATATAGGGAAATAATTGTGTATATGAATGATATAAATGTGTATTTACCAACATAGAAAGATGATCAAATAATTTAGTTAAAAATACAACATATAAAACATTACATATAGTTTCATTTAAAAAATTATACTTATATATATTTATATAGAAAAAACTAAAAAAAAAAAAAAGAAATTCTAGAATTCTCTACTCCAAAATGTTAATAGTGTGGGGAGAAGGAGATTACAGATAATTTCTTTTGTCTATTTCTCACTGTTTTCTAACTTTTCTACAAAGAGCACGTATGAGTATACTTGTATTACTAGTATAACTTTTTAAAATAAAAAAATTCAAAAAATCAGAAAATTAAAAATGGAGAGCCGACCCGTGGCTCACTTGGGAGAGTGTGGTGCTGATAACACCAATGCCAAGGGTTCAGGTCCCTATATAGGGATGGCCGATTAGCTCACTTGGGAGTCGTGCTGACAACACCAAGTCAAGGGTTAAGATCCCCTTACCAGTCATCTTTTTATAGGGGAGGGAAGAAAAAAAAAAGAAAATTAAAAATGGAATATAGTTGTATATCAGGATACATACGGTTCAGCAAGCATCAAAGGCAATGCGTTCTCTTGTATCTTGGATGGACGGTTGAAACCCATGGCATAGACTCCCTGGAGAAGCTGTGGTTTCCTAGAGAAAGTTTAACATGAGAGTCACAGTCACTTTGGTTGAGGAAAGCAGCAAAATATCTGGGGAATTTTTTCTCTTTTTTACTGTTATATCACATAGCTTATAAGTGACAATAATTGAGTTGTGCTGAACTGAACACAATGTGTGAGTGCAGCTAAAGCTTTTATAGATTACCTGGAAACTTTACCTAATATCCCAAAGCAGCTAAATTATTTCATCTAGCTTGTGTTAACTAAAAATGTTCTGCTGTGACGAAAAAAAATATAACAAGACCAGGCTCTCTAAATGCAAAGTGGAAACAAATACTCATAGCTGAAAAATTTAATAGGCCTAGGCTCTCTAAAAGCAAAGTAAATAAATACTCACAGCCGAAGCTCTTCAAAAGACTTCACCGAGTAGAGGGGGGAATTTGGATCCCGCTGCAGGACTTCCACTTGGTTTGTGTTATCGACAAGGTTGCTTCTGATCAGCTTGTTGAGTAAGGACTGGGCAGCTCTGTCCTCTGTCAGGCAAAAGAAAGCAAAGATTTTTAAAAGTCCATGAAATCCACCATGAGTTCATCTGAATTCAATTGCCACTGATATTTTAAGTAATAACATGTATTTGTACTGGTCTTTCTAATTCAAGGTATATCATAGTTTTGATTTATAAATATAATTAAAATAGTTTGTTTTACTAAAGAGAAAGATTATGATACTCACTTCCCTAGTTAGAGCCTCATATTCTTCTCCAAAATACTATTCTAACTGCCCTTCTTTCCTAAGGTTATTTATTCCTCCTATATAGACCCAAATATTTGCTCTCAATTTGCACTCAATATAAACTAAAATTCTTAGCTTAACAAATGTAAATTGCAACAATGAAAAATAAGGGAGTTAACAAAGTCTGTATACTGACATCGTATAAGCTGTTCACATCTTGTCATCCATGTTAAATGTGTCAAAATATCATTAAGTTGAATTTTATTAGACAATGGGGATGCAACTTAAAATTTCTTTTATAATGCCTAGTACAAGATAATCATTCAGGGAATATTTCCTACTGCTGCTGAAGTTCATCAGTTGTTCAATGTAAAATTCCTCTAAAATGTAAACAATTAGAATTCCTTCACCTACTGATTATTATTATTATTAACTTTTTTTTGGCGGCTGGATGGTAGGGGGATCCAAACCCTTGACCTCGGTGTTATCAGCACCACGCTCTCTCAAGTAAGCTAACTGGCCAGCCCTCACCTATTGATTATGTTGAACTTTTATAGTAGCGCTGTGACTCCTATTAAAGTCAAGCCAAGTTGGGTATAAAAATGAAGCTTCATAACAATCTATTTTCTTAGAGTGCAGAACCTTATTTATAGCTCTAAGACTGTATTACCTTTCTCTTCTTCATCTGCCTTCTCTGCATTAGCATTGGTCTTGACAACAGCACCTTTATCAGACACAAAGTGGCCATCATTCAAAAACACATCCCACACCCAATAGTTGAGACAATTCAAATTTTACGACATTAGAAGTGTAAAGGCCTGGGGAGCATAAAATAAATGAGGAAACCAAGCCACTGATAAAAACATTTTATTGTTCCTAAACAAGCAAAGGTATGAAACACTGTTGCTTATAGTATTTCAATTCTTTCCTATTCCAGGTCTCCTCACCCTACCTCAAAAACTAATATTTATTTCCCTTTTAGCATCAATTATTTCTGAAATATTACAGCAAGATGATTACAGCAATGATCAGAAACCATCTTGATGCTCAACAGAAGAATATCTATGCAAATAATATTTTATCAATATGTGAACATAATATTGTCATTAAAATTCTATGTATATAAATATTTTAATATAAATTGTTGACTAATAGAAATATACAGTAAAACAATGTTGCAGTTATGTGAAAATATACAGAAAAAACTGTAAGTGAATTCAGAGTGAAGTAAATGTTACATTTCCCTCCTATAATATTAAGTACAACAATAAACATTTAATGGAAATCTCAGATTTTTGATAGATATGATTTCAGAATAATTAGAATAGGTAAACTCTCAGGATGCTCATACTTTGTCTATCTTATCTCAAATTGAGAAACATTTGAAAAAGCAATCTTTCACAGTACAGTCCCATAGTAATAAATTTAATAATTTATAAGCCAATTAGTTATCCTCATTCTTACATTAAATACATGTTGGTCATACAATCCAGTTTGTTGATTCCCAAATCAAACAACTGCCAGTATCTGCCAAACCCATCTGGTACAATTTTTTTCCCCGGAGAGTTGTTACGCCAAAACGGAAATACTAAAGGAAATCACATTTGTTTTCAAACTAGCTTTTAGTTACTCACCATTGGCATCTGGTTTGATTTTCTCTTCCTTAAGATGCAAGTTGCTCAACTAAATGGAGAATATGGGGGAGGGGAAAGTGTCAGGAAAATCACTTAAAAGATTCTGAATCAACAGAGCCTCCCTAATGAAGCTGGGGAGAAAAGAGTCACTTTCAAGACCGACTCATTAGGTACATTAGAACAGATTCATTAGGTTGGTCTGCAGGGCTCTTTCTCTTTACTGAATGTTTGAACGAGAATAAACAAAATTTCTCATAAATGCAGCAGCAGAAAAAAATGATTACATCACTCAATATCCATACTTCCTAATTACAATTCCCAGAGAAAATTATAATTTGTGAGTTTGCTTAATGCTCTGATTACAATGACTCTCTCAGTGAAGTATCATTAGGGTTGTAATTCTCTCATATTCCAAACAAGAGGAAATTTAAAGAGATATTGGAAAATGCAGACACACTTGGTAAAATCAAAATACCAACAGGCTGACGTGAGAATAGAAAGGAAGAGACAGATCAAAGGAAGAATTATTAGGACCTTGATTAAACACTGTAAATTAGAGATATCCTGGCAAGACTTATCTCCCCTTTTAGAATGCAAATTCCTTAATAATAAGGGATATTTCTATCTTTTTTTTTTTTTTTTTTGTGACCGGTAAGGGGATCGGAACCCTTGGCTTGGTGTCGTCCGCACCGCACTGGAATATTTCTATTTTTAATTGATCTTTGGATCTAGTACAAAACAGGTGCCTTAATCATAAAATGTGTGTGTGTGTGTGTGTGTCTGTTGGGTGGTGGTTGGCTGGTACAGGGTCCAATCATAAAATGTTAAGTGGGGCCAATGACATCAAGTAGAAAAGGGTAAAAGACTGAAAATCACCAAAATCAAATGGTTATTCCTTAAAGCACCAGCAGGTTCTGTACATCTTGAGGCTCACTTCTGTCTGCACTCTAAGTCCAATGGGAGCAGGGAGGAAGGAGGGGGAGGTGCAAGAAGGAAAACTTTATTTGTTTTAATGGGTGAATAGTTGGAAATGGAAAAACTCCACTTCTATTCATGGAAACTGATGGAAAGTTTCTGTTGTGTGTCTGCTTTGGTGTTGGGGAGGGGGTAAGCAGAGGGGGAACACTCTGGAGAGATTGGGAAGGAGAAAATTGGCAAAAAAGGAAATCATCAAAAAGCAGTGAAAATCCTTTAACAATTCTGAAGGATAGAGAACACATGAACAGATAATAAATATGAAGCCACCAGTCCAGTACATGATGTGTAGTAGGTGTTCAGTACATTTTAGTCTTTCCTAAAGCACTTCCCCACATCCTACAAATGAACCTAGTTTAAGTCTAGTACTCAGAGCTGTTAAAAAAAGAGACAGAGGGTTCTGGTCAAGACGGTGGAATAGATGGTCCCTAGAGTCACTCTCTCCCACAAATCAACCAATTTATTTATTTATTTATTTATTTATTTATTTATTTTAAAAGATGACTGGTAAGGGGATCTTAACCCTTGACTTGGTGTTGTGAGCACCACGCTCAGCCAGTGAGCGAACCGGCCATCCGTATATGGCATCCGAACCCGGGGCCTTGGTGTTATCAGCACCGTACTCTCCCGAGTGAGCTGGCCCTGTTTTTTAAATGACTGGTAAGGGGATCTTAACCCTTGACTTGGTGCTGTCAGCACCAGGCTCACCCAGTGAGCAAACCGGCCATCCCTATATGGGATCCGAACCTGTGGCCTTGGTGTTATTAGCACCGCACTCTCCCGAGTGAGCCACGGGCCAGCAACCAATTTACAACTATAAAAAAGCAACAACAGCCAATCTGGGGCTGCTAGAGCTCAGGGGAAGAGGAGGAGAGACATACAGAGTGTATGAAGGCAAGAGAAGCCTCGATAAGAGAACAAAAAAACTGCTCAGAGCATTTCATGCCATGGCTGCTTTAAGGCTAGAGCTGCTGAGTGCATGGAGCAGGAGCTGGCTGTGCCCTTTGGATGAAGTTGCTTGGAGGCGGCAGGGGAGAAGGGGGCCTTGGTGGTCCCCAGAACAGCAAAACCACTAACAGGGTTCCCATGGATTCACACAGGAGCAAGGAGCCACAACAACTGAAAAAAAGGCCACTCAGAGGCTGGTGAGTCATCACAAGGGACTGGCGAACAGCCCATCCCATGGAAAGTGTTTGGAGCATGGGGGGTGGGGGAGATGGGCCCACTAGGAGAACACTGGGACACAGCAAGGACAGCCGATCCACCCCCCAATCAGCATTGGACCACTCAGAGGAGACTGGTCAGGAATATAGAATTGCATGGGGTGCAGTCTGATGAAAAGACTCAGGCCCAGATCAGAGTTTCTATACAACCCAGGTGCACCCAGTCTCTGGAGAAGTACCTATAAGGTCAACCATTATAACCCTGAGCTGCACAAAAAGCCTTCCCTATGGAAACAGCAGCAAAGCAACAATTTAGCTCAACCACACAGCTCAAGTACTGGTTCCCACAGGAAGTTCCCCCATCTTAGAAGTAAGCAAAGGACAAAAAATTAGTTTTGGTCCAGGCACACCACCAGTGCCTCGGAGCCCACCAGGGGACCTGAGGCATGAAGCTGAGGACCAGACCCCACCCCCACAACCAGGCACACTGCCAGCACCAAGGAGCATGCCAAAAACATCACCTCCATGTGGGTGGCCCACCACAGCCACCACAATAACCACAGCTGCTATGAAAGCAGCTAGATGCCACAACCACCACCACACAGATGGTCCACTAGCCACTGGAGTGCATTGACACAAGGAGAGTCACCAGTGGAGACCAAAGAAAAGAAGAGGATGTCTCTCTCCACAAAGCCCATGCCAGAGTGACAGAAGAAGCATCTGCTCTATGATAATATTGGGGGACCTGATCACACCTCTCAGCATTGGACAGATCATCTAGGCAACAAATCAACAGAGTAACCATTACTTTTTCAGAAGGAGAGAAGAAATCTAGGGTTATCAGTGGTGGGAGGGGAGAGGGAGAGGGGGATAGGGAGAGATTGGACAAGGGGCATAAAGAATAAGTACAATTTGTAACAATATACATACTAGTAATATTGATTTGATCAACATATGTCAACATTGAACCCCCAAAATATATATAATCAATTATGATTGAATAAAAATTTTAAAAATAAAAATAAACAAACAAATAAATAAATAAAGAGACAGAGACAGAGATACTGACTGACTTACTGGCAATATTTGTAGGAGTAAGGTTAACAGTGTTCTTTCCTACAGTGATAATTACTACCTAAAACAAATGACAGGATTAAGGTATAAATGAGTTAATGAGGCATAAATAAAGTATAAATGAGTTAGAAATATCCATTACTATAAAGCATTGTAATATTCAACAATAAAAAGATATTCAAAGATAAAGATAAAAGAATCATTCTTTTGTTGATAATTATTCTAATCATAGTTAACTGGGTAAAATGCACTGTGTAGGAAAAGTTGGTAGCAACAATGTAAATAAAACCAATAGATATTGTTTTGATTACAATGTATCATAATTCTGAAGAGGTCCAGCACAATCCCAAAACACATTCAGCCCTCACTTGGCTGTAAGGATCTCAAAGCCTATAATTCAAAAGCAGCACTGCAGTGACATTCATGTTACCCATTGTAGTGTCAGTGAGCTGAATGCTGAAACTTATGTTGAAAGCAGTTAGTTCAGATTTTTGGTTTGCTCTATTTATTTGGACCAAAAGGAGAAACCAGTTTATCTTGCAACTTTATTAGAAACCATTTTTAAACCCAGAAAATTAACCAAAAGGCGAAAAAAAAAAAACCAAACCCAAAACACCCACTTTTTTCAAATCACCCAAAGCCCTGCTTTTTATAATATCCACATTTTTTCAATGTCTTTAATAAATATTTTAGTTTTAAAGATGTTAAAATAATTGAACACTATAGTTACTTCATTTTATTCAAAAGCTACTTAAGAAAGGATTCTTGAGACATAAGGGAAGATGTAATGGTAAATGAACTATAGTCGTCCCTCGGTATCCATGCGGGATTGGTTCCAGGACCCTCTGGCAGACAGTAAAATCCGTGGGTGCTCAAGTCCCTTATATAAAATGGCGTAGTATCCGCATAAATCCTATGTACATCCTCTCATATACTTTAAGTCATCTCTAGATTACTTATTATTCCTAATACAATGCCTACATGTCACTTCATTTACGTGGATTTAATGTAGTACTCAGTGTACAAGTTTTGCTTTTTGGAACTTTATGGATTTTTCCTTTTCTGAATATTTTTGATCCATGGTGGGAACCCATGGATACAGAGGGCTGAATGAATAGGGAATGCCTTAGGCAAAACTGTGAAGTAGGAGACAGAAAGTCTTACTCACTCCTCAGTTTCTTTCTTTCTTTTTTTTTTAAATTTTATTTTGTCGATATCCATTGTGGCTGATTATTGTTGCCCATCACCAAAACCTCCCTCCCTCCTCCCTCCCCACTCCTCAGTTTCTGAATCCCTTTTACCCTCTAAATTAAAAAAGAGGTCTCCAGTGGAACAAAGGGGGACAGAGAAGAGCCACTTAGGAATGAGAAAATAAATATAAACAGAATCTAATATTCTCTTATCTAAAATGAATAAGAAATGGAGCTTGATGAATATTTAAAATACAGACTGAAAAAAATCACCTTGCTCTGTACATATCATAGTCAACTATGTCAGACAATGCCTGTGGGAAGCCTCCATGGGAGTTCCACAAGACAGAGGGTAACAGGCATCTTTACTTATTCAGTTTTAGAATCAGCTGACCCTTGAACAACACAGGTTTGAACTGTTTGGGTCCACTTATACATGGATTTGTTTCATTAAAACTGTAAATGTAAGGGCCGGCCTGTGGCTCACTCGGGAGAGTGCGGTGCTGATAACACCAAGGCCACGGGTTTGGATCCTATTTAGGGATGGCTAGTTAGCTCACTGGGGAGCATGGTGCTGACAACACCAAGCCAAGGGTTAAGATCCCCTTACTGGTCATCTTTAAAAAAAAAAACAACTGTAAATGCATTTTCTCTTATCATTTTCTTAAAATTTTTTTCTCTATCTTACTTTATTGTAAGAATACAGTACATAATACATACAACATACAAAACGTGTTAATTGACTGTTATATCGATAAGGCTTCAGGTCAATAATAGGTTGTTAGTAGTTAAGTTTTGGAGGAGACAAAAGCTATACATAAATTTTTTTGTGTGTTTTTGTTTTTGTCAGCTGGCCAGTACAGGGATCCGAACCTGTGACCTTGGTGTTACCAGCACCATGCTCTCCCAAGTGAGCTAACCAGCCAGCTATTATACATAAATTTTTGACTGCAAGGGGGTCGGCACCCCTAACCCCACATTGTTGGAGGGTCAACTGTACTGTGATCTATTATAATTTACCTGGGCATGGTTAAATAGATACACAAATCTTATTCATGTTCAACTAACAAATCTGCACAGTATGGACAAGTAATTTAAATGATTCCTGAAAAGAAACTGTGAATTACAGATGATGATAATAATAGAAACAATAGTGATTACTGTATCAGGCATGTCCATAAGTCAATGAGATAGGTACTAGGATTATTCTCATTTTACAGAGGAAATTAAGGCACAGAGAAGTTAGGTAACTTGCCCAGGTCACATTAACTAGTAAGTGTTAAACCCAGAATATGAATCCAAGTCTGTCTGGCTATAAAGTCTGAGGTCTTAACCTCTACATAATAGTGCCTCTCATACATGATACTAGATAATCTCAGAGAAAATGACTAATCTTAAAGATAATATAATGCTCTAAAAAAAAAAAAGATAATATAATGGTCTAGCTGCTTTGAAAAATAGTCAGGCAGTCCCTCATAAATTAAACATAGAGTTACTACATAACCCAGCAATTCCACTTCTAGATATATACCCAAGAAAATAGAAAATATATTTCCTTCCCATACAGGACAGCCACAAAAAAGCAAATAAAATATATATGTCCATACAAAAACTTATATATGAATGATCACAGGAACATTATTTATAATAGCCAAAAAGTGGAAACAACCTAAATGTTTCAATTTGGATCACCTGATGAATGGATAAATAAAATGTGGTATATTCATACAATGGAATATTATTTGGCAATGAAAAGGAACAAAGTCCTGATACATGTTACAACTGATGAACCTTGAAAACATTATGCTAAGTGAAAGAAGCCAGTCACAAAGGGCCACATATTATGTGATTCCATCTATATGAAATGTCCAGAAGAGGCAAATCTAAAGAGACAAAGTAGATTAGTGATTGCCAGGGACTGTGGAGGTTGCAGAAAAATGGGAAGTGACTGCTAATGGGTCAGCATTTCTTTTGGGGATGATGAAAATGTTCTAAAATCTATTATGATGATGGCTGCACAACTCTGTGAATATACTAAAAAATCAATGAAATGTACACTTTAAAAAGATAAGCATATGGTATGTAAATTATGTCTCAAAAGCTGTTATTAAAAAGATATGGAAAAATTCTACCCTAATGCACTAAAAATAGATTCCCAAGATTCAGTTTTGTAAAATGCAAGGTTTTATGGTTGAGAGGTTAATAAAATGGCTGGTACGGGCCTGCTGAAAACATCAGGGCTAATCGTTTTATACCTGAATTTTTATCATCACAGGACACATTATTATGAGTTTCTATTCTATTTTAAAGATAATTCTAATATTACAAACTCAAGCAAAAAAGAAAATGACAAACCTACCTACTTCTAACAAACTCTCTTAGGTATATTAATAGGTACCTATTAATAACAATCTAATCCAATCTGACAAAAAGTTAATCAAAATATTCAAAACTATAAGGACTATTTGAAATATGTATTTATGTCTACACTGGCTAATGACATGGTTTTTTCTAAGTGTATATTGTGCATTAAGACACTGGCTAATGAAAACAGGAAGCCAGCACAAGGAAGTACAGGAAAATATTTTAAAACATTATTTCATCTTTAACTCAGTCTTTATTACTTCTGTATATGTTTTAATTTTTTTTTTTTCTTCTTGATGGCTAGCTGGTAGGGGGATCCGCACCCCTGACCTTGGTGTTATAAGGCTGTGCTCTAACCAACTGAGCTAACCGGCCAGCTCCCTGTATGTGTTCTATAATGTGCATAATATATTCAGTAAAACAGCACTGATATGTAGATTTTGAGAGTTCATGCTCAAAAGTTTCTTTCCAACAGAGCCATATAATGGAAAAACAAAGTATAGTTCATTTACTCAACAGTGCCTGTTAGGATAGGCATAAGAAGTGCTATGATAATGGGTACACGAAGGGCCACAGTTGAGGGAGAGGAGGCCATAATGAAAATGGGAGCAGTAAGTGGAAGCATGTATTCTGAGTACTGAGATCTCCATGCTACCCCCATCCTCTCCTCCCACTCAGATTCCAGAACACAGAGTCAGACCTCCATTGTCCAGGCAGGAAATTAGAGGATCCCTCTGCAAAATCTGGCCAGTCCAGGAGAAAAATTCTCAGGACATTACCATGGGACACTAAAGAGGTACAGTTGGGGTCAGAACTAACATGCCCCACTCATGCGTTTAGCACTTCCATTCATCTTTTTTTTTTTTTTTTTTTAAAGATGACCGGTAAGGGGATCTCAACCCTTTGCTTGGTGTTGTCAGCACCACGCTCACCCAGTGAATTAACCGGCCATCCCTATATGGGATCCGAACCCGTGGCCTTGGTGTTATCAGCACCGCACTCTCCCGAGTGAGCCATAGGCCGGCCCCTTCCATTCATCTTTTTAATGGCCTAAACTTTTCTTTTTGGCTGGTACAGCGATCCAACCCTGGACTTTTTTTTTCTAAATATTTTTGATCCATGGTGGGAACCCATGGATACAGAGGGCTGTATCAGCACCACACTCTAACCACCCACTCATCTTTGTAGTCACCCATTCTTAAGTATGAGTAGACAATTACAGACATCTGAGAAGTTTTCATCACGAAAAAAATAGATACTGAAATAAATAGATGAAAGGCACTTCATAGGAAACAAAGACTGTGCAGAGAGAAGGAAAAAATTTATGAATATCCTCAAAATGATGGGAAGATATTACAGTCATGAAAGCAGCACAGGGCATTTTTTGTAAAAAAAAAAAAAAAAAAAAAAAAGAAAGAAAGAAAGAAAGAAAAGAAAGGAACAGTAAGGGAAAAAGAAAAAAGTTAGCTCTTGAAATTAAAAACATGTTAGTAGAAACGAAATAGCCTAGACAGTAGTTGAGAAAATCTCCCAGGAAATAAAGCAAAATAATACAAAGATGCATACCAGCCAGCTGCCAAAAAAAGAGACAAAGATAGAAAAAAGAAAAAACAAAAGGATTTTTCAACAATGGGTGCTGGAACAATTAGACAAAGATGAACCTCAATCCATACCTCCTACTACATAAAAAAATTAACTCAAAATGGATCATGGACATAAACGTAAAATTTAAAACTACCAGATTTCCAGAAGAGAAGCTAGCTGGTTAGCTCAGTTGGTTAGAGCACAGTGTTGATAACACTAAGGTCAAGAGTTTGGATCCTGTACCAGCCAGCTGCTGGGGGAAAAAAAAAGATTTCCAGAAGAAGAAAACGCAGGAGAAAATCTTTGTAATCTTGGATAAGGTGTATTTCCTAGAACACGAAAAGAATTAATAATGTAAAAATTAATATACTGGGATTAATAAAAATTGAAAATGTCTACTTTTCTAAAACTTTTGAGAAAAAGACAAGTTGTAGTCTGGGAGAATACAGTACATGTTAAACATATATATAATAAAAGACTTGTATGCAGAATATATAACGAACTCTTCCAGGGGCTGGCTGGTTAGCTCAGTTGGTTAGAGGGCAGTGTTGTAACACCAAAGTCAAGGGTTCAGATCCCTATTCCTACCAGTTTTCACTCCCCAACCCCCTGCCCCCCCAAAAAAGAAAAACTCTTCCAACTCAATAATAAGAAAACAATCTGATTTTTTTAAAAAAAAGATGACCGGTAAGGGGATCTTAACGCTTGATTTGGTATTGTTAGCACCATGCTCTCCCAAGTGAGCTAACTGGCCATCCCTATATAGGGATCCGAACCCAAGGCCTTGGTGTTATCAGCACCACACTCTCCCGAGTGAGCCACGGATCAGCCCTGAAAACAATCTGATTTTTAAAAGGGAATAAGATTTGAAAAGCCTCTTCAGTTGGTTAGAATACAGTGTTGTAACACCAAGGTCAAGGGTTCAAATACCTGTACCAGCCAGCCACCAAAAGAAAAAAAAAAGCCACCTTGAAGAACTTATATGGATGGCAAATAAGCACATGAAAAGATCCTCAAAATCCCTAGTCAGAGAAATATAAATTAAAACCACAGTAAGATACCACTATACACCTATTAGAATGAAGGAAAGATGGACAATACTGTGCAAGTGAGGATGTGGAACAATTTGGAGCTCTCAGATTGCTGGTGGGAATGCAAAATGGTACAGTTACTTGGAAAACAATTTGGCATATAACTTATAAAATTATATACACTTACCATATAACCCAGCAAATCCTACTCTTAGTTATTTACCCAAGAGAAACGCAAAATATGTCCATACAAAAATCTGTATGTACCCTAACATACGGAGTAGCTTTATTCATAATCATCCAAAACAGGAAAATGCCCAAATGTCCGTCAACAGATAAAAAGGAACGAATTACTGATACATGGTTGAATCCCAAATGCATTATGCTAAGTGAAAGAAGCCAGATTTTTTAAAAGGTTACATATTATATGATTCCACTTTATGACATTTTGGAAAAGGCAAAACAATAGTGATAGAAAACATTTCAGCACTTCCCTGAGAAGGGTAGGGAGAAGGCAGTGACTACAAAGAAGTTCCAGGGAACTTTGTGGGAACAGTGGAGATGTTCTGTATGCTGACTGTGGTAGTGGTTACAGAACTGTATGCCTTTGTTAAAATTCACAGAAGTTGAGTTCCGGTCAAGATGGCGGAAGAGACGGTCCCCAGCATCAGTCTCTCCCATGAATCAACCAATTTTCAACTATAAAAATGTAGCAACAGCCAAGATGAGGCCACTGGAGCTCAGGGGAAAAAGAGGAGAGACCTATGGAGTTCATGAAGTGGGAGAAGCCACGATGAAAGAAAGAAAAAACTGCTTGGAGCATTTTGGGCCACAAATGCTTTAAAGCTAGAGCTGCTGAGGGCATGGAGCAGGAGCCAGCAGAAGCCACAGCTGTGCCCTTCAGATGGAGTTACTTGGAGGCAGCAGGGGAAAAGGGGGCTGGCCTTAGTGGCCCCCAGGACAGCAAGACCACTAATAGGGTTCTCGTGGACCCACGCAGGAGCGAGGAGCCAGAACAGCTGAAAAAGGGGGGCCATTCAGAGGCCAGTGAGTCATCGCAAGGGAGGGGCACAGGGCCCATCCCATGGAAAGTGTATGGAGCATGGGCAGTGGGAGAGATGAGCCCACCAGGGGAACTCTGGGACGCAGCAAGGACAGCTGATACGCCCCCCAATCAGCGCAGGACCACTCAGAGGAGACTGGTCAGGAATATAGAATTGCATGGGGTGCAGTCTGATGAAAAGACTCAGGCCCAAATCAGAGTTTCTATACAACCCAGGTGCACAGGGTCTCTGGAGAGCCAGAAGTACCTACAAGGTCAACCATTAAACCCTGAGCTGCACAAAAAGTCTTCCCTAGAGAACAGCAGCAAAGCAGCAATTTAGCTCAACAACACAGCTCAAGTACTTGTTCCCACAGGAAATTCCCCATTTTAGAAATAAGCAAAGGACAAGAAATTAGTTCCGGCCCAGGCACACCACCAGCGTCTTCGGGCCACCAGCAGACCTGAGGTATGGAGCCAGGGATTGGACCCTAATCCCACATCCAGGTATACTGCCAGCACCTTTGGACCCATCCAGGAGCCCAGGGCTTGGAGCCAGGGACCGGACCCCCCCCCCCGCCCACAACCAGGCACACTGCCAGTGCCAAGGAGCATGCCAAAAACATCACCTCCACGTGGGTGGCCCACCACAGTAACCTCAACTGCTTCGAAAGTGGCTAGACGTCACAACCACCACGCAGATTGTCCACCAGCCACTGGAGAGCATTGACACAAGAAGAGTCACCAGCAGAGACCAAAGAAAAGAATAGGATATCTCTCTCCACAAAGCCCATGCCAGAGTGACAGAAGAAGCATCTGCTCTATGATAATATTGGGGGACCTGAACATACCTTTCAGCATTGGACAGATCATCTAGGCAACAAATCAACAGAGTAACCATTACTCTTTCAGAGGGAGAGAAGAAATCTTGGTTATCAGTGGTGGGAGGGTGGAGGGAGGGGGGATAGGGAGAGATTGGACAAGGGGCATAAAGAATAAGTACAATTTGTAACAATATGCATACTAGTAATATTGATTTGATCAACATATGTTAACATTGAATCCCCAAAATACGTATAATCAACTATGATTCAATAAATAAATAAATAAATAAAATTCACAGAACTTTACCACTAACAAAGGTTAATTTTACTATATGTAAATTATGCCTCTATAACCTGACTTTTAAAAAAGTTAAAAAGCCAGTCCAAGAAATCCAACATTCAACTAATAGAAGTTCTGGAAAAGAGGAAATGAAGAAAAAACAAAGGGGAAGAAATCAATAATGAAATTACTCAAGAAAATTTCCCAAAACTGAAGGACAAGTTTTTTAGATTGAAAGGACCTACCCAGTGCCCACTAATAATGGATAACAGACCTATACCAAGATATATCATCATGAATTTCTTAATACTGCAGACAAACAGAAGATTCTCCACCCTTAGAAAGGGAAAAACAAGGAATGAGAATGGTCTCAAACATCAACAACAAATACAGAAATGTAGAAGGCAATGGAACAATGCCTTTAAAATTTGGCAGAAAAATTATTTCCAACCTACAGTTCTATACCCAGCCAAACTATTATCCAAATGATAGGTCAAAATAAGGAATAAATCAAAAAAGATGAGAGGGGATACAGAAAAGAGAGGATCTAATAAAAGAGAAAGGAGGAAGGAATCCCCAGAATGAGGCTGAAGGCAGACCTATCTTGTTCCCCCTCAATCCCCCAAAATAAATTCTGCTCTAAACACAGAGGCAACTAATCCCATTTGAAGCAGACTAAAAGGCCTGAGAGAGAGAATTGATAGAATACTTCATGTGTCTGAACAACATGAGATAAACTTAGACGACTGGCAGAAAGTTTAGGGTTGAATTGGTAAAAAAAACACACAAAAAATGAAGCAAACACAAGGCAATTAAAAATTCCAACGAAAATAAGTTTTATAGGAAAGTAAAAGTATTAATGAGTTAACATAAACATGGAATACTAATCTAACTAAAATTACAAAATTACAACGAAAAGATGTGGTATGTGTGCATATGTGGTGGGGGAAGTAAGATGGAGGAACTATTTGACTCTTTAAACTATGTGCATATATAACTTTTTTTTTTTTTTTTTTTTTTTTAAAAGATGACCGGTAAGGGGATCTTAACCCTTGACTTGGTGTTGTCAGCACCACACTCAGCCAGTGAGCGAACCGGCCATCCGTATATGGGATCCGAACCCGGGGCCTTGGTGTTATCAGCACCGCACTCTCCCGAGTGAGCCACGGGCCGGCCCTATAACTTATTTTTTATCAACTATAAAAAAATAGGACAAGGGGCTGACCGGTTAGCTCAGCTGGCTAGCTGATAACACCAAGGTCCAGGGTTTGATTCTTGTACCAGCCAGCTGCACCCCCCCCCCCCCGCAAAAAAAAAGTTCAAAAAATAAGACAAAATTCTTCTTCTCAAGATATTCACGAAATAAGTACTAACAGAAGTAGGTTCAAAGCCCTGCAAGAATTTAGAGTGCTTAGGTGGGAGAAATTAACTCTACATAATAATATTTAACACACATAAATGGTCCCCACGTTCCGATGGCTTGGTTCACAACTTTTCATTTTTTGATGGTGTGAAAGTGATACACATTATCACAGTAGAAACTGTGCTTCGAGTATCTGTACAACCATTCTGTTTTTCAGTAAAGTATTCAATAAATTACATGAGGTGTTCAACACTTTATTATAAAATAGGCTTCGTATTATTTGACTTTGTCCAACTGTAGTCTAATGTAAGGCTAAGCTATGATGTTCAGTAAGTTAGGTGTATTAAACACAGTTTCTTTTCTTTTTTTTTTTTTTTTTTTAAAAGATGACCGGTAAGGGGATCTTAACCCTTGACTTGGTGTTGTCAGCACCACGCTCACCCAGTGAGCTAACCGGCCATCCCTATATGGGATCCGAACCCGTGGCCTTGGTGTTATCAGTACCGCACTCTTCCGAGTGAGCCACCGGCCGGCCCCTAAAGACAATTTCGACTTAGCTATATTTTTAACGTAGGAGGTTTACCGGGACTCAACCCCATCATAAGTCGAGCAGCATCTGCATCTTGGCCCAGAAAAAAGAACAAAGTTAAGCGGCCCCAGACCTATGAGTCAATCACTCATCATCACTAAGCAAGCTGAAGCACACAGATGTGAGTAAGATATGGTCCCGGAGCCCAAGAAGCTCATAATCTGGAGGTGGAGAATGACACCTGAAAAGGTGACTACAATGCAGGGTGATGAATGCAATCTACGATTAATCCTAATGCCAGGAAGACAGGCAGGGGGCGGGCGCTGTACAGAGAGCAGCAGCACTCACCTGGCTTACGTAATGCGGGAGAGTAAACAACGCCAGCTCCGGGTCCAGGCTCCATCCCTCCCCTAACCCCACCCCAACCCGGCTCCGACCGACCTAGGGAGTATCCTTTCTCGGGGGTCGAGTCCCCGACCAGAAGTGGTTCCCCCGACCCTTTTAAGGCTGAAGCCAACTCACCGACTCGGCCGCCGCTTCCTGCTCGTCCACTGCCAGGGCCCACGAGTCGGTGGCCATGGTCCCGGGCGCGGGTGGGACGCTCGCGCTGGCGGCCTCGGAGGCTGGCGCGGCGCGACCGTGGGATCCGGGGGGTCGCGGGGAGCACGGCTCCGACCCCACCGAGGGGGAAGTCATTCACTCCAGCGTTGGGGACCGGAAGCGGCGCGCCGCAGTGACGTCGCAGCCCGTGCCCGCCGGGCCGCCCATCGCCCCCTTCGGGCTGTCGCTTCCTTCGCCTTCAGACCCCCCAGCCTCCCCCCTGGGCAGCGCACGCTTTCTCACTAAACTGAGGTAGTCGTTTTAAAAATGCCTAAACTCCGGTCAACCAAAGAGCAAAACCACATTCCCGCCAGCAGAGAGGCAGAGAAGACGCTCACAAAGGTTGAATGTATCAAAACCGAAAACCATTACACAAAGTCACCAAAATACATAAACCAGCAGACAATTGTTTCAGGTTGGTCACTTAAAATGTCCAGGCGTTGTCAGACCTGTCAAACAACCCCATTTGGTTAAAATTTTGTTCCAATGGGGCAACACCACTTCTAGGAATTTAGCTTTGAAAATACTAAAGGAAGGTGCAGGGAAAAGAGTCCCAGGTAGAGCATCAGCGACAAGAACGATTGAGCGGGTTTGTGCAACCGAACAGATACGTCCCTGCGGGAATTGACGGCAGCAGGTAGATGACAAGGGCCGCGTAGAGCAGCTGGATGAACAAGTGCACGATCAGCCTCCTTCATTTATTCCCACGTGACCTCAGGTAGCCTCACTTTCCTCTAAAATCATAGAACCCACCTCATGGGTGAAGGATTCTATGAGATCACAAGGCTAGGCCTTGGGCCCAGTGCCTAGCCTGAGGCGAAGGTCCATAAATACTAACTGTTATTATTATTCCTTTCCTTCTGCCCAGGGGTCGGGGTTTCTGCCCTCACAGATACTCACATCGCCCCAGGCAGGATGAGTGGAAACCGCCCCAGGGCTCCGCCTGGCATGTGGCCCGCAGCCCAGGCCATCGCAGCTCAGCATGGCGGTTATTCTCCTGCAACCGCCGCTCACCGCGCTGGCCGAGCCGAGCCTCAGGCTGAGGGCGGGAAGCCAGTCCCGCCAGCCAATCAGCTAAGAGGACCGTACAAGCCCTTGCCATGCGCGCACAGGACTTTGGGCCAAAGACCTGCGCTAACCTCCAGCGGAGGGTGTCATTGTCAATTGAGCTTTGTCATTTCTTGCTGAATGCCTGTCTTCCTGGCTAGAGTGGAAACTCCAGAGGGCCAGGCAGTGTCCGCTTTCCTTAAGGCTGATCTTCCGCGACTAACACATAGTAGTTACTCATTTTGGTGAATAAATAAATGAAGAATGTGCATCCCCTTGTAGATCAAACTTTTTTTATCTTTGCATCTGAACTTTGCCTCTGGGGCAGATGCTCATTGCCTGGGAGCCTATTAGAAATGAAGAATTTCAGGCCCCACCACCGACCTGTTAAATTCAGGATCTGCATTGGAAGATCCCAGGTAGTTCCTAGAACATTTTATGGTATGAAAAGCACTGCATTAGGCAAAAAATGATAATGATATGTTCAACGGAAATGTTCCCTTGGAGGCTCTCAAAGCAAGTATTCAGCCACCCCCATTTGACCTGGTAGCAAACAAACGAGCATTCTAAGCCCATTTTATAGATGCTAAAAGTAGCAAAGTGCCATGGAAGAGAGAATCTAGAACTAGAACCACATCCTTCCAAAATCCTCTTTTTCTTCAAGCCCCAAGGTGAGGTTCAACAAATGTTCTACTGAAGAGCAGGCCGTGTGTATAGCGCTCACTCTCACCTACATGCCTATTTGCTTATCCCAGAATAAATCAGGAATTTACCAGAAGTTTCCTAAATATACAATTTTCATGTTGCATTAAGATAGCTTTTCTTCTAGCATGTAGTTGAAGAGAGAAAAATATCACAGAGAACTGGGTAATTATAGAAGAATGCAACTTTCGGGTCTCAATTAGGATTTCTCTTAATATGTATTGGCTGGGTCATTCTGTGAATGAAAAAAATTTTTTTTAAATGTCTGTAATTTTTTCATTAGTGAAGGTGCTATCTCAATAGCAACAACTCTGGCAGCAGAACCAAGTTATTGATACTATTACAACCGATACTGTTTTATGATGAAAGTAGAATTTGTACATACCTTTCGACTTTCCATTTTAATTGTGGTAGCACAGAAGTCTAACTCATTTTTCAGATTATTTAGGCTAACTATACGCTATTTGGGGCCAATGTGAATCAGAACAAACACTTGTCTCTTCTGAGTTTTGAAAGAAAGTGAGCCGAGACACTGGGTACCGTTCAAGCTTTATTAAAGGAAAAGAATCTGCCAGGCTGTGCCCAGGGCTGCCCTCAAAACGGGGACAGCCCCAGGTGTGGGGGTGGTAGAGCTTATACAGCATGCCAAGGGCTGGCTGATATAATCAAGGAGGGGCATTATGCTAATATGGAGCGGGGTGGAGAACTGTGCCCTTGCAGAAGCAAAAGGGGTTTCTGTTTAAGTCATGAGGCTTCTCGTAAAGGGAAGGGGAGGGGGTTTGGTGCTGGAGTGGAAGACAAGGCTGGCAGCTATTCTGTGCGTACCGTGTGCACAATGGTGCCGGTCACGTCCAAAATCCCTCAGTTTTGTCCTTAACTGTGTTGTTTAACCTCTTCCTGACTCATTTTCCTCTGTTAAAATCAGATAATAAAAGTAACTCATGGACTGGCCCATGAGCTCAGTTGGTTAGAGGTGGTGCTGATAATGTCAAGGTCAAGGGTTCCTGATCCTCCACTGGCCAGCCGCCAAAAAAAAAAAAAGTAATAATAGGGTTGTTGTGAGGATCAAAAGCTTAGATGATCAGTGCCTGCATCCTAAGTGCTCAACAAATGTTAGATATGGTTATTATTAGCGAGTTGCCATGAACTGGGAAATTAAATCAAGTGGTTTAATTTTTACTGGCTTTTGAGCTTGACTTTCTATTTGTATCACATGCTCTTTTACATAATAGTACTATGATATTTTTCCAAGTTATGATCAGCAGTACACAACACCTGTGTATTTGGGTATATCAAATGATGTAGGTAATAATGCAGCGATTAAGAGCATGGGCTTTGGGCTTAAATAGACACGGGTTTAGATCCTGACGCTGCAACTTACTATTCAGCAAGAACTAAGGCAAGGCAGTTTCCTCAGCTGTAAAAAAGGGGGTGCCAGTTGACTTAACACGCAGTTTAAAATTTAAATGAAATGATCTATGTAAAATGTCTAACACAATGCCTTTAACGCCAACGCAAATAGAGGACCAGACGCCAATCCAATTGTCCCTCAACTATTGTCATTTTTACCACACCAAATTTAAGATCTGACACGGACAAGTGTATCCATCGGAACAATAAGAATCCTTGAGGTCTGCAATATCATTTTGCAACTAAAACGAACAGAGCTATACCAAGACCTGTGACCTCTACCAAACACATTACCGTCTCCCCTTATTAATTACGTCAACTGTTAGGACTCTGCATATGGAAACGAAAATGTCCGTCTCCAAGAGATTTAACCCTATCACGTGATGCACCCATCCGGTCTTTCCCGGCCATTGCATCAGCCGATTTAGAGCCGCCTCCTCAGAAACCGACTGATAAACTGATTCGTTCTCAGAGTGATAGGCATATTTATTAGCCAATAACCTCTCTTGGCGTAAGGCAAGGCGGGGCACTTTCCATAGGCACGCTCTGATTGGACGGGGCGGTGCGGGTTGTGGCCGATGGTCGCTGGAGTCTGGTACTGCTACGCCTCTGCGGGAGCAGGTAACAGGGGGCACCTGGCGATGGGATCTGACGGAGGAGTTAGGGACGGAGATCCTGGAGAGGAGCAGACTGGCCTCGGAGAGTTCTGCGGCGTTGTGGGTGCGGCTGAGCTCGGTGCCCTGGAAAAGCTTGGTGACCGCAGCGGGACCCTAGGCCAGGCCCCGCGTGGCCTCGGGAACCTCGGGCTGGGCTGGAGTGGGAGTCCCACAGTGGCATTTTGTCAGTCCGCTGGAGTGCTGGCGATGGGGCAGGCTCAGGTGGCCTTTCTGAGGACCGAGACCTTGAGAGGATCACGGTTGCCATCGAGTAGCCCCCCAAAGCAGAGGTTTTATTTCCCCTGGTTTTAATCCCTTAGGAGCCTGTGGGGCGGGAGGAGCTGTTAGGACAGAAGGGTGGTCAGTATGGGCGGAGTCCCTCTGTGAACTGTTCCCTACGTTCTTAACTGAGTATGTGATACCGGCCCAGGCTCACCTGGACCATCACGTTCAGCTATGACTTTTTCAGACGGTCCGCATTTCCCAATGTGCTCTGAAGTATGAGTTAATTCAGAGCTTGCTAGTCGAAGATTAGTATACCTAATCATGAAATATGTATTTAGCAGCCACTGTACTAGATGCTAAGTACGGTAATGGCGAGCAAAAGCGGTCATGATTCCCACCGAGGTGGAACCTACAGCCTGAAGGGGAGATGGGCATTCAACAAGCCATCAAATGTGTGTGGAGATTATGAAGGGAGACGCTTGGGGTTGTGAGACAGTAAAAGGGGGAACCTGATCCAGAAGGGGAAGTCTTCCGTAAATGAGTTTCTTAGGAATTGAGATACCAAAAATGAAAAATTACCTAGGAAAAGGGAAAAGAGTAGGGTGGGGCTAACGGTTTACCTGGCACGTGAAGAGCATGTTAAAAGGGCTGGAGCAGGGTCGGCCCGTGGCTGACTTGGGAGAGCGTGGTGCTGACAACACCAAGTCAAGGATTAAGATCCCCTTACCAGTCATCTTTAAAAAAGGGGGTGGGGGGTGGGCTGGAGCCACGGTGTGATTTAAGCCAATCCGTTTACAGTTCCTGCTCGGAAGTGGAATCTGAGGTCCCACTTTTGTGCTACCGCTGTATGCATGCAGCCTTCCTCTATTTATAGTGAATAAATGAATGAGTGGTGGTGGTAGGGACACAGCTTTTAACAGTCCCAACCTCTACAGGGCTATAGTCAGTATATTAGATCCTTCTACACAATATTGTAGTTAATTCTGTATATGATGATCTCTTAGCGAAGGGCAAAGACTCATTCAACTTTGTTCCTAGCACATAGTTTGCATTCATTATGTTGAATGAATAAGCAAAAATGGGAAATTCATGTGTCTTTTGGAATTTATCTGCTTATTTACCTCAGGTAGCTCATTTAGAGGAGGAACAATGAACTTTCTGAAATAGCTGCGTGTTGCTGGGAAGTCAGAATTATTGCCGTAAATTCGTTATTGCCATGTTTTTGTTTTGTTTTGTTTTTTTCTTTTTTTTTTTTTTTGGTGACTGACCAGTACAGGGATCGAACTCTGGACCTTGGTGTTAACAGCTAACCGGCTGTTTTTGCCACTGTTATTAAGATTCACTGAGAGCCATGAGGAGGAGGGATGAAGAAGAATGTGGTGTGACAAAGTTTCTAAAAACCTTTTCTTGATTCCTTAGCAGGGACAGCAAGTCCCCACTTGTGGGAATTTTAATCAGCTCTTTGGCTCTCTCAGCCAATGTTTCACCATCTTTTTACCCAAAGCATTTTTGTTTGAGTAGTGCATTGATTGAGTTGTGAATAAATCAACTGAATTTGTGGTTAAACGTAAATCTGAGAGTAAGGGTCTCATTGTTCACTGTGTACATCTTTTATTGTATCTTTCTCATATGAAGAAAACTTTAAGCTGAGTAACTTAAGGTAATATCAATTACGTTCCTTTTCAGTTTACAAATTGCTTCCAAATACAGGATGGCTTTTGATCCTCGTGACACCCCGGTTTAGTAGGCAGAGCAAACATTTTTTTTTTACATAAAGGGAACCAAATTCAGGCCAAAATGACTTATTAAAAGTTAGAATTGGGTCTAGGATTCTAGAGACTTTTAGGTAATGTTATGAATGAGATGGTTCTCATTTTTTTAGACCCCTAGTTCTTCATGGGCCATCGCAGCGCCAATACCCTCACCAAAGCCTGTCACTTCTCCCAACCTGCCTCTAAGGGAAATTGTAATATATGTGAAAGAGCTTTGAAATTGTAAAATTGTTTTATTTCCCAGTTTCCTTTTCCTGATTCCCTTGCTCTTTCATGCTCAGTGAGCTCTACCTCATCAGTGGGACTACAGCATCCTTGGTCCCTAGTAATCTAATGGCTGGGAAGGCAGCAGTTTACCAGTTTTGCTTCTGGGGGCATTTAGGCTACATAAAGGTAAATATATTCCTGCTACTTGCAGGCACTCCCTCATGCAGATAGGCCATCCCCAGGTTCACTGTGGCTGACAGCAACATGTTGCTCACCAACATGTCAGGCCAAACCTAGAGACCCTGGCTTTGGGGATAATAGAACTTTGCACAGTCCTAGGCATTTTTTCTTTTTTCTTTTTTCTAAAGATGACCGGTAAGGGGATCTTAACCCTTGACTTGGTGTTGTCAGCACCACCACGCTCTCCAAAGTGAGAGAACCAGTCATCCCTATATGGGATCTGAACCCATGGCCTTGGTGTTATCAGCACCACACTCTCCCGAGTGAGCAACAGGCTGGCCCCAGTCCTAGGCATTTAGATTAACAGACCTGGAAGGAGTTTTAGAGATTATGTAGTGTAGGTCCCTCCTTTTGTTGGTGAAGTGAAGTGACTCCCTCAGGGACTTGGAGCTAGGACTGGAATCCAGGTCTCCTGAGCCTCTCCTTCTTCTCCAGTTAGTTTCCCTGTTGGACTGTAAAGACTGTGGGGACCTTTATTCCCCTTTTCTAACTTCTGGCCTAGGGCGTGGCACAGAGTGAATGCTCCATATATATTTTTTGAGTGAATGAATACATGAATGACTACCTCTTGCTCTACTTGGTGTGTTGGTGTATTGAACCTCTTGAGGGTGGCATGGGATGGATGAATGGATGGGGCTGCTGTCTGCTCGTGCAGCAAATTTTGCTTTGGTGATGATTTCAGCCTTGGACATTACAACGTAGAGGTTTTAGGAACAAACAGCTTTCCTGTGTCTTGCTTTGATTGGGCTTGAGAAGCTGGGAGTCTTGTATAATGCCTACTTGTCTTTTAGTTTCAAGTCCCCTCGTTTTTCATTTCTTTCTTTTGTTATAATTCTTTAGGGTGACTTTCAAGATGGACCCAACCCTAACAGCAAGTGAAATCCGACAGCGATTTATAGATTTCTTCAAGAGAAATGAGCACACCTATGTTCACTCATCTGCCACCATTCCATTGGATGATCCCACTTTGCTCTTTGCCAATGCGGGCATGAACCAGGTAGGGGTTTTTTCCTTTCCTCTTGGCTGTTTGTCCACATAGGTAGCAGAGCCATGATAAAAGCACAGCCCCTGAAGTCAGACAGAATCCTGGTTCTGTCACTTGCTGTGCTATCTTGCATAATTTTGTTTACATTGTGAACCTCAGTTCATGAAATGAGGAGTAATAGTAGTGTCTGTTTGTAGATTGCAGTGAGGGGTGAATAAGGTAAATGAATAGTATTTGGCACATTAGCTATTATTATTTTTAATTATTAGGATGAGAGACCCCAATACCCATGGAGGAGACTTGTATGCTTTTCAAGAAAAATATAGCCTACATTCTAGTCTATAAAGTTTTGCCTTTTTTTCCTCCCAGCAAAAAAGCTGTTTTATTAGAATCAGAAGCTGAATTCATCTTGCTGAGCCCTGAAAAGACTTGTTAATTTGGTGATCATGACTCTCTTTTGTTGTCCTTATTTTTTTCTTTATAAAATAAGTGGGTTCTTCAGGATTCTTTCAGAGCTTTGCTTTCATTCCCATTCTAGGCTGTGTACAGTTTTCATTTTTTTTAAAAAACCCTTTCTTGAAGCTGTTGCCACTACTGCCAATCTAGATCAATTGCTGAAGAAACTTTATTAGTTAATAAGTTTTGTGTTTGGGCAGTTGAACTATAAAAGATATTTGAAAGTTTTATTGTTAGAGAAAGGGTTTTCTCTTGAAATAGTGGAAGCATCAAAAGTTTATAAAGGAGTTTAAAAGGAGTTTTTCAGTATGCCTGTGACGTTGAGAAATATTTACCAGGCTGATCCTTGACTGGAAGTGCACTCGGGTTAGGTGGTACTCACAGGCTATCTTATGATGGTTCTCTTGGACCCCTGCTTAGTACAGTGGGTCTGCCATCCCTTAGGACTTCAGGATGGAGGCCCTTAGGATGCTTGTCACTCTGGGATAAGTGGACATTTTCTTTTCTCTTATATGTTTTTCTGGCATGGAAAGTTAGAAGCAGGGGGAACATTTTCTGCCTTGTATAACATTAACTATAAAATCATGAAAAATGTGTTCAGTTATGTGTGTGTCCTATGTATATACCTGGAACAGGGGGCATTAGTTTTAGGTGGACTTTTTCAAGGAGGTTCCAGGTTTTCTGGAACACTGGAAAGGTTCTCTTCTACTCAGGCCTACTTGGGCACAAGCTCCGTCTTCTCCCCCATGAGCTGCCACTATAAGAACCACTGGGGTTCAATGTTTGTAAACCTTCTCTTAATAACAGCAACTATTAGCCTGCATGCAGCACTTACTGTGTGCCAGATGCTACTCTGTATCTTTCACATACATTAGCTCATTCAAGCCTCACTCTGTTACCATCCCTACTGAGGCACTGACAGCTCAGGTCAGCTGTCCATACTCACATTCCTGGTAAGTGTTGAGAGTGTGGATTTCAATCCATGAAGTCATTTTCTTAAGCTTTGTGCTATATTGCCTTTTGATCAGAAATACAGTGGCTTTTTTTTTTTTTTTTTTTAACATTTGAAATGGTATTATTAGATACCTGTTCTTTTTTAGGTACTATGCTAGGTGCTGGACATACAGGGTTAGATGAGATAGTTTTTGTTTTTTCAGGAATTCATGATCTAGTGCTAATTCAGGTCCAATAAAACTTTTTACAATGATGGAAATGTTCTATAAGTTTGCCACCCAGTATAGTAGCCACCAGCCATGTGTGATTATTGAGCCAGTGTGACCAAGGAACAGAATTTTTAATTTTAAAATGTTAACTACTGATTATTAATTTTAAATAATTTAATTTTATGTAGTCACAAGTATCTAGTGGTTACCAAATTGGACAGTGCTGAACTGGACAGGTCTAGTGGGAAAAATAAGACAAAGTTACACGAATAACATGTATCAAAGTATGACTTGATAAATCTTCTGGGCTAGGTCATATTATCTCTCTACACATCCAATCATTCATCAAGTTGTGCTGATTCTACTCCCTTAATAGGTCTTAAATTTTTTTCTTCCATATCACCTTTACTGCCAAGTGAGCATACCAATTTTTAGAATAAGTTCTTCCAGAGAGATGATATACCTCAAGCCCTGAATGTCGGAGACTTGTGAAGAAGCACAGATTTCACGTTATTAACCTTTGGCCCTTATCTGGCAGGCCTTTCCCCTGTGCAGGTGATGTCAGTGGCAGTGGAGGGGACTATTAAGGAACTAGGTCCAGGGAGGAGCTGCTCCAAGACAGGTTACCTTTGCTTCAGTTCCGTCAGGCTGCCTGCTTCTGACAAGTGACTGTATTCTAGGCTCATTAAATCATGAACTGCACACTTTGTGCAGGGTCTCTTCTTGCCAGCATGTGGCCACCTGACATAACCTACAACACTTTAAAAGTTGAACTCTTTCCATTCTTTCTGTAGTTCAAACCCATCTTCCTGAACACAATTGACCCATCTCACCCTATGGCCAAGCTGAGCAGAGCTGCCAATACCCAGAAATGCATCCGGGCTGGGGGCAAACACAATGACCTGGATGACGTGGGCAAGGATGTCTATCATCACACTTTCTTTGAGATGTTGGGTTCTTGGTCTTTTGGAGATTACTTCAAGGTAAGCTCAGGGTGGAAGAACTGTTGGGTAAAGTGGTCATTCGTTTCCATCAAGGGAACTGGGTTCTAATTTTGCTTGTTATAAAATATGAAATATAATCATGAAGGAGATTCAGGATTGAAGGGAATTTATTAATTCTAAGACTTCCTAGAAGTAGTACCTGTAATTTGATGGTTTCAGTTTATGTTTGGATTTCTTACATAAGTTGATCTGGAATTTGGTTGAGTTTATAGTGAAAATATTGTAGTTTTGTATCTGTGTTCCCAGGATCTGGTCTTTTGCTACTCTTACTAAGTAGATTTTGGTTTGGCCACGTTCCATATCTTTCTTTTTGTTCTCTCTGTAGGAACTGGCATGTAAAATGGCTCTAGAACTTCTCACTCAAGAGTTTGGCATTCCAGTTGAAAGACTTTACGTTACTTACTTTGGTGGGGATGAAGCAGCTGGCTTAGAACCAGATCTGGAGTGCAGACAGATCTGGCAAAATTTGGGGTAAGAATGCAACTCACTTGTTGAGAGTATATGGAGGAATAAAGTGATTCCTAAATTCAGTGCCAGAGTGGGGTCTTATGAACATTGCCATTTCCTATTTTGGGGTGTGCATTTTGAGATGCAGATAGGGGTGACTGGGAATAATTGTCTCTAGATGCATTCATTGCTTCTTAGCATGTTTGATCATTCTGTTGAAAGCTGACACAAGAATTTATTGGGTTTTTGCTTTTTATGTATTTTTTAAAATTGTGCATATAATGCATATGTTGTAAAAATCGAAACTATAGAAATGTGGAAAATAAGACGTGAAAGGTCCCTAAGATTAATCGTTAATAGTTTGATACCTCATATATAGTGTTCCAGGCCTTTTTCATATCTCTGTAGCCCTGTGTGTGTGTGTGTCTTTTTCAACAGAGTGGCATTCTTCTGTGAAAGTTTCTTTTTTTTTTTTTTTCTATATAAAGATGACCGGTAAGGGGATCTCAACCCTTGGCTTGGTGTTGTCAGCACCATGCTCAGCCAGTGAGCCAACCGGCCATCCCTATATAGGGATCTGAACTCGTGGCCTTGGTGTTATCAGCACCACACTCTCCCAAGTGAGCCACAGGCCGGCCCGTGAAAGTTTCTTTCTTATGGAAATGTAATGGCATCCAACAGGACTAGGAAAAAGAAAAAAAAATTTTTTTTAATTTTTATTTATTTACTTTTCCCCTATATAAAGATGACCAGTAAGGGGATCTTAACCCTTGACTTGGTGTTGTCAGCACCACGCTCTCCCAAGTGAGCTAACCAGCCATCCTTATATAGGGATCTGAACCCGTGGCCTTGGTGAGCCACGGGCCAGCTCTGAAATTATTTTTTAAAACATAAAGTGTGATCACGTAGTATAAAAGATAAGCTGTCTAATGGATTAGCTATCTATGTTTTGTGCTTTAAACTGAACAGAATTCATGAAGTACTATGTCAAAGGAATTGGAATGCACTGTGGTGTACCCCCATAGATAGTTGGCCTCCTGTACTGTATTCATCTCATTTTTCTTGTTCTTATCAACACCCTTGTCCTTTAGTGCATATGTTATATATATATGTATGCATACATATATATGTGTATATTCTCACTATACTTGGAAACAGTGCTGCTTCTTTTTGTTGTTGTTGTAGTTACTTTTATGCTAGGTATATTATTTTAATTCAGTATCCCCTTTTACTTGGTCTGAAACCCCTACTTGGTTAGACCCTCTAGTCTAAATGTACTTGGACATTTTGGGTAGTAACACATGTGAAAGTTAAATACTAATCTTGACCCTTGCTTATTAAATCCTGTTTTACTTGGCTTCATGTATATCTGCGCGGTCTTTATCAAGCAAGCACAATTTTTTTTGAGTGCTCTTTTAGCAACTTTCAACAAAAACCAATACTTTGGAAACATTTTAATCTTATTAAATTCCTTTTGGTATCATTTTAAGGTGAGAGATGACTAAATTGGGATATAGAGAGGTAACTTTAAATAATCAGCTTTTTAACACTTATATTGTCATACAATATAGTCATTTTGAAAAATGAAGAAATATTTGCAAAGAAAATATGTGTTCCTTTCTAGGCTTTATACATATCTTTGTGTATTTTTATTGCGTTATGATATAGCCCGTGTATATTTTGTGTTCCACTGTAGTCACTCTCAAGAAGAATCATGTTCTGCTTCTTAAGCAGGATCTGTATGCAAGCTTAACATTAGTAATTGCCAAAGAATGGGTCTTCTATATGGAAATTCATAAGGATCTCTTTTGTGTAGATGCAAGTCTAGGCAGAATCCTTGTCAGTGGCTGTAACTGGACTTATCTTCCCTGCTCTATGCAGGCTGGATGACAACAAAATCCTTCCCGGCAACATGAAGGATAATTTTTGGGAGATGGGTGACACAGGCCCATGTGGTCCCTGCAGCGAGATCCACTATGACCGGATTGGTGGTCGGGATGCCGCACACCTCGTCAACCAGGATGATCCCAATGTGCTGGAGATCTGGAACCTTGTGTTCATCCAGTATAACAGGTGGCCTTGGGGTCCTGCTCTATTCCTGCTAGGAGCAGTACATTTCTTTGAGCTGAACAGAGAAAGAGGAACTCAGAGCTGCATGGCTGTCTTCTCGGTTGGAGGCTCTTTTCTTATCCTTGTCTTTGGGGACAGTGGAGCAGTGCTGAAGCAGGTTCTAGAGGCATCAGGGAGTCTTGTGGCACATTCTTTAAATTTTATTTCTTGTTTCCCCTTTGATCTCTGGGGCAGGGCTAGGCCTATTCTATTATAAACTTCCCTTATCTCACATAATAATACCTTCTTGAGGGCTACTCCAGTGATGTCATTCTTACTGTAATGGGGCTACTGTTTTAAAGCTCATTTTCTGAAGCTTGCTTTACTCTTTTTTGGAGGAGGTGGGGCTGGCTGGTACAGGAATCCAAACCCTTGATCTTGGTGTTACAAGGCTGTGTTCTAACCAACTGAGCTAACCAGCCAGTCCTTGCTTCACTCTTAAATGAACCCCAGGGTACTTCTCCTTCCTTTCTCCCTCCACTCCCCTCTTCCCACCAGACCAGGCAGGCGCAATGGCAAATAGTCACAGCCTGCAAAGTGTGCTATGCAAATGAGTTTTAACCAGCAGGGACTGGAGAGGTAGCAACCTGAGTCCTGCTTCAACTTCTTCTTCCTCTGGAAACGACAGGGAGATGGATGGCATTCTGAAACCTCTTCCCAAGAAAAGCATTGACACAGGGATGGGCCTGGAGCGATTGGTGTCTGTGCTGCAGAATAAGATGTCCAACTATGATACTGACCTTTTTGTCCCTTACTTTGAAGCCATTCAGAAGGTAAGGGTCCTGCTGCAGCCACTGTAAACTTCTGGGGAGGTTTCCAGGTTGGACTCTTAGTAGTGTTGTGGAAGATAAAATGACCATATGCTTTGCCAGCTAAGTAGGTATCCATAACCATCTAGGCATGAGGCAGTGTGATTTGTTGAGTGGGGGGGGGGGGTGGCAGAGGCTCTTTACTCCCCCTACTGTCACTGTTCTTGGGGTTATAGAATCTGGTAAGATGGTCCTCCTTTCTCCTAATGCTCAATCCTCTAAGAATCTCCTTGTTGGGAAGGCAGTGCCAGATGGGCTGCTTCTTAAAGGGCTGCCTCCTGGTTTTCATCTGTAGGGCACAGGTGCGCGGCCATACACTGGGAGAGTTGGTACTGATGATGCTGATGGGATTGACATGGCCTACCGGGTCCTGGCTGACCATGCTCGGACCATCACGGTGGCACTGGCCGATGGTGGCCGGCCTGACAACACAGGGCGGGGGTGAGTACATTACACACTGGGCAGTAATAGGACTGACACCATGAGTTTTATAACTCTTTATGGAACTTAAAGACATACTTTGTTATTATCATTTCCTTTGTCTTCTGGGTAGTTGTAGAGATCCTCACCCCCCCCCCTTTTTTTTAAGGAATGACAGGAGCTTTAGCTTATGTTAAATAGTTGCCACTATATTAAATTTTTGCTGCTAAGTCCAATATGATAGGATGTATTTAAGGTTGTCTGATGGGATGTTAGCAGGGTTGGGGTAAGGGATAAGTATTGACTAGCCCCAGGAAACTCCATCAGTGACAGTCAGGGCCTGGGATCATGGGTATCAAGTACGCATCTGGTCTGTACTTCTTGCCTCCCTCTCTGGATAGCCGAACATGGAAGGAAAACAAAACAGGGTTTGTCCAAGGTCATCCTTGATGTGATTTTTGGGTATATGACTAAATTTTATGCTGGAATTAATCTTAATGACCTTGGGGAATGCAAAAAGAAGCAGTCTTAGGGTAAAAGAAAGTCTCTGAAAGAGGGAGACAAAAAGTTGGCCATGATGCTTCGGGTAGAATTCTAAAGGGCCCACTACCAAACCCTGAGCCGGGAATGTAGTCTAGCAGCGGACTAGGTTCTGCCTCTTACAGGTATGTGTTGAGACGGATTCTCCGCCGGGCTGTTCGATACTCCCATGAGAAACTCAATGCCAGCAGGGGTTTCTTTGCTACATTAGTAGATGTTGTCGTCCAGTCCCTGGTAGGTGTATTTCCCTCCTTCCCTCTTCTGTGCTAATACTTTAAGAGGGGTAGGGTGGGAGACAGCATATTGTTAATGGGCATTTGTAAGAGGGGTCATGGAATAGTCTCTTGCTTCACTGAGCCCCTTACCTCTGTTTCCTCTTTGTCAGGGAGATGCATTTCCTGAGCTAAAGAAGGACCCAGACATGGTGAAGGACATCATTAATGAAGAAGAAGTGCAGTTTCTCAAGACTCTCAGCAGAGGGCGTCGCATCCTGGACAGGAAAATTCAGAGCCTGGGAGACAGCAAAACTATTCCTGGTAGGGACCAGCTTGTGCCTTTCTCCATCCAGCTGTCTCATCTTTCTGGGAAAGGCAAGCCCTTTTCCACAAATTCACCGTGCGCTCCCGTTCCTCCCAAGGCTGAGCATAGCTTGATTAAATTGCTTTTGGTGTAAAATGAGATTTAATAATACAGTTTTAAAAGTAATAGATTATCCTGGTAAAGTGTTCAAATAATACAGTAAAAAGTAAAAGTGAGAAATCCTCTTTCCCAAACTTATTTCTCAGGGTAACGTCTCTTAAGAGTTTGGTGTATAACTATTCAAGATTTTTCTCTACATGCATTTGTGTGTGTGTGTGTGTGTGTGTGTGTGTATTTTTCAAGAAAAAATTGGAACATTTAGTATATACTGGTTTTTTTTGTAACTTGCTTTATTTTTCACCAGATAGGAGAATTAATTCCAAAGATTTTTTTTTTTCACTTTATTGAAGAATAATGCACAGAGGGAAAGTGTGATGAATTTTCACAAACTGAACACACTTGTGTTCAGATCAAGAAACAGAACTTTACGATAAGACCCTTTATGCTTCCTCCAGGTCAATTTGAAAAGATTTGATGGGGCCGACCCGGTGGTGCACTCGGGAGAGTGCAGCAGAGCGCAGCAGCGCTCCCGCCACGGTTTCGGATCCTATATAAGGACAACCGGTGCGCTCGCTGGCTGAGTGCGGTACGGCCGGTCACAAAAAGACCAAAAAAAAAAAAGAAAAGATTTGATGGATATTCTCGTAGGTGCATAGGACTAGTAGTGACTTGTTTCTTTAATCCCTTCTGTCACTCCAAGCATCCTCCTGGGAGAGCTTGGCATGGAAAAGGCAGATGTCCCTGTTATTTTGACACAACTCCTTTGTGCTATGTAGGAGACACTGCTTGGCTCCTCTATGACACCTATGGGTTTCCAGTGGATCTCACTGGACTGATTGCTGAAGAGAAGGGCCTGGTGGTAGATATGGATGGCTTTGAAGAGGAGAGAAAACTGGCCCAGGTAAAGAATTGGGAGAGTGAACAGGAAACCCAACACCTGCCAAGGCAGAACTTGGCTGTAAAGCAAGCATGAGTTTCCTTCCATTAAAGTCTCTGAAATTCTTTGTTCCCTAGACTAGTGGTTCTCAACTGGCAGCCATTATGCCCCCCAGGGGGCATTCAGCAATAATGTGTGAAGACATTTTTGGTTTTCACAACTGGGGGTGGGATGCTACTGTCGTCTAGTTGGTAGAAGCCAGGGATGCTGCTCAGCATCTCACAATGCAAGAGGACAGCCCCCACAGCAAAGAATTATCTATCTCAAAATGTCAACAGTGCCAAGATTGAAAAACCCTGTTCCAGAGCCTTATGCTGAGCATAATTTAGCAGATTCCGTCAGTGTTCTTTTTCTCCTGCTTTAGTGTAACTTCTGCTTGTTTCTCTTACTGGCAGCTGAAATCACAGGGCAAGGGAGCTGGTGGGGAGGACCTCATTATGCTGGACATTTATGCTATCGAAGAGCTCCGGGCAAAGGGACTGCAGGCCACAGATGATTCCCCAAAGTATAATTACCATTCAGACTCCAGTGGTAACTACGGTATGTTGCTTGGCTCCTTCTGCCTTCTGAGCTTTCTGCCCCTTATCTGGGGGGTTTTGAGAGACAAGTTTCTTTTCTTTTTTCTTTTTTTTTTTTAAAGATGACCAGTAAGGGGATCTTAACCCTTGACTTGGTGTTGTCGGCACCATGCTCTCCAGTGTAAGCGAACCGGCCATCCCTATATGGGATCCGAACCTGTGGCCTTGGTGTTATCAGCACCGCACTCTCCTGAGTGAGCCACGGGCTGGCCCGAGAGACAAGTTTCAAGATTAGGTACCCAGCGGATCTCTGACAGCCTCTCCTGTAGTGCTATACAGTCATGCTGTGCACTTTTATACTTACAGACACCCTTGACTGGTGATTTTTCTTAACTCTTTATTTTGAAATAATTATAGTCACAAGAAGTTGTGGGAAAAAATTTGTAAGGAGGTTTCGTGTACCCTTTATCTAGTTTTCCCTAATTGTAGTATCTTGCAGAAAACCAGGAAATTGACATTGATACAATCCACAGTGGCTATTGAATTTTTACATCAGGATAGTGGCATTCTAAAGTTTAGAAACAAAAGAAATGAACAGGCAATGCAAACATTTGCTTTTTTGTCTTGGCAGAGAGCATTTTATACCTAAATCCATACAAATAAGCCCATAAAATGAATAAATTCTTTGTGAGTTGACCTGGACTAGGGAATTTATTATTATTAAATATCTAATCAGATTCATCAAGTTTCTACTCAGTAGCTCAGAGTTAGGGTGACCAACTATCCCAGTATGCCCAGGACTACCATTTTAGTTTTAGTTTTATTATTAAAAAAATTTTTTTGACAGCTGGCTGGTATGGGAATCTAATCCCTTGACCTTGTTGTTACCAACACCATGTTCTAACCAACTAAGCTAATCAGCCAGCCCATCCCAGTTTTAACACTGAAAGCCTATATCCCAGAGAACCCCTCAGTCTTAGAAACTGGGACAATTGGTCACCCTACTAAGTGTTGCATTCTCTGGTGGAAAACCAGTGTGCTAAGGCCTTTTGTGGCCTTTTGCTTGCTTCCAAAATAAGATTAGCTAATTAGGACCTAAGAAGAGTTTAAGAAATAGAATCTGGCAAAAGCCAGCAAAGAACATGTGAATGAAGGCATTGACTCTTTTGTGCGTTTCCACCGAGCAGAGTTTGAGAGTACGGTGGCTACAGTGCTGGCTCTGCGCAGGGAGAGGATGTTCGTGGAAGAGGTGTCCACCGGCCAGGAGTGTGGGGTGGTGCTGGACAAGACCTGTTTCTATGCCGAGCAAGGAGGGCAGATCTACGACGAAGGCTACCTGGTGAAGGTTGATGACAGCAGTGAAGACGTGAGCCCACAGTCCTTCCTTGGTAGCTAGGGAGGGCCAGGCATGGAGCTGGGGATCTTCTCCTGCTCCTCAGAACTCTGGCCTTGGGAAGCAGACCTGATAGAACTTTGGATTGGGTCCCATTGTCAGGGTTTCTGAAGCCGAGGGAGCTGTTTCTTGTACCTGTTGCTTTCCTGGCCACTAGGTACCTGTGTAGGAAGAAGATCCTTGCAGCCAGGGTGCAAAGGTTGATCCTCGGCTGCTGCCTGCTTTTTACATCCGGCAGAAAACTCAGCCTCTAGCTCTGCCACTGCTGAATTTGGTCTTGGATGAGTTACCTTTGCTCCCTAGGCTTCAGGTTCCTTACCATGGCTTTTGAATTCTCTAAGAAGCTCCTTAATATCGTGTGTGTATATATATATTTAATATATGTAATGGTACTAATGGTAAGTATGTGTATATATACACAGACACCATTAAAGTGTGTCTTACAGACAATATATGTATGTGTATACAGTTTATATATGTAAAGAGAATTTTTTAATATGTGAATATAAATAAATATATGAGAGAATTGATAACATTTTTAAAGATTGATTTATTTATTGGTCTCCTTGACTCTTAGAAAACTGAGTTTACGGTGAAGAACGCTCAGGTGCGAGGAGGCTATGTGCTGCACATAGGAGCGATCTACGGCGACCTGAGAGTGGGGGACCAGGTCCGGCTGTTCATTGATGAGGTGAGTGGTGTCGTGCTGGCCTGTCGGATCTGGTTAGTGGTCACCTCCTCCCCTGGCTTTAAATTGGCCCATCATCGTTGTTACTCCCACGTGAAATTATAAGTAGAGTGCAGGAGTAAATTTTGGTGCGTTTAGTGGATTGTGAGGGACATAATGAAGAGTTAAATCTGTATGTTCCTAAGTCAGTGATTTCAGTTGGGATCCTATAGACTTGTTTTCATGGATTGTTTTTCTAACCTCAAAAACTTCTTCCAGAGTCAAGGATCCTGCATTCATTAAGAACTAGGCTCTGTTGCTTTTGATGGAACTCCAAGATAACAGTAGCAATGTATGTTTTGCACTTAACTGACTTAATTTTGCACCATTGACTAGGCCAGGGGTTGGCAAACTTATTTTGTAAAGGGCCAGAAGGTAAATATTTTTGCTTTGCCGACCATATGCTCTCGATCAGCTATCCAACTCTGCTGTTGTAGAGCACACATGGCCGTAGACAATACGTAAACAAATGAGTGTGGCTGTGCTCCAATAAACCTGTTTATAAAAATTTGTAAGAACAGGTGACAGGCTGGATTTGGCTCATAGGCCATAGTTTGCCAGTTCCTTTTCTAGGTGGTAGAAAAGGAAGGGGAGGGCATGGGGGACAACTAGAAGCCTATTTCAGACCTCCCCACCAGCCACCTCTGCCTGTACAGCCCCGACGGAGACCTGTCATGAGCAACCACACAGCGACCCACATTCTGAACTTCGCCCTGCGCTCTGTGCTTGGGGAAGCTGACCAGAAAGGCTCCCTAGTTGCTCCTGACCGCCTTCGGTTTGACTTCACTGCCAAAGGAGCTATGTCCACCCAGCAGATCAAGAAGGCTGAAGAGATTGCTAATGAGATGATTGCAGCAGGCAAGGTCTGTTAGACTATGTCTAAGCTCTTGGGTCATGAACCTCTCACTCCTTCCTGCACATCACTTTCTGTCCGTGGAGGCAGCAGTACAAATGCTGTCACTCTGTTGTATCATATTTGGTCCTGCACATACATTTGCCTAAAGCAGTGATTCTCAAACTGTGCTTTTGTAGGGGGCAGTGGTGGTTTTGGGTGAAAGGGGAGGGGAAGTCTTTGTTCTACTCCCTCCTTAGGACTACCAGAGCTCTTCCAGTTATATCTGTTTACGTGTAGTGCATCCACATGAGAGTTAGTTCACAAAAAAAGTTGGAAATTTCCATCTTGATCCCCTTGATTTTTTGTTTTTGTTTTTGTTTTTGTTTTTGTTTTTTTAAAGATGACCGGTAAGGGGATCTTAACCCTTGACTTGGTATTGTCAGCACCACGCTCAGCCAGTGAGCGAACCGGCCATCCGTATATGGGATCTGAACCCGAGGCCTTGGTGTTATCAGCACCGCACTCTCCCGAGTGAGCCACGGGCCGGCCCAGTTTTTTTTTTTTTTAAAGATTAGTCAAGTACAGTAGTGAGAAGGGGGAAAGAGTAGAACAGGGAGTTTGGTCTGTAAATAATCAATTGAGATAACTCAGTACTTTTGGACCAGCCTCCTTGACTTTGGTTCAGGAGGCACAGGGCACATGCTGGACAGAGTCAGGGTTAGAACCCCAGAGTCTTGCTTGTGGGACCATGCTCTCCAGCTCCTTCTTCCTCCTCCAGAGAGCCTTTCCCAGCTTTCTGTTTTCATTTTATGGCAGCCCGTCTACACCCAGGATTGTCCCCTGGCAGCAGCAAAAGCCATCCAGGGCCTGCGGGCTGTGTTTGATGAAACCTATCCTGACCCCGTACGAGTCGTCTCCATTGGAGTCCCAGTGTCCAAGCTGTTGGATGACCCCTCCGGTCCTGCTGGCTCCCTCACTTCTGTTGAGTTCTGTGGGGGAACGTGAGTACCGTGGGAGGAGCAGCTGTAGAAGGGATTACCTTCTTTTTATTAATTTGGCATCACCTTTTGAAGATGTGGGTGATAGGCTAGACCAACGTTGAAATGAAGTCCTTGGAAATGTAGCTGCCAAATAGCATTCCCAGGAACCTCAGCATGCTAGTGCTCCAATCAGACCCTCCTCGGTGTCTGACATTAACATTTCCGGGGTCTGTGATGAAATGTTCTTGCTAGGAGGAGGAGGTGGAAAACGTTGCATTGACAGCTGCCACACAGAGTTGCTTGCTGTTGTTCCCTCAGCTGATCCTAACCAGAAGGCCAGTGTGAATTCAGGATTCAGCAAGGCCATGGAATGCTCACGATACCCTTTCCATTCCTGGCGCCTCACCTGATGCTTTTTGCCACTTGGGCAGCATCTGGGGAGTTAAGCCCCATTGTCTAGGAGCCTCCGAGCAGGCCACATGGTAGTCCCAGCTATTTGGCTTGAGAGAGCATTCATTTCTGCCACCTTGGATTCTTCCATAGCTCTTGGGGTCTTATGGGGAAGGTCATGTTGCCCTAGAAAGTTCCTGCTTCCAAAGGAAGCCTGGTGAGAAGAACATTCTTAAGGCCATAGTCAAGCCTGTCCAGGGCCTCCTGCAGGCCTCAGGCAGGCAGGGAGCAGGTGTGGTGTGTGGAGTGTGTGGTAGAGATCTGGGGAAATCGAGTTTGTAGGCCTCTCTGTCCAGCTGAATTGGGCCTTCAAGTGAGCCCCTCTTCTATCTGAATACACTCTTTAGGACACAAGAAACACCTTTCAAAGACTATACCATGCTTACAGGATAACTGTGAGAATTAATGAGCATTGGAGGTTCTCTGAGCAGCTGGGGAATAGAACCTATTTAAGGAATTGCGGTATGGTTTGAAAAATAACTCTCCAATATTCTCAGTTAGTGAGCAGGGAGATAAAAACAGTTTATGTTCCATCACAGGATCAAAAGGGTCATGCAGAGCCCCTAACAGCAGTAACACCATGCTGGATAGTAGAGCTTACTGAGCACTTTCACTTTCTCTCATTTGATTTTCACAACAGTCATGTGAGGGAGAATTATCTGTTTTATACATGAGAAAACTGAGGCTCAGAGAGATGGTGTCTTGCTCAGTGTTAGAATACTCTCCAGCCTGGGCTTCCCCTGACTCTCTTCCCCTTCCCACTGCTTCTCTTGTCCTCATTTAGCCAGAGCTATTGTTCTGAAATTCCCTTAAACATGAAGGGCCTTTACCTACTGTGCCCTTGCCAGCACCTCCCCAGCCGGGATTACCTCACAGGGCTCAGGCACCCCAGCCAAGGGCTCCCACATGCAGGGAGGAGGCCAGGGCGCCCGGGCTTCCTCTTCACCACACACCTGTGTGCTGCCATGCAGGCACCTGCAGAACTCAAGTCACGCGGGAGCTTTTGTGATTGTGACTGAAGAAGCAATTGCCAAGGGTATCCGGAGGATTGTTGCTGTCACAGGCCCCGAAGCCCAGAAGGTGAGCAGATCCGGCTGGTATCTGAGCAAGGCAAGAGAAGCCCAATCTGAATCTATGCAGCAGTTATGTGGCTGTCACAGTCTGAAAGTACACACTGTGCTACCCCCAAAATGTCCCCAAGTTACCCCTGCCTGGCAGAAGAAAGCCACCATCGCACAAGATTTCCTAGCTATCATGTTTAAACTTTAAAATATATGTAAAGATTTAAAATATATGTAAAGGCCTTCTCCCTTCTTACATGTCTGTGTCTAGGAAGGTTCTGCTGTGGCTTTAAGTCCTGTACCCACTCCACCCCCTGCAGCCTCCCCCTCCACCCCACGCTTATCCACAACTCTTAGGGGCATGTGCCCAGTCTGAGGTGCATGCAGCAGAGGGACAGTTGCTCTGGGCATGGGAACTGTAGCTTGAGTCTGACATGCTAAAGCCTGGGGGATGGACATTTCATTTGGTGAAAAGGGCTCCTAATATACAAGTTCTCAGTCACTCCTGAACCTGGGTTAAGGTGCAGGCTTTCTCCTGGCCAGGTGTGTGACAAAGGTGCTCCTTTCCGGGGCATGAGGCTGTCAGCACTTGCTCCTTGAAAGAAAGAAACTTCTGGAGTCTTGGGTGTGTTGCTCCACAACCTGCCACAGGTGCTTCCACGACTATTTACAGACAGAACAGTGAGGCTGAGAGTTACCTGCCCTGGAGTTCACAGCTCTGATTGTTCCCCTCCCAGGCCCTCAGGAAAGCAGAGAGCTTGAAGAAAGCTCTATCTGTCACCGAGGCCAAAGTGAAGGCCCAGACTGCGCCAAACAAGGATGTGCAGAGGGAGATCGCTGACCTCGGGGAGGTAAGGGCGGCCTCCCTCCCTCCTCAACCCTTACACCTGATGTATAAGACATCCCCTGTTCTTGAACTCTCTCACTGTAGTCAATCGGGTCCTGGTTCTTAGTGGAGTGGGCCTTGGGGCTGACTCCTGTCCTCTTGTAGCCTTGCAAACGGGACTCCAGGGATCCTGGACCCTGCCTGCTGCTCCTATTGCTGCTAGCAGGAGAGCTCCTTCCAAGCACGAGTGGACAATGGGGTTGAGGGATCTGGAGATGGTGCTGAGGGTGCCCACCGTTGCCAAGCTTGCATTGTATTTATTATTCTTTGGGGCTTCCCATAAGCCCATCACAGGCTGTGTTCACAGCTGGGTAAGGACCAGCTCTTAAATGAGAGCTGAGCTCTTTTTATTCTGCTCCTTTTCCTCTAGCCCTGCTTGTCACAGCTGCTGCAGTTGCTCATAAAATGACTGATCTCAGAGCCACTAGATACCTTTGTGTCTCTTTCTCTCACCTTTCCTGGGCACTAGTTGGGGAGGACTTTGGTTCAAGGCGAGAAGGGCTGGGTGCACTGGAGCCTCATATCCTAGCTCCTTGTGGCCCAGATCCAGGTAGTCTTCTGCTTCTGGTTCCAGGCCCTGGCCACTGCAGTCATCCCCCAGTGGCAGAAGGACGAATTCCGGGAGTCTCTCAAATCCCTGAAGAAGGTCATGGATGACCTAGACCGGGCTAGCAAAGCCGATGTCCAGAAGCGAGTGAGTCCTGGGGATGATAGGGCTCACAGGGAGCAGGAGGGTTTCCTCAGCAGAGGCTGACAGGATGGCTGTCTGGGTTTCAGGGTCTGGGCCTTGGGCCTGAGCCTCTCTTCCGGACTTCCTCCTCACAGGTGTTGGAGAAGACAAAGCAGCTCATTGACAGCAACCCCAACCAGCCCCTTGTCATCCTGGAGATGGAGAGCGGTGCCTCAGCTAAGGCAACTGAGGGCTGGGGTCCAGGCGCTGCTCTGTGTCTGTCTGCTGCATGTCCACTTCCTTCTGGGTCTCATCAGCTCTCTGGTGGCTGATGTGTGGCTTTTGTGGCTCTGAACCAAGTGGTCACCTAAGCACCCACTGGGATTGAGGTCTGGCTGACCCATGGAGCGATCTGGGGGCTGGAGAGCTGCAGCCCCTGGAGGGAGGCAAACCTCAGAGCTGGAGTGTGGGCAAGGCCCTGTGCTTGGGGCCTTCTCCACACAGGCTCCAGGGAGAGCATCTGCTCTTGGGGTTGGGGGGCACACTCTGAGATCTGAGTTCTGTAAACTTCATCCTTGTGGAAAGCAGGGCCTCCTGCCCCAGGGCTATGGCCTGACACCGCCTTCTCCCCACAGGCCCTGAATGAAGCCTTGAAGCTTTTTAAGACCCATTCCCCTCAGACGTCTGCCATGCTCTTCACTGTGGACAATGAGGCTGGCAAGATCACATGCTTGTGTCAGGTCCCTCAGGTCAGAATTGCCTGCGGTCTTGCTCCAAACCTTGCAAACCCTTGCGCCAGTGGGAAATGTGGTCTGTAGCTTTTCCACGGGAGCTCGGTTCTCACAGTTGTTGGCTGAGACCAATAATATGTATGTGCAGCCCCCATTAAAAACAGTTGTCCCGCCCACCTGTATGTCACCTTCACCAGTGCCCCTTATTCTCAGGCCTTCTCGGTGAGTATGGTTAAACTGTGCTGGCTGATACCCGGCAAAGCCAGCATATCCAGGACTCAGTATGTCCTCATCCTGGCCACTGACTACTCCCCTGCTCCAGCTGTACAGTCTATCTCAGCCTCCGGCAGCATCACCAAGGGCAGGAGTGGGTGCTTGTGGCTCCCCATCCTTTTTTCTTTCCTTCCATACTTCTCTCAATCCCACTCTGTGTCCTGAATCCTTCTCCCCGTTTCTGTCTTCCAGAATGCAGCCAACCGGGGCCTAAAAGCCAGCGAGTGGGTGCAGCAGGTATCAGGCCTGATGGATGGCAAAGGTGGTGGGAAGGACGTGTCTGCTCAGGCCACAGGCAAGAACGTGGGCTGCCTGCAGGAGGCGCTGCAGCTGGCCACCTCCTTTGCCCAGCTCCACCTGGGAGATGTGAAGAACTGAGGGGAGGGGCTGCTTCCCCCGGGAAGCTTCTGCCCCTCATCCAGATGCAGCAGTCCAACTGGAAGCTCTCCATCTGCCACAAGGACATTTGAATCTGGGGACCTTTAAACAGCTCCATCCGTCCTCCTAACCCAGCAGTACTTGGAAGATACCTGGGAGCCATCCTGTGACTCAGTGTCCCTTTACATTTCTGCTCAGAGCCCCACACGTCAGCATCGTCTGTCCAGAACCACTACCCTGGGATTGCTATTTATCATCATCATGCTCATGTCTGCAAATACAGTTCTGTCAACCTGAGGCTTTTGGGTCTGCTTGTAGGAATCATTTTTGCTGCAGAGAATAAAAGGACCATGTGCAATACTTGATGATGCCCTGTGATCTCTAACCCCTCCTCCCTCAGTTGCCTCCTGTTTGACAGCCCTTGGCTCCCTGGGTGTCTAGAATAAAAGCTGTGGCTCCAGCTGGCTCTAGGTTGCAGTCCTCACCAAGTACAGCCCGAGACCCCTGAACTTTGGGAATTGTTTCTGGGGTGGCCTGAGGATGTTTGTGGAGGTAGAGGCAGAAGAGGTAGGGGAGATGGAGGGAAGCATTAACAATTCAGATGATCTATGGGGTTACTGGAAGCTGAGAAGCTCCTTTTTTACAGCCTCTCGTACAAGAACCTCTTATTTCTTAGGCCTGTGTCCCTCCTCCCCCTCCCTATGAAGCTGTAGGTGTGAGGTTGGTATGAGGTTAGACGTGTCCTCTGGTATAGGAGGTGTATCTAGGTGCGGCTGTTGCCTTCCCCCACTCCAGTGACTGCCTCTTCATTCCGCCTCCTTGACCAGTGAGGACAGAGACCCTGGCCGGGTCTAAAAACAGTTGAATTAGGACACGTGTGTGGGAAAATTAAAGATACCGCTTGCATATGACGGCTGGGACTCATTTTCTGTCCTCGGTACAGCAGGCTGGACCTGCTTACAAAAGTAGAGGAGGGAAGAGAGGCAGGGGTGAGAAGCTGTCCTCAGTTGAGTGTGACAGAAGTGGGCAGAGGGAGGGTGTTGGGGCCCTGGCTTCATGGAGCACTGCCCAGGGAGGAGTGTTAGGGATACAAAGATGATTACACAGCCTGGTACCAGAAAGAGACAAGTCCATTCATTCATTATCCATTCGTTCAACGCGTGTTCATGCCAGTCAGGGCACTCTGTACAGGGCTGAACAGCATTTTCAATCCTCGCCCTGTTGGGCAAGGCAGTGAGGAACACAGAAAATAGTCACATAAATAAGTGCAAAATTAATTACAGGGAATTGAGTCCGATCTCTACTCCACTGCAAGACCCAGTTGCAGCGGTCCCCATACCTATCACCATGTCGCCCCTTGAATAAAGTCTGCTTTATCATCTTTATAAATACATGAATAAAAAATAATTACAACCTGCACAAGTAAGTGAAAGGCAGACGACGTCCTTGCTGTGGCTCGGGGCTTGGCCGCGCTGGCCGTTCTCCCTCCAGGGCGCCAGGGGGCAGTGTGGCCCCGCCGCTGTCCCGGCAGCCCTCGCGCGGGCGTGCGGCTTTCAGCGGGCAGAAGAACGTGCGTGCGGGAGGGGGGTGACGGCGGAAGCGGCTCGCACGCAGGCGCCGCCATGCCCGGGGACCACCGCCGCATACGCGGACCTGAAGAGTCGCAGCCGCCGCAGCTGTACGCTGCCGACGAGGACGAGGCGCCCGCCGCCCGCGACCCGACGCGACTGCGGCCCGTTTACGCGCGCGCCGGGCTGCTGAGCCAGGCCAAGGGCTCGGCCTACCTGGAGGCGGGAGGCACCAAGGTGCTGTGCGCCGTGTCGGGCCCGCGCCAGGCAGAGGGCGGCGAACGCGGCGGCGGTCCGGCCGGAGCGGGCGGCGAGGCCCCGGCCGCGCTGCGCGGTCGCCTGCTCTGCGACTTCCGCCGCGCGCCCTTCGCGGGCCGCCGGCGCCGCGCGCCTCCGGGCGGCGGCGAGGAGCGCGAACTGGCGCTGGCGCTGCAGGAGGCGCTCGAGCCGGCGGTGCGCCTGGGGCGCTACCCGCGCGCGCAGCTCGAGGTGTCGGCGCTGCTGCTCGAGGACGGTGGCTCGGCGCTGGCCGCCGCGCTCACGGCTGCCGCGCTCGCCCTGGCCGACGCGGGCGTCGAGATGTATGACCTGGTGGTGGGCTGCGGCCTGAGCCGCGCGCCGGGGCCCGCGCCCACCTGGCTGCTGGACCCCACGCGGCTCGAGGAGGAGCGCGCCGCCGCCGGCCTCACCGTGGCGCTCATGCCCGTGCTAAATCAGGTGGCTGGGCTGTTGGGCAGCGGGGAGGGCGGCCCGACTGAGAGCTGGGCCGAGGCCGTGCGTCTGGGCCTCGAGGGCTGCCAGCGCCTGTACCCGGTGCTGCAGCAGTGTTTGGTGCGGGCCGCCCGGCGGAGGGACGCCGCCGCCCCGCCCTGAACCAGAAGCCTGAGCAACGAGGGACACCGAGGACCGTGCTGTTGTCGTCCCCGAAAGGACCCGAGCTGTCGGCCTAAGAAGCTGGAGCACCGGAGAGGATCTGGGGAGGCGCGCACTGAAGTGTTGCATTGGATGGCTGTGTTGGAACGGTTTTTTGAAACTGTTCCATTAAAGGAACTTTTCTGCTTGAGTTGGTTCCCAGCAGCCACCCAGTTGAAGGAACCTGTATGATTGCAGCCACACTCCCAAGCCGGGAAGGACTTCACCTAGACTTGCCTGTTGCTTGGAAATAGAGACTTGGAGCTATTGTCTGATAAGGGATGGGCCCTCTGCAGGCCAGCTAGTGACTCCCTCCGATATAACTGGGTTACTTTGAAGAGGATGGACAGGATGATGTACCTTCTCACATCTGAGCTAAACCAAAAACCCTTTTTTATCTGGAAAACGTTTCTGTTGTGGTTCTTCTTGGCACACAATTTAAAAGAGCAAGGCTCTTGCGAGCTGGGTAGTGTATTCTTGGACCCCTGGTGTCAAGGGTTCAGGACAACACTGCCTTAAATGTGGCTTGTCCCGTAGGCCAACGTGAGTAGAAGAGACAGGCTGAAATACTAAAGCAGCTGCAGGCGCTGATGTGGGAAGTGTGATCTGGAAAGGAGAAGCTGCCCCCTTAAGTATCAAGAGTTGAGGTAGCGGCTGAGATGTGACGAGAGTGGGAAGAGTTGTAGGGCCCAGGAGCACTCTGGGTGCCCCCTCTAGCCCCTGGTTTAGTGCTGGGCAAGACCACGGTTCAGGGGTAGCTAGAAAGGGTTTTTGCTGTGGGTGGAAGTCAGATCCTATCCTTGGTCATGTGCAGAGCAGCACAACCAGAGACCTTCACTGCTGGTGAGAGGTAGGGTCCCAGGCTGGCGTCGTCATCTGGTGCCTCTTGCCCAGGTTTGGCTCTGGGAGCAAGGTCCTGGGGAGTGTGGGTTGGGGAAAGGGCAGATGAACTGCTGAGAGTGAGAACTTCCGTATATTGGAAAATCAAATACAGCCTGGCCATTCCGTTGGACAGGGCTGGCCTGACGGACTGACCATGGGAGTGGGTTCTTCTCTGCATGGCTCCTGAGCCTCTGCCCGTTTGTGCTCAGGGTTGGATTAGAGGAAGCCAGGTGAGACATTCAGAATGCAGGGCAGCCTGGTCCCCTGTGCACCCGGCTTGGTATGAGCTTCTAAGCTTTTGTCTCAAGGGCCTGCTTCTCTAGGAAGGGCTGGCTTGGGGCAGCACAAAGACCAGAACACCTGACCAGGAAGGAATACAAATTTTATTTCTCCCTTCTGACATGACAGATTTTTCGGGAGCAGATCTGAAATAACAGTATTACACCAGCAAGAGATGAAATTAAAATGGGACATAAAAATGATAGCCCTATGCTGAAGGACGGCTTTGTAGGATGGATGGAGAGTCTGGAACTAAAAGGGGTTATGTGGGGCACACACTGGGGACCTTACAGCTCAGTTTCAGACTGGGAGGGAGACTAGGAACACTGTGTTATGCACTGCTGTGGCTAGAGAAAGCTGGGCTGGTTGCTGCACAGGTGCCCCATACTCAGGCAGGACTGGTGGCATTTTCGGAGGTTGAGAGGAGCAGCTAAAACTGTCTGTGCAAAGAGGTTGATGGTGCTCCTCGGGCTCTTGGCTGGTGCTGTCAACTGCCCCTTGCAAAGCTGGGCCTCATTCTCATGAGGATGATGAGCTGGTGCTGGGCAGTCTCTGGCCTCCTCCCTCCCAGCGCTGCCAGCCCATCTGGAACACAACCTCCAAGGCTTAAACCTACCATGATGGGGAGGCTTTCCAACTGCTCCACAACAGGGGCCTCAGCAGGGGTGGCAGTGGGAGGCCTCCAAAACAGCAAGGCAAGGGAGGGAGACACCCAAGAAGAACTCCCGCCTCCTACTGGCTGCCTGCCGGTTCTGATGTGTGATCCTTTACCTGGAGGAAGAATAGAAGCAGGACTCTGGCTGAAAGGGCCGGGAAGCATGGTGTGGCTGGGGGTGGGGGGGACTAGGAAAGGGAGGACCATCTGCTAATACCTAATCTCCACCCCATCCAACCCCACCCCACCCCCCGTCTCAGGCACTCTGGCAGCTTAGGGCTACTCTAGATTCTTCCTGAGACCTGGGAACCCAGAACCATCAGGCAAAGGAAAGCATTCTGTCCTTCTAACCCATTCTCTTCCTAATAGTTGGGACTTAGGCCCTGGGTAGCTGTGAGAGCTCTCCTGAGCCCAGCAGGCCAAGGGCAGAGCTGGCCCAGTGGAGGAAGGGAAGCTCACCACTGCTAAACTCCCAGGGGCACTGCTGGAGGGCGCAAGCAGCAGTGTGGGCTTGGCCTGCCTCAGGGACCACCAGTGGTGGAGGAAGATGTGGTAGGGAAGGGACTATCCAGGCCCTCTCAAGCTGCACAAAGGACAACCATCAGTTTCAGGGTCGGATATTCTCCATCCAGGAAGGTCAGTGTCCCATGACTTCCCTGGGGACCATGGTACACTGTAGACAGCCCAAAGACCCTGGGGCAGCAGGTGGGGGCAGGGTCATGAAAAGGGCAGAAATCTGTTTTATCAAGCTTACCAGGTAGGCTCCCAGGCAAGGGGTCCGTGGCCATGGGGCACACCTGCGACATTCCCTCTACAATGCTCAAACCACCCCCATTGCCCCTGCTTTTCAGGAAGAGATGGTATTTCAGCCCAGAACTGACTCAACTGCCTAGCAGTAGTCGCTGGCACAGCTGAGCAACCAAGTCTAGGGTTGAGGGGGATAAAAAGTGGGCAGGGCTCATCCTGGGCATTGCTCTGTGACAGAAGTCATACACCTCCACTGCACCACTGGGTTCCGGCACACACTCAAGTCCCTCCCTTGCTCCCAGGGAGGCCACAAGGACCCAACACATAGGGTGGAGATGGCAGGAGAGGCCAGACTACTCACTGCATGCTCTGCATCCGTGCTCCCCTGGGAGCTGTCTGCCTCCACGTGGGCGCACTGGCCCCTGGGCTCTGTGCTCTCTTGGTTCCTGTGCTCCTGCTGGGCCTCAGTGGGTCTGCACGAGCAGCCCTCACTACCAGGGCCCCTGTTCTCTTCACTGTCCTTTGTCCCTGTGCAGAGAGAGTAGCCAGTCAATGGCTGGGTTTGGAGGCCCCAGCTGTCCCCAGAGAGGCCACTTGAAGCCCAGCACTGATTTAGGGCATCTAGGGCTGGAGAGGGCAAGAAGGTGATGGGCGGGGTCACTGCTCTGGCTCCAGATGGCTGCTGAGTGAGTGGAGGTAATGGGACCTCCTAGGAGCCACAGGGTCCTCAAGCCACAAGAACAGCCCGAGTGAGTGGGAGCCCAGCAGAGAGGGAAAAGCCGGGCAGGACCCTGGGCACCCTGGCATGGGAAAAGCTGGGGCCTGCTAAGAGTGTGGCCTGCCCAAACTTGGGGAGCCTGACCTGCAGGCTGGTCCCTCTGCTGGTCCATGCGCTCCAAACTCGCCAATAGGCTGTCCACTTGGGCTTTGATCTGGCTCAGTTCTCCCCTGATGGAGTGCAGCACCCCAGTCCCAACTGTTGAGAGAAGGGGCAGGGTTGGTGCCCATGCTGGGCTCAGGGGCCATGGGCAGTGCTGCCAGTGCTCCCGGGCCTGCCCTCGCTGCCGGGAAGGCCGCCCAGCTCCTCCCTAGCACTGCAGGGGAGGGCCCCCTCACTCACGCTTCATCTGCCCAGGGGACAGGTGGCTATTCCTGAAGGCCTTGGGGCTGAAGCTGCTCCTGACCCCTAAGCCCATATGGGTCCTCCGGATCTTGACAGGCACGTGGTTGATGAGCGGGGGGATCTTCTGGCATTCATAAGCCCTATAGAGACAGGACAGAAAGGGAGTGGGGCCAACCAGCCCCGCCTCCTCACCCAGAGGACCCGGGGGCAGGACCTACCCACCGGTAGGGGATATCCTCCCTGTACAACTCATAGTTCAGCTTGTAGTTACTGCTGCTGCTGCGGAGAAAAATGGAAAGTGATTACTACTATCCAGGGCCAGACTCTGCCTGGTCCCCAATTGAACTTGGTGAAACAAGTATGCAGCTCGTCCTTAGAATGCCAGGATTCTCCATTGGAAGAAGCCCCTAGGGACTTGCCCAAGGTCACTTTGAGAGACTACAGCAAACCCAGCCTCTGATAAGGGGTGCCTCCCAGGTGGCTGCAGGTGGTAGGAGGGGGACAATAGCCTGCAGGCTTCTGGCCAGCCTGAGCCAAGCCCTCCAAAGGCTCCTCTGCCTGAGCCAGGCACTGCTGACATTCTGGATCTTAGTCTGGCAAAGGATGAAAGGGAAGAGTTAAGCCTGAGCCCCAAATCATGGTGGGGATGGGAGAGCTCTTAATCCTTGCGTGGGAATCGCCAGGATGCAGGGCCCAGCACAGGCAGGGCCAGCGGGCAGGGTTAGGGTCAGAGCTGTGGACAGGCCACTTTCCCTTTTGGTCCAGGTCTGGGGAGAGAGAATGAGCCCGAAGGGCCCGAGGCTCACACTGGCGGCCTCACCCCTCCTCACAAGCACCAAGAACTCCAGGGCCCCGTGCCCGGGAAGGGTGGGGGAGACGCACACAGAGGGACAACTGGGTCCTGGCCCGGGAGGAAGGGCCTGTGGGGACACCGCTGCAGGAGCTCAGGCCCGGCCGGCACCTGGGGCTGGGAAGGGTGATGAGTCTGGATTAGGGGAGGGGACACATCCAGGGGAAGTAAAGTTCTGAAACAACTTTCTGGTACTGTCGCCTAGGCCCATACTCCCCGCGCAGGGCCAACAAGAGGGGAGGCCAGTGTGGGTCCCTAGGGCGGAATGGAGGACATCCGAGTGCCGGGCCCTTCTCCTTCACTGCGCAGAGTCCCCAGAACCGCAGCGAGGTTTCCGGCCACCCCCACTTTCTGGCTTCAGGAGGACTGGGTGGGCGGCCCAGGAAGCTCAGGGCTGCTGCAGATCCGGCCAGAGGAGGAGGACGGGAAGCAGCCGCGGAGCCCGGCAGGGCCGTAATCCTGCCCCGGGCGCTGCGGGGTCAGGCCAGAGGAGGGCTGCGAGGCGGACAGGTGACGAATGTCGGCGCCCGGCCACTCCACCGCCCCTCCCCGCCGCCCCTCTCCGCCGCCTGGCAGAGGCCCAAGCCCGCCGAGGCCTGCACCGCCCACCTGTGCCGCCTAGGCGCAACCTCGTTCATCTCAGCATTGGTGGTTCAGTGGTAGAATTCTCGCCTGCCACGCGGGAGGCCCGGGTTCGATTCCCGGCCAATGCAAGAAGGTTATCTTTTCACCTTTACCTCATTTCTGTTTTTCAAAAGGACCGTCTCAGTGTATGTTTATGAGTGCCCGCAGATGAGCTCTGTAAAGGACCGGGATTTTACCGACCGCTGCCCAAATCGAGACAGGCAGGGTGGGCTCGGTGTTAGGGAGGGCGCATTCGCTGCAACGCCTGTTGCAGGCGGCTGGTCCCTCCTGGCGCCGGGGTGGGGGTGAGGGTTCCTGCCCATCCTTCTCCTGCCCCCTCTGAGGCCTGTGCCCTGGCCAGGTGGCCTTGCCCTTTTCTCCCCAGGGGGAGCCATCTGGTTGCACCCAGGCAGCGTCCGCAGCTGCCCCTGGTCTGGGCTGATGGTTACAGTCTGCAAGCCCAGGACTCCCCGCAGATAAACAAAATGCACCGTACCGTTGAAATGGCTCTGTGGCAGAGGTCAAGCCACCTCCTCAGGTGTTTTCAGGGTCAGGCGGTGGGGCAGAAAAGGGCACCTAGGGGGGCCAGTCCTTCCACCACAACCTTTCCCTCCCTGTTCACAACTTCCATTTTGAGGCCCAAATCACGTGGCCTGGACTTGGCCAGTTCTCATGGAGAGGTCGTCAGCTGCACCTCTGTGCCCGCCCCAGCCCCGTCCCCAACTTGTCTGTCTCCTGGAGACCATCCCAAGGGGACCACAGCCTCCCACCCGCTGCTGTCCTACACCCACGCTGCCCGAGCCCCTGGGGAGGAGGCCACCTCTGCCCACCTCTGTCCCAGATCTGGAGTGCCAGGGGCCCCTCTGAATGGAGTCCGAGTCCCTGCGGAGCAGGCGCCATCACTCCCCACCGCTTCCGGGTCCCCCCAAGTGCGTCCCACCCCAGAGCGACCCAGGGAGGGGCAGGATCCAAGCCTGCTGGGCAAGGGAGTGGCCCGGAAAACATGAAATCTGATGAAGGTGACTTTCACCCAGCCTCAAAAATGGCCTGTTAAAAAAGCACATGCGGTAACTGTAAGAGAACCACTTTCTTTCCATCAGACAGAAAGTTCCAAAACCCAGTCAGCAGAGCCCCCAGGTAAGCGTCTCTCATGTGCTCAGGGTGCGTGGACTTCCACAGCACCCGGGAAAACCAGGGTAAGAGACCTGCGTCACCCCCATGCACATGTCCTCAGCAGCCCAAAGCGGAAGCAGCGACGGAGCCACCCACACTGGCTCACTGCAGGTGACATACTCAGGCTGCTGCTGACAAGGAGAGATGTGGCCTGATCTCTCTCCAGGACAACCTGGAGGTCCAGCAATGCCGTAGAGCAGCCCATATCCCAGCCCTGCCATCCTGCTTCCAGGGAGATAAGCCAAGGAGAAAACCAAAAGCGACTGGAACCCTCAGTACCAGGGAGTTTACAGCAGTGCTGTGCCTAACAGCAGCCACCCCCACTGCCTCCCCAAACATCCCCAACACGGCCAGGCTGACTCCAGCCATTACAGATGCCCAGCTGAGGGGACACACACACACATGATTATGCCTGAAAACAGCATGTTTGGTGGCAGAAGCTGCTGAGCTCCTTTCCGAAAATGCTTAAAGATTTCCTTAAACCATTAAAATGGTTTTAATCTGGGCCGGCCCGTGGCTCACTCGGGAGAGTGCGGTGCTGATAACACCAAGGCCCCGGTTCAGATCCCATATACGGATGGCCGGTTCGCTCACTGGCTGACAACACCAAGTCAAGGGTTAAGATCCCCTTACCGGTCATCTTTAAAATAAAAATGGTTGTTTTTTTTTTTTTTTTTTTTTTAAAAGATGACCGGTAAGGGGATCTCAACCCTTGGCTTGGTGTTGTCAGCACCACGCTCAGCCAGTGAGCCAACCGGCCATCCCTATATAGGATCCGAACCCGTGGCCTTGGTGTTATCAGCACCGCACTCTACCAAGTGAGCCATGGGCCGGCCTAAAAAATAAAAATGGTTTTAATCTTCCCAAGCTAGAGGCAAGATGTCATCCAGAAATACTCCCATTTGCTACTTCCCAAATGTCTATACCTGGAAGAAGTCCCCAGTTGCCCCCTAGGTGAGGCTCTGCTTGGAGGACCCAGGCCCCTGACTCCAGGCAGAGGAAGACACCCACCCCTTGTCAGCGGATGGTGGCTGGGTGGCAGCTAGGAGGGGCACTGGAAGGTGCTGGGTTCCACTCCCTCAGCTTACAGACAAAACCCGAGGCTGAGGGAGGAGGGACTGAGTGGCCTGAACCCTGGGTCGCACAGCACACTTAGGGAGTCGTCTGGGGTCTTTGTCCTGTCCCAGAGGAGCCCAGAGCCCCAAACAAGCCAGCAAGCAGCCTTCCTCCCTGGCAGCCACCCCAGCCACACTCACCAGAAGATGGCTGTTCTCTGCAGCCTCTTCTGGCCTGGCCAGGCAGGGCCGGGCTTGGGCTCTCGAGCCATGTCTAAATCTAAAGAGACATCGAGAGGGGGCAGAGGGTGAGAGGGCAAAGGAAGGGGTACAGGAGGAAGGGCCCCGGGGCCGACAGGGTCCCGCTTGCTTCCCGGCTCTGGGGAGAAGCAGAGAACCTGCCCGTGAATGGGCAGCCTGGCCTGGCATCTGCCAGCCCCGGACCCACCTACCCAGGGCTGGCTCTGGCTCCAGAGGGTCATCCTAGAGGTCTCCTCAGACAAAGAGACAAATGGTCCCTTTGGCACACTTCAAAACAAAAATGCCCTAAGGGTGGAGAAGGGAGCTTTACCGTGAACCGCCCCCATTGCCCAGGCCTGGAACTTGGGGTGGTACCGTCAAAAGGCAGGAGGGGAGAGCCTGTGATCCTGTGTCCTCTGAGGAGACACCAGCCCCGATCTGGATTAACTTGAGTGTCCTCCTGCTGCCCGCCCAGGACACAGAGCCTCTGCCCAGCCACCACCCACTGGCCGGCCACTGCCAGGCCCACGCCCCACACCTGCCCCTGCGATAAGCCCTGGACCGGCTGCTGCTGAAACCACCAGGCTGCTCGGACGGAGGGAGAAGCATAGCAGCACTTTTTACAAAATAGCTTAAAGTTCACAAAATAGCTACCCTCAGACGGACAACCTCCCAGACCCAAGACCCAGAGTATTTCCCTTGAAGTCCAAAGAAAATCATCACAGAAAGGTGAGGGGCCCGGAACAAGAAGCAGCAGCCACACTCAGGACCCCTCAGGGCTGAACGTGGGGCTCAGGTGTGCCCCAACTCTTGGCAGATTGAAGAGGACAGTAATGTTTTATGAAATCCTACAAAAGTGAACCTAATATATTTGAAATTCAAATAAGGAACCCCTCACCCACGTTTTTTAAAGAAATGTTTATGGTACAATTTTATGGTTGCCATTTAAGCATACCAGATAAATGTTAGCAGGACACATTTTTTAGAAGAAAAATACAAAGAAATCCTAAATTCTGCAGACCAGCTCCTAACGGACATCCCAGGCCTAAGGAATCAGAGAGCAGGGCTCCAAGAGGGCCACTGTCCGCCGTGGCTGTTTTGAGACACTGGCTCTAGGTGCTGCCAGACAGAAGTCCACACCTCCATCTAAAGTGCGGGTGGAGGCTGCCTGGTAACACGTTTGGGGCTGGCTGAGTCCATTGAACTGAGAGGACACTGGGCAGCAAAGGATCTGGGCAAAGTGGAAAGTGGGGGACGCTGAGGACCTTGGATCCCCCTTAGGATCTGGACAGAGATGGGGTGTGGAGGGCACGTGTGGCCTCAGGCCAGCCCCAGATTCTCCTGCGACCTGGAAGGCTGCCGTTAGATACAGCAGAGTCCCTCACGTTGTGCAGGGGAGGGGGTCTCTGCAGCAATGTTTGGAGTCGCATGTTGGGTGGGGCGGGGAACCACCTGGCTGCTAGTGGAACCAAGGTATGTCCATGAGAACAACCATGACTCGGACCCTCAGGCACCAAGAGCTCTAATCCAGGCTCCTCTGCCTCAGGATCCTTGGTGGGCAATGATGGCAGGAATGGGTAAGATCCACTGCCATATTCCAGATGCAGGGCCAGCTGCATGGGGGTCACACAGGGCTCTGTGCTCAGAAGAATCCTGAGCTTAATTTGTGCTCTGCTGTTGCTGCCTTGAAGTTCTTAATAACTTCTGAATAAGGGGCCCTGCATTTTCACCCTGCCCCAGTCCTGCGCCTCAGCCTCACTCAGAACACTGCCGGAAGTAGATGACCTGGAAGGTTCCTTCAGGCTCTGAACCCTGTGGTGTTCACATCTTAGGAAACATAGCCTTTGCTCTGAGCAAAGGGTGGCCAGGTGGGTAGAGTCCAGGAAGGACTGCCTGTCCCCTGCCTGTCCCTCCCATTCAGTGTGTTGGGCCTGCTGAGCTCCCTTGTCACAGGGCCTTTCAGGGTGTTTGTTGCACATGGAGGTGTGTATTTTCCCAGTCAAGAGACAGGGGAGAAGTCAGGAGAAAGGGGCCAGAGGAAGGAAACCTTGGGATGGGCTGGAGAATTTGTTTTAAGTTTGTCCCCTGCTCATGTTGCAGGCATCCTCACTGTGCAGGGGACCTGGGAGATTCCCCGCACCACAAGCCCGCAGCAGGACCCCTGCTTCCCAGCCCAGGCTCTCTCTGCCCCTGTGTGCAGCCCACGTACTGCAACCTGACCCTGTAGGAAACGAAGTACAGACATGGCTGGGAGCTTCCCCCACACTGCTCCCTAACTCTGCCCCCTTGTCTCTGCTGTGGCCCTATCACTGGAGCCCTTCATGCCAGACTGGGAACCTTGGTGGACAGTAGGGATGACATCTGAGTCAATCTTGGCCCAGCACAGGGACTCGCACATGGAACTCAGCAAACGTTCCACCAAGCAATTCTGGCTGCAGAGCCCAGATTCTCTCTCAACATCCCTAGAAAAGCTTTTCTTTTTGAGGTGTTCAGGACAGAGGGAACCAGGCCTCTGTTCCTGAGAAGCAGAAGAGGGGACAGGGGCTGCAGGGCCCAGAGAGCGAGAGTCCTTCTCAGGCCTCCTTCCTGAAGACTGGGCTTTGCAGCTGCAGCCAACCCCAGAGGCAGGAGGTGCAACCTGGCTGGGTTCTGCGGCAGCTTGTGTCCCCTTTCCTCCAAGATAGCGTTCTGGATGCTCTGAGCAAACTGGAATGGATGCTGGCAGGATGAGGCTCTGCCCCCGTCTTCATTGAGAAGGGCAGGCACCTCACCCAACCTGGAGCTTCCCAGACCCTCCTTCAGCACACATGACATCGTTCATAGAACTATCTGTGCCACCAAACTTTCTTCCTCTTCGTTCCCAGAATGAGACGGAACAAACGGTCAGAAGAGGTGGTCTGGAGCTCCTTTTGGATCTCCCTGTCCTTGCCCAAGGACACAGAAGCAGAGGGCAAGGGAGGAGCTGGCTGGCTCCAGCACTGCTCTGGCTCCATAGCCCGTAGCCTCCACCCACAAAGGCAGACAGAGCAGGAAAAACAGAATCCAGGACCCCAAGTGCAATGAATCCAAACTCCTTTCCCTACCCAGCTCTCACCCAGAGCCCTGTGACCCATGAGGGCAGTGGTTTGTGGTGCCCCGTCCTCACTCATTTGCTTTTCATTTTGACTTTGCTCTTGAAACCGGGGACCCCATGAAATCAACAAAGAGCATCTGGGGACACCATGTCCTTCCTAGGGGAAGCTCCAGTTCCAGGCTGCTCTGCTGCTCAAGGAGCATCTACCTACCCCAAGCTTGAACTCCTGGAGATTTCAGCTAAATTCCACCCTCAGCCTGATCCCACAGGGAGCCCTGGGTTCTGAACTGTATCACAGAGGCTGTCCTTTCTGTCGCCTGCAACACTGGCCCACCATGCAATTCACATCCCACCCTCTGATTCCTCTCTCAGGATATACAGAAATAGGCCCTTTCATTTGTTGAGTGGCTTATACTTTCCAAAGTCCTTTTACATTTCATACAAGAACCCTGTGAGCCAGGAACAGCAAATATCTTCACTCTCCATTTCTCAAATAAGTAAACAGAGGCCCCAGGAGGCAAAGGGACTTGCCAAAGGACATGAAACATTTCACCAGCAGAAATGGGTTCATTATCTGTGCTTCTCGGTTCCCAGGCAAGGAATTTTTCCAAAACCCTAGTTCTCACCCCCACTCTCCCCCAGCCTCATAACTCCACTTGGGTCAATGTTCATTAAGCAGCAGGGAAACTCACTCAGCCCAAAAGTGTGACCTGAAACTGAAACGTTTGCAACTGTGCTGGGAGTAGGAAAAATGCAAAAGGCACTGTTTTCAGGCCTAGAGAAGGCCAAAGTGTACAGACATGGTGCACGCAGAGGCCCAGCCAGCATCCCCATGGCCTGCCTAAGGCAGCCTTGGGCTGTCCCCACTTCCCAGGCAATTCCTGTTTCATGCATTCCTTTTGGCTACATCAGAGAGATGTGTGGGTTTGCAGTGAAGAGCCGGTGGCAGGCAGTTCAGGTGGCACTGAGGAGCCAAGTGACATAGCCCTCTATGCTCCACCATGGCCACATCCCCTCTTGGAGGGACCTCATGCTGTTCAGATCTGGCCTCCTCTCCTTCTCTATTCTCCACTCAAGAGGACTCTTCAATAGTGGGGGAGGACAAGGAATCCCACTCACTGCCATATCCCCACCACTCACTTAGGGCCGGGCGTGTAGTAGGTGCTCAGTTCGAATTCTTGGTTTAAGAAAACCATGGGATTTAAATATTTGGCAGCTACAGGGCCAAGAGAGTAAAAAACCAAACTTAAATCTCGATTCAGTGGTTATAAAGTGATTCACATATATAAGGTGGATTCACACCTTGAAAGGTCTCTAACTGGGAAAGCGTGGAGCATGGAGATCAGAGACTATTAAAATAGGGCCGTACAGGAAGATACAGAAGACTTAGGCCATCCTTTCTGGCAAAAACAATCCTCTCTGTCACTCTGAAGACGCTGGTGGCAGAAACTCTCTAGCTATTTGCAGAGCCCATATCCCTTTCCTCCCGGATGCACAGCTAGGTGGAGCTCCCTAGCCTCCCTTGTATTTATCAGGTGTGCTATGTAGCTGAGGTGTGGTCAGAGGCGACGAATGGGAGGGATGTTTGCTACTTCCAGGCCTGACCCATAACATCCTCAGAGTGACCCTCCACCCTCCTGCTTCCTGAGTTGGCTACCTGATGCCCTGGGTGACCTGGGAAGCCATGTGCTGAGGATGGCAAGACCTTGGTCAGCCTGGGTTCCTCCTCCTCCATTGCACTTGAGTGATGCATGGCCTCTCATGAGCAGTCATGGAGATTTTCTTTAGCCAGCAGCTAGCATTTCCTTAAATAATACACCCTGGAACGACCTTGCCCAGAAGGAGTCTCCTTGTGTGCCCTACCCTACCTCATTTTCTCCAGACTTAAATAACAAGGCAGATCCATGCATGCCCCAGGGGGCCAATGACAAACTTCAAATCTAGAAGGAGGATACTGAATCACTAAAAAAACCTCGGAGGAAGATACTGAATTACCGAAAGAACTGAGAGATTTTGCTAATTGATAACGGCAAAAATCTGGCAAAGCAATCTAGGAATGGATGCTGAGGGTGTAATATAGAGGGTTAGAAATCTTGATTCTCATTTTATTTTATTTTATTTATTTATTTTTTTAAATTCCATCTGCCACTTTATTTTTTTTATTTTTTATTTTTTCTTAATTTTATTTTGTCAATATACAATATGGTTGATTATTGTGGCCCACTACCAAAACCTCCCTACCTCCTCCCTCTCCCCCCTCCCTCCCAACAATGTCCTTTCTGTTTGCTTGTCGTATCAACTGCAAGGAATTATAGTTGTTATGTCTCCCCCTCCCCCCCCGTGTGTGTGTGTGTGTGTGTGTGTGTGTGTGTGTGTGTGTGAATTTATTTATTTATTATTAGCTCCCACCAATAAGTGAGAACATGTGGTATTTCTCTTTCTGTGCCTGACTTGTTTCTTTTTCTTTTTTTTTTTTTGTCTTTTTGTGACCCGTAAGGGGATCACAACCCTTGGTGTGGTGTCGCCCCCACCGCGCTCAGCCAGTGAGCTCACCGGCCATTCCTATATAGGATCCGAACCCGCGGCAGTCCCAAGTGCTGCACTCTCCCGAGTGCGCCACGGGGCCGGCCCTGACTTGTTTCACTTAATATAATTCTCTCAAGGTCCATCCATGTTGTTGCAAATGGCAGTATTTCATTCGTTTTTATAGCTGAGTAGTATTCCATTGTGTAGATATACCACATTTTCCATATCCACTCATCCAATGATGGACATTTGGGCTGGTTCCAACTCTTGGCTATTGTAAAGAGTGCTGCGATGAACATTGGGAAACAGGTATACCTTCGACTTGATGATTTCCATTCCTCTGGGTATATTCCCAGCAGTGGGATAGCTGGATCATAAGGCAGATCTATCTGCAATTGTTTGAGGAACCTCCATACCATTTTCCATAAAGGCTGCACCATTTTGCAGTCCCACCAACAATGTATGAGATTTCCTTTTCCTCTGCAACCTTGCCAGCATTTATTGTTCAGAGTCTTTTGGATTTTAGCCATCCTAACTGGGGTGAGATGGTATCTCAGTGTAGTTTTGATTTGCATTTCCCGGATGATGAGTGATGTTGAGCATTTTTTCATATGTCTGTTGGCCATTTGTATACCTTCCTTAGAGAAATGCCTACTTAGCTCTTTTGTCCATTTTTTAATTGGGTTGCTTGTTTTTTTCTTGTAAAGTTGTTTGAGTTCCTTCTATATTCTGGATATTAATCCTTTGTCAGATGTACATTTTGCAAATATTTTCTCCCACTCTGTTGCTTGTCTTTTGACTCTGTTAATTGTTTCTTTTGCTGTGCAGAAGCTCTTTAGTTTGATATAATCCCATTTGTTTATTTTTCCTTTGGTTGCCTGTGCTTTTGGGGTCGTATTCATGAAGTCTCTGTCTAGTCCTATTTCCTGAAGTGTCTCTCCTATGTTTTCTTTAAGAAGTTTTATTGTTTCAGGGTGTGTATTTAATTCTTTAATCCATTTTGAGTTGACTTTAGTGTATGGTGAAAGGTGTGGGTCTAGTTTCATTCTCCTGCATACTGATATCCAGTTCTCCCAGCACCATTTGCTGAAGAGGCAGTCTCTCCCCCAGTGTATAGGCTCGGTGCCTTTGTCAAAGATCAGATAGCTGTAAGTGTGTGGGTTGATTTCTGGATTCTCTATTCTATTCCATTGATCAGTGTGTCTGTTTTTATGCCAGTACCATACTGTTTTGGTTATTATCGCTTTGTAGTATAGTTTAAAGTCAGGTAGTGTTATGTCTCCAGCTTTATGTTTTTGCTCAGCATTGCTTTGGCTATGTGTGGTCTTTTGTTATTCCATGTAAATGTCTGGATAG